>NC_091023.1:19558923-20246923 GCF_041296385.1 Aphelocoma coerulescens | reverse complement strand
AGTTAAGGCCTTTAATCTTTCAGAACTATTTGCCTTGCCAGATGTTCACTATCAGAGTTTGCTCCAGCTGACTAAGGCTCTCTGGCATCTAAATGTCTAAAAAATATAGTGCACTTAAGACATGTTCTTCTGCTCTCATTAATCCTAGCTAGCAGTGGAATATACAAATATTTGCAGTCCCTCCAAAGTTTCAGAGAAAGTGAAAAAGCTCAGAGCAAAACAAGCCAACAGGGTAAGCAAAGTCTAAGGACCAAAAAAACCCAAACCCCACTTTTAGGCAGTGCCATATCAATCCACTGGCTGCACATAAATGCAGAGCATGGGTCTGAGCAGTTAAATATTTCCTCTTTTTTAGGCAGCAGCCTTTCCTGCCCAGCCAGCACCCTGAAGCTGACCAGCAAGGAGCACAAAACGGTTCCCTAGTGCTGAGGCTGTCCACATAAGAATAGTTACAAATACGGAATAGCCAGAAAATGGAGTTGACAGCATGAAAATGTCAGTTCAGAACTGAGTGGGGGAAAAAAAAGGTGTAAATCACTAATTTTAATACAGGACTAGTCTCACTAAGAAGTACATTTAAATTATCTTGGCTATGGCAGAGAAAGGTCAGCTAATCCCTTTATTTGGAGCGCAGCTAGTCCCTAGGATGCATTTTTTTCCTTGTTCCATGCAAGTTGTTATATCATAGGGGTCCCAGCCTTCAACACAATTAAGAGTAATTGAATTTTCATTTGCACTGTTGCTTTGTTCTCATCTTGCTGGACTAAATGCAGTTTTCAGCCCCACTCCTCCACATATTAATTCTTCCATTGGCTTTATGGAAGCCATCAATTTACTGCCTGGCTTTTCTCATGATTTAAAAGCATCATCTCAGTAACATTGTTATCTACCAGCCACATTTCACAGATAATGTGGAAGTGGTTTATACTGATATCTTACTTAGCATCTGGCTGACAGGACAATTCAGGGAAATATTACCAGCGATATAAGGCCATTTTGCCATAAATAATGAGCTTTAAGGCTTAACAGGTTGTTTTCTTCAGAAGAAATCATAGCAGTACTCCTATGCACAAAATAGCCACTTGCCATACAAAGGCTGAGATGGAAAGTGCCTCTTAATGCATTAAATAAATCCTAGAGTGACCAAGCAACAGCATAGTTCTGATCTGAAGCTTTTCATGGCTTCTTGAATTATCTAATTTGCCAGAAGTGAGTGACTGCTTCTGGGAGTGTATGTTAGCTAATAATGCATTCCAGAGTTATTAAGGTTTATCATGTAAATCTTTATTTGAATGCTTTTAAAATGCATATTACTTTCTTGATAAACTATGATGGTTCCTTAGGAGCCATTAATACAAATTAGGGTGCATACCAGATGTAGTAGAAGGCCTTATGAAAAGTACTTATTCCACATGCAGAGCAATCAGCTTTTAAATGATATTAAATACTGCAGTTGTAATGTTTTCCCCCAGTCTCACAGACCAGATCACATTTTAAAAATTATTTCTTACTAAATTTCATTTCCTCAGATAAAAGCCCAGTCTTCAGTTGTGCAGCCAGGAGGTGAGAAGTTAGAGACTGACAAATTGCAGGGAGGGGAGGACAAGCTCCTTTCATTTGTACCAGTTAGAATTCCCCAGATACTGTTCATAAATAATTTCCATAATCTAAAAAATATGTTGCTTTTGATCAGAAACCTCCTAGGTACATGCAGAGCAGAGTTTTTTGGTTATTATTCTAGCCTCCAGGTCCTTGTGTTTGGTGCCTTTTTACAGCATGCCACAGCTACCTCTGCCCTGCACAGCGAATCCACTGCAATAAATTTATTTTCCATAGTCATAGTGGGTTTAGGTTTATTCACCACACTGTAGCACTGTTGCAAACATCATCCCCACGTGGAGAACCCTACCCTGATGCATGTTAAATGAATATGGTGAAAGGAAGAAAAGCTGCATTGACTTCAGCTAGAGTCAGGTCAAATCACAGCATCTCACCTTGGCCTCCTCCGAGCTCCTCCAAGGCAAAATGAGGTTTTGAGCCAGGCACATTCTGCAAGGCAAAACCAGGGGCTGTGGAAACGAGTCAGTTTCTGGGGGAATGGTGCAAACATTAGCTCAGCTATAATTACAGATGGCTTGGCTGAAGGAGATCTTTGTCATGAAATAAGAAAAAGAGAAAAATCTGAGTAAAAGTCCTGGGATTTGCCCCATGGTGGATAAAAAGACCTTGTAATCATTGTGACTGGCTCATGACCTTCGCAGACTGGTTGTCAAAGGTAAAGGGAGGATGGTTTCATTTGTGTATTGTGGCAGATAGAAAAATTGGATAAAAATTGCCTTCATACAGGAAAAGACCTGATGATGGGTCCTGTATTGCTTTTCTAATGGAAAGATCTCCAAACCTCTTCATGAACTGTCCTCACAGCTCCATTCCTGCACCCCTGTGCTCCCTTGCCAGGGGCGAGGCAAGCAGCTCTCCTGCCTGGGTGTGGAGCAATGTCACTTCGCAAACCTTCTCAGGTGCTTGCAAAATATTGCTGGGATCAAACTAGCCATGAGAAATTGGCAAGAGGGTAACAGGGAGAGCATCTGTAGGCACCTGGGGAGCCATAAAGTGCTGCAGCAGCACTCATCCACCCTACGTGTCAGCTAACTCAAGAGGGGCTACAAAACCAGAGAGCGAAAACTCCTTCTGTCTGGCAAACCCTGCTTTCTGAGCATCAGTTACAATTTTTGCAAGCTTCTGTAGTGTCACAACTTGGTACCAATTATGCATTTTAAGACAATCTGCTGGGAAAAAAAAGCTGTTAGCATTCCCTGACATATTTCTGCTCATTAGACTGCAACAGGTAGCAGGGGACTATGGAAAGAGGGGTTTTTTTATGTGTTAAATCTGCGGGTATTCATCTACAAAGTCCTTTATTCATCAGTGATGTATCATGCTGATGTTGAGCACATCCTGTACACACAGATTTATCTTCTTGACAGACTAAGACAGGCAGGATTTGGAGAGAAATTCTGCTTTTTAAAAACAACCTCAAGCAAACTGCCCATATCAGATTCAGTTTCCCTTGTTTATGTTTTTTAGACCCATCTCCATTGTTATCACATTCCTACTGAAACTTGTGGTTTCAGACTTTGGCAAGTTCTGTTGAAAGCAAGTTAATTGAAACGCATTAAAGCCTTTTCCAATGGCTCCTTATTTCATCACGGATCAAGTGAGACTATCTGAAGGAGTGTTTTCCTTCCCTGCGGCTCTTACCTCTATTATTTTCTTTCCTATAATGAACCTTCTTGGTCTAAGTTCAAACTTTTACCTTTTCACACCCTTTGCATGAAACAAGTTTGGTTTTACTATGGCAACCATGCGTCAAAGGTAGGATCTTTTCTCTGTCTCTAGAGACAGACATCGCCAGACTTCTGCTTCTCTCTCCTTTAAGCAAAGATAGAAATATACATGGCAGCAAGGCCTGTAAGATTCAGCTGCCACAGATGTTGGTGTGAACTGTTTCTGTGTTCATGGACAGAGCAGGCAGATGCAGTGTCAGATTAGCTCTGCTCATCTCCCAGGTGTGGGGTAGATGGCTCTGGATGTGCTCCAGGCAAAGGGGCACTCAACAAAAGCTGTCACAATAATGCTGCGCTTTTATTCTATGAAAAGCAGTGTGAGGCATCAGCTCTCTTATTGCTCCTTGCATGGTGAGGAGCAGCACTATGAAAGATTATAGTGCAATTGGGAAGTATAGAGAAGGTGATAATTTATATTATAATGTCCAATAATAATGTGTGTGCATGTGTTCCCATAAAAGCTGAGACACCCTTAGAGTTCATCACTTTCCGCACGATTTTAGTCACTACACAGTCACACACGAAGGCCTTCAGCTGCCAGCACATGTTGATATTTCTGGGGTTTTTCTGTTAAACTGAGCAAGGATTTGAGCAGTGTTCCATTAACCCAGGCCTAGGAGGTGGTTTTGGCATTGGATGCTCCTGTTGCTGCCATATCCAGTGGCTCCAGTCACTGGCGCGGTGCCTGCGCTCGACGCGGAGCAGACACGGGGCCGTGTGAGGCAGGCACTTGTAGGCAAACACACTGCAGGGCTGTAAAATTAACACCTAAGTGGCAGGGAGAGCGTGAAGGCTAAAAATACTCACTGCATGCCCGCAGCCAAATTTGGAGCTTGCATTAGGCAGCCTTGTTTCTTACCCCGGCTCCAGGCTATCTCCTCTCAGCATCTGAGCCAGCCACACTCAGCCACTGCCCCAACAGCTTTGGAATAGTCACTGATACTCCTTTTTGTGGTCCTCTCAACAGGAGGTGGCAGATGAGCAGCTCCAAACCTCTTGGGAGGCTCAAGCAAGAGGGCTCATAGGCACTTTCCCACCTTGCTTTCCAGATCTCTCCAATGGATCTTTCAGTTCCATTGTGGGACTGAAAACAATCGAGTCCCACTTCCACACCACTCCAAGAGGGTAGGAGCACTGGAGAGAGAGAAGCAGAGAGAGAATTACCCTGCAACACATCTAAGATGATTACCATTTAATATATGCTATTCTGTTAGAGAGACTCACGACTCTGTGCAATGGCCTGTGCTCTCCCAAGAATATTTCCTTTAAAGTGGTTTTTGTGACTATGGCAGACAGGTACCTCCCAGCTGTGTCATGCTGAGACTGCTCTCAACCACAGCAGAGCAAAGAGGGGTACAAATTCAAGCATAAGCAGCAGGCAGAAGTTAAATTTTATACAGAGAAGAGGTTTATTCAAAGAGCAATGTGTAAGGGAAGCATTTTGTTTCCTTTCTCTGCAGTGCTGCTGTGCCTTTCATTTAGAATTATTGAGAGGTGGAGTTAAATTTACAAGCAGCAAGGACGTAGGAAAAGTTGATAACAGCCATGGGCTCAGTCTGTAGGGATTGATCCTGCCAGTGATTGAGCTGCTTTCCATTTAAACAGCTGACAGCAACGCTGGGTGTTCGATTTACCCTTCCAGTGCCAGGATTTTTTACCCAGACTTCCTCTGTCCTCTCCAGGACTGTCAGAATATCTTTCCATACTGCTAAATACCTAATTTCCTTGATTACTGTAGCAATCAAACACAGTAATCGAGCAGATGCAAAAATTTCTTGAGACATTCACTGTGACCACAGTGTCCCAGGGGCATTTCTGATAAGACTATGAAGCCAAAGAGGTTTTTTACAGTTTTAGAGCTCCCAGAAATGATCTTAAGACATTACAAAAATTCTCCAGACCTGCCAGTCACAGCAGTGCCCGGCAGCCCACATTGATTTTCCTGAGTGGGTAGCTTTATTTCCAGAAGTGCTCACACATATTCGGGTTGTTGCAATAGTCCCAGAGGAGATGGTCTTTCAGGAGGGCAAAACACTGTCACCATATATTACACACAGCTCTCCTCCACCTCAGACCTCTCCAGTCTGCACTCCCATCCCCAGAAAGTCTGGTCTTATCAATCCATCTGAGGTACTTCAACTTCTCTGACCTGATACTAGTCAACTAAGTAACCAAGAGGTTTACAATTCACAGAATCACAGGGTATTCTGAGTTGGAAGGGACCCACAAGGATCACCCAACTCTTAGATGACTGGTTTCCCCTCAAGATAAAAATAAAACAACTAATAGTTGCCGAAACTTTTGAAACAAAACACCAAAAGCCTGTTAACATCTCCCTGGGGTTTCAAAGAACCTTCTTTAAAGCTGTCATTCATCAGAGTTCCATTTAGCCATCTCCAAAGCAGCGTGTCCTCCAGCAGCAGCTCACCAGGTGTCACCCCTGTTGACCCACAGCCACATGTGCAATGGCTGGGCTGGGAGAGGATCCCAGCCTCCACCAGGACTAAGTCCCACACCAAGATCTGAGCTTAAACCACACAGTTATCCCCTGCTACCAAGGGGTGCAGTGAACTGCAGCACTGAAGGGAGGAAGCTGGAGGTTTGCTGCAGTCCCCTCTTTTCCTGCAATCAGTGCAGAGAAATCATGGAAAACAGATCACTGAGGGACAAGAGAAAAGTAAGACCCGTGAAAAATTGGGACCAGGTATCTCTCTGAGAAAACCAATGCAGAGATTAGCACTGGGTAGCTCCAGCCTCAACAATCTCAGATGATCTATGACTGAAGTCTGGAGTGCGAGGCAGCCAGCC
Source organism: Aphelocoma coerulescens (assembly GCF_041296385.1). NCBI lineage: Eukaryota > Metazoa > Chordata > Aves > Passeriformes > Corvidae > Aphelocoma > Aphelocoma coerulescens. Next base: position 20,240,768 of record NC_091023.1, on the reverse strand, counting down.
AGGAAGGGGAAATCATTTCAGCTCAGGGTTATTTCTATTTTTAACATTTGTGTGCTTATTTCTGCCTTTCACACAAAATGCAGTGCAGACAACTACCTGTGCACTGAATTGCAGAGGTAGCCAGGGTGGTTGCAGATTCAGGTGAAGATGCAGAAGGAGAAGTTTCTTAAGTGGGAAAAGCCAGTGATAACCAAGGAAATTAAATCCCTTTTACCCACTTGGTAAATCCCTCTCCAGGCAGTTCTGGGACAAATTAGCAATTGGTTATAAACCCCAGAGGTATATTAGGAAGCCTACATTCCATCTGATGATTTTTAGGTCAAGTCTTAGAGATTCACATAAGAAAATGTGTTATTGGCCAAATGTAAATATTTCTCCCTCCAATTTTTTAACAATCTTGCTCCTGACCAAGGAATAGTTGGCAAATAAAGGAGCTGCCATCTTATCCAGGGGAGAGGGTTCACCCAGGCATGTTACTGCAGACAGCTACATTGTAGGGAGTAGTTAGCAGTAATGAATAATTAATGAATAAATAATGTATTTGTGTCTCAATACCCCAAGGTCTTTGGGCACCTTCACAGAAAATAATTAAAACAATAGATTACAAATAAGATGACAAGTCCCCAGGCAAGTGGATGTACATAAACCCACAGTAATGTAAAAACAGAGAGGACGTGAAGGCAGGAGCTAAAAAGTTCTTGTGCTTTGTTCTACAGAGTGCACAGCTCCTGATGGTGCACTGTGCCCTGCCCTGGGATGGGGAGAAGCAAAAACCAAAGACAAATACCAGTCCTAGCAAGAAATATTCACAAGCCCTACTGCCAAAAGCATCTCAACATTAAATAATGATAGTTGGGGAAGGAAAACACAGGTTTACAGGTTTCAGAGATGCCTGAATCCATGAGTGCAACTGGTGTGAGATGCAGGTAGTTCCTGGCCATGTCACCTGTGAGGGCCTTTTTCAGTCAATTCTCCAGCAATTCAAATGTTTTGGGGGGAAAAGAGCAATTCCTGAGTATTTCCAGCTTTGTGTTTCTTACACAGCACTGTTCATATACCATAACTGCTGATAGCTGAGCCAGGCACCATCATTAACAGAAAGCAGCCCAGAAGCAGGTTATATACACAGTCACCTTTGATCTTTGAGGTAATCAGAGCCACCCCCAAGCACAGCCTGAATTGGGAATTAAAGTGAGCAGCCACTTCTCCCTGCTGTACACACACACACACACACTGTTTTCAAACCCCTTTCACACCCACTTGAATAGCAGGATTGCCTTAGCAAAACAAGACAGTCTAAAAGCACCTTTTTCCAAATGACCCAAAGAAAGGTTTCCAGCTACCATTTGAGAAGCCACAGGCATAATATTTAACAAATTCACTGGTCTGAGTGGTTATGAGCAAAACGTGGAACGATTCTTGCATTGCTGTCTTGGGGAGCAGAAGGGGAAAGTGGCTGTTTGCAGTCTGGAACACCTCTGTCCTGTCTGTGCAGATGCTCAAGGAAATCTCTTCCCAAATTTTAATTTCTCTTGATGGTGCAGTATAAAGGTCCCTGGAATCTAAAACCCAATGTTAAATACTTTCAGTTATTTGTCAGCATTGTGAAGCCAATATTTCCCCACTGCAGAGAAAGAGCATATCTGTCCTGTATGCCCACATAGCCAACCTACAGCATTGCCACTTTCCACATTACACTTTTAATTATACAGCAGCTTGGCAATGCTGCCACTGCACTTCATCTTAAGCAGGACCAGAAATCTCCCACTGACTTAAGCTCAGTGATCCACCCAAAAACTAACCCCACAAGTCTAAAGAGAACTCAGCCTTCCCCCTGTGTTATGGTATCAGGTGAAGAGACAAAGACTGCAGAGCCAGGAGATGAGACAGCTCCCTTCAGCAGTGCCCACAGTTAGTTCAGCTTCAGTTGGTCAGGAAATTTCACCTTGGTTTTCATTGTTTACCTCATTCCATTCCCTATCACATTTGTAATTCTCTCAGTGAAGCTCATCATTAGGTTTCTCCATCATTTCTGAACTCCTCCCCAGGGCTCAATGCAGCAATGGGGAAAGTGTGAACAGCCTCACGAATTAACACAGCTCTTGCCAACATCAGTGCTCCCCCCTCCTCCTGAGGCAACGACTCTTTTATAGAGGAGACAGAGCTGTAAGCCTTGGTTGAACATCTGAAAACCTCTGCAGAAAAATCAGGACCCAATTTCATGTGATCCCACAAAACCAGCAAAGTGCATTCAGAGACACAATGACATTGGTGGGAATTGTATGTCCCAGCCTCCCACCAGCCTCTGCTTGGATTTGGGGTTAGACCTCCCCTGTCCCTGAGCTGAAGAAACCTCAGCATGCATGTGTTGCTCCTTCCTCTTGCTGTCACTAAGCACGACTGGTGGGCAGGCTACAGATCCACTCTTTAGCAAAGGAAAGTAACTCCTGGAGGTCACACTGCTTCCCTTCCTCCAGTAAAGCTCAGAGTAATGGGAGCAGTTATGCCTCTAGGCACTGTTGACTCCCAAAATGAATTTATAAGAGACTTACTGAACATTTAGAGATGATCTATGGAACCATCTCCAGCACCAGTAAATGTCATGGCTTGGTGTGAACACTCTGCCATCGGGTGAAGTTTCTGGCCAGCCTCGGCTCAGCTGCCTGGATGGAGGGTGCTGAGTCCTGGCCACACCTCACTACCAGCAAGGTGAGGAATTAGGTACAAAGTACAGTTCCAGACAGGTTGCCATGTCCTTACACTTGCCAGAATATAAGCTTGGGGTGCAGCAAATCATGTGCTGTTGGGTTTAGGGGTTCTCCTCCTTCATACTTGAATGCTATAACTATTTATAAATAACTGTTTTATGTCCATTGTCTGGAGAAGTGGGATCAGTATGTGCTATAGCTCTGAAAGGCATAAATAATTACTGCTTCAGAGTTGTTTAATCAGGCTGCCTCCAATGAGGTTTTTGGTGAGTTTTTGTTGTTGTTAAATTGTTGTTGTGCTGTGCTTTGGTTGGGTTGTTTTTTGGTTTTTTTTGGTAGATTAAAGGGTTATTTCTGTTGGAAACAGACATCTTGGTAATACTGAAAATGAAATGTCCCAAATCAGAGCCTAGGAATGCATTATTTCATGCACTAGCTACTGAATGATGAATTAATAACAGTATCTCGAATACATCTTCCATCAATATGCTTATTCAGATTCCATCAGCATTTAATTAACATAAATTATATGACATTAGGAGGATTCAGGCAGTCATCAAAAAGAACACTTCTCTTGTAAGCTACTGAAATTCTTGTGGTTTCTGCAAGGCAGCAATTTTTATTTTTATTTTCCTCTAGAAATTCATCACAAATCAAATGTTTTCTCAGCAAATTTAGAGCTGACTTTTTCCTGATTTTCTGAGGATGGGATATTAGATCTCTGGCTTTGTTTCAGGTGTTCCAAGTTTTATGCCAAGGAACAGCACTTATAGAAAGGAAGTAATGGCAGCATCTAACTGCAGAGGGACCTTCAGCAGTCCCTATAACTCTACAGTGAGGTGGAGCATCAGTAAACCATGCAGGCCACTTTTCATTTAAGCATCTAAAGTCAAGAGAAAACAGTTATGAGTGTCCTAAAAATACTGGGTTGGGTTTTTTTTAATCTCATAACAATAAAAAAGGTCTTGCTGTTCTGCCTTCAGAAGCGTGCAAGGAAAAGCCCACAGAATCCAGGAATGGGAAAGTTTGGGTATGGGCTAGAAGTGTCAGCCAAGTGACCAGAATGATGAGGAGGGAAAGAACAGCTGTAGCCCCCCCATTGGGCTGAACAGCATCCAAAAGCTCATTTGCAAAAAGAAGGGAACCAAGCACAAAAGGCAAGAGTGAAAATACAAGGACATACAGGCACCTGATGACAGAAACAAGGATATCAGCTTTTCTGTGTGCCTTTCTGAGGCTAAGAGAGGGAGATGCCTGCTTTAACTTAGCACAAAGAACTAAAAGTTGGCAGAGTTAAACTAATAAAAAGCAATTTGTGTTAAGCATCACTCTAAAAGCACATTTTGCTGTTGTTTTTGTGGCTTGTGCTTCTGTTTAATTGTATTCTTTTGTCCTTAAATTTTATTCAGTGAAAAAGTTTAGTCTGAAGAGATGTGACAAATCAAAATATTTTATCCTGATGGATGTGGTTATTCTTTAAACTAGGACAGGGGATTGCCAAGAAGTGTCCAGCTCCCCAGGCTATTACTCCAGGGAGGCAGGTAGCACGGTGCACCAGCGTGGGTGCTGCTGTGCAGGCTAGGATGGCAGGGCTGCATGTTCAGCTGGAAGCAGCTTTTTCCAAAACTATGTAAAAATTCCTATGCATAGTAAAGAGCAGATCCCAGCTCCAAAAATCTTTGGAGAGTTTGTAACAGGGGGGTGACTCTCCTCTGCATCACATGAAGGAGAAAGAGTGGCAGTATAGATAAATGGAGTTAATGTATACTGCAAGTGGTGGGGAAAGGATGAGCCCTGCATTCCATTACACTGTTCTAGTCCATATAATCCACTCCAAATTACTCAATATAAAGCTCACTATCCAATAGCCCTCCCTGCTATTGTTATATTGCCATATAGCGACAGCACTAAGCACCCTCGATCCTGCAGCAAGCAGCTGCTCCCTCTCCAAAGCATCCACAGGGGACCAAACAGGCAAAGGGAAAATAATAACAGCACAGAGTGTCCAGGATTAGGTGGCAAGTCAGTAACTGGAGCAGGAATAAAGCCCATCCCATGTCCTTCCTGCCCTTGCTGCATGCAGTGGGCTCCACATCGGCCCTTTGCTTGCATAGTTCCACTTGATGCAGGATGCTGTGTTAAGACTCCACTATTAATAAACACTGTTTCCATAGGCATCGTGCAGGTCTGTACAGGCTGATAAATAAACCAGCAAGCATGGAATGGTGCCTTGGACAGGACAGTTCTTTCCCAGAGGTAGCAGAGGATGTGTGTCCCCATGGAAAGATCAGAGATGCAGCCCTATCATGGGAGCCTGTTTTCAAAGCGTGCCACATTCATGCCCACAGTCAGAGTAGATGTGGGTATTTGTGAAGCCTCAAAACTCTGGCCACAGAATAAGTCTCATTTGGCTTCTCCCCATTGAAGCAAATCACTTGACATGCTTGAGCCTCAGAGCTTGGAAAGGGGACCTGTAGGACCATCATTTTTATGTTGTCATTCACTTCCATCCCATCCTTTTTCATATCCAGAATTGAAGGGCTCAAGAGTTCTTCAAAAACAGTAGTAGTGGCCCTTAATCATCCTCCCACCTTTAGATACTATTAAAAAGAGGGAAGATGAAAGTATCATCCTTCCTTCATCTGCAGGGAAACACGTAGCAGCTGTATGTTTACATGACCTACACATCTTTGGGTACACCTTCACAGCACAAAATACTCCCAGGATCAGCTCCCAGGAGCAGAGGGAACAGCACAGGCAGGGGATCAGGCACCACCAAGGCTCTGGCATTTTTACAATAATGACTGAGATTTTCAATGAGGAAACGAACTGTCTAAATCAGATTTTAGCTCAGTGTGAATTGGACTCCCAACCTCTGGGGTAATTTTTTTAAAACATCCAGATCAGAATTAGTAACAAAAGCATTTGCCTTTTTTTATCCCCACCTTTACTTCTGCATTTTCCATTACACAGGTATGAAGCAATACTGTACTATGACAAGCAGCCAGAGCTAAGCTGAAACACTGCTCCTGCTATAATCCCTCTCTTTCAGTTGCTCATTTCCCTTTCTCATTACATTCCCAAGAGGATTATTAATAATAACTGGGGACAGAGCTCTTTTCTATCACTAACTTTGTAATGGGTAAGTTTTCCATGGAACATATTACTGACATTTTTTTTGCCAGACATCCCCCTGCCATGCCCCACTCCTCAGGAGCAGTGGTATTTCCAGAAATAAGTTAGCTCCACTAATTGTGTTATACCTTCCATTCTTGACAAACCACCCTTCACTGCCTTAATGTTCCCATTATGTTTGATACATTGCATCACTGTTCATTTATTATGGCATTTTAACATAGGTTCAGGTTATATATCACTGGTGGAGCTCTCTGGGATAAAGGGCAATGAACGTTTTAATTGCCTGATAAATTATTAAGGACACTCCTTTAATTAGGTAATGTGGTGTTTACATCTTTGAAGCAAACACTTATGGAATCTGTGTGGGTGCAGATTTGTCTAAACACACAGCCAGCAGCCTCTATCTCCCCTTGAGAATAATAGTTTTATCGGGCTATTAAAATAAACACCACGCAGGATAGATTGTACCAGATGCCAGGGGAGATCAGCAGCTGGAAAAAAGAGATGAGCCTCCATCAAAGTCAAGGGAGGTACATGGACTTACATCAGCCAAGGGACTGGTCTTCCACGTCCAATGGATCTCACTCAAAGCGAGGCAAAATAGCAAAAGACCTACAATTTCCACTGCTGTAGCTAACCTAGTTCATTTGAACTGAAATGGGTCACAGTGTACCCACACAAGGAGTTCAGCAGCAAACCTGACTTCAGAGGGAGCCCAGGGAAAATGCAGCTGAGGAGAGAAAGTGCATATTATGCTAAACAGCCTGCTATGGCAGAAACCTGGGCTTCTGGCTTCTCTTGCATGCAGGTCAAAAAAAAAATACATCCTCTGTAAGGACACAGACTAAGCAGCCCCTTCCAAACAAGCACAGTTCTGCCCAAAACCTCACTGCTTCCAGCTTTCTCCTCTGTCTGTTCATCTCTGTCCTTTGAAACTGGGATTTCTTCAAGTTTTGCAACCTCTTTCCTGAGCTGTGTGAATGTAAAAATATTTGTTGCACTCTTTCCAGACAGATGCTATGCTTCTTGCTTATTAAAATAGAGTGAAGGGAGCAGATTGTCTAGGATGAAGCTTTATGCTGCTTGGAAGTGTTGAAGGAATAGGCTTTTTAGGATAAGTTAACATTTCAAAGGTGTTTCATATCTATTTGTTATCAGCTTTTGGTAACACAGAGCGCCTGAGCTCAGTCCCTGCATACAAAATACCACTATAATGAATTGTACTTTATCTCACTCTGACTTGACCCCTGCAAGTCAAGCTCTGCACAGGTTCAAGGTAAAGAGGTTCCAAGCCTGCAGGGGACAAAGCCACTTTTATTTCTGTAACTTTACTGTGGCTCCACTTACAGCTGGCTTTGAAGCAGTATCCCTGTGATTCAGGGCAGTCCATGTGGGACCCCTGGGGCTAAGTGGCAAGCACTGGGCACGAGCATGCACAGAGCCTGTGGGGAAGGCAAAGACAGAGGAAACAAGACCATAGTATTGCCTGTTTTAGCATTTTGGGTGCAGATATCCACTGCTTTCATTACAGGGGCCTGGCACTGGCAGACAGTCACAGCAAAGGGCAGGTGTGCTTGCACCCATATGAGATGAGCTGGAAGATGGGCAGCACCATCACCCAGCAGATGCAATGAGGAGCCTCTCCTGTAGCCCTCTGGCGCATTTTGGGACCTCCTTCTCTCCCTAAAAACGTTTTCACCAGAATTGCAGGGAATTGGGCCACCTGGCTCTAACTTTATCTAAGGCTTCACTCTCATTCCTGTATGGCCAGATGACAACAAAGCAATTTGATAAGAAAATACATGAACACATATATACATTTACATGCACATCTTATATATCTAGACACGTTATTTTTCCTAAGAAAAGATGACACCTTAGTGTCTTCTTTAGCTGTCAAGAGGTCACTGGTTTTTGTTTGGGTAGGAATCCAGCCCTATATCATGCCACATGACCCTGTCACACAGCAATAGCTGGATTAGGCCCCCACTTCCCACAGCGTTTGGGTGAAAATACAATTCAGCCTTACAAATAAAAGAGCCCTCTGCCCTTTCAGGGGCTGCTGAGGAAAATGCAGTTGCAAACCTACTGTTTACTGTAGGTGAATCTCAAAAACAAAGCCAAATTAGGTGAAATCCCAGTTGTTGCCTCCTTACAAAAGCTGAGGCTGAGCCAGTGCATCCAAAAAACCATCTGATTCAATGCTCAGGTCTTAAGAAAATCAATCCCTTTGAACATGCACCCAAATGAAAACAAGCGTAGATGGAGAAATTCCTCAGGTTAATGTTTCCAAACAGATCAATGCACAAATGCCTGTGGATTGATTTCCTGGAGCTTCAGCCCCACATTAGGTCTTTAGGACAATCCTAATCAGCCATGAAAACAGGGATTGGGGCTATTACAGTTTCTTCTCCCTACTTCTCCAATTCTTCTTCTTTTACTTCCTGACAGACTCAGGCTGCTTGGGCACCTGCTCCAGGAAAACCCAGGACAGCCCTCCCTGTTCCCTCTCCATCTTGTCCTCCACTGGAGGACACCTTTGCACCAGGACAGTGGTAGAGGTGAGCCCTACAGTGTGCGCCCTGCTCTCCCTGGCAGCTCAACTGCTCCAGGGGCTGCAGCTGAGTAATTTGAAGGATCATGTTTCAGCAGTAAAAGTGAGAACATTGTGGGAAACAACCTTAGAGAGCCATGCTGAAACTGCAAGCATCAGAGCACTCAGGCTCTACTCCCTTGGCATCAGAGCTGCTCTGTCAGGAAAGGCAATGCAGTTGTGGACTGAAACAGCCCACCTCTGCTGCAACACCCAGCAGGGATTCCCTGGGACAAACTCCTCCTGTGGCCACCCCAGCTGTGCTCCCTCCCATCCCTGGGCCCAGGGTGGGCACTGGCAGAAGCAGCACCTGTGTCTGGAGATCAGTGTTTCCATTTGCTGAGCATCCAATATCCCTTGTAGAAATGGGCAGATAATGGAGTTTCCAGTTTGATGGACAAAGTAGGTCAGAGAGGAAAAATTTAGTTGCAGTTGATCCGAAAAAGATGTTTTCTATGTGATTAATAAAATGCACATTTCATTTCAAGTCTACTTTAAATATTTTTAAATACAGGGGTTTTTGTTAAACTAAGGGACATTTTAAAACTAGAAAATTATTTCAAAACAGAGTCCAAGAGTTTAATTGAAATTATTGAAACAGTATTTTGTAAGCTTTAAAACAGAGAGAGAAACAGGCTTGGAAGTTCTGAACCAAAAAGTTCTGCAACCAAAACATCACTCTGACTTAGGACATTGTTATAAAAAGTCTGAGCAACACTGAAGCAAAAAAATTCCACTGAAAAATTCCACTTCGAAAGAGTTAATGATGACTTCTGCATCCTGTTGCCCATTCTTTCCCTCTCTGCACATCTTTACAATGAAAACATATCTAGAAGGGTCAGCAGCAGAAGTGTGTCATCTACACTATCTGCAGGGATTAGAAAACTGGTATGAATTATCCTTTTCATTAATTACTTGATCCTACCTAATCCCCAGTAGATGATGTTGACCTCGATAGACCAAATCTAGGTTTCTTAGCCTACACAACCCCTTTACAGCGTTTCCTAGCTCCCATTGCAGAGATACTTCCCAGCTGTGTTACATCCTGGCTTGCTTTCACTTGCTCAGAAGTTCCATGGCATATCCACTGCAAGTCCTGCCAGGTGCCCTGGGCAAACCCCAGCCCTTCTGCACTACTCAGTGAACTGGGTGTGCCTGCCATACTGCCCCAAAATATTGTAAATCCTCCAGAAAGGACAAGGAAATGTTTGAGGTGTGTGTCCCCCTGGAAATTCAGGGAGATTTACATCCTCCTGCATGTAAAATCCCAGAGAGCTGTGGGCTGTTGGACATCCTAGGCCAAACTAACACCAAAAGAAGAGCGTAAAACTCCAACATAAAGTGGATGATCCCAAGCTACTTCTAAGGGATATCAGTACTCTGACATATACTAATTGATTTTTCAGACTAAGCTTAGTGGCTACTTATCTCCAATAGCAAAATTACATTCAATTAGATTTGCTAAATAATTCATGGCAGTCCATTTGATGTGGCAGGAAGTTCCAGCAGTGAATTGCCAGCGTTTCACATTATCGTGCTGACAATAACTTGGATTGTTTCTTACACTGAGACATTTTTCATTGTTTCATCCATCCACACCCAGATTCTTCTGGGGCTTGAAAGCTGTCTCCTCTTGCCTAAGGCTGCATTTGAAGGGATAAAAGGCACCTGCAGCCCTGAGGAGAAGGGCTTGGGAATGTTCAGTGACAAGAAACTCCACATGACCTGGCAATGATCCTCCCCCTCTACTCTGCTCTCATGAGACCCCCCTTCAGTGCTGCATCCAGCTCTAGGGTCCCCAACATAAGAAGGACAAGGACCTGTTGGAGGGAATCCAGAGGAGGCCACGGAGATGCTCAGAGGGCTGGAGAACCTCTGCTATGGAGCCAGGCTGGGAGAGTTGGAGCTGTTCAGCCTGGAGAAGAGAAGGCTCTGAGGAGAGCTTATATCACCTTCCAGTAGCTAAAGAGAGCCTAAAGGAGAGCCAGAGAGGCACTTTTGACAAGGGAATGGTGACATGGAACAAGGGGGAATGGCATTTAAATGAAAGAGAATAGGTTTAGAATGGATATTGGGAAGAAATTCTTGACCCTGAGGAAGGTAAGGCCCTGGCACAGGTTTCCCAGAGAAGCTGTGGCTGCCCCATCCCTGGAAGTGTCCAAGGCCAGGTTGGACAGGGCTTGGAGCAACTTGGGATAGTGGAAGGTGTCCCTGCCCATGGTAGAGGGTGGAAGAAGATGATCTTTAAGGTCCCTTCCAACCCAAAATATTCTATGATTCTTTGAAAAGAATTGTTCCTATTGCTGTTTTTAGCTTAAAGCAATTTAACCATACATGGAAGTTGGATTTACTGCTGGATTTTTCTCCAGCAATGAAATGCTTTCAAAGCTCTGCAAATCTTTTGTAATGAAGTGATGCAGAACCACTGTTTAGTCATGCAAATGAAATCAGAATTAACTGTAAAGTATTCTGAGGACCATGAACTTTTTGCCAGAACCCATAGCAAAAGATTTTTATTGTCAATCAAAAGGCACAAACACTTCAAAACTGTCCTTTGTGCATGTGCATTGTTGGGAGAAGGGCAAATGAGACAGAGTAAACATTTTCTGCAGTCTGCAGGATACACAGGGTATCAAATATTGCTGGAAGGATGAAAATCATTTTCTGAGAAACCTATGAACAGATACATAGAATTACTACTACAAGCTGAGAAGGAATAAAATTTTCCATTCATTGCTGAAGCACCCCAACCTTTACCAAATCCATTCATTTGCTATCTCCTACATAAGACCAGAGCAGACTTTCAAAGAACAAGATTTTGGCAAGCGAGCTACAAAATTCACTCTGTTCTGCTTTGCAGTCTGAATTATGTTTTCTCTTGGTGGTCAGACAAACTGTTTTTCTCCCAGGGCAAACCCATTATCACTCCACTGAAGCCTAGGGAGCAATCCCAGGCTTGGCCCAAGACAGCCAAAAATGAGCTGGTTCCTGGTCTCAGTAACTTTCTGCTTTGGCATCTGAAAACCTTCTAATTAATTGCTTTTTCTAAGAGCATTTATATTTATATGTATTAATACACAGGGAACAGAGAAACAGTGGCTGCAGCATATGTTGGATTAGAAGCTAAGAACCTGCAACTGTGCCTCCTGTTAGCTGGATGGTTTTGCTTATTTGTGCCATTATGTTTTACACCCTCCCCTGCATAGGAGTGTAATTAAAGTCACCTGGAAATGAGCAACAGCAAAGCCTCTGACTGCAGTCCTGCATGACAGTATATTCCTCTAAGTCAGTTGTACATCATCTCTCAAATGCAACCTGGCTCCATGTCTGCTCCCAAAGAATGGGAAATTCTGTAAATACCTGGTACCACCTCCTCAGCTGCACTTTCTCCCCTGGAAATACCGGGTGCTGGGGCCAGCAGTGCTGGCCTTCAGCTCAGAGCACCCCCACACTGCAAAGTCAGACTTTCAAGGCACCACACACACACATTTAAAAGCCCAGCAGAGGCGGGGAGGAGAGGAGATCCCTGTGCACCCTACACTGCACGTGCAGTGCTTCCCTCTTTGAACTGAAGCATTGTGTAAACACGGTTTAGCAGGCTGTATTTAAAATTTGAGCTCTCTATTACCCTAATCTTAGAGATTACTACAGACTCTCACATTGCTAAGGGATCAAAGATGAATAGCCATTTTAACCTGTGCTTCCACAGCAGCTTTTACAACATGAGATGTAATGACCAGGTGTTCAGCTGGCATAATCTGCTGCAACTTTATTTTCTCTGCTAGCAAGAACAGCCAGTTCACATCATCCAAGGACTTCTTGCAAGGTTAGTATTAGGCAAAGCTGGTGGTGGTCTCACTAAACTCTCTTGCATTTATTCTTTTTTTTTTGGTTTTTGCTGGGACCGCCATTGATGTGAAACAATTCAGTAAGATACTGTCTCTGCTGCAAACACTTGAGTTTTGACCCACAAGATAGGCAACAGATACTCTAAAAGAAGAAATATAAAAAACCCTTCCACCACTTGCCAGAGTGCAGCTGACACAAAGGGACTGACTTCCAGTGGTCCAGCAGAGCACGTGGCAAGGAAGGAGCACAAGTGCTAGTCCCAGGTACCAGGCACAGGCTGTCCCCAAATTCCTGGTTGTCCCTGTTTGCAGGGTGTGTACCCAGGGTTACACAGCGACAGCTTCAAGCCCAGCCAGGGAAACAAGGTGTTTGTCATCATGATAGCAAGCAAACATTGAAGCTGTGGACTCATAGCCTCAGGCTGTGGGTGTCTCCATGAGACAGACTTCGATGCTCAAGAAATACCCAGCTGGTTGGGGGTGGCTCAACAAGCAGCAGCATCCTGTGTAATGAATGAACCAGTTGTACTCTGCACAAAAACCCCACAGAATTTGGTTTATCTCTTCCTCCAGTTCAGTCCAGAGACAGAACTGTCTGTGAAAGCGACAGAGGAAGTCCAGCTCAAAAGCTTTTGAAAAGGAAAAATATAAAACAAGTCATACAGGTGTTCTAAGAACAAAGTGTTACCTCAGTCTCTGGTAATGCAGCCAGCTGACTGCAGTGGGGCTCATGCCCTGCAGTGGGAGCAGGCAAAAGTCTGAACATCAGAGGTTAAAAGATACATTGCAGGAGGAACCCTTGCATTATAAAAGAGTTGGTGAATTAGACAGAAGAGTTTGGCAAAAGACCGGAAAGGCTGGAGAACACTTGAGCATGTTGCCAAAACCCAGAGCCACTGAATGGCTCTGCTGTTTTGCAAGCTAAATGGCTATTCACACTATTAGGACCAAAAGTGACAGCACTAAGAAGATTTATCACAGAGCATCTACTCTGGACTCAATGAAGAAGTGCCCCAGTAAAAACCTGCCAGCTCTGCTGACGTATATTATCTTTATTAGAAAGACCTCTCTGATAACCACATTCATTAGGAATTTTAGCAATTCATTTCTTCGTAAAAACTTCTGTGCATGAATTCAGCATAGGCAGATGTGAAGGGGAGCTTTGGAAAGACAGCATTTTACTAATTCAGAGCTATATTTGTCAGTGTGTGTGGCAAAGAGAAAGGTTTAAAGTAGTTATTTTTCTGCAAAGCACATTTGTAAGCGAGATGGTAAATTACTGAAAAGCCTGTGCTACCGCTGGAATTTGTATTTAGCCCCCCACTTAATCCCAAAGTCAAATGCAGCATGGGGACACTGAGGCCATTACCCTGAGGGTGCAGTAATTAGTGTTCTTCACTGCTCATTTTTCTTGACCAAAATCTACACGTGTTCCAAATTAGACACAAAACCAAAAGCAAGAAACTGTCCTAATGGCAAGTCAGTGAAGCAAGATGGAGCAGGATCCGACACCCCTCCCTCTGAGCTGGTGGGTCAGGAGATGGCAGGCTTGGCTGTGACAAGTGCCATCTCCCTGCCAAGCCCTGGTGAGCAAGGATGGGGAGCAGCAGTAATTGTCACCTCCCATTTTCTTTCCAATGTGACAGTGCAAGGGCAAAAAAGGAGCAGTTTGCCACTGTCCTCGTGGGGCAAAGCAGCCAAACACAGGCCCTGGTACATTCCCTGTGCATGGACACCTCAGAGTGTCTCCCCATTCCCAACCTCCAGCCTATCCAGGATTTGGCTTTGTGTTTGCTGCTTTGCACAGGCACTGGGTGAGCTCCAACCTGCAGCAAAGCAGGGCTGGAAAAGAAACAACAAAGAAGTGACTCTTGCTGGGGTGCAGGATTTTCCAGCTGCATCTGTCCAGGCAGCAAAGCTGCTTCTCAAGCTCAGACATGATGCATACAGCAAGGTGTCAGTGATGGCCACGGGGACAAGGTGACACACCTCTAACACACCCCTCCATACCATGAGGCTGTTCCATCCCCAGGCTGCCCTTAGACAAGGGTGTTTCCAACCTGGGCTATGGCAAAAGCTTTTGGGAATGCCATCCCAAGCATGCAGAGTGAAGCAGCAGTTTCCACAGCTGCTCTTTCAGCATCCTAAGTACAGCAAAAGTTTAGAGTCCATGCACAGTTTCAGTGTTATCCCCTAGTACCACAAGATGAAGCTTTTAGCAGCAAGGTCACACAGAAACTCCCAAGTTTGCCATGCAACATCATCCCGCTCCCACACAGCCTGACAGGGCTCTCAGAAAAGGAAGCAGCACCTCTTGTTTAAATCTGTGTGCATTTATGAATTTCTCATCTCTCTGTCTACTCAAAAGGTCACATCACACTTTAAAGGGTCAGAAACAGGAGATACAACACCCTTTGCCTTCTGGCAGCAAGTTACTCCTTTAATTCTCACAGCAGAGACATTCACTGTGGTGCTGAGGGCCTAAAATCTACCTAGTCCTGCTGCTGAACTAAGGAGATCACTAAATGCAGAGAGATATGCTACATTTGTAAGCCATGAACCATCAGTCTGACTGTTCCACAGTCTCTGCCAAAAGACACAAGTCAGGATTTCTCAAAACCCAGTCCCTCCTTCCCCCTGGACCGGGGTGAGGAGATGAACATTCATGATGCAGCAGCAAGGTATGCTGAAAAATCAACATTCCAGGCTGGTAAATCCATCATCTTTAACCTGTGAAGAAAGGGGTTTAACCTTGTAATAGCATTAATACAAATCTCACAGTACAGGCAAACAGTGACTTCATTTTAATGGCGTATTTTTGTCCCTGGATGGCCAGTCTTGCTAAATGGCATGTCTAATTCTCCAGAGGGACAAAAACCAGCAAAACCTGCAGCATGTTGTCATTGCAACTGACAGGTGAGGAACATCACCATGCAGACCCAGGAGCCCATCCCACACAAGGGTACACAAATGAAGTCAGAGGTAGCAAGAGCCACAGTGCACTTAACCAAAGCTCTGCTGGAACAAGGGCTGACAGACCTGTTCTCCTAACAAAAATTTGTCGTGGCCCTCTGTGGAAATGAGGTGTCCTTCCCTGCACCAGCTGGCAAATGAGACGAGACAAGGGGAGTGGATGGACTGGAATTCCAGTTACGTGGTGCCAGGTTGGACATGGGTGCTACATCCAACTTCACTTTAATACTTCAAAGCCCTTCAGAGGCATTTTTAAACAAAAGGCTAAAATGCAAATCTCGGTTCTTGCCAGCTAGAAAAGAATTTTCCATATTCCTCTGAAATATTAGGCACGTTATTATTAACGTTGTGCAAAAAGTGGACATTAATTAATGCTGAACTGCAAAGAAATTCCAGTAGTATCACATATTTCACTCCTGCTGCTGCAGCAGTAAGCTCATTATGAATAAAGAAATTAAAAACATATATCAAAAGGCACAATTAATGATCTTCCACTTATTATTAACTGTGAGCAACATACACCACCAGACTAGAATAAACGAGGAGGAACGTATCTCAGCTTTTGTTACAGGATAAGATCACAGCCCAAAGCACACCCTTTGCTGAGAACAAAGTGTTTATCAAGTGACTTCAAAGATACTCACTGTGACCTTGAGCCAAACACTTAATATCTGCCATCCAGTAGGTTTTCTATCTACAAAACAGTAACAGCAGTACTTACCTCCTGCAAATTCGAAGTTTAGGGTGTGGGGACACCTTTTCTGCTCTGTCCTTGCACGGTGGATACTACAATGGTTGGGGACACCCTTAAGACTCCTTCAGCCACAGAAAGAGGACAGTGAAGTTGCAACTCAGGTAGCCTGGGAGGTATTTAGGAGCAGCCCTGATGGAGGAGGAGCCAGGGGAACCAGAGACACCTAGGCATGGTGGCTGACAGCACCGAGAAGCCCAGCAAGGGGTGGTTACAGGCAATCTGGGGAAAATTGGGCTCAAAGAGTCAGAGGTGCCACAAATCAGCTGAAGTGGGTGAAGCAGATCAAGCAGGATAGGGTCAGTCAGTCAAAACTTTGGTTTTCAGCTGCCAGGAGGGGGGTGACACTTTTTTTTGCCAAGGTGTAGGGTTGCACAATCATCTTTAAAGACAAGAGCCAAAGCCACAGCTGCAGTAAGTCACTGATGCTCCAAGGACACCCGAGTGGCTCAGCTCCACGAGCAGATCTGGCTCAGGGACACCAGCTCTGTTCTTCAGCATTTGCCCGTTCCCAAGACATCTGTCACCTTGCAAATTAACCCAGGCTGACATTCAGCCAGGCACAGTGAACCTTTCAGCAGCTGCAGTGAACCTTCCCTGCAAGTTCCCATCTCAGATATTTATTTCAGTATTTCTTCCTTTCACATCTCTACTATTTTTACTATTTCCATCAGTCTTTTTGGCTTGAACTGAACTGTTTGCCTTCACATTACTTCCGTCATTGCCCATATCCAATACGTGTGTCAGTGACTGCAAAATTCCATGAAGCTTAACTAAATCCATGTTTTCTGGTAAATAATAGCAGCGTGTCCCCCCGTTCAAAGAAAATTATGAGAGATTTATTAATGTAGCATCAAATGAATTCCTATTTTATGTAATTATGCATTGAATTTAAAAACGATGTCATGCAGGCAATCTTTAGAGTCATAATAGACAATCTGTAAGAAAGAACAAAGGAAAATAATGTTAATAAAACATTATGCCCTAAGCAAGAAATATGCTTCATATATCAAACATGAGTAAAGACAGTTATTTGATATAAAATGGAGGTGTGACCTTGTTGCAGAAGTGTTCATTACCTAACATTGCAACAAGCAAATTAATGGATTTTGGAATGGTGCAAATAACAGTAATAATAATAGTCATTTTGGTTCCTGGCATTTGCTTGCTGACAGCCAGATTTAGCAGCAAGTGGTTTGTGTTATTTTTTTATGGAAGGGATTTCAAATAGAATTCCACATAACCTTAAAGACATTACAGAAGCATGTGTCTAGCACAAGGGTATTGATGAGTAATCAAGGCTTTGCAAATGCTCACAAGCCAAGAAGTGGAAGCCCATAAACAAAAGGCTGGCTGCCAGAAGAGTGTGTGCTTTATGCAAGGACACAGGTACGTGTGGTACTCTCAAGTATACAACATCCTGACATTCCAGTCCCCACATGGGAAGGTGATGATTGTTACGGTTATTATGGAAGTTACTCACGCAATTTCACGTGCATTTTGCGTGTGATAAACGGTGATGAACAATTAGTCTGTTGATGCTCTTTGAGGGAACTGTAGCACCGCTGGGAGGTGTACAATTGTCAGGTTTGAATTCCTTCCTCTCTGCAGAGTCCCTTGTTAAGCAATGTTGTCTAAATTTCCTCCTCCAGTAGGTCCCAGTTCAGTTCTGGCCCTTCTGGGCTGGACTGTGGCTGCCCAGAGCCCTGTTAGCCAACACAGCACCACCTCAAATTATCAGCAAGAAACTTCAGCATCTGATGGAGAAGGTTTGCCCTTCCCACCCCCTCAGCCTGTCTGCAGAGCACCGGGAGCAGGCCACAAGAATGATGTGCTATTCCAGGCAAAAATTTACTGCAAGAGTGACTGCTGCTCCTGGAGGAGTTGGACAGATAGGGAAAAGCTGATGGCACTGCAGTGATAGAGAGAGCACTGAAGCACACTGCCCCAGCTGAAGGATGTGCTGCCAAAATTTACAAAAGGGAGCAGGAAGCACTGTGCAGGGGGTTTTACCTCATTAAACCTCACAAAACCTAAACTGGGCCTCAGGAGCAGCTTGTGATGGAGCAAGTATTCTGTGTGGACCTGGCAGGATTGCCTTTGTTTTTCAACAAAGATCACAAATAGATTTCTAAAACACTTTGATGTGTTTAAAATGGTGAAGTTCCTAGGCAAGCAGGTACAATAAAAGAAACATCTCTGCAAATGGAAACCCTCAGGCATATATGCCTTTCTAAATGCTATTAGAATTTTAAACTCTGATAATTGCTTTGTAATGTAAGTAATTGCATTATGAGCATGAACACCACAGCTCATGCATCACCACGGCTGCACTTTCGGCTCTGCCTTCAGTCATTTCCCTCAAAGTACACTCTGATTGCAGTAGGCTTCAATCTTACTCATGGCAAGTACTAAAGTGAGATCATTTAATGGACAAACCTGCTTTCTCTGCAGCTATCTGTTCAAGACTGGCAGAGGGAGGAGGCCCTGCACTGTGGGGCAATGCTGGGCACCAGCTCC
The DNA here is from genome assembly GCF_041296385.1 of Aphelocoma coerulescens. Lineage (NCBI taxonomy): Eukaryota > Metazoa > Chordata > Aves > Passeriformes > Corvidae > Aphelocoma > Aphelocoma coerulescens. The sequence continues at coordinate 20,222,237 of NC_091023.1, read as the reverse complement.
AATGCTGCCAGCTGGGAGCCTGTCCCGGCATGGGAAAAGAGCTCCAGCAGCATTTCCAGAGGGCACCTAATGCCTTTTGGTGTCTACAGCCGTGATTTATTAGAGACCAGTAGGACAAGGCAACTTTTCTAACACAGAAAATTTCCCTCCTCAAAGTGAAACAAATTAAAATGGAGAAGGCTGAAAACAAACCTGGTTGCACCTTTGCAAGCTGTTGTTTCATTCAGACTTGCTCTGAATTTAGAAGCTTCAGAGGCTGCATCTAAAATGTACTCAGTCTGCCCTGGGTTCTGTGCCTTTCTCCTCACCCATCACCACGCAGGCTGATGTCCAGCTGCCCCACACAGCCTCCTTGCCCCAGGGGCAGGTGCCAGGGCAGACACAAGGAGCTGCCTTCCTCCCCTCCACCTCTTCTGTGGACTAAAATACACAGTAAATCACAAAAAAACCCCCAACTGCACCAGGGAGGGAATGAAATGAGGAGGGAAATTTCCTGGAGGTTCAGGAGATGTTGGATTTGGTACGTGGCAGCCAGCAGCTCCCCAAAGCTGCAGTAGGATCTCCATGGTGCTGGGCTATAGGTGACCAGCCTGTTGCTGGTAGGTCCTCCCATGAGTTTGCTGCTTATGCTTTTTGTGGAATTTGGGCTGAAATTGTGTGGTGGGTGCCTGCTGCTGAGTTTCTGGGGTGAAAGTTTCACAAAATAGCATCACAGTTTATGAGCAGTGGCCTGGAGAGGAAATGCTGTGTTTTCTCTGTGTTAAGAGCTCTGAAGCATTTAATTGAAAATCTTTAGCAGCCCTGTACTTAGGAAGAGGAGCTGGGAATTTAATGGTCGGGTTTTGATGTCAAATGTGTGCCTTTCGCTATTTCTGGGGAGAAAAAAACAAAGAAATAAAAAAGCCAAATTGAGACCCTATCCAGCTTTGAAAATATTCAGTAAAGACCTCAAACAAAGGTGCCAAATTCTGCAGTCAAGCTTTCTCCTAGACGTCCTTCTCCCCTAGATCCCAGGAGGGGACACGTTCTCTCCCAAGTCCTTGGGTTTTGGGGCAAAAGCAAAATCTCCTCTCCCTGTGTCCTTCCACAAGAGCCATCCCAGGTGCACCCCGCAGCTCTGAGCCTCTTGCTGGGTGCTCAGGACTGGGTGCATCCCATCATAACTGGGGACAGGGCAAGGGTTGCACTGTGCACCCACAGATCCCAGCATGACAAGAGACCATCCACATTTGGGATAGGAGTCTGTTGTAACCACACCTGTACCCGTGCCCCAGACCTTTTGGCCATGCTGCTGTTGTAGTCATTATCACTCCTGAGAGTGCTGCGATTTTCTGTACTTTCAGTTCCTCAATTACATTGATTATCACATTAAACATTCCTGGTACTACAGGAACAAACTAAAAATAATAAGCTTGTATCTTCCTAATACAAATGAAACCCATTTGTACTACTAAAAGTGTAGCAGGTTCATTGTTTCACAGTAATGAAGCTTTCATCTCAAGAGATTCAATTCATAAAAATACTTGCCAAGGCTTTGCATATTTTCCTTTTTTTTAACTGCCATCAATGGTCCTTTAAGTTCATATCTTATTCAGCATTAGACCAGCAATTGAAATAAAAGGGAAGAGACACAAAAAAGCAGAAAAACCCACCATCTCTGATGGCAGGGACCCCACATCATCCTCAGCCAGGCAGCCCTGTGCCCACCCAGGCTGAAGGCATTGTGCACCTTCCCCTGCTATAAATAGCTGCAGACACCTTTGTTCCACTTCCCAAAATAGAGACACGTTGCAAAGGAGATAGGAAGAGCAAAACACTGTACATAAGCTCTGTTTTTATATCTATAAATATGAATTTGTAACCAAACCCACACAGGCTGGGCAATAGCCCAGCTGAGGAGATGCTATCTGCAGGCATCTGCAGGGGAACCAATTGAAGGATGAAGGCACCAGGTGGGGATTGAGGAACAAGCAGGTTTTTGATGCTTTTCCACTTCTCCCCATGACATGGTCCAAGTCACAGCACTGCTATTAAAATGTATAACATAAAAATTGAGATCTGGCCACTCCAGAGTTTCAGCGAAGGTAAACAATCCATCTTCAGTTCTGCTCACTGCCTCCATAGGTCAGGACAGGCTTCGAGGGAGCATTTCCTGCTCCAGAAGAGTTGTGTGGAGGCACATGGCACCCAGGCTCTGCTCTGATGCTCCCCCGGGGGAGATGAACTCCTGCTACCCCTAGGCAAAACAAAATGATCCTGCTTTTCCCAGCCTGGTGGCTTCTGGTGACAGAATGGCACTGGGTAACAGTGCTGCTGGACCTGACCTCCCTCCATCCTTCCCTCCATGAAGGGATCCTGGAGATGAAGCCAGCCAGGACATGCCTGCAGACATCCCTCCCATCAGGGGCTCCATCTGCTTCCCTTCCATCAAGAGGCACAGGCTCAGAGATCTGATAGTAGCAAAGGCTTTCAAGTTTCAGGAAGGACACAAAGGCAGGAAAGAGGTGGAGGAGAGGCTTCCCCTTGTAATTTCCCTTCAAGCCTGAAACAGCAGCACCTGACTCCACACAGTGGGGTCTCACCTGCCCACGCCAAGCCTCAGCACCCACAGTGGCAGCAGGAGAGCAGGAAGGGGAAGAACAAGCTTCAATCTCCCCTTTCCTCCCTGACTGGGGTGGAAGTCAGGCCTTGCTTATCACAACTTGGATTATCTAAAAACTCATCCCTTAATCACAATGAGGTCGTGTACCCGACATGCTCAACTGCATCAACAACGGGCTTAAATATATCAGCCCTCACTTATCAGAACCAGTTCATTGTCACCCATACTCCTTGATAAATGAAGGTCTGAGCACTTTTAGCTTTGCTGGTATGGGCAACACATTTACACTCTGGCTTTTTCCTGCTACAATTAAAGACCTTGAAACCACAGGTCTGAATCAAACAGGGCTGGATCAGGCCTCCCCAGGCAGACCATATCATCCTGGGTCTCTCCCCAGATCTTAGAGATGCCACACCACCTTATGGGAACACAGATTTTGTCCCAAATTACTGACATCCATGGAGTATGATCTCCTTACTGCCAGAGCTGCCTGGAAGAGCCTTCCTCCAGCTGCTGGTGCTTCCCAGGGCTGGGCAAGCTTTCATAGTGAGCTCAAAACCCTCCTGCAGGGATGGAAAAACATCTCATGGATCTGGTGCTTTGTTGCTGTTTGTTGTGATGATTCAGAGGAATTAGTGCCATGGGATATAAGGCAAGTGAGGAAATATAGAGAGGGCTGTGGGTTGCCCCGTGTCTGCTTTGTGAAACTCCCTCGCTCTTCACCCTCCCTCTGCTCACTTCTGGCAAGGGCTGCTGGAAGGGTTTGGAAAGAGGAATGTAGGAGTGGTTTTAATTCCTGATTTATCTGGTAAAAAGCATTGGAAGCAGCTCAGTTGCACTCATTTAGTATTTTATTCACTATGCTGGTGGGCTCGGCCTCCCAGAAAGCCCCACACAGAGGACAGTCCTGCTGGGACAGGCACGGCAGGCACAGGGAGTTGGAGCTTTCTGTCTGGTGCACAACATGAACACTCACCTCCAGTCCCAAACCATTCCCTCATCCCTCAGGAGCCCCAGGCAACTCTCACCACAGAGCTCCCTGGCCTCCAGCATCCTTCACTTACACTGACTTGCTGAGCACAAACACTCGCTATTTCAAACACAGAGCATTCTTAGCTGCACCTTGGATCAACTTTTCCAGCAATACTCGTTCCTAGGAAAAAAAAGTCTTCAGTGAGCACCTTCCCTGCAGCTTGAGCAGGCACCAGAGCACAGGCAGCACTTTGCGGTTTGTGAAGAGGGGGTCAGGCAGCAGGGGCTCATTACCAGAGCCAGAGGGCAACCAGGCAGCATCAAACCCACGAGGCACACCTCCTGCAGAAAGTCACCCTGTCTCTGAATCTTTGTACTTGGCCATCAGTCCCACGCAAGGCCAGAAATCTGGCTTATTAAAGCATGAACTGCTGAGCCCCTCATTAAATGCCAACCTCATCTTCTCCTGGGTTATTATTTACCCTGCAGATGGGGTTACTGACCCTGGAGCAGCAAAAAGGATTTCTAGCACAGATGAGGCAATTGGGGCACATTTGCCATCCATAGGGTAATACCATGCTGTCTCATAAAGAAGTTGCTTCCCACACACATCAGAAAATATCCAGTATAGCTGCGTGCACACAAGGCATATGTTTCTGTATAAGGTATCTATATAGTGTAGCTCCCCTTTCTGCTTTCACTGTGTTTTATCTTTAAATTGGGAGAGCTTTTTAGTAGCAAATCATCAGAGAGGAGCTGCTAGTTACCAAGGAGATTCTCTGATGAATCAGAGACTGACTGGTATAAGACCTAGACAGGCTGTAGCTTCTTAATTTGCAAGACCTTACATTTTAAACAGGGGAAAAAAAGATCCTATCACAACCAACTGTGGACCTCACCAGCAAAAGCCGCTTTTCTTTTTCCCATAGAAGCGAACAACAAGAGCACAGCACGGGAAATCAGTGAGCAGCCAGAGACGAACGGGAGCATCTCTCCAGCACATTCTTGACTCAGAAAAGCAAATACCACCCAAGGACAAAGTGGTCTGATGGAGGTGACTGAGGGAAAGGCTGGGAAGCCCCTGAATTCACACCAGCACGGGCAAGGGTACGCAGGGATGAGTGAGCGCTGGAGAAAGAGCAGCGCGCCTGCTCCCGCACAGCCCTGACATTTCGGGAGGCGGAGGGTGCACAGCCAGCGAGGTGCTGCCTGTTTGTGTGCTGGCCACGGGCTCTGCTCAGTATTGGGACTGCCCCAACCCTGATCTCGTTTTTCTGCCTGACTCCTGCAGCTTTCTTCCAAGGAGCAGGTGAGAGGGATGAACTTTGCCAAATGACAGAGGAGGCACCTACTCCACACCGAGCATCCTGCCCTGATGGAAATGGCCATCATGCCCCAGAGGAGTCACGGCAGCCAAGGATGCGCAGGCAGAGCGGATTTCAAGAAGAGTTTTTATAAATGTGGGGAGAACAAGGAGCTTCGTGAAATAAAGTTTGGAGAGAGAAAGCTCAGCTTTTTTTGGGTTGACTTTATTCAGAGGGTCTTCACACCCACTTCCTTCTGACAGCTTGTTTCTGTGTAGTTGCTGAATTCTGGTGCTTTGCCTCTATTTAAAAACCAAAAGTAATTAAAACTTCCTGGGAGCTGTGAAAGCAGCAAGAAATACTTGGACACATTGAGAGACAAGATATTTGGAAGCCTTCTACTGGTAGATAGGCTGTTTTCCCAAAGGTGGGAACTACAGAAGTATGTAGATGAGAGGGAAAATCTCCCTGTCACATCCCATTGAAATCTCCATTTTAGGCACTGCTACTCCGCTGCTGCTCAGGTAAACCTGATCCTTATGGGGGGAAGCTGCTGGATGGGCTGAGGCATTTGGGATGGGAACAGCGGGAGAACTTAGGGAAGTACTGGGGAATGGAGAGTAAAGCATGTATTAGAGCAAATTCAGGTTCTACTGCTAAGTGTACACTGGAAAAGGAGTTCCTGGGGCAATTACATCTGACAAGAGGCTGGCACAAGCCAGGCTTTAACTGAGGAGTCAAGTGAAGGACATTTTATTAGTCAAACAGTTTCAACTGCTGCTTTGAGTTTAAATTACACTTGTTCATCTGAGGAATGAATTCGCTGTTGGTAGCATTTGTGGGCTGGAGCTAGAGGCTTACAGTAATGTCTAAGTGATGCATATTGTGATGTTTCAACTTATTAGTGTACCCTATGGACCTCATTTGGAAAGCAAAATACTCCAGAATGCTGCAATAGAGACTGAAATCAACATATGGGGTAGGGAAGGGACACAAGAAACACTCCCTGACAGCTAGCTGCTCTCAGAACCACAAAGAAAAACTGCCAGGAAATTCCAGGCTGTGGCTCACAGCCAGGGGGGAACTCACTGTCCATTCCCCTCCAACTTCACACACAGGAGCTCATACAGCATTCACTGGCAGCGCTCCCCAGCTGTGTCAGGCAAGCTAAAGATGTAGGAGTAACAAATTAAAACAGGCTGCCAGCTTTAATGCACTTATTGGGGCTTCAGGTCTCATTGACTTTGTATTTATGATCTGTACTGGTTTTAGGGTGGAGTTGAACTCATTTACATGTTTGCATGTAAAACAGAGAAGGACTAAGGAAGCAGTAACTGCACACAAACTTCCCATAGGCAGAGCACAAACTTCCACACTCTTCCCAGCTTCCAGGCATGGCAGTATACCACAGCAGTGCCATTACCCCAGCCCTGGGCTGGTTGGGAATATCCATATTCCTCAGAATGCATTCAGAGTTCATTTTTCCAAATGTGTACAAGCAGCAGAAGCTGCTGGAACAGGAACTGTATTAAACACAGTGATTTTAATCCACACAGTGGTTTTAATCCCAGAGTAGCAAACAGGCAGGTTAGGGATTTACAAACAGAAAAACTGAGGCAGAGAGCATTTAAATTCTTTGGATAAAAACTTGAAGCTGAATAGAACAGGTGTCCAGATGGGAACTTAAATCTTCACTTGCACTTTGTAATAACATACTCTGGACATTGCTTACTTGTGATTTTTGCTGCATAGCACCATTGGTCTGAGCACGGGGACCAGCAGTAGCAAAGCCCCTTGTGGTGTGATCCCTGGTCTGGAGGAGCAGCTGCACTCTGCCTTCCCTTGTGAATTTTGACTGCAGTAAATGAGTAGGAGATTGAGAGTGGTCTAAAGTTAAAGTGGCTTCGGAATTAGGTTTGCCACCAGCACCATTTACCTGTGTAAACACCTGGAGTAAGATCAAGGAAAGAGGTAGGGATTCATGAGGAATGTAAACTGCCAGGTGAAGGGTGGTTTCCACCAAGCAGTGGTGCTTGACAGCACATTTGGTTCCTCCTACTAACCTGGTGTGGGAATGAGGAGAGATTTTGTTAGATAACACTAAAATACAAAGAGACTGGCAGAGCTTGCTCCAGACCTCCACACATTCCTACGTGGTGTTTATCAGTTATTCTCAGCACACAGAGTGTCTGTTGCTGAGCACAGAGTCCAGGCACTGGGGAAACCTATGAAACAGCCATACAGATTAGCTCTCTGTCATAATCCACTCAGTTCCACTGGAGGAAATCCTGTCTTTTCCTAGGAGGCCTTCATTGCACCACTAAAAACCTTTTTACTCTCCAGCAGCCCCTTGGCAGGGCAGGTGGGTTTTGCCTCACAGGGATACCCAGCAGTAGCCTCAGGCACTGGGTCCTTGCCACCCAAAAAATGTGGGTAGATAGATGCCACAAGGTATTTTCCCTGTGTGCCCAGCATGGTGTCCCAGCACTGCCTGACCTCAGCCACTACCCCAGGAGCCCCAAGGCTGCAGTGGGTTGAGTCAGCCAGGTTCAGGAGCAGGACTCAGGAGCAGCCCAGCACACCCCTTGCCCTGGAAGGCAAAGCTCCGTGCTGGAACAGCAGGGAGGTGCAGGATCATTCCTGACAACCTTCTCTGAATGACCCACATTGCGTCAAGGGCTCTGGAGGGAGTCTGCAGCCAGCACTCTTCAGATGGGAGCATAGGATTTGCAACGTGGGGCCCAAGAGAGACAAGGAGCACAGCCATGGGCAACGAAAGCAGAAGGCCTCAGCACCCTTCCCACCTTCAAAGCTGGTAATTGTTTCTTATTTCCCTCTCTACTTTTTCTTTTAAAGGAGCTGGAGAAGTCACCCCTTCTCTGTGCTGCTTTGCATGCCAGGTGCAGGCTGCTGGGAGATACCAACACCAAGCACTGAACCTTCCAAGTCCAGTGCCTTTCAGGCTACTATCCAGAATGCCAGAGGCAACCCAGCAGACTGGAACATTGCATGTGTCCAGAATGGCCCAACTCCTCTCCTCTTTATCCTTCAGGATCATTTGGTAGGTCAGGGCATCCATAGCCAGGTGCAGGATGTTGTGCCAACAGAGGGCAGGGATAGCAAGGGAGTCTCCTGGTTTTTTGCATGCTTGTTCAGAGGCTGCAAACGCAGAAGTACAGCTGCTTGCAGCACTGCAGGTGAAGGGCAGCCAGAGGCAGCACAACCCTATCAATCAAGGGGTCTGCATGAGCTTCCTGAAATGATGCGTGGGGGGGGACATTCCAGAAGTCCCCACTCCCACAGGATTGTCCCTTTGGAACACTGCAGCTCTGCAGTGCCTCGTGGGCTGAGCAATGCTTTTGGCTCATATCTAGTTTAAATGCAACAAGCATCCTTCCCCTACGCAGGTGCAAGCCACAAGCACCATTATTCCGGACATATGAGACACTTACAGCAACACTGCCTCTCTCTTAATGGAAGAGAGGCATCACAGCAGTAGCTACACCATGGGCCATTAACTTACTGCCAGGCAGATTGATCCTAGACTTTAACATGCATTTAACTAGAGGTCTAGAGCAGAGATAACGCAGTGCAACTGTAGAAATGCACTTTTACAGGAATAGCTTTAGTGCTGGTTGAACTCTGTGGCAAAGCTGCCTCTGGCTTCCATGTGGCCAGGGACTCACTGTGTTCCCAGGCAAACACTGTTGGGTGGAATATTTGGTTGTCAACAAAAAGTATGAGGCAGTGTAATTTCATTAAATGTTTCACCAGAAATTAGGCAGAAAAATCACTTAAATGTCATTTATGTAAAACTTCCCCAGTACAGAACTGAACATCTGCACTTCTGATGCAGCCCCACAGATCCTGGTAACTCTTGTGCTTCAGGCACATAGATATTCCTTGCTGGGCTGCATTCAGATCAAGTTAGCTTCACTTAGCACAGCACAGGCACATACCTGCCCCTTACTGCCCAGCCATCATCTCCCAGCTGCACTGTTGGGGTGTGCAGGAGGGATAAGAGGACAAATTTCTATATAATATCAGTCAGTTTAATTGCAATTTGCTCAGCAGAGCCCTGCCCATTTCTAAAACAGGTCACTTGTACCCCTCTCTTGGTGAGCTGGTCTTGCTAACTGGTACGTGTCCAGCAGCAGTTATTTTCCTCCTGATATCAATGGATTTAAAATTGCCTTTAATTTGAGCTTTCAAAAATCCCACTTTGTTTCTCAGCAATTACCTTCTGTTCTGGGTTTGAGCTGAACAGTAGCCCTCCACGCCAAAGACATGACAAACTATCCATTTTTTATTCTGCTTTAATTCTTAACTCTGTTTTTGATGTGTAAAGGCTGGTGGGGAGATGAAATGTATCCTATATGAGGGAAGCACCAAGTTAAAAACCTCAGGAATGTTTTAAGCCCATCCATGTCCCACTCACATGCTTACAGTAGGGTTTATTCTGCTAAAAACTGAAGTCTGATCCCTGCTAACGACACAGCTAATTATCTCCGAGTGAAGCTGTGAGGTTCTGAGGAGCACTGGACATTTCAGAGGCAGGGGAGCCTGTTGGGAAGAACTCCAGCACTGCCAGATCACCTGACAGGTCTCAGCACTGGAGGCTCCCCTCCAGGGACCAGCAGGTCAGCATTAGGAGGCAAAGGTTGTTCCTGGGATTTTCTGTCAGCACAAGGTCTGAGTGTAGAAGGAAAAGAGCTTTCCCCCCTCACCTCATCTCCAGCCCTCTCACTTCCCACTCAGCACATGTCCATCCTTCTGTGTCCCCCAGCTCTGTCATCCTTATTAGATTTCCTACCCAGGCCTTATTCTACCTCCCCAGCTGTCCTCAAGCTAAGCACTCCATCTGACACTGCAAATGGCCTTATTCTCACTGTCTCTTCCCATCCCTCTGCTCTCCATCCCAGGGCCTCCTGCCCTCTGCACTGCCCCCACACCAGCTCCAGAGCCATCACGACATTCTTATATGAGGGATAGTGTGCTTTCAACACCTTGAAAAAACCCTCCAGCCAAACTATTAAAACCATTTAATACCACTTCTGACTGGTACAGGCATTGAACTACTTAAAATAATTGCATTTCTCACTAGTTACAGATAAAACAGACCCTTTTTAATCATTTTTTAATCATTAAGATATGGCCTAATGTGCATTACGAGATTATTAACAGCCCCATAAGTGACATAACAGATACAAGACCAAAAGCTAAGTCATAAATGTTCTCAGATGCCTGTAGATTAATCATTTTACATCTCCATAGGAGCATTCACCAAGGCTTTCCATCATCCTACAGCCTTAAAGCCACAGGACAGCTCTGCCTTTCCTACAGGAGGTACTTGTTTGCCTCCAAATAGAAGTTGTTGAAAAAGCTGAAACAGGACATAGAAATTTTGATTATTCATTTTTCTGTTTCACCCAGTGACAAAACAGTGCCTTGGTGTGTCTATCCTCTACAGCAATTATAAAATTAATATTACTTTTAAAGTGTTTTTTCTTCAGCTCTTTCTTGAAAGTATACATCCTCCTTTCGTGGGCTCACACTGTACTGTTCATATTTTTGAAATTGATTGCAGACACCTGATCCATAAAAATAAGCAATGCCATCAGCAAAACAAGAGCACAGGTGTTGCTGAAAAGTGCAGTCACTGCTCAGAATCTGAGCTTGTGGTTACACAGGCGGAGACAGAAACCCACAGCCTCCTTCCTGCAGCACTGGGGCCAATTTCCCTCCCTTTGGGGATTAAAGAGATGCCCACACAGCAGTGTCTGAGCTCTGTGTGCCCCTATCGAGTGCTCTAAGTGCTCAAGAGGCAGCACAGCTTGGTTTTAATTGCATAAGCACACAGCTTCTTCAAACTCCACTCAGGCCCACACTCAAGGATCTGAAGTGGTCTTTAGAGCAGTCACAGCCCCAGATGCATCAGCCTCCTTTGCATACACAGAAGGTGCATGAGAGCTCCCATCCTTGCTCCTGCAGCACAAATCACAGCGTTTCATTTTATGCTGGTGAATCAAAAGGACCAGTGAATTACTGATGTCAGAGTGGTCAGGGAAAGCAAGACAAAGCTTGAGCAGAAAGGCTCTACCAGAATTCACTGGAAAGCATCAGATGAGTTTAATCCATTTCCTTTTTGTCTTCACAACCACACTCAATGCAGAAGCAGTACATTTCATCAGGGCACCAGTAAGCCACAGCACTGCTCCTAGCCCGGTATCTGCAGGAAGAACCATCGTGTCACACACAAAAACACCCATTCCAGACTGGCCAGTTCTGTTTTTTTGTTTGCACCTGACACAAGCACTAAGCCACACTCATAAGTCAGTCAAAGCATCTGCAGCTTCCACAGGCAAACTCATCATGTGAGACAAGTGGCTCACTTGTTCTCACCATGGTTAACGACCATGAACTTGGAGGCTGAAATTTCAGTTCATGCCAGGGAATACAATAATCATCAATAAATTCTGTCCACAAATAACCAGAAAAGTCCTGAGCTGTGCTATGGACCAAGGATGGAAAGAAGACTACTTTATGCCTCAGTTGTTTGTGATCACTCCAACACTCCCAAAATTGGCTACCTAACAATTATATTTAATGAGTTATTGCTATAGCCTAGCCCAGAACAGCTCAGTGGTATGTCATTAGATCTGCTGTCTGACACTACAGACAGCTGCTCCCATCCGAAATCACCCATTGGAGTGCATGCACTTTTTCAGCTAGAGGCAGTGCCTTCAGAGCTTGAGCATCAGGCCAAGACCAAGCAGGTACTCAGGTCAGGCAATTAGAACCATTAAAGACCTTCTAGACAGTCCTGCATATGCTGTAAGGAAGGGTTGGTTGTTTAGGGGAGGCAGCCAGCAGGGAAAAGGGAAAGCAAGTGCCTCATCCCTGATCAGAAGTATTACAGACTGGAGCTCCCTGTTGTGGGACCATGGCCAAGCTATTGCTTCTCCAAGGACCTGGCCAAAATCCAGCCTTAAAAAGCATTATCAATGGCATGTTGTTAGGTGTCCTGAGGAAGAAGGTATTACAGCAATATGGGTTATCACTCATTATTGCTGTCAATTTTATAGGACAAGTGTCAGCAAAACACAGCCAGGACCTCGTGCTTCTGGTGCCAGCAGGAGCCCACAGCCCTGGAAAAGCAGGTCAGGCACCCTCATGCTTGGCACCAGCTGGGGACAGGGCCACTGCCGAGGGCTACCACAGACAAGCCCTGCCAGAGCTCAAATCTGTGTAACTTTATATCTTTCCCAAAACTCCTTTTTCTTCCTGCAGCTTTAACTGAAAGCCCTGACTGTGCTTTTCCCAGTGAGGTGACTCAGTGCCCACATGTATCTTCTCCTGGCTGCACCCTCACATTTTTCCCCCAGGCTGCTTCCCCATCAGGGGCGTCCACAGGAACACTCAGGCTCAGTCTCATTCTACAAACCATCTGGTACAGGCAGCATCAATCAGCTTCCCTCAGGCAAGATCTAATTATTAACAGTGGAATTTTCCAAATATTGATTCATTTTAGCCTAAATAATCTCATTCTGTTATTATTGCCTACAAAGCTGGTTCTGCTTCACCTTCCACAATACTTCAAAAGTGACTTAGCTGCATCAAAGGTTTATCACATGTAATAGCAGCAGAGCCAGGCCAGGTTTAGCACAGTCCATCAGCTAAACTGAAACTCCCAGACCCCCATCTGCTCCTGTCAGACAGTGACAGGCATAAATCAATACACTCATTTCTGCACTCCTTGTCCATGACTGCATGCCAGCAACAGGGAGGGAAGTGCATACATTCAGCCTCATTGAATTTTAATGTAGATTACAATGAACACAAAAAGTGGCATCTTTGTGCAATACAATATACATATTTCATGCCAGAAGGCTGCAATACAGGGAGTAAAAATATTTAAGAAACAATGTACATATAAATAGGAAATACATCAGACTACTGGACACAGTACCTTGGATCACAAAGAACAGTTTTCCACTTGCTTGCAAGCATTCTTCCCCATGTCCAACACCTCACCAAAAAAATAAAAAACCAACAAAAAAAACCCAGCTCTCAAAATTTCTTGAAAATATCTCACCAAGAAACACCCCAAAACAAAACCCCCAGTCTCCCTCTCTCCTGGGTGAACTATTTCCCTGCTCTTCATCACCCTTGATCATAGGCACCTGGAACTCACAAGCATCCAGCTCACACTGGGCTGATTGCTCTGAATTGCCATGGTTTCATTAACTTCAACAGATCCCTAATGATAATCAGTGTCAGCTGAGGATGCAGGAGCTGTTTCTGCTATTTGTTTATAAACCCAGGCAGTGTTTGGAGGGAGTAGATAAAATAGATTCAAGTTATTTTTCTTATTAAGCCTGAATTTTGGAGGGCGGTAGCTAAAGTTAACTTGCAAGCAAAAGGATTTTCTTTGTAATACATTGATTCTAGCTCTGAAATTCAGGTGTGAGGTTTTGCATCCATTTACTCATAACAACTTCAAGGAACAGCAAGCAGGAGGTAGAAGATGTTTTGGATGTTTTTCTGTTGCTAAGGGAACTTTCTTGATGGGGGCTCTGTGCTCACCACAGCTGGGTCACTTGGGCTTTGCTTCTCTGAGTAAGGGGTGAGTCATGGCTGGAGAGTAAATCCACAAACTTCCCTAGGAATGCCTTTATCGTGTGCTTCCACTCACATGTGAAAATAAAGATTATTAGTAGTAGCTCACAATAAAAAAAAACTCTAGCAACTCTATATTAATACCTTCATTAGTAGTCACATGCTCTATATTACCCATTGTATCTAACCCTTCAAATACACACAGGAAAAATAAAGCCACTGTCTTTACCACACATTTTTACAGGTCCTGTTGTTAGGGAACGTCCTGCCAGTAATGTCTTGATGTTACAACACTTTGAATAACACTGCTTTCTAGTTCCCTTCACATGATACAGCCAAACCCTGGGTTACTCAGCACCAAGTAATTTCTGATACTATTACCAGTAATAGACTGCTGTGTGTGAGGCACTAGTGGTGAACATTAGGTTTCAATTTGCTGTCACAGTGATTGCAAAAGAAGAAAGTTGTGCTTATCAGTGTTTACCAAACCAGTTGGGTGTGCTGACATACAGGAAGGTGCTGGTGAAAGAATGTGACTCACATATGACAGTTACATGCACTCTCACCTGTAAATTTTGTAGACCCTTTACACCCTTGTGCACCCTGTCTCTGACAAGCCACCAAAGAAATACCTCCTGGTTTTGTATGTTCGTTTCGGGTTTTTCACATCTTGATTTTGTTTCTACAAATAATGATGAGCTTGACATAGGACCAGGTGTTTTTAGGCTATCATAAAGTGTGGATATTACAGAGGTCCATTACAAGGCTTTTGTTAATGCTAGCAGATATTGTCTCTTTCTACTTAAGTCTCCATCTGGATAATCATCCAGATTATATTAGTTGAGTTGTTATACTTAGTTGAGCTTTCAGAGCCTCATAGGTCCTCAGCATGGCCTGAAGCTGTTCTGATTGCTCATGGGATGATGTGGTTACCAGAAGTTTGAATCAGACCCGATTCTGCTTCTTCTTGAAGTTCTGATCAAACCTTTGAGCCAGACAGTAGCAGTTGGTATTTCTCATCTCAGTTTTTCTTCAGCAACCTCATGGGTCCCCTAGTTTGGGCAATACCTGTTCAGTATTGCCCTGGAATAGATCAGGAATGGATCCCAGGGACCTGGTAGAGTTTCTGATGAATCAAATAGTTCATCAAGCTGTGCTGAACTGAAGAAATGAGCATTCAGTGACTTGTTTAACTCTGCTTGCCTTCCTGTAATGCAGATTTCATCTACACTTGCAAACTTCTAGATTTTTCATCTGACATTAACAGAAGAAACTAAGGGTTAAGGGCTTAAGCAATGGAGGTCATTTTTCATGTCTGCTACCACACAGCACTGAGAAAGCTGGAAATGCCACATTCTTCTTTCCTCTCCTGTTCCCCTTGTCAAGGGCTTGTTCCCTTTACATGGGCTTTAGGACCTGGACTGCCTATTTCTCCATTTTGCTGTCAGACAGTTTTGCAAGTGTTAGAAAAACAAAAGTCCAAGGTACCACTGGCAGTCACCCAGGAAGAGGGAGCTGCGGGTTTGGTGCCTGCCAGAGACCTCATCCAGGGACCTGGCATTCTCAGTGCCAGGACCTCTGGCTCCAGCCTCCTATTGGGGTGTTTAGAGGACCCTCTCAAGGAAACCAGGCAGGTTTTATTTTGTGAATGTAAATCACCATGAAGGAACGGTGAGGGCTGAGTTCCTGCTGTGGAGCCTGAAGGCAGTCAGAGGTTAGGGGTTTAGGCTGCCTGGTCCTGCCTTGCTTGACTCCTGGCCTCTCTGCTTAGGTAAACAATGCAGGCTGATCGCTGCATGATGCCTTTCCTCAGGCATATGGCTGCTTTCTTTTAAAGCCTTCTTACTACGGAAGTTTACAAGTGCCAAGATAAGCATTTAATCCTGCAGGGCTTGTGTTCAGCACGGTCAGACCATCTGCAGAAGCACTGCTGCTCGTGCCAGAGCACCCACACCAGCAGGACAGCTCAGACAGCTCACTTCAAGTGCCTTTAAGCAGTGGATTTGGGGACCAAAATTTAACCCAAGACCCTCAAGTGAGCATTTGACTTGATAACCCACTGATTTGGGACCTGCTCAGGCCCTTTGATATGTGTCTGGCTGCCTCCTCCAGGCAGGCTGCCTTGCAGCAAGTCCTCATCATTCATTTTAAAGGAGACATGCCAGGACCTGCATTACAGTTGAGATTTTAGCACCCTCTGAGCCTCCAGGCTGGACAGTCTTGCAGTGCTCTTCTCCCACCTCTGCTCACCTCAGTTTTGCAACAGCCACTAGACAGGGAGGATGCTGGGATGCTATTAGTTTGTGGATCTCAACAAATGCAGAGGGTGTCTTAAGGTCAAGGATCCTCCACATCCCTACAGCATCCCCTCCTCCAGAGATGTGTTGAATTTATCAGCACAATCTTTTAATATTTCACAGAATCATTTAGGTTGAAAATGACCCCTAAGATCTAGTCCAACCATTAATTCAGTACTGCCAAGTCCACCATTAAATGTCCCTAAAATATTTACCATGTCCCCTAGTGTCTTTTGTGAAAATGCACTTTGGCAAACACCATATCTCATTTTACCCCTGACTCTATAGGCTTTGCCAAGGACATTGCCTACATGCTATGTTTGGTGCTTCCATTTGCTCATATAAGCTGCTGTTTCCCCAAACATCAAAACATCTCCAGACCACTATGTAAAAGTCTCTCAAAAGTAGAAGAATGAGTTTTAATACTGCTTCTCATGAGTTTAATGGGAGGTTTTCTTGTCTTTACAGTAAAATAATTGCTATTGCAATTTATCAGCCACACAAACATAACCTTGTTATGGCTTGGATAGCAAAGCTCACTGTAAACCTTTGCTAGGTGAGCTGTAGTACCCCCTCTTAAGTTTAGGGTGTTTGGCCTTAGGATTCCAAATTATGTTCTGAGTTTTCAGACATTCCAAAGCTCGGAAGCTGAGATGAGTTAATACCCAAACCCACCTCTACTCTCGAGGCAGCACCTCTAAGTGAGACCTGATTCCATCAGACAAACGATAAATTTATCTCTTGCTGCCAGCTGTGAAACAGCAGGGAGCTTGAGATGAGCATCCACAGCATTCAGCCCCGCAGGCCAGGGTGTTCTTCTTTGTTTCTAGATCTAGATAAAAATCCATCAGCCTTCTGGGAAGGAAAAGGGTGCAAGGGTTAATAGCACAAAAGTGCCACAAGCTGCTAGGTGACTGTTCTGCCTGACATGATGGGACTCTCGTGGAAGCATTGCCTTTGTGGTATTTTAATTATTTTCTTCAGCTTATCTGCAAGAGAAGAACTAATCTTATGTGATATCAGCCACACAGTTCCAGATGAGAACATGTGGAAATTGTTTATGCTACACCCATGCAACCCCCAGAACAGAGAGTAGCTTCAGGTGTGAAGATTCAATGACAATTCCTCAAAGGCCCTCCCAAAATTTAACCCAAAGCCCTCAAGCAAACATTGACCTTGTATCCACTGATTATATTTCTAATTATTTATAAAAACAATGACTGATTTCTGAACCAAGACTTACTGAAGATTTAACAGCTTGGCATTTGAGCATCAGTGACTTTGTTTCACTGAATTTTCCCATCCACTCTCTTAATTTGATGTTACCTCCCAACACAGAGTTCCAGGGCTTCACTGTGTCATGAAAAACCAACAGGCAGCACATGGTGACATTGGAATAAGGCAGTAAATTGTCACATGTTGTTTGGCCACTGACTGCAGTCGTACATGGCTCAAAGAGGAAATCTCAGAGCGAGATCCTCTGCCCTCCTGTCAATACCTGCATCATGCAGCAGGCCATGGGTTGCCTCCAGGACAGACAGAAAATTTAACCCAAAACCAACCTAAATTCATTTGCAAACTTTGTGCTTCTAATCTCCAAAACGTGACTTGCTCTAAAGATAATTCCATTTGTTTCCAGATTGCCTTAAAAAAACCTTCACCTAACTTTGACCTCAAATCCTTCTGCTCCAGTAAGAGCTGAGAGAGGATTGTTCTTTAGGACTCCAGCACTTGTTAATTCTCTTAAAGAGATTACTCAAATCTCCTAAACAAATATCAGAATAGATTCTGGATTAAGCATGGGTGCTAAAACGACCTTGCTGATAAAATCAGCATCATCAAACCACACAGATTGAAGAGGGAAGCCTTGGATGTAATTTTGACTCAGTAGCTACTATCATGGTAAGTTATCAGACTGCTCTGCATCTCTCTCCCCCGTCTCTAATACTCTTGCAATGTTCCTCGGTAATCAGTACGAGAAGTATCAGATCTTCCAGATCCTCATGGGAAAAGCAGTATACTGAGACAGTCACTGGGGCTATGCACCACCCACTCTTTTCTTTCACTAATGCCTATTGCTTTTTCCATTTTGTGTATTTGAGTTATCTGGTTCGTTTTGGTGTCAGCACGAGGCTGGTTTGTGGAGCATCCCAACTCCTGTGTTATTCAAAGTGCCATTGATCAGAAGTGGATTGAGTTTGGTGCATTTGGCAAGGTGCCCTGGCACAGGTGCTTGGGCATGTTGGTGTACCCTAGGGTCCAGCACAGACCATCTCCTTTGCCTGCCACCTCTGGGTGATTTCCCTCGTTTGCAGATAATACCCAGAGTTATTTATGTCCTGTGTCTGTGTGCAGTTTCCTCTGCATCTCACTTGGGTTTCAGAAATAATTAATTCTGAAAGACTGATGTGGATTTTAGCCTTGTAATAGATATTTTCTTAAGAACCAGGAGTGGGTTGGTGAGGTTTGTGTGAAGTATTTTTGTCATTGTGTTGTGGCCAGGAATGAATCCCAGAAATTTTCCCAGGAATCTGTGAAAGCACTTCACAAAAGAGAGGTCATTGCATCACTTTCAACCTACATCTCTTCTGTTGTTGTTCTTTTACAGTTCTTCTACAACCCCATCAGATTTCTGTGCAAGATCTCTAGAGTCTGTAATGGGAAAAATTTTAAATCAAATAAGAATTCACAGGCTATTTAAAAAAATATTCCTTGGAGGGCAAAGTCCCTTACAAGTGAAGCACTTACATTTACTTCCACATCTCTTTACCCAATTTTCAGTTTAATTTAGTCATTTTCTAATCCTAATTTTCCCGTACTGTGCTTACAATATCTAACCAAATATCATTCATGTGGAAACACGATAAAATTCTGCAACAAGCTGGAACTTATGGCCTCTGAACCCTTGTCACATGTCTCAACTGTTAACATGTAACTGCCTCCCTCTCCTCAAAAGTATATCAGTCACTGTTCCCTTCCTGAACACTGTGCTCCATTTCACTGACACAGTTGTCCATTATGGCAAAAGTCTCCCAGACCCATCAAATTTCAAGGGCACCTGATGTAGGAGTACAACCTTTTCCAAAAGATTTTTTCATATGCTATTTTTTGGGTTTCCTTAAATAATATAATACATTTGAATGTTGACGTTGTGTTGTGTTGTGCATAGAAACAGCAAATAATTGTACTGCGTCAAAATAGTGGGAATAGTGTGATTTGTGCACAGCAGTCAGAACTGAGAAACTGTGCGTTGCACACCCTTGACTCCCAAGTAAAAGGATGAGCAATTTGATCTTATTCCACTAAGGAGGGCTGCCACTTGAAGATCCAAAGGCTCCAATTCCATCACATCGCCCCTGGTTCGCCCACTCCAGGTGGGGTGGGGCTGGGACTCGCTTCTGTGCAAAGAACACCATGCAGGGGGGCCATGGTGGACCTGGCCCTCTGATCCCAGCTGGGCTCACAGGGATAAAAGTGTCTGTAAGGACCTCAAGCTGAGGCTGAAAGTGCATCTCCAGATGAGGCAGCTGAGAGACACTTTGTACTGCTGGGTCCCTTCCCTCCACAGCTGCCTCATTCGCTCTCTTCAGGGGGTTAGATTTCTGTGAGCTAATTTAAGGAGAAAAGCCTTTTTAATCCAGTATCTTACAGACTCAGAGTGTGTATATTTTTATATTTTGAATAAAATATGAATATTAAGCTCTTTAGGCAGGGACTTTGTCTTCCGAGATCTCTTCAAAGCCCTTAGCATGCTGCTGGTATTACAGGTGTAAATAGTACAAATGATATAATACAGTTTGGATCCCAGAGATCTGTTTCATTGGGAATGGGCTCACAAAGTGTATCTCTTTGTTGGACAGAAAAGGCTCAGGAATGAGGAGGGCTTTCCCAGAAGTTAGTGCTGAGCCTTGACCTGGAAGAACTTGGGGTCAGGAGACTGGTTTGATTTAGGTTTCCTCATAGTTCATGAGGTTCTTCTTGCTTTGGTTCCAGCAGTAAGAAAGGGACAGCCTGCCCAAGGAACAAAAATACAGTTGAGCATACAGAGCACTCCTTTGAGAAGTGGATGAGAGCTGTTTAACCCTGCCAGATAACAGCGTGTAGTAGCTCAAGGCAGAAATGGAGAATGAATTCCCCAGCCAGATGAAGGCAAAGAGGGGAAAAGGACTTAAGAAAGTAAAACCTTTGTAGAAAAGAATATATTATTAACTGAAAAAGTAATTTAACAGAATAGTAATGTTCTCATACCACTGAGCAAATCTAATACCAACTCTGCAAATTTAATAAAATCGCTGCAAAGGCAGAGAAGTTCAATCTCAAGTGCACTCTTCTGAGGCTGAGGCCAATGCCCATTAAGTGCAATAAAAATACTTCATCAGCTTCAACACCAGCTGGATCAGGTGTCCACTGGATTTGGATTCGCAGTGGCTGCTATTCTCTACAGGGTAATCCACTCAAACTTGCCATGGCGATTAAAGTAACATCCAATTTCCACAACAATATAAGCAAATTCTCAGTATGGAATAATAACATCCTTTAGACTGGAAAAGACCTTTAAGATCACCAAGTCCAGCCACTAACCCAACACTGCTGAGTCCACCACTAAACTATGTCCCTACATGACCCCTCTACACCTCTTTGAAACCCTTCCAAGGATGATGACTCAACCATTTCCACGGGCAACTTGTTCCAGGGCTTGTCAACACTTTTGAAGAAGGAATTTTTTCTAATAGCCATTCTAAACCTCCCCTGGCACAACTTCAGGCCATTTACTCTTGTCCTCTTGCTTGTTACTTGGGAGAAGAGACCAGCCCTCACCTGGCTTAAACATCCTTTAAGGAGGTTGTAGAAAGCAATTAATGTCCCCTACACACACCCTCCAGCCTCCTTTTCTCCAGGCTAAACTCCTGCAGCTCCCTCAGCTGCTCCTCACAGGACCTGTGCTCCAGCCCCTTCCCCAGTGCCATTGCCCCTCTCTAGACCTGCTCCAGCCCCTCAATGTTTTTCTTGTAGTGAAGGACACAAAACTGGACACAGCACTCGAGGTGTGGCCTCACCAGTGCTGAGTACAGGGGGACAATCTCTGCCCTGGTCCTGCTGGCCACACTGTACAAGATGAGAAGCCCTTGGCCTTTTTGGCCACCTCTGACTCATGTTTGGCTGGCTATTGACCTGTACCCCCTTTTCTGTCCCCCGACCTGTCCTTTTCTGTCAGGCACCTTTCCATGCCATAATCCACACAGAATTCAGCAGGCTGCAATGTACATGGAAAACTCTGGCCACTCACTGATATTTCACCCAGCTATCTTGGTTTATCACTTTTTGCAGGTCTCAGCAATGTCTCCCAGTTGAGTGTTCCATTAACTTTTTCACCTCTTGCTTCTTAAAAAAGCCCAGAAGTAATCTTAATCCCCCTTATCTTTCTATGCTATTATCTTGCGGCCTTCCTGGTGCCTTCACTCAGAGACTTTGTGGAACTGTGTTTTTTCACTTAGCCCAAAATTGGCTTGGAGGAAGACAGTGCAAAGAGCTACTTGAACAAACTAGAAACAGAAATTAAAGCCTTAGTTTGTGCCTGACTTTAATTCAGATCAGATTAGAGCAGGTTTTGTTTTGCTGCATTTTACGAGAAGGGAACATTTCTCATTTGAGGTAGGAGATTGATTCCTATTAGATCCTCCCTTTAGATTAGTCCCTTGGATGATCCACACACTCTGGCCTACTGGGACCAGCAATTAACCCAAACCTGTCAACTCTGGAAAGAATGTCACCATGACATCAGTGGTGTCCTTTCCCCTGATGAACTCAGGGTGTCTGTAATGAAAAAAAGGAGGTGTAAGATTGGCAACTGTTTAAATAAAAATGACCAGGAAGAAAAGGTAGAAAATCTACTTCCTTTAGCATGGGATTGAAGTAATTTTGTGGATCATACATCTGTTATAGCTTGCTGTATTAATAAATGCAGTACAGAAGCTTTCAAGTTCAAAGCAAGTCTCTCAGTTTATTGCTTCAGAAAGTACAGCCCAAAAGCTATTGATCTATTTGTACAGATAAGCACCCCACAGAGTTATCAAAATCAATGCAAACACTCAGGCAAAAATTCAATGCAAATAATAATAAATAAGTACAGGCCCAGGAAATAGAAATGTAAGACTGAAAACTAATTGAAATTCTGACCCAAAGAATAGCTCTTTATATGCATTTCTTCAAAGGCAATTCCAAAAAGGGGAAAAAGAGTGCAAAAAGTGGAAATTTCAAGGTGGTAGACAAAAAGAGACAAGCAGCATCCAGAACAAAGGAGATGGGCATGGGCTAGGAAGTGATAGAAGTAACATTGGATTTTTTTAAAATTATATTTAATATCTATGAATTTAAAATAACTTTGTACAAAAGAAGATCTAATTTTGTACCCGTGTTCTTTTCTGAGTTCAAGAAATGTTTTGACATGAAACCTGTCTCTGTATTGCTGAGCCATTTTCATCTGCTTTGGTTGTCTCTGAAGCTGCCAAGGAACGGGATGGGATGGGATGGGATGGGATGGGATGGGATGGGATGGGATGGGATGGGATGGGATGGGATGGGATGGGTCTGGGCCAGTCATCACCACCAGTCTTTAAAGTACATATCAGCCAGTTCATCAGTTCAGGATTCCTGCTGATGACTTTATGGTAGAGATTGGGTCATGCCTATCCTGAAATCTGAAATTATTTCAATTCTCCTTCAAGGCCTGATGAATTCCAAGAGCTCCAACTGGACTGTGCTGGGTACAGCAGTACAGAAAGGCCATCCCCAGCCCTGAATAACTCACAACTTGCTCTAGTTTCATTTCAGGTGTGGCCCAGACAAAAATATACAGGCAGGTTCAGACCAAGTGTTGCCTCACCCAGTACAGTGCATTACCTCTTACCCTATAAAGTAAATCCCAGTTGTGAACAGCCCTGCTTTGCTTGGCTTTAAATGAGGAATGGCAACAGCGTAGTTTTCTGTGGAAAAAAGGTCGCAAGACATGTATAATTTCATTTCATCCACTTTAGTGTGGAGAGCTTACAAAATTTACAATTATTACCAGATAAAAATTTTCATTTAGCCTGGGAAAGATGAGTCCTTCGGGAGAAGTTCATCATGTTTCACCAGGAGTTAAACTTTTCCTAAAATCAAGAAATAGGCTCCATTGCAGTCAGTAGAACAGACATATATCTTGTGCACTGTTGCTGAGAACATCAGATGTGAATCAGCACTGCCTCATCCCAGGTTGGCTCATCCCAGGCTGGCTCACCCCAGCCACCAAGCGCCTGCTCTCACTGTGGGCAGCCTGAGCACACCAGGAATGTGAGCAAGCAGGAGTTTGGCAGCAGGCTGAACAGCAGAGCTCCTTGGTACAGCCACATGCACACGGACAGAGCCAAGAGCTGCCATCTCTGCAGAGGTGACAGGGCAGTCACTCTGCTGGTACAAACTGCGAGGTCAGCAGAGGTGCCCTGATGGACACTGACCCTGGGCAGTACCAGCCAAGAGAACAGACCCAGGTGATGGTGAGAAGGAACAGAGTGGGGAGAGGCAGCAACCACCAGGCAAATGGGAGAGGAGAGGATGATAGGGAGTGACCTCAGGTTACCACACACAGTATTTAAAAGAAACAGGGAAGATTAAGCTCTCTTTGACATGGAACATAATTAAATGGTGGAGCTTCTTGGCAAAAGAGCCAGTGAAGGCGACAGCGGGAGATGACCTGGGGCAAAGACCCGCTCTGAAACCTGCCAAGCACAGGATACCAGGAGGGTCTGAAAGGTCCCACTGGCTGCTCACAGCCCTCCTTGCAGCTTGGTGCAGGTTCATCCATATCTGCTATTCCTCACACCCATCCCCAAGCACCCGTCAGCAGACGCTCAGCACTGAATGTGCTGGACCTGGGTTTCACCCAGCTCCTTAAATACTTTCCAGGTGGAAGAAGCAGAGGGCAGGACACAGGCTGATGTAATTCAGCTCCACTGAAATCAGACCAGACAATCCTGGAGGATGGGGAACACTACTGAGTTTCATACACGGTCCAAAGGAAGTTTAGGGAAAGGAAGAGAGAGAGGGGCTCAAAATCTAAAAAACATTTTGATAAAAAAACCAATACATTGTCAAAATATCAATCTGAAGCCAAGATTTGGCCAGATCTGCTCTTGTTTAACCTTCAGCATGAGGTCAGGTCCCAATCTTTCTATTCTTGGTAACAGCTGATGAATGCAGTGTAACAAGGTATTAATAAACATCTGCCCAGCTCTTAGATTAATATGGAGGAGAATTAATGGAGGTCTTAGCACGTTCATATTTTCTAATTATGGCAGATGACTTTATTTATAGAAATAATAGAGAGAATGGAAATTGTCACTGACACCATGTCAATATAGGTAACGAAATCCAATCATTTAATTGCATTAAATTTGGCCACGGAGTCACATCAATACAGGGCCCTCCTTAGAGCAGTTCAGTGGTCACTACAAACTTTATGTTAGAAAGCTATTAGGATTAATTTTCAACGAATCATGAGGAAAATAAGTCATCCCAGACATACCTATTCCTGTGCCTCTGACCCTGAGAGGGAAAGGGCTGGGGGAAAAGCTTTCCACCACAAGAGGGGAAGGCCACTGCCCCTTGAGTAGCTGATTTTCATGCTCATCTCTGGACAAACTTTGCTTTCAGTCCCCAGAGCATCCAAAATAATGAAATAGCACTGAAACTGAGGCCTGTGCTCTGTTTCAAATGTCACTGGCTATGGCTAAGCTAGCTCCTGCAGCAGCTCTGGTTCGTGCAGTGCCTGCCTCTCTACTACAATAAAGTATCACCAGTGCTTCTGTGGGAATGGTGACACACTACACCACTGAGATAAATAAAGCATAATGTTAAACCTTGATATATTTACACTTCCTAAGAGAAGGGAAAGAAGCCTATAAAACTCCACTAAAGGAGCCAGTTGTTCAGATCATTTGTAGCTTGATAGGTAAACACTGCAGCCTGTTTTTATTGGGACATGCTGGTGCTGGTCTTAGAGAGCAATTGGGGTTTAAGAAGGCTTTGCACTGTGTGGCTGTTTCTTGAGGGTTTAAAGTACATTTCATAATGTTCAATTCAGACAGGTAGCCAGGGAAGTTTGGATCTTTCCTCCCAGGAGCGGGGAAAAGTAAAACAAGGCTACAATTATGGCAACAGCTGGTTTGTCACACACAGGGCATTGCTAGTAATTTTGCTCCTTACACACTGAAGGAGGTCTGGAGTGATGCTGAAAAGCCAAGGAAGTCCTCTAGTTCTCTCTTGTTCTTCCAAAATGTGTTTCCTAATCCGTTCTGATCTTCCAAAGCTATTAGTCTGAATTAATGAAAACAGAGCAAGGGAATGATACGATTTCTATTAATTATAGAGGCAGGTTTGTGCAATAAACAGAATTCATATCTCTACAGTGCTGCTTAAGTACCTATAATTCAGCTGCCCTGCTCAAAACTGCAGCATCTTCTTCACATTGTTTTACAAATTAGCAAACCTGGAATCAGCAGCTGTGTACAGTGTGATGACATTTAGTTTAACTGCAGGGGATCTGAGCTGCTGAAATCCACGGGTGGTCCTCCAAGTGCCGCTTTTTGCTGGGATTCACTTACATCTCCCAAATTAAGTGCTCCTAGATCAGCTAAATGTTTTCCACAGAAGTGAAAATATAGACACTTAGGAAATAGTATCAGTTACTTATTGTGACTGCTGATACTCTTCCCAGTACTGCCAAGCTAACACTTGGGGGATTGCCCTTTCAAAGACGAGCAGAAAGGGGGGTCAGGGCACTGCTGGAACTAACCTGACCTTCCAGCTCAGCCAATTGGTTTGTGTTCACAGCAGGGTACATGGAATAGGAACCCACACATGGATATGTTTGCCATACCTATACTCCACAGGAATTAATTTTGTGCATCATAATCTGCAGAACAGAACTGGATGTGCTGTCTCCTAGTCAGCCCTTTCTCTCCCACCACCAGTGTTGGTGTCTTCTGGGGGGACTGACAGTAGCAGTGGGCTGGATGAGCATCTTCTGTCACATCAGACCAAGCCTGGGACAATAGAGCCTCAGGAGGACCTATCTGCTGAAAGCGCTGCTGCTCCAGGTGTGGTGAAGGAAGTGAGAGCTTTGGAAGTGGTGATAGACAAAAAGCAAGATTCCTGGGGGCATAAGGAAAGCTGGAAAGGCACAGAGCAATAGTCATTCTTGTTCCACTCCTGCTTTCCACTTTCCAGATTAAATAAACTTTGCTTTTCTCTGCACTGAGTGAGAGGAAGCAAATTTCTGCTTCCCAGTTGGCAAATGTGTTTGATAGCAGAACTCCTTCACCAGCAAACTGGTCTGACTGGGGAGCACTCTGGTAATGGAAACACTCCAGTAGCAACATTTTCCAGCCCCTGTAAGGTGCCAGTAGCAGACCACTCTGGTTGAAAACATGTTCTGATTGCAAATGACTCCACTAGGCTACAGAAAAAACAAAAAGGCACTTCTCTGAGCTATGGTGCAAAAGGTTGATTTTTTTAACTACTCACAGTGCTGCTGGTGTTACATTTTAAGCATCTGACTCAGGGAGTCGAGTGGAAAGGTGATAAAATCCTTGACTTTGATTGAATTTCCATTGTGGCAAAAGGTAAAAATAAATACAAACACTATGAAGAAATAGGAAAAGCTACTATTGGACAAAATGTTTCACATCATTTTTTTAAATCTGTACAGATACTGAAAAATAAATCTCTTTCTTTTGCCTTGAATAAAGGTCAAAAATCATCTTTCAAGCATTCTTTCAACAAGCATTATGTTTAAATACTGAACCGCCTGCCAGTTTAAAGAATATATTTCTTCAATTACATCCAGCATCAGTGCAGCTGTTAGGATTCCCCGAGGGACCACTGAAAACTGAAGAAATGCCTTTGCTGTGGTGCTGACAGGCTCTGTGGCTTTGCCCTGGCCCTTTGCTTGCTTCTGCATTCAGCTGCTGACCTCGCAGGTGTAAATAAGAAGAGAATCAAGTACCCAGTCTGTTCTGAGTACATATCAAAGAGCACTGGAATGATAGACTTCATTAAGTTTGTACAGAAGCTTTAAAAGAAGAATTTTGAGAAAGCAGCTCCAGTGTAAGGAAGAAGAGCATGTGTGGGTGAAAGTTAAAATTTTCACCCTATACAATAAAAGTGCAGTTCCTGATAATTTTGAATTATTACTATGAAATCAAGAGGGGATAAAAGCCCTCTGAACATATTAGGAGTAAGACTACCAGCTTTTATTTACCTAGTACACTGTATTAGAGAGAGAGGCACACACTTTACAAGTCATGAGCAGGGCATTAGCTGTTACCTTCACACGTTTCCCTAAAGGTATGTCTGCTTAAATGATCCAAACAGTTTGAAGAATTCCAACACCAGCTTTTAGGAGCAAGGTAGTATCCTGGGAATATCTCCATATGAAAACCATTTTTGGTTACCTTAGCAGCCTGCTCAATCACAAGCTCTGCTGTAAAGCACCTTTATAATGGAAATGGACTTTGAGATTTCAAGGTCAATGTGACAACACAGTTTTTCTGCATTTTGATTCAAATGTAATTCACATGATCACTGAGGCTCAGAGGTTCTTAAGAGAGATGGAGGCAAGAAGAACGTCCACAGAAACATCAATTTGGGTGAAAATTAACATGTAATTGTTAAACTGTCCTAAAGAGCAGAGAATACAGACATAACACCTATGGTCTGATTTTCAGCATCTATTTCCTTGTTTCATTAGTGGCAGTATCAGACGCTGAGTAAAAGCCTTTTGTTGTTTGGAAGAAGGTGGGTGGAGGCTGCCCAAATGATGGACACCTTAGAGACAAAGACCAGGGAAGGTGAGATGGTGCAGGCTGTATCTGTGGTAATTATTTGAACAGATCCCATCTGTGTGGCACTCAAGGATAGGGGCAAGCTCTTGCTCTCTGGGCAGGTCTCCAACGTGTCTTCAGTGCACATTTTAGCAGCCAGAATATGTTTTTATTCTCCCCTGTGACATTTGGTGTATTAGGACAGTGATTTCTGCCTTGATCCTGATCGTTCCTGTCATTCAGCAACTGCTGGGTGGCCGCTGGCCAGCATCAGCAGCACAGCCCATGACAAAGCCAGCAGTGTGGAGAGGTGATTGATCCCAGGGAGGTGCCACAGGGCTCTCCAGCTTGAGAGTGTCCCCAAAACAGAGGTGGGATGTTCCTCTGGCTCTGACTCCTTGGTGGTGAGGAATTTCGAGCCTGCAGCACATGAACCATTTTGCACTTTGGGAGGTCCTTCTTACTCCAGGTGTTGGTCCCCAACACACAAAAGAGCTTCCCCTGAGCCTCAGAAAGGGGGTGGTGCACAGAGCTGCTGGAGGAAAGTGGGGGCTTTTTCCCTGAAGGAAGGTACATGCGTGGACCTCACACATCCACACACGAGGACACGTGGCCTGTCCTGGACACTGCCCCTGTGTAAAGCTGTGGGAGGCAGGTGGGAAGAAACCCACCCTCCCTGAGCTGCCCATGCACAACCTTGAGGTTCTCCCCAGCAGTGGTGGGGATCAGGATGGTGCTGAAATAGTGGGATTTAGAGAGTTTAGAGACCTGAATTAGGGCCTCTCCTGGATCTGCAGCCTGCCCTGGTCAGCACAGCCAGATGTGGTCAGGTGTACCCACTTGTAGGGGAGAAGCTGTTCGGTGCCAGACCTCTCACTGACTCTCCCAGAGTGGCAATTCTCACTGTGTAGCTTGCACTGGAACTCCAGTACTGAGATGGGTATCTTCCCAGAGCTATTACAAAATAACTTCCCACGAATAGCCCAGCAACCCAAAATCTATTCCTGCAGCCTGACAATTTCAGTGTGTTGCCAGCTCACAGCTTTGCTGCCACCCATTCCTTAAGGCAGTTTTGCCCAGCACTGTTGAAAAGGAAAACACTCACTATGCCCTGGGGGAAATGAAGCATGGAAGTCCCGTTATCATTGACAGAAGTTTTGTCTCTATTTCCCCATCTGCTCTTCTGAATGTTAACCTACGGTGCTGACACATCAACTTAAATGATAAATAAGAATTCCAAGCAGGAAGCAATAAAATATTAGTCAGATAGGCTGGTGGTGTCTGCAAAAATGTGGAGTGGATGCTCATGTTTCAAGGAAGAGAAATTATAGGACAAAATGATGTTGTTATGTTACACTGATCAAGGGAAAATGCTGTCACAGAATATGACAAAATAATGCTCAAAACCAGATTTATTTATATTATACCTTTAACATATATAGAATCCTGCACAGTTCCTCCTTCTTATTGTTACTTGTGTTTAGCAGCTGAGTAAAATAGCACACGAGGCAAGAAATCTGTGAGGAGGGTAATAATGTGATGCATAGTGTTAACTTGCTTGTTTTGGAAATATCCATTTATCTTGGTTAAATAGAAGCTTGGCCCAAGTACTAAGCCAAGTAATCATGATTAGGGAGAGAAAAAGACATTCACCTCCTTGGAAACTCAATACTTTTCAACAGTAATAGCACTGCAGTGACATTGTTCAGAGCTGGATGCTTTGCAGTAATTAATACACATTATTGTCATATGAGGAATGGAAGCATCTGTGCCTGCTTCTACCATTGCTTTCATTTCTAGACCAGTTATGAGACCAGAAATACATTGGGATTTTGTTTCATGGACATGGCCCCTTCACTGTTCACCGTGCTCCACTGCCCTCAGAGAACGGCAGGGATTTTGTTCCCTTTTTTGTTCAAAGCTGCGTTGAGGGCACATGCACACTCCTGTTTTAAAGAGACTTTGCTTATGTTCTTTCTCACTATCTTTTTTCCTGACTTTCAAGAAAAATTGGCTTTCTGCTAAAATATACTACAAGAACATATCTGTAAAGAGATTCATGAAGTCCCGAGCTATTGTTTTCCAAAGAGGCTGAATCTGCATCTGTATCATCCAGCATATCACACACTGAACTCATCTGCAGAGCAGGTGCTTTAGAGTTTACACTGATTTTTGACCTAGTGCAGCACTGTGCTAAGCCCAGTTCATTATCCTCATCTCAGCAGTCAATCGACTCCTCGCCTCACCAGATTTCCCATCCAGCTCACACCACTGCTTTGTGCAGTTCATTGCTATCTTGCTGCAGTCTGCTGCTGTTCCTGCCCTCTCTTGTGTGGGCACACCACTACTCTCTTTCAGGTTGTGGTCCCTGTCTTTCTAACACTCCACCTTAATGTGACCCACTTAGTTTCCCACTTTCTCCCTGCCTTGCTCATCAGGCTGGATTTGATCTGTGTCCTAACCACAAATGACTCCACTAGAAAGGCTTCCTTCTTCTTGCACTGGAAATGGTTCTCTGGGACATGTACCTGCCCTGCGGGAATTAGGCATTTGTACTGTTCTTCCAATCAGCCAGTTGGCTTCTGTCCCTAATATGTGGCTTGGACATCCTTAACATCACTCCACAGACTATTACAGAAGATACCTGGTCATATATGAGCAGAGGCCCCCAGCTGGCAAGCACTAGCCGTGCTTTAAGGTCACTAGAAATATTACTACCACATTATTCCCAAGAGTTGTTCTATTTTGCTGTGAACAGTAGAATTACTCAATGGAGAGAACTCCCTTCCACTGAATTACTGTCTTAATACTGAGTTCATTGTTAAAACAAGAGTTCCTTGCCACTAATCAGAAAAAAACAATCAGGCAAAGCAAACAGGGATCTCCAGGGGCACGTGTGAGTTCAAAGGTCCACAGAGTTGTAGCTGTGTTGCAAATGACTTAGACTCAGGAGCCAATAGGCAGCTGCACCTATAGAATTACATTTTAAAAAATAAGGACATAAAAATTTTAAATTCTGTGAAAATTATGTGAAATGCATGCAGGAAAAAAAATGTCTGGAACTTTTCTACAGCACTTGAGCACAAAATTTTGGTTTTGGGAATCTGCAACAGCAATTGATCATATTCAACTAAGAGGGCTACAGATGGTGAAGTTTGTGTTCTGAAAGGATGACAAGTCACTGCAGAGTGCTTATGATGCAAAATTTACCCTTTTGTAATAAGACAAAGAGGAAAGATGCTCATGAGAACCAAGCTGGGTGTTTGTTTTTACCAGAGAGTTGCTTATTTCACAGCTCCATGACTCAGTGTCAGTAATATTGGGTATTACAACTGTCTTGCTCCATCAAGCCCTTTCCTTAGTTTCAAGGGAGACAAGTGATTTCTACCCAGTGTCTGTCTTAACCAGGTTTCTAAGCTAATGTTCCAGAATATTCACAACCTACCTGTAGACATTCCTCTGCTTTCAGAGGTCCTCCAGCAGGTCTGAGACCAGCTGGGGAGGAACACAACTGCCTGTCAGCTGGAGCTACACACTCAAGCTCCTCCTGTTCCTCCAATCCGGCAGTTTCTGACATTTAGATCTCATCTATTCCTTGAATATGTCAGCAGATGTAATACAACATTTTTCACTGACAGACAGAGAAACTAAGCCAGCAGCACAGAGTTAAGTCATTTGCTTGAATTTCCAGGTCACATTGGCAGGGCTGATCCAGCACACCCAATCCTCTTCCCTGCTCGCTGTTTTGGATCAGATCTCTTAGGAACTTGCCTGCACAAACACAGTGCAAAAGTAAAGTAGCTTTCACAAAGCAGAGAGCCATCCTGCTTACTGGGTGAGCATTGCAGGCTGGAGTACTTGTCTGAACCAGGGATGACACCAGGGAAGATCTTTTGTAAATCATGTCCTTGCTCTGCTCTGAGTCTCTGTGTCACACCTGTACCTTTGCAGTATGAACAGATGTCTCTGGGTGGTGGTCTTTAGTAAGATGGGACATGAGAAGCTGCAACAGTGCCTTTGTACTGGTGCTGACTGTCCACCCCTCAGCAGAGCACAGGTCCAGCCAGCTGCCCTCTGCCAGATGCTCATAAAAATTAACAAGAAGACTAACTGCAGACTGTTGTATTTTACCACGGAAAATAAAGTCAGACAACAGCTAAAACTGGGGAGGGTAGGAGGGAAAGGGGAGCACAGAAGGCAGACCAAAGGCAACATAAGTGTTGTATTTATTTTCTAATCCCATCTCTTTTAGTGTCTGTGATGAGCACTGTAACTAAAGAAATCTAACTGAATTAGAATTTCAATATGACCTGAGCAGACTGGAGCTGTTTCCATTCATGAGCAGCACGTCCCAGCTGTAATTGCCTGCTTGCTTATCCACATAGCTCTTTACAGCTAATCCAAATGCAGACTCAAAAATAAATAGTGCCAGAGCATTCACTTCCTGCTGGGCAGTAGTTTCAGCTCTCCTCTGCTTTTGCTTTGTTCTGGCTGGTGCTCTCCATGGCACAGGGACTGACTCAAAGGAGATAAAGGATGATTGACCCGCTCAAGGAATTAGGTGACAGAAAAGCCACTCTGCCCTGCCTGTTTGTGCTTTTCCTCTGGGTGTTACTTTGCATCTGTTTATCTTTCTCTGCTCTCACCTCTCTCCCCAGCCACATCACTCATGCAATATGCTTCTCCTTCATGGTTTCCCTAAAAGCTGCTGGTGTCCTCTGTGTCCCCAGAAGCACATCACTCTTCCTCTCCCTGTGCTCCTACCTCAAACACACTGCCAGTATTTTAGTGCTGAAGCAAAACCCTCTTCGGGGACATTTAAAAGCCATGTCCTTCTCAGATCAACTTCCCTGGAGGGGTGTAAAGCTGAGGCACAATTGCACAAAGCTGGACAGGGTGTCCCCATGGATGGGACTTGGCTCAACCACATAGCAAGGCTCTGCCTTTGCTCTCTGACATAGGAGTCTGTACACGTCTGGCTCTCCTCCCTCCTCCTCATTGGGTGGAAGGTGGTTGTCCACCATTTTCAGGCTGTTTTTTTCAACTACAACCACCACAGACTTCCTGAGAGCCTTTGGCCAAGTCTCAGCAGCCTCTGTGCTTCTGTTCATCACCTCTAAAAGAGCACTGCCAACACCCTGTTTCTTCATACTTGGGGTGTAAATGCGAGGTCCCTGAGCTGACAGTGGTGAGTGGACATAGGAGTCAAGTCTGAAGCCACTTCACTTCAGCATAGTCAGAGGCATTCAGCTCCCACTGTGCAACAAATTGCTCTTAGAAATAGATTTATTAGTATCCAGAAGACCGTCCTTTAAGATCTGGTCCAGCAGGTACTCACAAAATCTCAGCTGGGGAGAAGGTCACTCCCTCTTGATGACCATCAGAGAGACTGACCTCAGCATGGAGCAGTGTGCCTCCACTCCATCTCCTTTCTCTCACCCCATCTCCATC
This sequence comes from Aphelocoma coerulescens, assembly GCF_041296385.1. NCBI lineage: Eukaryota > Metazoa > Chordata > Aves > Passeriformes > Corvidae > Aphelocoma > Aphelocoma coerulescens. The sequence goes on along the minus strand of NC_091023.1, from coordinate 20,189,134 downwards.
TCCCACTGGGTTTATCAGGGCATCACCATGAGCAACAGAACCTCCTCACTGCCACCCACATGCTCTTCCCCACCCAGCCCGGCCCAGGGCTGTACAGCCCTTCTGGTGCAGTGCAGCACCCAAGGTGATATATCCCTCTGCAATTGCAGAGGACTGTGTTAAGATTTAAAGGAGAGCATCAAGTGAGGTAGTGCAGCACTTTCATTGCCTTCCTCCTTACCCCCAGAATCCTTTTCCATCAGACTACCTGGTCTTTGGCAGAGTAGATCTCCCTATAAAACTCTCTTGGCTCAGCTGGGTAGAAGCAGATTGTAGGGAGGTGACCCTGCCCTTGCACTGCTACACCCCCTCCCAGAGCCAACCCCATTTTAGAGGCAGATTGTGCCCCTCTCTGAAGCCAGGGAGCAGCTGAGATGATGAATATAGTGCTTGTCCAATGTGTCACTTGCTACGTAAATTCAAATTCAGCACAGAAAGCTAAAAATGTTTGCAGAATCCTGACAGGCAAAGTGGACAATTATGTTCAGCTGTTCCTCACAAATGTTGATCCTCATGACTGCAATGTGCCAAGAGAGGCATTGCCTCGTGCTTGGATTGCAAACTCACCAGCACCAAAGCATGAGGATGGTAACAAGGGCTGGCTCTTCACTACATGCTCTGCCCCCTGGAGATGGCCTGAAAGTGTCCTCTGCCAGGTACACTGGTGGCACCAGCACCTCTCTGGTACAGACAAGGAAGCTGAGGCCATAGTGCCAGACTCCAAGGCAACCAAAAGGTCACCAAAGAAGAGAAGTTGTGAGTCTCTTGCTTGCAATGACAGGCAGTAGCTCCCTCCTTTGTAGCTGAACTGGGCACACAGGAATTTCTTCAAAAAGTTGCTGTTTCAATCAACTAAGTCAGAATAATTGAGACTAACACAGTGTGGCCAAGGTGAGTGAAACAAGTTGTCACTGGGATAGTAATCTATAGGAAGAGACACTTGGGAAAAAAAATAAGAAAATTGGGGAAGGAAGTTAAAGGTAAAAAGATCAAGAAGAATAAAGGCTATAAAGTCTACAGCCATGCTGGATGGGCTGCTTGGACTAGGAAGGTAGTTCTTGGGAAAAGGGAAGCCTAGGGATGAAGGGCATCAGTAAATGGAAAGGCTTGAAACTTTTTCAAAACACAGAAAGTCAGCACTGGAGAGAAAACCACCATGAGATGGAAACACGGAAGATTCAGAGGTTACGTTGGAATATTTAATTTTGAAGTGTGAACATACTGTTATGTAGCAGGGAGATACAGATACCTCAGCCTTTCTGAATACCTCTCTTTCTCCTGTATATACTGAAAAGAGGGAATCAACAATTGCCAAGAATGACTTCAAGTTTAAAGAATTATTGCCTTAGCAAACATACCTAAATTTCACTACGTTCCACACACTGTGTTTTGCACCTCCATGTGATGGCTTCTGTTGTCACCAGCAGCCCCATTCTCCTCCTTTGGAATGTTCTAGATGTGTCTGTGACATGGGAGCCCAGAAAGATCACTCTATGTCCAGGATGTCTCCCTCATTCAACTTAAAATCTAGATGGAGAGCTCAGCTCTTAGCTCTGTGGGGATTTTGGAGCAGGGTCAGAAGTAGAGGTGAATCATTAATGAAGCATCGTTAACCATCAGTCTTCTTATACTCATGTCAGTATATTAGCACCAGCTGCCCATTGTCCATTTTCCCCTTGCCATAAGGAGGAACCCCAGATTCAAAGTCATCTGCTGGTTGAGCTAGTCTGTTAGTACAGCTGGAGCTCCTGAGATGCTGCAACAAGAGCAGCAATTAGTGTCACTCTGTCCTGTCCCATGCCCATCAGCTGCAGAGCACCAAAGTTCCCTCACGAGGCACAAATTCATCCTTTGATGTTGCTTTTGCTGCTTCTCAATTCAGAGCTGCTGCTGCCAGAGCATTAAATGTTCCCTAAGTGGTGACTGTCTTCTGCTAATGCAGATGTATTTCTTTTGTGAGTTAGCTTAATTCTGTCCTTGGTGTGTGTTTTCTCTCTTGTTTTGGATGCAGACAAGGGTTCTAGGTACAGCTCTTTCATTCTTTCAATACCGGGACTGGAAAACTGCCCTGGATCATTTCCTGAATCAGACAGGAGCATCTTAATACAGTAGTTACTTCCATCACTCTGCCTGGGAAACTCTTCCATGCTCTTCCAAGGCACCTGAAAGCCAGGCTACCCTCCAGTCAGGCTACACTGTACATCAAAAATTCAACAGGCTATTTTATTTATTATCCCATCCTTCATCACACACCACTTTTCCCTGTTTTCTGGTTCATCAAAGCTACAAGAGAACATTCTATCACCAGACAGAGGCACGGGTAAGACCTATTGGGACACAAAGTCTAATTGTCCATATTCAGTAAATTCACCTCAAAGTGAACAACTGCAGTTTGTTCCTTGCAGGTTGTTTTTGATGTCTGGTTTCAGTCTCTTCCTTTTCTCATGGGTGATGGTGGGTGGGACCATACAAAAAAAAGGTCTATCCAGTCATGAGAGACCAAATATTTCCCATCACTCAACAGCAACTGACCCGTCTGTCCAAGAACTGGCACTGGCAGCTGTGTGGTGGCACAGGGAGAGGTTAACATGTGGACTAGCAGGAAAACTTTGGGGTTTCCAGAGAACTGCATTGGGGTTCAAATGAATCCTCTGGCCAGGAAATAATGGGATAAAGCATCCAGGACTTGTCAGCATGGATGGGGGGGGGGGGGGATGTGGGTGTATTCAGACAGAGCTGAGCTGGTCAGTGATTGTATCTTTAGGTGAATATTTAGCTTTTGTTGTCTTTTGATGACTCAGGGTGTCTTTTATGAGGAAAAATTAATGCAAGTGCTTCTCTTTTTACAGTGGCCACATTGCCTAGGAAATGAAATGTCATAAGGGGAAAAAAGCTCATTAGATGGTATCATAAATGGCTCTCCAGGGTCTCAGAAAACCTATAATTAACATAAATGTAGACAGAGGCAATGACAAGCAAACACACATATAAAACCCAGCTTTCTGTCCAAAAACATGGTCTGCAACATGTCTCTTTGGCTATTCACAGCTCTGGGGACCTGGAGGTAAGGGACTTTCATACCAGTCATGACACCAGCTGAAGACAGAGGGAGGAGAGCAGCCAACTGAGGGTGAAAGTGAGGACAACAGAACATGTAATATAGTCCCCAAGGTACCAGCTAAGGGATTTTATGATTCACCCTTGGAATGACATCCTTTTCTGGAGCAATTTGAAGCAAATGCTATCCTGGTGTGTTTTCTTCACACTGAAATTCTCAGTCAGGTGGTTGCTCTTAGGTGGACATGTTGATACTCCTTAGGACAGGACAGAATAGTTCTAATCTTATAAGAGCTATCTCAAGTCTTCATCTTGCAACAGCTGAAAAAGTGGAAATCTTGTCAGATTTTCTAGTGAGTTCCATGAAATCCACCAGAAGGTAATGTTCAAGAGGAGGATGAGAACAAGAGAAGATGGGAGGAGCGGGACAGCATCACAGACTCATGTATTTGTACCAGACTGCACTCTTTACTCTGCATTTCTGCCTTTAACCTTGAGCATTTACTCAGAATAGACTCAGATACGAAGAATGAGGTGTGTTTTGTAAAAACCAAAGTTTGGCCTCCTTGCCTGTCTCTGTGGCAACCATGTCAAGAGACAACTGCATTGATGCCACACTGTGTAAAGAGTGAAGGAGACAGAGATGTCCAGGCAAGGTCAGGCAGAAAGCCCAGAGTCCCACCCAGCATCCTGACTAACAAAAGTCACATCAAGTACAGCAGTATGTGGATAACCTGCCCTATAGGAATATCTCCCACAGAGTCCAAACAGTCAAAAAGCAGCTTGAAGCATCTCTTCTCCACTGTTTTTAACAGGTACTGTCATGACTTTAGGTTCTCCGTCTGTTCAAGCAATTACACAATCCACTCCGAATGCGAGGCTCGCATCCTGCAGTAATGAGTTTCACAGGCTGATTACTTGTTGCATGATAAAAGTAAGTTGCCAGCAGCTGACTCTAAAAAACAATGGGGGAAAAAAGCCAAGAAAAAGTAGTGATACTTGTTTTCTCAGAAAAGAGAGAGGGGGCAGGGAAGGAACAAAGTTCTCAATCCTGCCCAGGGACTTACCCAGGATGGGAGAAAGGCGTGGAAGTTTGCTAACTGACCTGATGGGGCAGGGCATGCTCATGTAGGTTGCAACTTTGGAGGTTATGAATCCTCCAAAGGCCTTCAAAGATGGGTCTTGGGGAGGTTGTATTGTTGCTGGTGCACAAAAGATTTTCATCTGAGATCTAACCCCTGTCTAAAGGAGCCATGGAGGTCAGTCACTTACGTCCACCTCTGGAGCAGCATTATGATGTCATCAGTGTTACAATTTTACACAAAATTAGGTGCGCAATTGTGTGTTAAATAGTGGTAGTTAGCTTGGATTGCTCAACTAACGAAGCAGACAGCATTAAAGCTGTCACATATGGACTGCTCCAGGGCACTGGCACTATAAGGGAGTCTGAAATCACTCCAACTTCACTGGGAAGAGAAGCATTCCTTTTCCTTCTCTGGCATCCCCTCAGTGGGGCAGATGCCCTGACCCAGCTCACAGCCCAGCAGTGCTCCTGCACTTTGCTCCGGAGCTTATAAATCTGTCTTGCTACCCAGGGAGTCCTGCCTGAGTATCCCTGTAGGCTCAGACAGGTGGCAGAAGCTGCTGATCACCTCTAATGTGTACCTAAGTTTTGCTTAATCAAGAACAGCCTCTCTAATAGTATCCATCACCGTCTCCTGATGGCTCTGGGACCACTCAGGCTGTGGCAGCACAACCAGCCAGACTTTCCTGTCGTGTGTGACATCCTAAAGGGTGCAATGGCAAATATATAATTTTATTTTCCAGCATTAAGGGACTCAGCCTGGGACAGGCTCAGTCCAGAATCTGATGTGGCCCTTGGGTAGTTGGTCTGACCCCTCCTGTACGGCTTGGAGCAGAAGCACCAGCCGGGTGGTCACTGTGGTGTTGTCTGAGGTAATGTGGATGAAATCTTACCCAGCAGTGGGAGGATTTGGCTCAAGGTCTTACAAGTGAAATTTCTGACCAATATCACTATAAAAACACTTTGTTTTGGCTGTATTGATTAGATCCCAGCAGATGCTACTTTACTATAGTTATTTCAGAGAAGAAGTGCCTCATCTTGTAGTTTATTCCCCAGTACTTGACTACAGTGGTTGTAAGGAAAGAACAGAGTTGTTCTTGGCCTTCAGACTGCAATGATGACCACAGAATCAGGGAAAGGACTGGGGGAGCTTCCGCTCCTTCCTCCTCCCTTCTTTTGGACCATCTTCTTGTCCAATCTACTGTTCACAAGTGCAGCCAAAAGCTTCATTAAATATTGCCACCTCTTGTCTTAAGCAAGGTCCTTGTCTGCAGGTCCCAGTCCCAAGCCAGCATCTCTGAGCATGGCAGCAGGATCCCAGCAGGGAGGAGGTGGCAGGAACACCAGTTTGGCCAGTTTGCCCGGCCAGCTGCCCAGCCAGGGTGTGAATTTGGCCTGGGGCTGTGTCATGGACCCTGTGGTGGGGGCTCTGGGCTGACTCCAGGTGGAGTGCCCAGTCTGTCAGCACCCATCAGTCTGTCTGTACAAGGATGGATTTTGGCTCCTGAGCATGTCAGTCTTCCCCTGCAGCCACCTCTGCAGTATTTAGGTATTCTCCTGGTTCACCACTATGCAAATATTGAAATTAGCCCTTTGCATGATTATGGAGACAGTGACATTACAGACTTTCTCAGATCATGTGCCTTCTCTACTGACAGCATCAGCCATCAGGTTTATTCTTCAGTGAGCTAAAGAATGGCCTCCAGTGTATGAAAAACTTCACAATGAAGTATTTGGTATCTGGAATATTTATTTTTTTTTTTTTTTCCTTAAGCTTTTATCTGAATGCATTAAAAACACAAAGTGTTGTGCTGTGAAATAATGCAAAATACGGCCCTCATAGGAATGGCCCAATTCTCAGAGATGGAGATTTTTAACTGAGCCTCACTAAAATCAGAAGAAATTAAAAGAGGCTACGAGGGGAGCCATAGCCCCACTAGCAGGCCCAGTATAGCCTGAGCTCCTGAGAGAAGGCAGCAGGTCTCATACCCTGCAGTGAAACAAAGAGTTCTTGGGCAGGGATCTAACTTGTCTGGCCAAATGGCCTTGGGATAGGAATTTCTCCATGGGAAAAGATATCTTTGTCATATCATTTACACTTCCACAAAATGTCACATTTACATCTCATACCTGTGCCTCATTCTGACACCTTCCCTGAGAACCTTACCTTAAGGAGAGCTGCAGAACAACAAAATATTTGTAATGAGTGTGCATGTGCTGAGACAATAGCCATTTTGTCCCCGAAAAATACTGCCATAAGAACATTGGACACAGCTATTACCTTTTCTTAAACTACTGATGATTTCTTGCCCGTGGTGCGAATCCTTTGCAGTGTGGAGCACAGCCAAGCCTGATTAGCCAGCCTCGCCTTTTGCCAGTGGGACCAAAGGGATTTATTCTCCATTCTCACACACGGATGTCTCATCCCCATTATTTTACATCTCACCTAGAGTTAACACATGGTCCATCTTCAGAGCACGCTGGGCATGGCCACAGGGGATCTGGCATGCTGGATATTATGTGCTCTGCCATGTTGGATGGGCAGTGACAAAAATTATCCCTCTTCCCCCAGGTCCTTTCATCGTCCCACTGCAGCGAGCAGAGCCAACACTGGGCAACCCTCTAAAATGTTTATTTGGACCAGTGGCCGGGGATCTACATCTTACAGACATGATGAGAAAAGGTAAACGGCACCTGTGCTGATTGTCTCTTACGGGTTTGAATATTTATGGGTGTGGCCCGTAGCTTCTCCCCAGTGGTGGCACTGGAGAAGTAGGAGGGATGCAAAGGCTGTCCTTCCTGTGCTTCACAACCCCGGCTGCTGCTCCACCAGGCACAGGAGTGCCAGGGCTACTGTGCCAAGCCAAAACAGAGCAGAGGGGCAATGCCAGAGCCACGGCCAAAGTCTTCCTTGTTCTCAGGACATGAGCAACACACCGTGACCATCTCTGAGGTCAGCACAGGTTTAAAAACGCACTAATCCCCAGCCACAGGTGTGCAGCCCCAGCTCCAAGCCCTGTGAAGCCTTTATACTTTTTGCAGGTGTCCTGCTTCCAGCCATCACCCACACTGGCCCTGCACCCCCTCCGGACAGCACACACAGTGCTTCCTGTCCCCCAGCCAGATCACTGCCCCACACAGCTGTTACACATCTGGAGGATGCTTCCAGCTGCCAGAAATGTTTTCTGGTTACACACGTGCACACGTGAGGATGAGGATGAGCACAGTAGCTGGGGGTTGTTAAGCTGCTTGAAAGTGAGCTGATGTCTCACCAGCGCACTTGAGTGGTGTTGCTGGAGGGAACAGGCTGAAGCAGACAGAGGAATAAATGAGTTACTGGATCTCCCAGGGGAGCAGGGAAATATGCCAAAGAGAAGGGAAGGGAAGGAGAGGTTTGAAGTCCACAGACAAAGGCAGTGCTCAGTTGGGAATGAAAGAAGTTAAGTATCAATGATGAAAGAACAATTGTCGGTAATGCTCAGACTCATCATTCCAAAATCCCTCTCCTTTGTAGTAAGATTTGCTGGACAGCTTGTCTTGTCACAACAAGGACACATTTGCCATTCTTTTCTTTCCTTTGCCCCTTCCCACCTCTTCTTCAGTTCCTCTTGCAATCATTATTAAGTGTAATCACAAAAAGTCAGACTCCAGTGAAACAAAAATGGATATCAGTGTATCTACAGTGACAATTAGTGAAACACACCCTTCAGTAATTCTAATGAGACATTACTGCTGGCATCTGCTTGGGAAAATGCACTCCTGAATTCAGGAGTAGAGCTGCCCTCAGAACCCTGAGATTCTTTGGAAAATTGGCCGATTCACTAAATGTTTCTGCAAAGGTTGCATAGGTGTTCAGCTTTTTGGATTATCTGATCCCAAACAGATATTTTGAAGACAAAAAGGCCAGCTTGGCAGCATGAACTTTCATTGAGGCTGGTTGTCTAAATGCCTCCTGTACTTCTGCAAGTCTCTTCTTTAATCAAATTTTCCCCAGGCTAATATTCTTCTGCGTTAGAACACAGTCATGGTCCAAGGTTAGACGGTTGGAGGAGATATCTACCCACACTTTTGGCTGGCTGGAAGCCATGTACTCCTGATTTGCACAGCCTTTGACTCTCACCATGCCTTGAAGTTGGGCTGAGGGCTCACCAGAGTCTGGTCAGTATAAACCCAGGCAGAGCTCATCCCTGCCTGCCTGCAGAAACAGGGAAAAAGGGAGCAGAATCTCTATGCCTACACACCAGCCATGGTAAATTCAGATATCTTGACAAGCCATTGGGTGGGTTTATGTCCCAAGAGGGTCTGTAGAGCTCTACAGAAGGACTTCTTTGTATCTTGTGAGTGATTAATAAAATGCAGGAGGGAAAGGGAGGAAAAGAAGATGGAAGTAAGAGAGTGTTGATGGCAGCCTGAGGACTGCAGAGGAGAGGTGTGAACACAGAGCAAGTGCTGTTAGTGGGAGAAACTCATCCTCCAGTGTCTGGCAGTGATTTTAACACATGTAAGGTCACCAGTGCCATCATTATATCCAACTGGTGGTGCCTTTTAGAGAAATTACTCACCTTAAATGACCCTTTCCTAGGGATTTTTTTCTTTAACCTTCAGACAGGAAGATTGTCATATGGATCAGCAAACTTGTCACCCAACATATGCTACAACCACAGAATTTTCAGGGATTGCACCATAATATTAACTGTGCTGCAATGAGTCACTTGCTCTAGAGGAATCACCTCTGCCTGGGTGGAAGGTATCTCTCAGGCATCTCTTTTTGCAGGATCAGCACCAAAATATCTGTATTTCATTGCCATTTTAGCCATCAACAATTCCCCAGCTGCCACATTTTATGCTTTGAAAAACTAGTCAAGCCCTCATTCTTTCTAAGCTGTCAAAGAGGCTCTGCACAACATTGCAACCATTGGAAACAGAAGGCACTGGTTTGGTTTGGTTCAGTTTTGTCCAGCCTGGTGAGGAAGAGGGAAGGAACTGAGTGAGCAAATCTGTTAATATCTATAGGAATCCTTCTACAACTATCACTGAGTCTGTTCTGAGAGCTCCAGAGATATTTCCTGTTGCCATAGGTCTACTAGCAAAAACTGATGCAGCCAAACATACCTGTAAAGAAAAATGTAAAGAAGTTGGCTTCTGAGCAGAAAAATCCCTGAGCACAGGGAATTCTGCCGGTAAGATACAGGAGTAGTATCTGACCATTGCATTCAAGGATTTCTGATATCAGTAAACACCTCAGGTAATGTGAGTGACATCTGCATAACCACTGTGATAGTAGAGAAGTGAATGTGAATTCAAAGTCATTCTGAATTATTCAGGCAGGCAGGCAACTCCTGTCTGACAAGCCCCACAACTGCGTGATGCCAGAGGAGGCAAGGTCTCCCTCTGTGTCACACCATGGTCTGTTTGCCAGGGGAGGGCTTTGAAGGTAGGTAATTTGTGTTTATTTGAAATAAATAAAGTAATTGCAGGTGCCTGTTTATCCTAGCTTTCCCGTGAGGACACTTAACACTCTTTACAGAGCTCCTAGTACTGCTCATTTTGGAGCAGGAGGTACAGAAGGATCTGCTGACCACATTGCAGAGGGATCCCGGCACTGCTACTGTGCAGGAATGTGGAGAGGGAAATCTCTGCTCTGTCCCCAGCAGGCACAGTCACGGCTGAGATTTCCTCTCTGGCATCTGAGCCCAGGGAGAGCAGCCAACCCTTATTCTCTGAGCAACTTGGCAAAAAGGACATGGAAATTTAGCAGGGGAGAACTTCAGTTTGGAAACGACCAAGTGCAAAAAGACCTTTTCTCCTTGGAGGCTTGCTTCCTATTAAATATCTTTGCACAGGGTGGGGAGACCCCATGTTCTGACAGCTGGGACTTCTTTAAAAACAACCAGCACCCCTGGAGGTCGTATGAGGAGCTATCCCAGGTAACCACAAGGATTAGACGCAGTCACCCGGACGAGAGAGTCTGGGATGCAGCGATCTGTACTTAAACACAGCACAGAGGCAGCTGACTCTGGCTGTGCAGCTCTGGGATCCAAAATCAGCCAGCTAAGCACGGCATTCTTCCAGCTGACCGAGCAGAGAGAGGCCCCTGAGCTGTGCCAAAAGTTCACCCGTGAACGAGCCCACCCCGACACGGCTGCACACCCGTGTGCGGGGCACTGCTGCTGCCCCGGCGAGGGAGCTGCTGGGGCTGCTCTGCCACTGGCCAAATACAGGGCACAGCATATTTTATTCCCGAAACCAGGGCTCTAAGGGGCAAAAGTGTGAAGTTCTGTAACAGCAGATGTTCCCAGTATCACACGCAGAGGATTTACACCTCCCCAGTGCAGGCACAAGTGTGAGGAGGAGGAGGGAGGGTTGCTCAGTGCTGTCTCCTGTGCTGTGGCAGGACTGCTGTCATGGGCTGGCATGTGCCACACCACCACCCGCCGGGCAGGGTCACCAGGCTGGCTGACTCCTGGCAGGGATTCAGGGGAAAAAAGCCCTCAGTGAGGTGTACCAGGCTATCACTTTGCTGTTGCTCAGGGCTTTGAATAACAGATATTTACAGAAGAGCAATGGAAGCAGTGCTCCAAGCCTGACCTCTGAGGCAGAGCTTTCTTTAGTTTTATTTCCTATGGTAGGTGAGCTTAGAAGATGCACCTGGCAGGTGGTCACCAGTCACCTTTGCCAGGTAACTCATTTCCACCACACACCCTTCAGTCCATCCTTTTTTTTCCCTCGTATGGCATGTTCCTTGGCTCAAGGCCACATGGGAAGCACTTGTAACCAATCTCAATTAGCTATTTGTTTTTAAATTGTCCATTTGTATCCCTTTTATACCCTATGACATTAGTGAGTGATTGCACTGGGCCTGTTTTATGCCTCCACGTTGACATAAGTTATGCTGTGTGATCATTTAATGTGCTGGAACTGCATGACAATCTCTGCCTTCCTGTCTGCTTCCATTTGGGAGCAATGCAAATCCTAACAGCAGCAGTTAAATACAGTTTGATAAATAATAATAGAAAAGTAACATTAGATTATTACTCTACATTACTTCTTTGAAGGCAATTGCATCTGCCAGCTTACAATATATTTTTTCTCCTGAACAGCAGAGAAAATCTTGACAGGCTGAATTACCATTTCATTTCCAACTAGGAAAACACTGACAAGCTTTAAAGGATGGTTTTGAAGAGAAACCATGGACATCTAAAGATTTAAATTACATTAAAAAACCTCAAGGGCTCTTAGGCAAAGGAGACTATTGACTGCAGTACCATCTAAGCAAGATTTTGCTATAAAACCCCACACCATATGTGCTTTTCCTGACTGTGACTCATCATCTAAATAGAAATTCAGTTCCAGTCTCATGGAGTCTATGATTAAACATATTTTTTGCTGTTGCTTCTACTGTGTTTATGTATGATTTTACATCTGTCTTCTCTCTATTTCTTTGTCCTTAATAGTCAATGTAAGTTCTCTGGTTGATCTGACTCAGTGAATTTTTTTTCCACGGGTGAGTGAAACTTGGTGGCTTCAGCTTAAACGAGTGGTGGGTTTGCTAGAACCCAAAGTGACGTTGATGTTGCTCACCTGCCATTTTACAGACAGTGGAAGAGGAACTTCTCCCACGTGTACTACTGTGTCCATGTTATGGTGGTGCCAGGGCTCAGAGGTGTGCGGTTCACATGCTTCGGGTGCTGCCTGGATGATTCAAAAGAACCATAACAGAAAACACAGGAGATTTTGACCAGCCTCAGGTCTGTAAGTACATTTTAAACCCACAAAGTTTGAGTGTGTTTGAAATGTACTCAAATATTTCCTTCTCCACCATTATGTCCTCATGACCCATTGAATCATCAAAGGCTCGGAGATGAAAGAAGGACTTATGGTTAGAAAATGCAAAGGACTCTCTGCTGAAGGGGGAATGGTTTGTTGTATCTTCCTTTTCTTTTTTTTTTTTTTTCTTTTTTTTTTTAATCCCAGAACAAATAGCTCTGGTGGATAATTCTCTGAGAGGGTTTTCACTGTAATGAGTAACTGGGCTTCCAAAAAGCTGTTTTATGAATAAAGTAAATAAGCTTTCAATAAAAAAAAAACCCACAGAAATCTGCAAAATCCCCATAGTGTTTCATGAGCTTTGAGTCACACTCAGGGTGGAAAATTGCCCAAACCAATAGCCTATAGTGAATCAAAAGAGAGCATGGTCCTTTCAGATAATATTAATGATGACTTTCTTCAGGCTATATCCTACATGTGGTAACATAAGACCTGTTACCCTATCCAGCTGAAGAAAAGACACCTCATACACCTGAACATCTTCTGGTGGCCTAAGATGGCACTGGCAGGTCAAAAGCACCTCTGGAATAGTTCTACTGAGCCAAAGAGGCTGTACCAAAGGAGGATTTACTGAGCTGGCACAAGTGTCTAACTTTTTTATTTGCTGTAAGGGGTTTTTACCTTTTCAGAAATGGCTGTTATTTATTTTAGAGATGAATAAGTTTCCACCAGGTCAGAGTGAATCCGTTGAAAAAGGACACCTGAGGACCTTTAAGCCTTTCTCTCCATGAGATGGGTATGGAGGTGGAACTGCCCACCCTGTAGAGGTTGCATTGATGATTAAATATGAACTTCACATAAGAATGTATTATTTTCAACCTCAGAAATATTTACCAAAAAATCAGGGATCACGACCTACTGGACAAAAGGAAAACAGTCACAGCCCTAAAAGCTGGAGAAGATCGGGCCATACTCCTCGGGCTGGCCATGATGGTGTGCTCTATCATGATGTACTTCCTGCTGGGAATCACGCTGCTACGGTCCTACATGCAGAGGTAATTTCATGGTTGTCCCTGGTCTCACACCCCTGCTCCAGCTGACTTCATGTGACTTATTCTTTTGACTCTTTTTATTAAAGTTTTATAATTTTTCCTTTGGTCAACATAAGCCTGACCCTGCACTTCCTTGCCCCAGTATAAATCAGGCATAGCCACAGTGAAAAGCAATTTGAGTAATACTGGCATAAAGTGAGGGAAGAATTAGATTCCTGTTTGACAAAATCTTGATCCACAGGCTTTAGACTTGGCACAGTTTAACACCAGCATAATATCCATATCAGCTGGCCTGCAGTCTGCTGAACCTTATAAGCTTCTCAGAGGCTGTTGCTGCAAAGCCCAGACTCAGGACAAAAGAGCAAAAAATAATTTTCAGCCTTGAAAAACAGTACACTTCCAAATGAAGGATGGAGAATTAATTTGGGAAAGAAATCAAGCTCTTTATAACATGTAGCTTTCCATGTCGGTTATTAATTTAATTTTAAGAAGTGAAATCCTCATGATAGTAATCTGCTGAAAGTGGAAAACCATCTTTCATCATTCCTGCACTGCACTTAATTTTTCTGAGGCTTTCTCTGTCTTCCTCCTCTGACACCGAGAAGAGAGTTTGTCCTGTGATTCATTAACAACATTTGTAATCAGTTTTCAAGCATCATCTGTATTTAAAATGCAGCACAGACTGCAATAAAGCTGTCAGGGGTGGGTTTTTTCTGCCCTGACTTGTGGAGCTAAGAGAATGAAAAATGTGTAACGAGGCATCAAAATATAGTCTGCCATGCCCCAAACCACACTAAGGCAGGGGTACATACCTGGCACACTTTGGGTTAAACTCCACAGGCTTCTTCTTTAGGCACATGCAATAAGTGCCTACAGTTAACAGGTATGAGCATCCTCAATTATACTGGTGCACATGCATGAGAATATTCCCTCTTGACCCTGCAGTGACAAGGAATACAGATGAGGATGAGCTGTACTGATTGGCAGCATCTTATTTGTGTGATAAAGTTATTTGTCCTGTTTTAAATCAAGGCAAAATTTAGATTTTGAAAACTGAGATGAAGAACTGTTAAGTTTCCAAGAACATCTGCTCTTCCAAATTGCTCTCCCAGCCCTTTCAGCAATATCAGGGTCAATTGCAGAGGCTGCTAAGGTCAAAATTGCTCACGTGGAAAGAGTTGATTTATATTGTAAGATATGTGTAAAAAGAATTGCCAGAAGATATCAAAGTACCTGCAAAGTATCAACTATTCCATCTTCACAAGTCTGTGGTGGGTAGGTGTTGCCTTATAACCCCCCTGCATGAATAAAACAGCAGCCAGAAAGGTGAAAGTGAGGAGAAAACAACCCAGGAGTCCTTGCTGTCACTTTTTTTCACACAGCCAGATCTCCTCAGGGGTTCTTCTCTTTCACAGCAATACCCCTCCAGCAAATACTGCCTGTGAGGGGAAAAAGATCCTTTCATTCCATTTCCCCCCAGAAAACATAGCATAATTTAATATAAATGTGAAACGGAATATACAAGCAGAATTACTGCTAAAGCAAAACAGCAATAGAATTATTCAGAAATCTTTGATATCACTTACTATGTAAAGCCTCTCATAGGTTTTGTGAGGGCCAAGCAGACCCTCATCCCCTTCATTGTAGGGCAGGACAGCCACACTGGGAGTGAGTTGAGGGGCTGAGCACGATTAAAAGGGAACCCTGGGTGAAACCTCCCCCCAGCCCACAAGGGCTTTTTTGCAGAGCCCTCAGTTTGCCCTTTCCCCAAGGAAAACACAGCTGTAGATTTTTAAATACATGCTAGTGAACATTGCTAGTGCACAGCGAGGCTCCATCATTCCAGTTTTAGCCTCTGGTGAGTTGGAGATAAGATGAAATCCTCCAGAAAAGTTACAACCACTGACTAAACTTACAGAAAACTGAGCGAGCTGCCACTAGGAAAAGCTTTCCCATAGGTACAGCTGCATGAGGTACCACTCGTGAGATCCTGTGTCCTCATGCATGTGAGAATATATACCCTGCTGATTCAAAATTGTCCTCTCAACCTCCACTTTAAATTGATCTGGACTTTTAGTTAACCCTCAAGTCTTGGCTCAGGGTGTCTTGTCATGCACGACTGTGTGTGTCGTGCTCTCCCCAGCGCAAGCTGCTCGGTTTTCTTCTCTCTCTGCTTGACACCCTTTCAAATGTACCTTCTTCAGGGTCAAAGTTCCAGTTCACTTTTCATTTATACACAGGCATAGGTGAATAGGGTAGTTTTGTGCCCAAAGGCTAAACTTTGGGTACTACAGAATAAAACACTCTCTGTGATGTGTGACATGAGACAGCCCAGGCTTTGCTCAATGCCCTGCAACACGTAGCCTCTCCTTTAAGATGCCCCCAGTATATCTCTGATGGGAATCCTGAGATGGCTTTAGTGCTTATTTGCCTATTCTTGCCATGCTCTAATTTCTCTTTTTTTCCTGCTTAGTGTCTGGACAGAAGAGACTCAGTGCTCGCTTCTCAATGCATCCATCACAGAAACCTTCAACTGCTCATTTAACTGCGGTCCAGAGTGCTGGAAAATCTCTCAGTACCCCTGCCTGCAGGTGTATGTTAATCTCACCTCTTCTGGCCAGAAGCTTCTACTCTACCACACTGAAGAAACAATGAAAATTAATTCTGAGGTAGGAGCACGAAATAAAATTTGTTCCTAAATGGGTTTCTGGAGGGCTTCTCATCTCATTATATCCATTCCTCACTTTAAATCAATATAAAGCTTCCAGCTCCTGCTTCACTGGTAAATACAGAGCAGAGAAAGCAGAAATCAGTGCACAAACTGAGCTCATGTGTCTGGAGAGGGGCAGCTTTCTGCCCCCATCCATTCTACTGAGGGTGCTGTGCCCCAAGGGTGGGAGCCTCCCTTGTCCTTTACAAGTGCTTTACAAGAGCAGGGGAGCACAGAGCACTTGTCACACTGATATTCTCATGGAGCTGTGGACAAGTCACTTCCCACCCAGGCATGGCTCCCCATGACAGTGAACACCCCTAGAAATGTGCAGGGAGCACCCATGTGGCAGTGAGAATGGATACTCCATTCTGCAAGGCCAGGCAAGGTGGCAGGGAGAGACGAGAGCCCATCTCCATCTCTGGTGACAAGCTCTGCACCTGAGCAGCTCCACTGAGGTCAGCTGAGCTGCCGGGGTCCAGGCACAGCACTTACCCTGCAAAGATCCTGAAAGTTTGCTGAGTGACGACTGCCAAGATAAAAGCAGCAGCACAAAAACAAAAGGCCTGGCTTTGGGGAGCGAATAAGCCAAGGAGTCACCCCACCTTTACAGCAGAACTTCCCTGATTCCAGACATTGATCTTAAAGAATTATCTTAAGCAAGTCTGAAGAATTCCCCTCTCTGCCTCTGCAAGTACACGCTCCAGCATAACTCCATCCAGGTGGGATGGAGACAGCTCCTGTCTGGAGGCTGTAGCGAGGCAGCAGATGCAGAGAAGGCGCGTCCCCTCCAGTGGCAGTCACAGCTGTGTGGCTGGCGCGGGGCTGTGCATCACTCCCGGCGAGTGCCTGCCCTCGCAGGTGGCTCCGCGCTCCTTCCACAAAGAACGGCAGGATGGGACAGGGAATTGTCCCTCTCCCCACCTTCCTTTCCTCATGTTGACAGCGCCAGTATCTGTGAGAATACGAGCTGGAGTGAGCAGGCACGCAGTGGAATCATTAGACTTACAGGTGCCAGATCTGCATTAACTGCTTGATTATCCAAGGTCACTGAACCCCAAACTGTGGGTGCTTGGCAAAGCACACCCCGGAACAGCACAGCCCCGTTTCAGGCTGCTGACAACGTAACCTATTGTGTTTCTATTTATGGCAGCCGTTCAGTAGACCAAATTACTTCTGCATATTAAGATGAAGTGATATTAAATTTAGTCAAAGCACGGCATGGTGGCACTAGGCTGCTTATTCTGCTGGATAATTAACTCCCATGACTGAGAGATGGAGTCCTCTGGATCTGAAGTATGAAATGGAGAAGAGTCCCCCCTTTTTCCCCTCTGCTCTGCCATTAGTGCAGGAAGAGGCACTCATTGTGTGTGAAGCCTGAGGCAGGACGGACCCCACTTCCTGCTGGGGCACAAGCAAAATCATGATGTGCACGCCTCAGTTGATTAAAAGAGATCAGATAAATCTCTATGCTCCACTGATTCAAATAAATCAAGAGATTCAGCATAAATCTCCACATTGTTGTTGATAATTTTTGCTTGCTGAAATGGACTTTGAAATTCTCCCAGATGCCACCTCCTCTTAATTTAGTGTAGGCACAGTTAATACTTCTCCAGCCCAAGGTTGTTTTACAGGTTAAGCTCTGCTCTCAGGAGGATTCCTAAGTTTTCCTGACATGCTGCTGGCTATGTGACCTGAATCCAAAAGCAGTTTTGAGTGGAAGTTTGCAATGTCTATAAAATACCTGGCTTCTTGCTCATGGCTCAGATCTGCAGAGTTTCCAAGTTCAAGTCAGCACAACCCATCTCATCACTCCAGATATGCTTTCCCTCTTCCCTGGCCAAAGAGCATCTCCATGCAGCAAGAAAGCAGTCCTGAGCAGTGCTGCATGGTGATGCTCCAGTTGGGTGCCAGCTGTCTCTCTCCATCCACCTACTCAGATCTGTGTTCTCTGTCTTTCCCCTTGCCAAATAAACAAAATAAAAAAACCCATGCCTGGCTCACTGAGCTCTGACATGACTGTGAACAACACAGAGCACTGTCCTGACACTCCAAGGCCAACACCAGTGACCTTCAAAAGGTCAGCACCCCTCGACCAAGCTCTCTGCTTTGCTGAGCACCCACACACACACAAAGCAGCACCTGGAGCCCATCTCTCTCCTCTCCCCAGCCAGCACGGACGGAGCAAAATCCACTTTGATCTTAAATAATGATTTATTCAGGAGAATTGCTGTCTAACCTGGCTGTCAGCTCAGAAGGTGGAGTAAGGAGTAGGTACAATTTATACAGAGATCTACAGCATGCTGCTGCCAGTCTCCAGTGGGAATCAGTGGGAAGTCAGTGGATACCTGTCAAGCTGCTAGAGTCTTTTCAAG
Organism: Aphelocoma coerulescens; assembly: GCF_041296385.1. Lineage (NCBI taxonomy): Eukaryota > Metazoa > Chordata > Aves > Passeriformes > Corvidae > Aphelocoma > Aphelocoma coerulescens. The sequence continues at coordinate 20,171,050 of NC_091023.1, read as the reverse complement.
AAAAGCACATGAGATTTTTTCTGGCTTTTCATTGCTCTCACTGTTTGTACTTTATCTCTAGCCTTTAGGACAAGCCCAGCCCCTTGTCAATACTACAGACAAAATGGTTTAAACGCTTCCAAGGCTGCACTTTTCTTGCTCAGCTGCCGGAGGCTGTAACAGCTTCGGTGAGAGGTAAATTGGCCATGGAGCCAGGCTGTCACCATGAGGAGGGGCTGTGGTAGTTAAAGCAATTAGAGAGGCCCCATTTTGATCTCATATTATGTAATTTTGACTCTTTTCATGTCATTGGAGCTACTGCTGATTTATATCGGTTCTCCATTAGTGAGATAACAAGAAGGATTTAATCACCAAAATCAGCTGTTACTCCCTGAGACTCAGAGATGATGGGGAGTCTCAGGGTTTGCCACTGAAGGCTCAGGTATTTATAGGCCAGGAAGGAGTTTGCCTGGTACAGGGAGAGGAAGCAGAGGTGTTCACTTGTGGATTCCAGTAGACCCATTTCAGGGCTGGAACTGGAGAATTCCATCTGGAGGAATCAATTCAGGACAACTCAGACACAGAACTTCTCCTTCAACCCTTCTCCAAACCTGTTGCCATTTCCAAAAGAGATGTAAATTGATATCCTGACCACCTTCTCACAAAGATTGCCACAGCACATCCTAAGTTTCCAGGCTCAGCTTGGACACCAATCCCAGCCACAGACATAGGATAAGAGTTGTGTATTTCACTGCCCAGCCTGAACTGAGGGCTTTTCTGACAGCAGCCTTTTCAGTGTAACATCATTGATTTAAAGGAAACTGCCTCCAGCTCACCTGGAGAAGTTGTGTGATCTCCATCCTTTGAGATATTCATAACCTGACTGGACAAGTTCCTGAGCACTGAGCAGAGCACTGGGCTGGATGTGTCCAGAGGTAGTTCAGACAGGACACCTTCCCAGTCCTTTATATTAGGAAAGTAGAGATGAAAACATTGATAACAACTTCCATTTGTAGGAGTCTGGTAGATCCTTCTTGTGCTCAGATTGCAAGGAGCATAAGAACCACTTTTCTCATGCTATATCACAGAATCTTCACCTGAGGTAGAGCATCAGACATTGCTTACTTGCAGATTTCCAAGTGTTGGACAATGCAGAAGTGCCATAAAGCGGCATAGATTTAGTTGTCTACATGCACAGGTACAGCATAACAGTTGTGGATATAAAATTCCTTGCCAGGCATTGGAGAAAACTACTGAAAATTAAAGCTATTGAAAACAAAGAAAACATCAATACATCCCATTATTGAGTCTTCCTACTTGTTTGCCAATCACCTATGAAAAACAGCAGAGCCAGCCCTGTGCTACCCCTGGGATCTCACTGGGGAAGCCAAGATGTTGAAGGAGGCCAGGAGCACCCCACAACCACAGTTTAATGTCCTTGTCCTAGGGACCTACTCAAAGCTGAGGCCAAGATGTCTCCAGCATCTCAGGAGAACCAGAGTGAGGCAGATAGCACACAGAGTAAAGGGCACACACGCCTTGGAGAGCACCTGGGAGACCACAGCCTGGAGAGAGAGATGGCTTCAGCACAAGGAGTCTGCATGAGAGGCAAAATAAACTTCCCTTGCACAGCTGCACTTCACAGTTTCATGCTCCCAGGCCTTCCATCATGGGCAGCCCAACATGGCTGGTGGCTCTGTGCCAGCAGGTGTAGGAGAAACGTCTCCAATTCTGCTTCAGCATCAGCTCCCCTTTGAAAACACTCAGACTTGCTGCACTCCTGGGAACTTCTACAGATTTAGAGCCCAGGAATCTTTCCTCATTTGGGCTTCTATGTTTTCCATTTTCTGTCGAGGGGAAATTGAATTTTGGCAAAAGTGGCCAAGTTCTTATTTAATCACCTCGTTCAGGATACTTCATGGCAATTCCAGAAATAAAAATGTATAGCACAAAAATGACAAAAAAAACCCCAAAACCCCCCAAAAAAACACAACAGAAACCCATCTGAACTGGAAATACTGCTGTTATGACAGTGATAACAGAAAATTTATAAAGAGAAAATGAGGAATGCTTCACTGAGAAATTTCCCCTGCTTAGTAGATTATGATCTATTAAAGACTCATGGGCACTGGAAAAGGGCTCATGACTTTGGACATTTAAGACAAATTTGGTCAGAGTACAAGAGAATATCCTATAGGGAGCAGACATGCACCAGCAGGAAGATGGATGAGATATTAATGCTCTGATATTTTTCATCTCTAATTTCCAGAGCTCTATGAAATATTCATAATGGCAGTGTGGCCACACTCCACCATTAATGCTGCAGCCTGCTAACGCCAGACAATCTCTCTGCCATGCTTCAAATCATATTCTGTGTTAATAACTTGCCAATGAATCAATCATATCCTGTTACGAGGTTAATCCTTCAATCATAATTAGGACTAGAGATTTGTTGCAGTGTGTTACCAAAAAATGTCACAGCACGTCATGAAAAAGAATGGAGGGACACTTATAAAGTATGTACATTAAAACAATAATAATCAAAACCCATGGGTCACATTATTTTAATCAAAACATCTTTTTTTCCTTTGCAAAACTCCCTTTCTCATTAAATTATCAGAGAGAAGGAGCTGTTGGACCTATGCTGGGGTCAAAAGCAAAAACAGCACTAAGAGCCACCCTGGCAACCAGGTTGATCTTCAGCTAGAGACTGAATGAAAGTCAGTAGGAAGACCTAGACTACCTCTAACTGAGGCATTACCCCCGTGGGAAAATTTGTATAAAGGTCTCCCCTCATCCATCTCTGCTCTGAGTGAAATCCTGTGCCCCCTGTGATCACTTTGATCCAAGCCAAGTGAGATCTAAACTACCAGATTCGTATTTACAAAAAGTCAATTACCCATCTAACTGTGAGCATATGTGTGCCACTTAAGATGAAGAGGTACTTCATCAGTTCTATTTTTGCATGTGTAAATTAGCAATAATAATATATTCACCTATCTCACAAGGCACCGTGCAGATTAATGCATTAATGTTTGAACAGCACTTGGAGGTTCTCCAATGGGAAATTCTGTAGATGTGGAAAATATTGGGTTTTGCTGTGATAAATTTATTATTAGTGTAATAGTATTGCACTCTTGTTATGAAAAGCATAATCACCTCGAGGTTTCCCTGCTTGCCACCTGACAACAGACACTGCAACAGGTTTGGAGACGTGTTTTTCTCCCTGTGCTTCCTTCCCAGTGCTCGTACATCCCCAAGTGCGGGAAGAATTACGAAGAATCCATGTCGCTGGTGAATGTGGTGATGGAAAACTTCAGGAAGTACCAACGCTTCTCCTGCTTCTACGACCCCGAGGGCGTTCAGAAGAACGTGATCCTCACCAAACTGTACAGCTCCAACGTGCTGTTCCACTCCCTGTTCTGGCCCACCTGCATGATGATCGGCGGGGTCGCCATCGTCGCCATGGTGAAGCTGACTCAATACCTTTCCCTGCTCTGCGAGAGAATCCAAAGGATCAGCAGATAGGAAAGGAAGCTTCTCTGAAATTCAATTACAGCGAAAATACTGTTTTTCTCATTCTTCACCAAAGAACCTTAAGTTTGTAATGTGCAAGTCTGGTATAAGTTCCTTACTATATTCTTCTAAGTAGAGCAATAATGCAAAAGCTGTTCTATATGCAAACATGATGTTATTATTATGCAGACAACTGAAAAAGTTACTGTTTTGTGTTGACTGTCTCTATGATCTTGTTTTATGCTGGGATTAGTACTTTCTTTTCTACACCCAAGATAGGGCTCAGTGTGACCATTGGCCAAGCTTTAGTCGGTTGATGTTTTCGGTGTAAATGATTCTGGGGGAAATTCACTGCTGGACAAAGGGCAGCCGACCACTTGTGCATCATTGAGGTCTCACATCTGCCTCAGTCCATTCCTTGGATTTGTGGCTTTGGCTTTTTAAATATTGGCTGCAGAGGGGGGTGAAAAAAGCATTGATATGGGTTTTTTACTGTAAAATGGCACAAAAGGGATGTATTTTGAGGTCAGGATAAGTGTACAGTATTTTCAGCCTCAGTAGGACTTGGTGATGCTTTGTGTTTGCTCCCTCAGTTCAGAAGTCAATTGTACCCTATGGTGTTTAAGGTCTTTTGGAAAACACTTTGGAGTTTTATTTTGTGTAGTGCTATAATTTTCCTCTGTCTTATCAACATAAGTTTTTGTCACTTGCAGAAGCTGTAGCCAAAAAGCAAAAAACACCTTTTTCCATTTTGTATTCTAGTCTGAGCCCTATTGATGGAGGTGGGACCAGAACTCCTTATGTAAAGGTTTATTATTCATTTGTCTTGTATTTGCTACCATATCACTGTAAAGAAAAAAATAACACTATCAGCTATTTTTTCATTTTTTACTTCCAACTATTTTAGATTTTTTTACTTGATATATATACAGATATATATATATATATATAAAGAAAAAGCTATATTATATCTAGTTGTGTATTGAAACTTGTTTATGGGGTTTTTTTTTCTTTGTTTCTACCCACTGGAAAATGAACAGTACAACTCATGTATTTGTAACCTTCATCCTTGGATAATATCATAACATGGAGGAGCAGCACTGCAGGATCTTATCCAATATTCATGATGGTGTTTCAGTCAAAGGTCTCTGTTGCTGTGACATGGGAAATGACAAAAATCTCATCCAATTCTACGGCTCTATTAACTGAATTGTTAGATAATCATCATAACACATTTGGAAATCTCTCCTGACCTTAACTCACTATGCAGTGCTGGCTGACATGAATTATGATTTACAAGACCCAGGTGCAATGATTTATTGGAAAAACTGAGAATCTGGCTAAATTGTTGTCCTATCTGTCAAATATTTACCACAGTATACTTGCCAATTTAATTTCATACACACTGTAGTCACAATTTCTGCATAATTTATTTTTATTCCCCTATAGAAAACATTCCTTCTTATGTTTTAAAGACACCTCTCTCAGTTTCTCATGTTGCACCCAGCCTGAAGGACAAACACAAGGCACATCCTGGGAGAAATCCTGTGAACTTATTACCCAATAGCTCAAAGAAACCATATACAGGCCTACTCAAACCAAGAAAATAACATTTTTCCCTTCAAAAAGACTGAAAACCAAGTATTCTGTCTAGTTCATCTATATATATAAGTACCTTTCCGCATCACAGCATTAAAAATTTCAAGATGTTACAAAACAAGTCATGCAAGTGTAATGTGAGCTGTAAAAAAAAAAAAAATATGAGTTCTCAGCAGTGAAAATAAACCTGCAATCTTGTAATCAGTAGTATAATTTTCCTTAGGTAATTAAATTCCTGGGGGGTGGGGGGATAATGAAGGTTCCAAAAATATGTAATAAAAATATTAAATTAAATCTTCCAGATTTCAATATCTTCTGCCTTCAGATCTGGCTTGTTTCATCAAACTCTTTTCTGTAGCTTCTATTACCAAGAAAAGAGGAGTGCTGGTGGACCAGGGAATTCATAAATGTTCATTTGCAAAAAAGAGGTTTTGGTCAGTATGTTGGAATTGCAGGAGCCAGCACTGGGACACCTGAGAACCTCAACATCAGTGGGACTGGACTGTGCTGCCAATCACAATTCCCAAATCAGGAATGCTACATGGCCCTGGCAGCACCCAGCTCTGGTGTGGTGGCTTTTCCACACCATCACCAATACTTATGCTGGCCATTTGCACAATGATTTACGTGCCTTGTGACATTTTTGGTGCCTGTATTTGTGTATTTTCGCTCGGTGACAGGGAAGCTGATTGTTCCTGACATTTACACATCAAACGCTGCTTTCAACATATCGTGCCATAAAACATTTCACCAGAGCTCCTGTGGGTGAAACATCTTGCTGCTGTCGTAGGCTATAATCATTTTGTTGACATTAAGAGAGAGATCTGAGGGATAGCAAAACAACTTGAGTAATTGGATGGAGTGAGGTAAAACAATAATTTTGAAGGGAATTATCCATCTGATCCTTGGCACTGTTAACCCCCTACTGAAGTGCTAGCACTGCAAATGGGATTTTTGACAACTCCTGCTGCCCCAAAGAGAGATGGTGTTGCAGCAGGGATGTTAGTCTGTGCCATTTCTTCCTCTATTTTAATATCATGTTTTCCCCTGCAAAAGGCATTGATGTGCCTATAGGCAGCTCAAATGAATGAGAAAAATATCTAATGCAATTCAGGAGCCAGGCAAACCTACCCTGTTTCTGACACTGGTTCTGACTCTTCCTAGAACAAACATTTCAACTCTTGATGTCCCAGCTGGGCATTTGGGATAGCAGCAGGGAAAAACCTGTCCTGGAAAACCCTGGAAGAGAAAGGTGCAATATGAAAAAGGTTGTGCAGTATACCCAGGCATCAGAAGCTTATGACAAGCAGCCTTGTGTGATTTAAAGCATTCGTAAGTATTTCAGGTACCAAATTCACATGGCCTTTTAGTAGTTGTTATTTTCTTAATTAGATTGTATATGTCAAGCCTTATTTCTATTCTGGAACATCTAAATCTGAAGCTGAAGTGTGAACATCCTTGCTGTAATACTTTGAAATTTGGCACCTTGCAGCAGATTTACTAAATGTCACCAGCTAGGACAACAGAGAGTTTATTTTGATTTAGTTTTCCTCATTGAGGAGACATCAATTTATCTCACAAAATGTACCCAGTGGAAGAATACCTATCTCCAGGGTGAGCTTGGGTGAATGCAGCAAGGAGAGAGGGTTCACAAGAACCTGCAGATCTCAAGGAGACACAAAGGCAGTGACTTCCCACCACAAGGAAAATAGGGAATAAAGTCCCACCTTGTAGCCTCCTGGTTTTTTCCTTTGTATAGAGGATGGGAGTGAACTTGGGTAATTAATTTTTAAATTCTGGTTGAAAAATAGGGTTGGGGTAAGGGTTAGGGTTAGGTTTTGGGTTAGGGTTAGGGTTACTGTTAGCTCAATGGAAGAAGTAGCTGGGAAGGAACTGGCTGGTGTTTGTCTGTTCTGTGAGGATTCCTGCTTTCCTTTGACTGTAAAACCTTTGACCTTACAGCAGTACAGCCTCTATTGTGAATGGCATTGTCAATTACAATCACCTTAAAAATTGTTCAGCTCATTTCCCTTCTCATACAGTCATGCCATTATGAAATTTGCTCCAGGCATTCATGGGGGTTATCCAATATCTTTGCAGGAACACAATTTTTCCACAGACTCTGAGCATCTTCTCTCCATTATCCACTGTACTGTTCATCATCCATCAAATATTTGGGAAAAAACCCTCACTTTTCTGCTCCACTGAACACTTGTCCCTTCCCAGCACTCAATTTTCAGAGGAAAACAACGCACAGTTTGTGGAGTTCCCAAACATCTCACAACTGAATGCAAACTTTGCCAAATTGATTTTTTTGTACAGGATAGAGTGAAAAGCGAGGGTAAACATCAATTAATTTTTTTCAGTGTTTTGAAAACAAGATGTTTCCATTTTTCAGTTTGAATTAAAGAACCTCTTTGAAGTCTAGGGCTGAGGGAAACGTTTTACATAGGATATCTCGAAAAAATAAACATAACGGTTACTCTGATGTGAAACAAAATGATCAGCAATTGATCAGTTCACTGAATATTTTGAGGTCAGGGTTTTTTTGTGAGGTTGACCAGCAGGGTTTTTTCATTTTTATCTCCCACCAGTGAAGTGCAGGATCCATCACAAGGATGCAGCCAGCAGCAGCCCCAGCCAGGGTCCAGCCAGGCTCATGTGGGTGATGGTCATCTCAGGGATCACCAGGATGAGTAAGGCAGAGCACAGCACTTCCTCAAAGAGTGTAACAGCTCCTGAATTGAGCTGTTTGTGTGGGGACACTGTGTTTAAAGTTAAACCAAGCCCCCTTAATTTTTTTCTCTTTTAAACACAAAATGGTGAGACCATGTGATTCAATTATTTGAACTGTTGTAAATTAGGGAGGGCCCTACATACAGAGGCCCTGGGTAGTGGATTCCATGTCCTGTTAGCTCCAGGAGTGAGGCCAGCACAGCATTGGGCACATTATGGGTTGGCTCTCCCATGCTCTGTCCTCTCCTGTGTTTGATAAATCCCAGTGAACCAGGAGAGGTGGGTGCTGCCTTTGGCCATCTGCTGGTCCCCAACAAGCCACTTTTTGTCCCTGACCTTCAGCTGCTAAATGTGAAACAAACTTCATTTCACACAAAGGGCCTCTTCATCCTTTGGATATGATAAAAAAAAAAAAAAGATCAGCAGTGCTGCCTGGTGAATTTGCACCAGGATTTTTTAAATAAACCAAATTTCTCCAAGCACTGAAAAAAATGTGTTAACATTAGCAGAGCCCTCCACACAGCCTGTCTACTTTTTCTAGTTCTCAGTTTTCATAGAAAGAGCTGGTAGGTGAGTATTTATTTTTAACTGAACTGCATTTGTTTAGGTAAGAATTTAGTGTATTTCATTTCTTGGTGATTCTATTGTAATATAGATGGTAAGAGATGCTCATTCTAAAGTGCTCTGCAAGCTCTGTTGAAACATGGCCATTTCCAGGCAGAAGCTCAGCAAATGACTCGTAAGACATGGGCAGAGATGGGGGACCAGCTCTTATTAAACATACAGAAAAAGTTTGTATAAATTGGAAGTTCAAGAAAAGCAGGTGAGAGTTAGAAGCATCTCCAGAGGCAATCAGGCAGGTCAGATTTAGGGAACCATATAAATATATGTTCATCCCTTTCAGAATAGCACAGCAGGATCAGGCACTGCTACAGGTTGCAAAAAAAAAAGTACAGCTTTTTTGTCCAGGAGTGTGCTCCATTCTCAATACATTTCAGGGGAAAATGTTAGAAAACTCCTGAAACACTGTATTTGACATTCAGTACACCCAAAAACTAGCTTCCTTTTAAAAGATACCATTTCTACTATGCCATTTTTTTCAAAACTTGGAAAAAATGCAAAAGCAAAATCTGAACCTGAAGTGATCTACCACTATCCCACCTAACTCTTTGTATCAACCCAACTTGATTTTTTTTCAGGTTTTTCAGTCTGCAGAAGATTTTGAAGATTTTCTTCCCATTCACAGCTAAATAAAATATTGTGGAATTGAAAATGTTTCCTACTCAGCTCAAGCTAAAATCTTGAAGCCTCCTAGGATAGGTTTTCTAATATATCCTGTGGAAGGTGTCCTCTCCTGTGAGGGGAGGTGGAACTAAATGATCTGTAAGGTCCCTTCCAAGGCAAACCATTCTGTGATTCCACCATGTGGAAATGTGTATGAGGACAGTGAGAGGTTTCATCTTCTCCTCCTAAAGTCTCCACCTTGGCAATTCTTTTGCATAACTGCAGGTACCGTTCTGTATTCTGTTACCAAGCACTTTTTAACACCCAGCCACCTGCACAGTTTACTCCAGATCACAAGCAAAGGTTCTGTTGTTCCAGAGGCTGCTGAGCAGCTCAATCCCCAAAATCCAGTGGGCAAAAAAGAAGAGCACCTTGAAACCCTTCCACGGGGAAGGCACTTATGATTTCAATCACGGTGCACTTAAGCTCCGTTATATTCATCAGAAATTAAATAGGAAGCAGAGTCTGATGACTAAGCAGCAACACCTTAATCACACCCCTTAGAAGCAAGAGTTCAAAGCCATTAATACAACAAGACAGCTGAACAATGCAACGGGAGGTTGCAAACACTGCAGAGGCTGCAAAACCCGACACCGAGGGAGTCCAGGTGTAATTACTTGCCACTTCCTCAGCACCACTTCACCATGTGCTCAAAGGCAGTGGGAAGGCAAGCCTGTACCAGCAGCAGCTCGTTTTCCATCGCTGGCAGCTCCCTTTCCTCACCAGCACATGCTGGCTCCCAAACCTGCACAAGGGTTTCTGGGTCTCAGCCTCCAAATACGAGACAAGAGCTCCCACCTGGGAGCAAAATAGAGGCCAAGAAATCTGTCCCAGAGCAGGTTCTTTCACAGCATGTAAAGTGCCACGAGTCCAAGGTTTCTATTAAACAGCCACCAGGAAGGAGTGGGAAAGACAAACAGCAAACATGAGTAAATGAGATATTCTGCTCTACTCAGGAGAAATGAGGATTTTCTGCTCACACGCAGGGGTTTCCCAGGGCAGGAGACACTCGAGGGGCTCATTCTCTGTGGGCAGAAACATCATGTTTGGATATAGCATCCAGGTTTTCATTTCATGGGCACAACACACAGCCCTTCACAAGTCTCTGCTTCCCAAGGAGTAGCTGCTTACTACTGAACCAGATGCTAAAAAATTTGAGTATTCAGTATCAAAATAGATTTATTCAAAAGCCATCTGGACAGAATCCTGGGTAATGTATTGTAGGGAAGCCTGCTGTAGCAGGGGGTTTGCACATCCCAACACCTGGTAGGCAAGTGCCCTGAGTACAGGTCTTGTCAAAGGAACAGGAGTCAAATCAGGAGCTGTGATGGACTTGGCTGTGAGTGGAGAATTTGGTTAACCTCGTTTAAAAACCTGATTTTCTGCTAATACTCCATCACACTCCATTTTTCACTCTTTTAACTCAAAGCATCCAGTGAAAGACACAGAAGCAGAGCTGGCAGAGCTATCCAGGAGGCTCTCCCCTGTTAAAGAGCACCAAAATTAAAACTGGCATTAGAGGGAATCCAGATCCTCTGCTGTCAAAACCAGGAGGCTTTACCTGATAACTCCAACCAGAAGGTTAATCCTGAACAGAAGCCAGCAGAGAGGGACTGCAACCCACATCAGAGAGGGGCACAGGGGAGACCAGGCAGCTTCAAATGTCCCTGTCCCAACCGCACAGGGTGCCTGGTCCTGAGCACCCACAGCTCTGTGGACGTGGTCTGGGCACAGGAGTTTGGGAGGCACTCACTGCTCCTGGTTTTCCAGTGTCCTGCCATTAGTGATGCCTTAGGTTTTAACTTTCATATTTTTCAAATCCTGTACTGCCTAGTGTGCAACTCTGAGGTTTCTTGTAGCCTGTTCACTTCTTCTCTCGTGCCAGGCAGACATAACAAAGCCTCTCCGGGCCTGCTCTCCAGGGACCGTCCTAGGCCCAAAATGTAAACCAAAGCCTCTAAAGGGGGGGAGGGGGGGGGAGGGGCAAGCTTGGCAAAACTACATCATTAACTGAAGCTTTAATTGGAGAATTAGCCCTGACATGCAAATGAACCAAACTTATAAAAGTGTGGAGAACTTGTGACCTGTCGTCCATCTTGGGGTCCATTTTGAGAGTAACCTCTGGCTCCCCAGGGTGTACTTTTGAAGGCCCTTCAAATAAATACCTCCCTTTATTCCCTTTTTCTTGTCTACTCTCTGTTTTGAGGTAGTCTCTCAAGGCATCATTAGCTCTGTGCCACTCAGCAGTCACCTTAAGAAGAGAAGACCTCTGCAGTCCCAGATTTCCACTGCTGTCCCTGGCAGTCCTTCATCTTGAGCCAATGACACTCTGGCTGCAAATTACAAATTAATGATCTAGAAAATCAGTTGTTCCCTCATACCTTTCCAGAGTCCTCTCCCACCCCTTCTGGCCTCCCTCCAGGTGAGATCCTGGCCATGCAGATCAACACATGCAGGAAAGCAGGAGAAGTAAAGCCAAAATTCCATCTACTTCCCATCATCAGAGCCGTGGAAACTGGATCAGCACTAACCCACATTCAGATGCTTGGGCAAGGAGACTTTGGTGCCAGCAGCCCTTTGAGTTTGGTGCTGACCATCACCAGCAGCAGCTTGTTATGGACCCATCACCACAAATGAGCCAAGGTCCCCAAAGGGGACAGTGAGGAAGTAGCATCCAGGGCCCTCTCATGCAATGGTTGGTCAATGACACTTCTACTGAGCTGACCCACATCCCCAGCTCCCAAACCCTGCTGCCTCATGCCTGAGATAACCCTCAAACCTTTCACACCTCACACAAAGAGCAGGACAGGAGGTGTCAGGACAGGAGGTGGCAGTCCACTCCGGACATGCCACCATTCCCAATGGAACTGAGTAAGTCCCAAAGGTCACCTCATTTCTTCAACATCTGTGCTGCAGATACTTTGGTGATGATCTTCAACCTCCAAGGTGCCCCTTCAAAGTTCACAAGGCATCCTGCCCGCTGCAGAGACGGTGTGTGCAGATCCAGGGGTGGGCTTGTCCTCTTCTCCACTTTGTGGCTGGGAAATGCACATCTTTGTCCTTCCCTCGAGTCGCTTGGCTGCTCAATACTAGCCTGACAATTACTTCCAGCCTCGGATAAAAATCTCCTGCCCTGATGCTGTTAAATTATGTAGAACAAGATTATAATTACATCCTAAAAAAACCCCATAAACTCTATACTTAAAAGAACATTATTCAGGTTGCAAAAACAGGCACTCCAAAGTTACAAAATGCCAGAAATAGAGCTGCCTGAATAGATTCCATGCTGCACCACTTGTATATATGCAGGATGATACAGGCTCTAACTCTACAGGGATATACCATTTTCCACAGGACCCCTGGCCCTGCCCTGGTGAGTGACCTTTAGGCAGGGTCACAGCCATAGCACCATATGGGCAGAGCAAGAGTGGAAGAGGGAGACATGCCTGATGTCCTACAGAGAACACTGCTGAGGTGTCTGTGAGGGTGGGCAGGGTTAAGTTGAGGGGGGCTGATGGAGGGCCCTCCTTTCCCCAAAATACTGTGGATCCTTTTCTGCTCAAGATTCGGTGAAATTGCCAAGCTGGCACAGAGCAAATACTGGGCTCTGCCCTGAGCAGGGCTCAGCTCAAGATCACCTTCCTGCTGAAAACAACTTGAAGGAAATGCTTTGACAGCTCCAAAATGATCATCTTCAGACATTTTTGACCCGTGGGAAGCAGGGCCAGTTTACTATTAGTTTTTGAACTCCTTCCTTTGTGTCAAAACTCCAGCAAAGTGCTGCTGCACAGAAGCCTCCATTAGTTTCCCCACCATGCCCTGGCAGCAGGGTTCAATTTATCCTTTGCTCTGGATGGCTGTTGCCAGCTAAGTGCCCTGTCACCAAATCTGCCCACCCCACCCCACAGCCAAAGGGGTCCATGGTGAAAGGCTGCTCCCCTCCACCAGCCCTGCTCCAGGAGCCCACAAATGCTACCTCACCTCTCCCCAGAAAGACCTTTTGGCTTGTTTCAAGGCTGAGCAGATAGACCAGAATCAGACAGGCAAATAGGGGGTTTCAGGGAAGGCCTGTTTCTATCTATTCCTCAAATGAAATGAAAATCTATTGACACAGAGACTCTGTAGCCACCAAAACCCAGGTTCCTCCAGTTCATATGACAGGCCAAAGGTCAGGGTGTTTGTGCACTCATTAAAGTTGAAACTGGTCAAAGCCAGCCATCAGTGCCACAGACAGACCAAATCCTGTTCCTCTCACAATGGATTCTTCCCTGACAAGACCCACAATAAGCCATGAGGGCCCACCTGGATTTACCATCAGTTGCCAACCAGCAGCAGCCCTGGTGCACATCACCATGTTCCAGCAAAATGTGGTGAAAGATGGTAAGGCAAAGCAACAATCAGGAAAGAATTAAGCCAAACTAATTGTCTTACCTGGGTTGTTTCAAATATTTTTTTGCATGGTGACTACAGCATCATCATGGAACAGACTTTCTCAATGGTCCTTGTTTTCAGTGACTTCATGCTTGAGTTTTTTAACATTTGTTTTGAATCTGGCAAAGTTCTTGCTCAGTGATTCCAGAATATCTCCAGCACAGGAAATGTAAAGGATTAATGCAACCTCAGTGCTTAACACATTTTCACTGTACAGCGTCTCCAGTTTCATGGGAAACAAATAAGTGTATGCAAGTTGCAAATACCTGAGCCTTTTGAACTGAAGAAAAAAAAAATTACATCTACCTTCTCAATAATTCACAATTCTGTGGAGGTTGAGACAGTCTAGATGTGGGCTGTGTAGCAGCTCAAGAGTTTCCTAAGTGTCTTCATAACTGTGGGTTTCAATCTGGACCTGAGCTTCACCTTCCATGCCTTCAATTGGCCTTGGGGTGTCCCAGAAATACAAGCCCTGTCACTGGCTTTGTGCTTCAGAACACTGCTCTAAAAAAAGGAAGCAGAAACCCAGAAAGAATAAATCCAGCAAAACTTTGTGGGAGCCCAGGACCTCACTTTCATAAAGCAGTGACACAGCAAACTGTCCTACAGCAAAGTTTTTGTCTCTCCCATCTAGCCAGTACCAGCTGCTTGCTCCCCATACCCTGTGGTGTCCACCTGGGACGTCCCATCATAGACCACCAGCTCTTTGGACATAAAAACATCTTCTGCTCTGGTTTTACAGAACTGAGCACAGCTGAGCCTTGACACACACAGCTGAAGCTGCCTTAGTAACTAAAGTAATCACCACCCTCAGTAGCAACTTAATGGCTAATTTTCCATAAAAACAATACTAAAAAAAAAAAAAAAAAAAAAAAAGAAGCCTCTCTGCATGAGGCTGGTGGGATCTCTGAACAATTTTCCCCAGGCTGAATCCCTGCAGGATGGGAACTGCAGAGGGTACAACCACAACACCTCTGTATGACCCACAAGCCACAAGGAAGCAGTTTCAACCCATCAGCCAAGAGCACAGCCAGGATGCAAGGGGCTGTGTTGTCTTGCCAGCCCTGGTTGGGGTAACATGTCGAGAAGATGTAGATACTTGCCTGAGAAATTTTTTTCCTTTTCACTTTCAGGGTGTATTTGCAATGATATTTGTCACATCTCTGCAATCTCTTTGTACAGCATTCATCTTCTCACCGGTGATGAAAGGCAATGCCCTTAAGGACTTTTTGCTGGCCTTTTAATTGAGTTGTTTGATAAATTCAACTGGGGAAAACTGTCTGAGAAGGAGTGATAATTTTATTAAATAAGGAGAGAGCACGAGCATCTCTCAGGCTACAGCCAACCCAGAGGAGCAAGTGCTGGGACACAGAACCACTCTCCTCTCCAAGTGCATTTCTGCAGGACTAAAGATGGTGGGGAAAGTTAATAGGGGCACCAGCAACACCTTGAACCAGTACCCTAGAGAGTTGGAACACCACATCTGCATGTTCAGATGGTCTTTTATGAGATGGACTGGCAAAAGAACAGCCTTTAAAAATTATAGTACATTCCCTTGCATAAATACAACCTGTAAATATATATAATTGTGCTGGTCAGTGGAATATCTTTCTTTCCCCAAATTTGGGGACTCACTTTCATTGCTGGAGGATGCCTCAAATAGTAAAATGCTGATCTGTCTTGCAGAAGGGATGTGCAGCTAATAAAGATTCCTTCCACAGGGTGTTATCTGGAAAAATTAGTAATGAGAAAATCCAAGTGTAGAACATCACTGTTTGGAACAAGTTTTGCTTTTAAAAACTACTACAACCTCTGCCTGCTATCAGTGAATGTACCCCAGGGCCAGGTCCTGCCAAGATGTTCACCAGGCAGCATCCACTCCTCCAGACACTGTTTTTGGCAGTGAATAGCTGAAATCCAGGCTTTTCCAGCCTATTCTGACAGACAAAACTGTTCTGTTCACTTGGGACAGACACCAACACTCTCCAACTCAGTTTGAGTTTTAAATTACTACGAGTGCAAGACCTAGATTAGACCCAGGCTCATGGGACCAGCTGACAGCACAGTGCAGCCAGACTCCTGGGATCCACCAAATCCCACCTCAAATCTTGATTTTCTCTCTGGTACTTCAGTTCACTTGATGTTTTCCCCTGTAGATTTTGATCCCTTGTCTTCCTTGCCGTGTATTTCCTTAAGTGTTTTTAAGCATTCCAGCAGCTCCCAGCCTAGATCAGATTTTCAGGGAGGTACCAACTCCCGCAGAGAAATTCTGCCTGGCTCTAGCAGAGAAAATATGCCTCCTGCTCCAGCCAGACCTGACAATCTCAGCAGAGGAATGCTGAAATATTGGAGTGCATTAATATCAATCAGCCTGAAGCAAAAAATGAATTCCCTGCAGGAGTAGTACACTTCCTTCCTCAGAGAGCTGCTGATTAGCAAGGTTAATTGTGTACCTGCCAGCAGCAGCCAGCGTGAGTTCACCCATGCCTTGTAAGGGACACGAGCTGATAACAGCATCCTTGCTGTCCTTGGGTGTCTGAGCACACACCAGCAGCTACAAGCTCCAGCTCTGCCAGGCTGGACTGGGAATTTGACTCAGGCAAGTCAGAAGCAGCTGTGGCTTCATGTACAACCACTGGAAGTCTCCCCCAGTAACACATCTTTCTACAGGCGTCAGATATTTCTCTCAGAAGCAGAAAAAGCGATTTTTCAGCAAAATATTTTTCTATCGGATAATAGTATTTCTTATCCCCAAATTTCCAAAGTTGGATTGCGATAGTATCAAAAACATTTTATCTTAAAAGATACAAAGAAGGCATTTGATCTCTTCAGATGAGGATTTTCTCTTTGAAATTCAAAGTAACATATTTCTTACTTTCATTTACTCTCTATTGTAAACAAATCAAATGTCATTTTGGTACTGAAATGAGATATCATCCTACTGTGGCATCTGCACTAAACTGAATCATCACATTGAGAGAAACCACAACCCAGACCATAGTGTAGAGCAACACATTCCAGGCTCCAACTACTGCACTCAGAGCAGGTCTCTCATGCTCTGAACACCCCAGAACACACAACTCTGCTGTTGGGCACAAGGGAAAAATTTGGAAAGTTGCGGCCTCTGGGGATGTGGGAATTGCAGAGCAAAAGCACAGTGGAGAGGGAGAGGGAGAAAGAGAGAGAACAGAGAAATGGCTGTTGTATTTGGCCTGGGAGACCTGGAGGCCTGAAGGACTCGGCTTTGTCAAGGGCAGTTGGTTTTGGTGTGGAGCAGAACCTGCAGCAGGAACAGCTCAGCAGGGAAAGTGCTCGGAGTCTGAACAACGGCTTGGGCTTGAAAGCTGAAGCTGAATTGGGTTATTTCAACTGCCTGGGGGTCCCTGGTGAGCAGGCCAGGGCTAGAGCTGGGTCCTGCAAGGATGTGATGGGCAGAGCAGCACATCCCAGGGCCTGCCAGAGAGCTGAGATGGCCCATATGAGAAGGGAAACTGAGGCACGCTGTCCTCAGGCATGGGAAATATGTATTTCTCTTACAGAGGCACAGTTTCAAACTCACGTGCTGAGCTTGCACCCTTGGAGTCACAATTTGCTCATGTCTGTTTGGAGATTAAACTTCTGTGATGATTTCAAAGCATGGGCTGCCCTGCCCAGCTCATGCTGCAGTGTGGACTTAGGCAATTGGATATCTATGGTCTATTCTCACTAAATTGCCTTAGAAATGTCAGATGTATGCAAAAGTCAGGGTTTCGAAGAGCCCAGAAGATCAGGGCTGTGTCACAGCAGCATTTTCAGAGGCTGCACTAAAGCCATTTTGGCCACTCAGCCCCTGAAAGCCCTTCCAAAGCACAAAACCATTTGCTAAACAGCCGAGCTGTTTGGGCTGCGCCTGCCAGTCTGTGCCAGGCTGACACCCCTCATTAACAGCATCCCCCCAGCCTCTGCATTCCAGCCGTGTTTCCATCTGCCACACTGCTGCCAGAGGAGCCACCAAGCAAAGCAGGCAGGCTGTGAGGGACCTCTGAAGGAGGTTTCCACTCAACTAACCTGGTTAGAATGGCACAGAGACCTGTGCAAGAGCTTGTCTTCCAGACCCAAACAACAGCCAGTGCAAAGCAGCACCCAACACAGCTCCTGGAGGAAAAGCATATTTTCCAAACATTGTCCTCCAAAGGCAAAATAATAAATAGTAGGAAAGGGCTGTTTGAAGAGATCAATTCTTAAAGTGTTC
Organism: Aphelocoma coerulescens; assembly: GCF_041296385.1. NCBI lineage: Eukaryota > Metazoa > Chordata > Aves > Passeriformes > Corvidae > Aphelocoma > Aphelocoma coerulescens. The sequence goes on along the minus strand of NC_091023.1, from coordinate 20,153,274 downwards.
TTATAAATAATATTCTTATGACCACAGCTTATTTTTTTGCTTGAAAGATGGATGCAAAAGTAGAGGTTAGGCAACTCTGTCTAAGCAGCTGGAATGTTGCACTGGATCAGTACTGCCATTCAAGAGAAAACTCAGTAGCAAGCTCTCCCTTAAAGAAATAAGTAATCCCAAGACTGGGATAAAATGGGACAATGAATGTCACATGTGACACCCACAACGAGCAGGCTGGGACACAGCTGAGCTTCTCTTAGTCCAAGTCAATCCCATCACTTTTCTTCTCTGTTTGACATTGACATTTGCTGCAGTGGAGGTGTTGGACCAGCATCCATAAAGCAGGACTTCTACATGAGTTGGGCTGTGGTTCCTCACACTGCTGCAGTGTGTCCCAGGCCCTGAGAGCTGCAGATTAGCTCTGACATTGCTCACTGCTAAGAGTCCTTCACAGCAGAAACCACAGGAATTTAATATATACACCTCAGTCAAATTATCAAAAGCATTCAAGATGTTTAGGTCATTAAGCAGCAATAGAGAATAAAAAAACCCAAGCTTGCACATCATTACTATTAACTGCAGCGTGCTGTGTAGTTGAAAGTTTCCAAACAAAACACTGCACAGTGAAAACAAGGGAGGTGTGAAAAGTGGAGAGGGGAAGGTCATGGAGAAGGGAAGAGCAGAGTCAGGTCTGTCCCTCAGAGCCAATGCACATATGTGACCACTCCTGCAGTCTCTCTGCACATTTGCTTACTTTGGGGTGAATTCAGCAGGGAATTCAGAGCCCAAACAGCAGATAGAGACCCCAGCACTGCCAGAGGCAGAAGCAGGGCAGGTTTCCTTCCCAAGGCTGGGTCTGCCACTGCCCCTTGCTCCTGATCTGACATAGCCAAGGGTCTTTCTTGAGCACTGGCTCCAAAGCTCATCCCATAAAAAAGCAGAAGTGGCCTCGGAAAGATGACTCAGATTGTGTCTAAAAATTCAGGTTGCAGGGGTGGTAAACTACTGGATGTACTCACTGCACGTACTTCAGCACAGCTTGACCTCTCCTCTCTGTGCCCCAAAATGCCTCAAGGCTTCTTTGCCTTCACAGCACTACTGGGTAAGGCTTGAGGAGGGCAGCAGAGGCTTTGAGTTGTGCAGACCAGCACACAAGTCCTGTCCGGCCACCAAAATGAAGCAAAGTCTCTGCAACATCTGTCTAGGCAAAATATTTTGTAGTGTGCCCCTTGTTGGCATTAACATAGGCTCAGGCAGCTGAGAAAAAGAAAACCTCAATTTTCCTGAGTAAAAATGCAAAAAGAAGTTCTCTTTTTCTCAAAAAAAAAAAAAAAAAACCAACAAAAAAACCAAACCAAACAAACCAGTTAAAACCTTGTAGTTCTCATCCCCTTTTTGTAAATAAAATCATGAGAATCTTTGGCTGGCAGATCAAAAGCAAACCATCCTTTAATAGAGAAAATTAAAACTCTCTTAAAACGTGTTTCTTTCCTGTAAATTTCAGTTACACAGAAAAAAAAAACATGTCTCAAGAGAAAAAGGGGTTCTAAGAAAATTATCATCAATTCTTCCCAGGATGCTTCAAAACTTTTCCACAGCCGAGGTAGCTGCAGTATATTCATAACACCATATGGCAAAAAAGGTGAAATATTATGAAAGCCTTTGAGCAAACAGTCAACAGCTTCAATTCCAAGCCTGGCCTTGGCACCACACTCCCTGCACAAGTCACTGCCCTTCTCCCCCATTTTTACCCCACAACAGGAGCCCTGTGGTCCCTGCTCTCCCCACAAACTGCTGTGGAACCCCACAGTCCCAGAGAGCTGAAGGGTTAACACGAACATTTGGGTGTTTATTTTGAGTAGAGCATAAAAGCCTGACAGGCCATAATTGCAGTGTTGATAAGCAGGGAAAGAATATTTGATGTTTCAAGCACCACATGACTAATTGGTGCTGGAACAGATGTGTGTGCAACTTGGGGAGGCTGCAGCATGTCAAGGGCTCGAGCAGCACGCCCGGGAGGAGGGGGCTCCACACCAAGGCTGGACCTGTGCTCCTTCCTCACATGCATCCCCCTGACACCACCAGCACACCTTCCCCTTAGTCAAGCTGAATGAATAGAAAAGTGAAGAAATAAACACCCATTTGTATTCTTTGATTATCTTCTTGCATTGGGCTTCTCACTGGAGCATTAGGGACACTCCAAAGAAATGCTGATATTTTTCAGTCATTGGGCAAGAGACCACTCAGAGAATCCTCAGAGGATGCCCTGGGCTGTGGAGAGCAAGGTGTGAGGCAGGTTTCTCTTGTAGTAAAACCCACCCTCATTCCCACATTCAGCAGACCAAATTTTCTTGTTTTGAGCTAAAGATAATAGCCAGGTACTTTAGTGGTCCTAACAGCAAAGAGCTCCAGAAACACCAGAAAGCTCAGAGGGACAGGGCCACACCCTGGTGGCACTGCCAGCCTTTCTGCACCCTTCACAGTGGGTGGGTTCAAGCCAGAGTGAAACTTCGTTGTCTGTTCCTTTTGCCCTTCAACCCTTCTCCTCCCTAGGGATATCTTTCCACACCCATCCAGCTGGGATGTTAAACAAGTTTAGGTATTTATTTAGAAAGGGGTGAGTATTTCACTGCTGTGAGTCTTCTGGTCTTCTTCCCCTTCTCTCTCTGATTTTGTCTCTCCAGATTTCCCCCTCTAACTCTCCTTGGGAAAGGTCTCCCCACCCAGCTTTCAGAAGGGGTATGAATTTCACAGGCTGTTCTATCACACATTGCTTTAGAATCACTTTCTCCTTCTGTAGTCCAGGGGGAACGGTGAACTATATTTAAACCAAAACTTGGTGTGATAAGAGCTTTTAATTACCAAATACAATGTGCGCACCAGGGTATGGAGTTTGATTCTTTTTAAGTCTCTTTAAGGAAGAATTAACATGTCTATAACTGTTGATGAGCAAAAAATCCTGGTATTCACTGGTGGGAGCTATTTGCCACATGAAAGGCAAAGAGAGTGCAAGAAATAGAGGTTAAGGGAAGAGCGTCTGACCCAGACCAAGCTGGGATGGGGCCAGTGACTTCCCACAAAGTCTGGTATTCACCACAACAGGTTTGCTGATGCCAGAGCCTCCCAGTACTGACCAGAGAGCCTGGTTCATGGATAGAATTCAGAAAGACTTTATAATTCTCCTCCAATTGCGAGTCTGTTCACACCATCCCGACCCATGTGCAGATGGAGTGAAAGAGACCAACACTGGGGCACTATCCCCAATGTCACAGACACTTTCTCTAGGACAATGTGACCATCTATTAGCATTTCCATGCACCCACAGCTCCCCTTTGTTCACAAAAATCTTTGGTGTCATGCAGGGACAGAGCTCCTCCCTATTCCCAGGGTTGCCAATCCATCCACACAACTCCCCCAGGACCATAACCTCCTCACAGCAGTTGGATACAGCCAAAAACAGCTAACAAAAGGGCACTGACAGACAGGTTGTGACCCATTCATTAGCAGGCAGATTTGGCATCACAAGGAGCACCTCTGGAGTGCCTGACCACCTGCCAGGCTGGCTGGGACATCCTTATCTAGAGCCTTCAGCAGTTGCTGATGGAGTCAAACCAACAGCCTAAAGCTACAAAAATTTACTACAAGGTTCATCTTTCCTTCTGTGTTGTCAGGAGACCTTTCCCTCCAGCAGCCACAACACAGCACCACAAAGAGCATCAGGTAAAGCTCACTTCGTGCTGCCAGGCATGTGGTAGGTACCTGAGGAGCACCCTTGGGAACAGGAAACAAGGCACACATGGCAGACAAGGCTGAAAACATCTAAAAGTGAGGGTCACGATTTCACCTCTTGCATTTTGCAAAGCTTGGTGTTTTACTGTAATTATGTTTTGGCTACAAACTGCAGAAGAGGGAAATGATTATGGGTTTTACTATCTCTTAGAATTCAGCACAAGAGCCACAGAGCAGCTGTGGCTGAAATGATGAAGTATTTATATTGCTGTTTTTCCATCACAGGTGTTTCCTAGCATAAAAAAGTTTCCCTTGCACTGCACTAATATGTAAGTGTACCCTGATCAGAGCTACTGGCACCTGGTCTCACAGCCAAGAGGAAAAACAATTTGCAGGTCATTTTCTATTCATATATTTATGGGCTCACCAGAGTTATGTATGATACCATTGTTGTATCTATGCCTCATGCAACAGTAATGCAGAGGGGTTTATTCCCCAAATAATGTTACATCGTGATATTTTCACCAGTGACTCGCTGTAAAGTAAATCAGGATGTCTCTACGCAGATTTAGGGAGGAAGAGGGAATTTTTACTGTTCCCTTTGTTTGGGGGGGAGGATATGTGGTGTGCTGTACTCTGTGGAATGGAAAAACAGCAAATTTTTAGTAGGAAGCATTCTGGAGTAAATCCATCGTGACTGAAGGTGAGATAATTTAGTACTTAATTTAAAATCCACTAATATTGATTTCTGAATGCTTTTCCTCCCCCAGGGCTGCAAATCAGGTAAAACGCTGTCAGGGTCTGGCAGCACCCACAGCAGGGTCTGTGGTCAGCATCTCTTCCAGACCTCAGCCAGAATGCAGCAGCCCTGGGGAGAGCCCTTGGACCCAGCATGGCTGATGTGGGCTGGGAGCTCTCCTGCACCTTCCAGCCAGGCTTTGCAGCCCTTTCTGCAGGTAAGGGGACATTATCAAAGCAGCTGCTTGTTTGGTTTTGTTCATCCTGATCCATGGGTGTCATGGATTGGATTCACTTCACTCAAAGGACTGCTGTAACCCACTGGGGCACAGGATGTTCTATCAGCTTCTTTTTCCTGCTTCCTCATTCACAAAATGATGTGTGTGCCCTCAAAAGCTTGAGCAGCAACACCTCAGCTCCTTGCTGGGGTGGGTGACACAGATGTCCCCAGCACTCTCTGCTGGTGTGACTGTGGCCTGAGCTGTGCCTGCAAACTGCTGCACCTTTGGGGTACCTTGGGCTGCCCCAATCTTCCTCTGGTGTTACAGCTCAGGGGTCTTGCTGGGCTTTGCCCTCACAAGGGGCAGCTCTGCCTAAAGCCAGGCAGAGCAGATGCCACATCCCTCAGAGCCAGCCAGAGATAATGGGAGAGAAAATGAAGAGCTGCTGCTGTCCAGACATCAAAGCACCTCTGGAGTGCTGAGCTCTCAGCTCCCCGGGTACAGGGGCCTGGGGATGTGCCCTGAGCACGGACCTGCTCCGTCCCCATCCCACTCACAGAACTGCTCGCTGATTCATGTGAGTAGGAGGAAAGGAGAGAGGATCCTGTGGGAGGCTTTTTCCTCAGGATTAACCTCTGTCTGAGAGGGTTGATATCAAAGTGAAGCAAGTGGGCAGTAGGATAGCTAATATCCAAGACCTGTGGTGGGGGAGGAAAAGACTCACCAAGGAGACACAGGTGACTACTGGCAGTGAAAGATTTGGGGATGCTGCAGCTGTGAAAGAATAAAACGGGAAAAGGAGAGAGGAGTTTCCAAAGTCCAAAAGCTGCTCTGCCTCTTTGCATAGTTTGTGTATCTGTCCAGACAGGAAACAAAAAGGGCAACAGGATGTGGAAGGCTGTAGATTCAGGAAACAGAATTGAATATTTAATAAGCACCCCCCCTAAAAAAACCAGAATTCCTCACAGTTTATGATCCGTATTGGTGTTACTTGTTTACCAAGGGCTATTTCCCAGGAGCTGCCTTGGTTATCCCACCATCTGCTGCCACAGGTCACGTAGTGGTTAGACTGGACCAGCAGCAAGGCTCATCCCTAGTCATGATCTAATTCACTGAAGTTTGTGCAAACTTAAGCTAAAAATTGAGCTCGTGATGGTTTAGAAAAAGCCTAGACTGGAAGCACAAAACAAGCATCTTGAAAGCAAAATGAGGTTTAACTACAGCTGATGATCCAACTTTCAAGCAAATAAATTACTCTGCAAAAAACTGGTACAGCCAAGCCAAGCTAACTCAATCAGTTCCTATTCTTTTTAGATAGATCTGCTGGGTGTAAATGAATGTGTATAATATGTGGACCATTTATTTCCAAGAATATTGCAATGGAAGTTTCTTTATGGATTTGCTGCAAAATCCTAAGTAAAGAAAAAAAAATCAATAGTAAGTATCCACCTTTCTTAAAAAGAAAAGCCATTTTTCACCCTAAAGTTCAATTCATTTTGCTCTGGCACTTACTGACTTTGATTAAGAACATTTCAGTGTTTGTGCAGGGGCTTTCCTCCAACCTCCCTGGCAGAAGTTTCAAGTCCTTAAGCCACAGGGGTGCCTACACAACTGGAGGGACTTTGATGGGATGTGGGGGGAAATCACAAAGCTGGAACTCATCTCTGCAATGAAGGTGACTGTTGTTTTGTTGTTCTTAACTGGGGGCAGGGGTGTCTGTGAGTGCTGTTTGTATTGCAGCATCAGCTCCAGAGGCTGCTCTGCCCCCAGTATGACCAGTATACATTTGGTATGACAGACTGAGGAAGATGGACCAGCCCAGTCCAGCTTGTGGTCAGCAGATCCCTCCGAGCTTGCCTGCAGCACCCTGACTTTGAGACATTGTCTGAGGCTTGGGGGCTTCGAGGGCCCAGCAGGACTCGTCATTGAAGTGTTGGTGCAAGTCCTGAGGCAATGAGTTCAACAAGGGTCTTGGGAGCAGAACAGTCCTCTTGGTCTCACTTACTTAAATATTTTGCCTTGATTCGGCAGAGAAAATTGGCCCCAAAGGTTTTGGCAGCATCTGTCATGACAGCACCGGGCAACACGTCTGTCCTTGGAGATCTGAGCATGAGTCACCGGCACTCTGGGAGGTGGGTGGGTACCAGCAGAAAGCAGGAGGCTCTGCCAGCTGCTTTTTATCTCTCTCAAGGACTAGCTTGGCTCAACCACAGTTGTTAGCTAGCAGAGTGAAGGGTTTTCATCACCAGGCAGCTGTAAGGAGGTGGTTGTGCTCACTTGGAAAGGAGATAAGACATGGAATGAGTGGATCTGGCGTTTCTGTGAGCTGCTCATTCCCCTGCACCTTCCAACCATGCACAGCACAGCTCCTCACAAGCGCTGGGCTGTAGGAAGGGGCAAGACCCTTGTACAGGGAGGTAATGCTCTTTTTGTGGGTGCTGGGGTGTCTCTGCAAGACAAGAGAAGCAAAGAGTGAAAGCACCAAACAGGTCCTGTGCTCGTAATGAGCCTGAGGTTATCCCGTGTCTGTGTACAGAGGGAATGGAAAACATCAGGTAAATATAAAAGCACCTGTACATTGCCTTCATCCAAATTCATGCAAATTCAAGGGATGGCAGATGAAGCAGGTGCAGGCAAAGACAGCAGCATGCTTTGTGGAAGACTGGGTCTTCTCACAATGCTTGCATTTTTTCCAAAGAGAGTCACAAATAACTTCAGGCTGAAAAAATATTTGGAGAGAAATATTTTGCTTAATTTCCTGATATTTCCTTGACTGAAAAAAATCCACAAACTCATCATTGAAAAGAATATATCTTACCTTTGATTAAGCATTTTTTCATTTCCTTTTGCTGGCGTTAAGTAGGAGGTCAGAAGAGAGGCACAAAGGAGCAAATTATTTCCTGAGGTGATTTTCAAAGCTAAATATATAACTCAAGGCACTCTAGGTGTTGTCTAAATGAAGTCAGTTGTTCACAAATAATATCGTTTAACTAATTAAACATTGTTCCTCAGCTGTTGTAAATGAAGATATAATTGTGGTTTCTAGTAACAAGTGTCTGGTATCTGATAGTTTTACCTATCTCTGGAGTTGGGGAGGATAGATGTCTCAGATTAATTATCAACCAGCTTGCAGATTAATGTGGGAAAATGTCTACTCTGGCCTTAAAAATGTCTGACTACTTTACATTAATTGGCAGTCAATTAAATTGCGGTAAAAAGTGTCCAGAGTGGACACACTCAGAGGAAAAGAATTCACTCTGTGTGCTGTACATGTTAATTTAAAATCACTGTAACAGCCATTTCAAAGCAAAGTCTTTCCCAGCGTGACCGAGGATTAATCTTCATTCTCATTCCAAGGGGGATAAGTACACTGCTGTTAAATAAAGCCATTTTTCAGTTTCCCAAGCTAAAGAAAGAGTTATGACCTTTCTGTCAGAATATGTACCACAATTCTGGGCTTTTAAGTGACCAGTCTTTGAAGTTCTCCTCTGGAGACTCCCTGTCAGACCTTGTGATGCAACTGGAAAACCCTACACAGAGTGAGGGTTTCCCCTCATCCCCCACCTTACCTGTGGAAGGCACGTGAGTTACTCAGGGTTAGGGAGGAAACTCTTCTCCTGGATGAGATGGCTCCCATGAGCTGAGCACCAAGAGTTCATTTTTCCCTTCTTGCTCAGAAAATTGAAAAGCTCAGCAAATAAAAAGTGTGAAATAAGAGTTATGAGCCAAACAGGGAACTGTATATATTTTACTGGAAGAACTTTCAAAGGGATATTAAGGGTTTTGCTTCATTGCAAATTGTTATTATGAACAATATATTAATTTATTTTAGACCCTTTTCTTCGTTCTTTACCTCAAAAAAGAGAGGCATTAACAGTGCTCTCAGCTATTAGGGAATAATTTTGTGCTGTCTGAAATTAATGTAAATTGAAATCAGAGCCTCAGGTGCTGAGGTGAAGTTTGAAGTTTTCTGTGATGTGAAGAAAAGAAAGCTGAAAAATCTCAAAGATACTCATCAAAATGGGCCATTTTATCTGGATAGCTTTTTCTATTTTCAGAAGGCAGCAGAGGTGAGATTATCACAGCAGTTAAGAGAAGAAACTGAAGTTTCATTGAGCTGGCACATCTAGATAAATTAAATCCGGTTGTGAGATGTAAATGAATAAAGAAGACAGCAGAGGTAGAAGGGGGGATGTTGTTTCTCTCTTTCCTGCCCCTAAATCCCCATCTCCTGCTTTGACAGGCAGTCCTGGCTAAGTGGCCACAAGAATCACAGAATGGTGTGGGTTAGAAGGGACCCTAAAGATCATTTAGTTACAATCCCTCAACCATGCCACCCACTAGATCAGGTTCCTCAGGGCCCTGTTCAACCTGGCCTTGAACACTGGGGTACCATGCTTGTATTTTGTGGCAGCTCTCATCCTCTGTCCTGCAGGAAAAGCCCTGGATCTGTCCATATTTACTGATGTGGTCACACTGGACTGTGCTGGAATGGCTGAAGCATGTCCTTCAATGTGCAGCAAAGAAGTTAATAAATGAGACTGAGATTGCTCTCCAGAAGGAACACAGGCCAGCTCCATCACACTTAGATACTTCTGTCTTTTAATTAATGCTAATAGGTTCATTCTGATCTGGAGCAGCCTGCCTTACCTACACGGACCAGCTGCTGGCAGCCCTTGCAAACCCTCTGGCAGAGGAGCACTAGCTGCACTCCTTCTTCCAGATGCTCACTGGATCCAAGAAAGAGAAAAATATAAATTAAAAGGTCACTTTTCCACATGGACAACTGCTATCCTTGCCAAGAGGGTCTTCTATCTACTCAGATAAGGAAAATGGAGAGAGGAGGTGAAGTATAGAGCTCCAAGGGGAAATACTCCTCTCTTCCAAAGAACAGGTTTCTGTCCGCCTCTCTTTCCCACATGCAGAATTAATTCAAATGTACCACGTGGTTGTAAAATACAGTAGTATAAAACACAGTCAGGAGTTTAAATAGTGCAAATGTAATATAAGCTTTGGGGACAGAGGAAAATAGGTGGCAGTCTGAGTTTTCAGAGTAGAAAACAGACCTTTCCAGAGGATAATCTCTATTAGATTGAGGAGGGATGTTACAGTAAATTGCCAGTGCTAAGCAATTTTCTGATTTAAGGCATTGGAGGTTTATAACAGCCCCATGTGCTTTGGTTTAGATCATTCAGTCTGTTTTGCTAGCAAATACCACCATGTGCTGAGCAGCTAATTTTCAGCAAACCTTGGTAGAGTCATCAGGGAGCCAGGTTTGTTCTGTGCTTTAACTTCATCAAAACACTTTCGTTCTTTCCTTTTTTCTTTTTTTCTTTTTTTTTTTTTTTTTTTCCTTTTCTTGACTGAAGCACTGCAAATACTCTGATCCCAATCTGAAGAAACAATCTTGCACAGCAAACACAGGCTTCAGCCCCTGGAACCTGCATTGCAGCGTCCCAGGTCCCCCTTGGCAGGTGCTTTGGAGGAGTCATGATGACACATCAATCATTTCAAGCTCCCTTGGTGCCTCCTCAACATCTACTTCAGTTCCTTGATATACAGCCCTTGGAGCAGAGTAAACCAGCACTGTTATGGCCTGGCTTTCCAACCTGCAGCTTCCCAGCCAGTTATCCTTTGCTCCCATGTGCTGTAATTGGCCTTAGAAACCCCCATGTCTTAATTTCTGGGCCCCAGTCCAGCTCTTAGGGAAAGTTCACTGCATGCCAAGGTTGCTTCAGCCCTCAGCATCCAGCACGGACAAAAAAGGAGGAATGGCTCCCTTTTCTGTTGATGTAATCACATTTCTGACACTTTTAAGTTATTCATTTGATTGGAACAGGGCAATTAAACCAGATGTGCTGTGTCCATAGTTTTGGTAGGGCCTCCCCCTGCTCCTCCTCCTCCAGCAGCATTTGGAGAGCCCATGACCATCAGTGGATTCCACCCAAATCCCTGGGGTCTGGCTCCTGCCCATGATCCCACCCAGCCTCTGTGGACCTGGCTCACTTGGAAGAATTCATACAAACAACAGGGCAGGGCTGTGCTGTGCCTAATTGATAGTAATGTTAAAAGACTGATCGTAATTTGAATGCTAATTAAGGAAGATAGTTATTGATTTTAATGGGAGACAGAGCAGGCTCTTGCACATCTACCACATAATGAGAAAGTGTTGGGGTTGCTGTCAGTGCCGGGGAAACAATCACAATAATAATGTGCTGAGAAAAATGCAGCTTCCTCTTGATAAACCATTTACAGCAGCAAGAGTGGCATTAAAGAAGAAAGGATTTTCTGTTCCCAGCCCTGAGAAGTTAACTCATTTCTTTCTGTAGAATTTACCATAGTTATGACAGCACTTACAAACCCCAGTAAACACAAATATGGATGTTAGGTGGCCACCCACCACTAAGTTATATGGAAAACTGGAGCTTTTAAGATGTTTGTGTAAAATGTCATTCTCTCCCCACTCACAGCACTCAAAATTCTCTTTTTCTAGTACAAAATTTTGATTAAAAATTTCTTTACTTCTAGTGGGTTTAGTGTGAGCTGAGGTCAGCCCTCTGATAGTATTAATTAATGCTTCAACACCCAGCATCCAAAAGTCAGCACATGGTCCATGATTTCAGGGAAATTTAGAGAGAACATTATTTTACAGTGACATTTGGAACTATTTGGTTTACAAATATACTTCCCCAAAATTCAATGCCATAAGATTTCTCCTGAATGTCATTTTTACTTCTATCAATTAATCTTTAATTTATTGCCCCCTTTTTTAATAGCGGGGGGGAGAGGAATGAGGTGTTCAAATTCCATTCTATCAAGGCCCTCACAAATCAATAAGAGCTCAAAAATCCATAAAATTGGCCATTGTCTTTCAGCTGCAAAATCCACATTGCATGCCAAGAATTACCACAATAAAAACTTCTCTGTCTTTATTGCTACAGAGCTTATGATTCATTGCAAAGTTTCCCAGGAATATTTGTATTTATGCACATGACTCCATGTTGACCAGAGAGGGTGGAAAATCTCCAAGCCCCCTCTTTGGCCAAATTAGATTTCTCGGCTGAATCATTGAGATTATACTTCGATTTTCAATGTTGGTGTTGGCATTTTTATGACAGTGGCTCTGGCTTATTAACAGAGCATATTGAAACCAGCTTGGTGATTTTCCCTTCCTTCTTTTCACTCTGTTATACCAAAGAACATTTATTACTTTTTGATAAAAGATGCACACTCCTCCCTTAGGAGAGGGGCACTGAAGCAGGATGAGATGGCTCCTGCCTTTGTCACTGTCTCCAGAGTAACTGGGGGAGGGCAGGAACTGGAGCGTAATCATTCAACAGAGTGACAAAATCCAGGGCTAAAGGAAAAAAGCTTAGATTAAATAATTCTTCGGTGTCCCTTATGTCTTCATCTATTTCTCAAAAGGCATTATGTGCAAAGCAGAAAATGGTATTACTTTTTTGTGTTAATAGCAGAGATGAATCATCTAATGCCATTCAACATTTGGAGCTAATATCAAGATTCAGGTTTCACCGTTGGCTTTGAGAGAGACAAAGAGGAAAAAGTTGCATAGATCAAAAGACGTTCATGTTTTGGGGAAGGTCCCTCTCCAATCACTCAGACTGTGAATTCCTCTGATCTTGGAAATCGAAGCTCTCCCCTTAAAGCCTTCAAATTTAATTCTTGCTCTGAGTGCTAGACATCCAGAGAGCCTTTTTGGGATATGCAAGGAGGGCAGTGTGGGCTTGCTGCCGTTTAGTTGGTCCCCAAAACTGCAACAAAACCGTTGGAAGGATGATGACAGGGTCCTTCTGGGCATCCAGAGCACCTTGTCAGGCCAGCAGCAATCTCCTGGCATCACCATGAAGGTTCCAAAGAGCCAGGTGGCTGCTAAGGGTGCAGCCTACCAGCCCAGCCTGCCAAGGACTCACTGTCCAGGGACCAGCTTCCACAGCCCACCGGCCCCAAGGACCTGGCATGGTCTCCATGCACCTCTGTGAGATTTGCAGGGAGACTGGGGTGAAAATTGGCTGTGGAGCAAGGCATGAGTAGGTCTTCTGGTAATGTCATGTAGTTTCCAAAGATCTGTGCTTTTTGGGATGTGCACTCAGGGTTAGAGACTGAGGTGGCTTCACCCCATGAATAGTTCTCTCTCATTTAGATTCTGCCTGGCCTCCATCTCCATCCATGCCCCACCAATCCCCGAATAACCATGTGAAGTGGCACCAATTTGTTGGTACCAGTTTGGCTAACAAATGAGACCATGAAGCACAGGGAAGCAGGAGCTGTTCCACGTGAGGTTCAGCTGTTCCTGCTGCACAGGTGGCACTCCAGGTACAAACTGCCACAGCCAACTGTGTTTAATCCACCTGCATAACCAGTCAGCTTTTCTGTAAAAAGCCTGGGTGTGAGTCCACTAGGACATTATGACTAATCATGAGAGGGGAAATAGAGGGAAGAGCACACAAGAGTGGTATTGTCTCCAGAGCAGGAAGAATTAATTGCTTGCATCTCAGTTCTTTGCAAGTTGTAGAAGTCAGTGTGAGGGAAGGATGCCCACACCTAGCAGAAGGAAGGTGTGTAAAGCCAGGTCACCTTTCACAGAAAAACTTCATAGAAATTAGATGACAGCCCAACCATGCTAAGAGTTTCTTCACATCAGAGGTTTTGAATTGAGGCAGAATAATTCCAGCATCTGTAATTAGCGCTTCCATTAAATCCTCATTGCTCTCATATTAATTTCAGGAGTTTGGAACTGTCAGGAGCGTTATTAAGGGATGCTATCCTTGTCAGGAGCTGCAAATAATATTTGAGCTTCTGATTAAAAGTTTAGGGCAGCCCTCATTATTTCCTGCATCAGAAGAACAGTCTTTTTGGGCTACCCTTTCAGTCAGTACAGTTTCATTATGGAGGGTCTCTAATTATTTCTGCCTTGGAGCTATTTAAAAAAAAAAAAAGGCAATTTGTTTTTCACATGCTCCTTGGTGCAGCCAAATACAAAAATTCCCTTTTGTTTTCAGAGCTGGAAGGACACAGTGGCACTGGGAAGGTGCTGGAAGAAGTCACTGTTGAGTTTTCCAAATTACCTACCAACTGGACCAACGAAGGCACTGGGAATTGTGAGTCCCACATGAATGGGGATTAACTGTCCCTCTCATTAAGAGCCACGTCCAGGATGTGGCATCCAGGAAACACTCAATAGACTGGGGGCAAACACATCCAGGATGTGTTTCCATGGGATTCAGGACAATTATTTTGGGTTTAAAAACAGACCCAACTTCCTGACTCTGGATCCAGCCACAGCCCCGGCCTTGGGGACGTGGGAGAGGAGATTGTGGGTTTTGCATGGGGAACAGGCATCGTGTGGAAAATCAGGTATGGGAAATTTCCTACAGAAAACCTGCCTGTGCTACAAGGCTGCACTGCCTATGTGCTGTTTGCATACACTGAAAAATAGGTGTACAGGCTGAGAGGGCAAGGCAGGCTGGGGCTGGTGCCAGAGCAGGGATGCTCTGGGGCTGAAATCAGGGCTCAGGGCTGCACACTAGATCAGCTCCATGGTCCTCAGCCAAATATTTGCCAGGAAATAGGGACTTGGATGGAATTAACCTCACTGCAATCTCCTGTCAAGCTTGTGTAATTGTTAACAGTGGAAATGGACATTTGAAAAATTAAAATGCCTTCTTTGGGAAATTACGAAGAAAGATTTCACTCCAGGATGATCTTTTGGTTTGGAATTTATACATTTGGTTTGGAATTTATACATTTGTTGTTTAATACAAACTCTTTCAATTAAAAAAACCCCATGCATTTGGGGGATTGAAAAACATTTACTAAACCTAATTTTTCCAGATTTTTCCATACATACATACACAGTTGACAGCAATTTTTTTTTCCCCGCGGGCAGTAAATAAAGAAATTGACTCTTAATCCAGTGAGCTGAAGATGCTTTTTACTCTGTCTGAAGCTGAACATCTCTGAAGACTGAGTTCTGTATTCCCTTGGTTACTTTTTAATTACATTGCAATAAAATTGCAAGGAATCTAATTTTGCCAGACAAAACCCAGGGACTCTGTGGAAGGTGATGGGGTCCAGCTATTTCACACACTAATTACACCAGCACAGGCCCTGAAATACTGTGCTATTTTTATTCATTCATGGAAAATAAAAAGCTCTCTCGTCTAGATCTGAGTGACTGCTATTTCATTCTCAAAAATAGTCAATGCACTCTTCATTTCTCAAAAAACAGCTACCCTCTTCTGTTTCCAGGGAATATTACTACCTTTCAAAATCCTAATGTGTGTGCTGTTGAAATCAAAATAAAATGCCATCACTCTGCCTGCCTCAAAACAACAACCCAATCTCAATAAAACACTGCCACCTTTCTTAAAACCTCTGAAAAGGAGGCAATATTAAATAAGAGCTGGAAATATGGGTCTAAGGAGGGAGTTGTTCTGGATTTCTAAAAGTATGTCTGCAGTGCCATCAGGAGGTGTGATCACAGCATAGGAAAGCAGGGCTGAGCTGAGGCCAAGCCGGCTGGGTGAGGCAGTACAGCCACCAGGGCAGATGGACACTGGAGCATGGATGTGGGGAGAGGCATCCCACGTGCACCTTTCCAGGGATAACAGCATCCTCAGAGCTCCAGGCACCTGGAAGGGTCACCACCAGGTGTTGCCACCTCTGTCACACCTCTCTGGCTGCATCCAGAACTTCAGAGCCCCGACCCAGCTGAGGACTGATGGGAATTCTGCATCCAGGAGGCTCAAACACATGGAAACATGCAGTCCTCCAAGGGGCTACAAGACTTTTGTCATTTTTTCTCTTGATTTTCTGGAAGCCAATTAGAAAACCACAGCCTGAATCTGCCGTGGATTAGAGGTTGGTCAGTACTGCACAAGCAGCACATCACAGCCCACAGCAAAGCTGCTGCAAGGAGGTGGCAAAACAGGAGCCTGGGAAGGTGGGTACCAAGTAATATGAGTTATTTTTGAGTTATGAATTACTGTGACCCATTTCCTCCAAAACTGGCCTCAGTTCTCTATTGTTCTCACTTTTCCAGCTACCAAAGCCATCCCTCCAAGGAACAAAGATTAAACACTTGTTAGAGAATTTTAGGAGGGTGACTTGTCACCTCACACTATGATTGCTCATTCATCTCCTCTGCCCCATAAAATGCATCATTAAAATGCCTTCTTTACTGCCTAGTAAAGAAAGTTCAAGTACATCACTGCATTTACATAAACGTTCAGGGCAGTCAGATTTGCCACTTATGTATTAGACCTTGAATATTATTTTATTGCCTTCAAACAGGAATTAATCCAGCCATCCCACACTTGCTCTTTCCCCAGAGAGACAGGTAAGATTCCACTGAGACAGAAAAACATAATGATTTCACCAAGGTCTCATTAAAAAAAAAAAAAAAAAGCAGTGGATCAAATAGGTGAAGGTGGAGCAAACAGCTGTTCCCTGTTCTATGCTCCATAGGAAATCTGGTCATGAAGATGCTGATTAAAACCAGCCTTTTCTTGTCCAGGTGGAAATCTTTTCCAGGTAATAGAGCCTGAATGGACTTAGGGCATCTAGCCTTGTACATGTGCCCTAAATGAACAACAACATTGCCCCCCAAAATACTGCATTTCATGGCCCATTTAACTTCATAGCAAGAACCCCCAGTGCAGTTGGTGATTTAGGTTTAGAAAGGTAACAACAGAAAGACACAAAAAAGGGGAGAGAAGCCAGGTGGCTGCACTCCTGCCCAGCTTGGCTCTGGGCTGGCACAGCCCTGGCATCTCAGAGTCCCTGTTTTGTTTTTCCTTCCATGGGTTCTCCATCCACACCACTTAACTTTGCACATTTCCCTGTCAGCAATACATTTCCATGCTTTGAGGGTGTAAAAAACTCTTTGGAAAGATCCTCAAAGAACACAAAGCAGATGAAGAGCTAACACTCACTTCAACAGTTTAGTTTCTGCAAGGTGACAATTTGCTTTGGTCATACAGCAAGTCTGTGGAAGCAAAATGCTGCAGACAGGATTTTTTCACAATGCTGTAGGTGGAACCAGCTGTATTGGGTTAAATGCAGCACTTCCAACATAGATAAGTCGTTTCTAATAAACAGAAATTGGAAAAGCCTCCAGCATTGAAACAATATTAAAGATTGAATCCTTCTGGGAAATACATGTGATATTTGTCTGGCAAAATTGCTGCCAGCCATTCGACACTATAATTGTGGAACATTAAGTTTTATCCCAAATGCCAAGCATTAAGTGATGCTCCTGCATGATGTGACACAGCTTCACTTCCTTCTGGAGGAAATCTAGATCGACTTCAGCAGGACCTGCTGAGCACCAGGTGACCTCAACCAGTCTCCAGAAAGACACTCAAATATTTTCAGTCTGACTGTGGCACTGCAGCATTGAGATGATGGGTTTCTCTATGGAACATGTAGCTTGAGACTGGAACCAGTAATGTACCCTGGCAGCAGCAGGGAACTGTAGTCCTTAATTTTGGTGTAGGCAGTTCAGGCAATTCCAGCTTTCTGCAGGGAATTGCCCTGGAGAGTTCTAGCCAGGCTCAAGGGCTACAACTGCACCCACTGCAGTTGCACAGCCACATGCTGATGACTGTCCTTGTAGGATTAAATTCTGTGAAAGACTAACTCACTTGGGGGTTTAAGCCTTGTTTTCAAAGACAACTTGCAACCAGATATACAAAAACGCTACAGCAATTTAAAACATCCACTGGGGTTGATGAAAACACCCAAGCAGATTAAGGTGCCAAATGTTTTTAAATATTACTCATTACCTATGCTGGTCTTGTGTCCCAGGGTTGGTAGGATCACCCAGGGGAACTTCAGATTTTCTTTTTGTTTCTATTCTTGTTTCTTCCACTGATTATTACTTTCCTTCTGGGATGTGTACATAATACTCTCTCTTGTAAGTATGACAGCCTGTGATCTGGACCCCAAGGTGTATCTTTGGGTCCTGATATTTTAGGGACTCCTGCACTGATTTGGAAGACCTGTGCTGTATTCACTGTGGGAATATTATGTTGTATGCCAATGACAATAAATACTGGCTGGCATTTTCCAGCCTCAAAGCTCTCATGAACCATTGCAGGGAGCTTGGCTGCTCATCCATTTACCACACAGTTCGTTAAGTGGGCAGCCTAACAGTGGCAGTACCACAGCTTCATTTTCTCCTAACAGCTTTAGGACAGCATTTCTTAAATCAAGACAAAGCCTTTGAAGTCAGTGAGCGGAGAAGGCAGCGCTGGCTTTGTTACAGCAATCAGAAATACAAGTTGAAAGCATGTATGCTAATTGCCAAGACTGCTGCCATATAATTAGCATATACAATCTGTACCCAAATTAAGAAGAACTCCCTTGAAAGCTTATTATGCCCTAATATATCCCCAGTATGTCTCTACATATAGCTGTGCTCTGCCCCACCTTTGCATTTCTCAGCAGCTCTGAGGAGCTGTGTGAAGATCAATGCTAACCTAGCTTAACAAGGTGCCTGCAGAAATCTGTCCCATGTGTTAGACACTGGGCAATGCATGAAAAGACTCCAGGCTGATGTACCTGACTGTCAAGAAACCTGTTAAGAGAAGAGATGTTTCTCCCTGCACCCACCCTGACCTCCCGGTGCATCTCTTCGTGTTCTGCTCACACGCAGCCTTCGATGCTTCAAGGGTCCAGGTATGTGGCTACATCTTATGTTTTAATAATGGTTGTCATGTCTTCTGTGCTGACACCAGGCTAACAACAGCCCACCCCAAGGACAAGGGCTTTACCCAGCCTGCTGCTTTTGGCCTTAGTGGCAAGAGAGGGAAGGGGAAGGAGCAGCCTACTTGGCTCTGCAGAATGATCCCGAGCCTCCTGCACCTGCCTCTTGTCTGCAGCTGCAGATCAGCCTCGAGGAAATGCTAATTCAAATGGTCAGCAGTGCAGCTTGGATTTTATCAGACTTTATTTCAAGGGTATAATTGCAAGTATGGCACTTGGGACGGCAGGATTGGCAAAAGACAGATTGGAACTACCCACTGTCACCTCCCGTTCCTACCTCCTCACTTTTGTGTGCCTAGAATCACCACAACCTTGAAAATCTCACTTTTATTTATACTCTTCTTCTGTTAACACTTTTCTTCATACTTTTCAATAATATCCACCAGAAATTGGGGTTTGCATAATAAAAATCTGTGCTTCATGCAAGTAAACGTTAAATGGAGGAGGTGTCCTGTTAACTGCACTTCCGTGACTGTGACGGGTAAATCAAAGACAGACCAGTCAAAAACAGACCCTCAAAGACACAGTCACTAAGAGCAGCCACAATAGGAGGCATGAGAAGCATTCAGCCCTCATGCCTGGGTACCTTGATGCCCACTACAGACCAGCAGAATGCATGGCAGCCCATAACCCCATCTGACATAAATAAATGCAATATCCTGGGGATGAATGACACCATTCCTCTGAGTTCAGAGCTGCTAATCCAAACATGCTCCAAGTATCAGCAGCTTTTACAAACAGAAGCTACTTGTCCAAGACCTCATGTATTGGGTGGTTTGGGCATTTCCTAATTAAGCTGCTGCTGAGATGCTGTGAAGTGTTAGAGGAAGCTGCAGTAAGGAGCTACTGGAAAATGATCTTTAAAAATTAATGGACAATACAAGGAGGAAGAGTCCTTAAAAGGATGTGCAAGCACATACATACATACAAGGCAGAACTTGCCCCTGGAGGCTACTGAGACCATGGCCCTGCCTCAGACAGGAGCTGCCACCTTTGCTGAAATAATCCCCACCTACACAGGTTCACACAGAGTCAAAGGAGCTATTGTCATAAATGACATCTCAGCCCCCAAACTCTCCAGTCAGCTGCAATCAGAGATTTTTGGCATCACTATGTTGTTTTTACAAGTTCCTTAATTCTGAACTATTCTTTCCAGACTCCCCAAAATATCAGGTGTTAATTTATGTCATTGGTGCACAAGGATTTGGCCATTTGACTTTCCTTTTTATTCATACCTATGTTTTTTTTGGTTTTCATGGTGTTGGTCATGTTGCATTTAGTTAAGTACATAGTCTGTCTTCTTCAGGTAATTCCTGCACAAAATTCCACAGAAACACCAAATGCAGCCTATTTTATTTATCATGCAACTCTGTTCACTTCTTTTTAGAACCCTACACCTCATTCTTTCACTCACAGTATCTTTGTACCTTGATACTGCAAAACAAACCTTAGATTAAAACTTTTTTAACATCTTTATACTGTACTGCAAACACCTGCCACGTTCCCTAGTCTCAGATAATACACTGTGGATAATCTTCCTATCTCTCTTTACCCTCATGTAATTCCAGTGACTTTACACAGCTCTGCTCCAGTTTCACACAGGTAGAGAGGTGAAGGAAGCCCAGTGGAATAAGGCCAGTCGAGAGCATGTCATTCCCTGAAGGATAGGCCAATGAATCCTTGATACTATCTGTTAACAGCAGCTCATTACTATTCCAAAACAGAGAAGCAGCCTTCAATCCAAATGCTTTAGAACTATAAGTAGGAATAAAGAGAATTTATGGGAAGGGGATGTAAATAAATACAGAAGAGCCTCCAAACCTGTGCTTTGCAAACCTGCATCCTTTACAATCCTCCTAAAAGCTGTTGTTTTTCCACATCTCCAGTAATTTTTAATGGCAGAAGCAATATTGGAAAATCTCTCTGCCAGGATTCATTATTTTTAAACCACATGCTGAAGTCCTAATGCTTTATAAAGCCACTATATGAACAATGAAAATCCAACTATTATTAATCAAATTGGTTTTAAAATCCAGTCATTTTCATCATTCTGGGAGCAGGGAGGCTGGATGGAGATGAGGCAGGGACAGCAGCTTGGGATTTAAAACCCTTGAGTTCGATCCTCCTTTTTAGCCATAGAGTTTTTAGAGAATTCACTTTTTTTCCCCCCCAAATTTTACTTCCTCAATTGCAAAATGTTGCAGGCCACTTATGTGAAATCCTTAGACACCAGGGTAATTGTAGAAGCAGATGGAGGGCTATTTATGCTTTCAAATTATACATTTAGTCTTTGATTTTCATCTCTTTTTTATCGTACTTTATTTACTGAGTGATTCAGCAAATGCCTGTGACTCTCAATTAGGTTGCCCAGGTATCTGCATGTCACTATGGTTTTTGACTGTACCAAATTGCTATAGAATTGGTAGAAAATACAATTACTACATGTAAGTATTAAAAAGGCAGCGATTTAATACCTGATAATGAGCTGCTTTGTAGGGGTTTGGTTTCCAGGATGACCAAGCCTGGATGAACATAAACAGTGAAGGGCTGAGGTGAGATTTAACATTAAACTGTACTTACAAGTTTTTATGACTCTATTTACTCTAAGTGAGAACACATAAAGCCTCCAGCATCTCATTGTTAGCACAGAAGAAGTCACCTAAGCACTGAGGCAGCTCTCATCCCAAACGGTAAATCAGGATAATTCCACCAGTGTCAGTGTTCTCTGTAAGGGTCCAATGCCTTGGTAAGAGAGGACAGGGGACTGCAGGGACACATCTCTGTTCACAGCTGCTTTTACACCCAGAGCTGTGCCCCAACAACAGTCACACCCCCTTTGGTGTGTCCCCAGGACACTGCCCTTGAGGTCAACAGCTCACTGCACCAACAGCATGGCTGCAGCACCACAGAAGGGCTGTGCTTTGCTCTTACCTGAGCTGAACTCAAAAAAACCCAGATTTTCTCCACTTCCAAGGCCACACTCAGAATGTCCTTTCTGTTTGGAAAGTCACTTACACTGCTTAAGCATATGCTCTTCTGGAGCCCTCAAGTAATGAAAGGGGGAAACAGCACTCTGGTTAAAAAAAATGTATAAATGTAAGGACCTGGCTCAGCTTGTCCCACCTTTTCACAGTTCAAGTTGAAAGTCAGTCCATGGTTCAGTCTGGGGCTGTTGCAGAGCTTGTGATGTCCACTCAAGGGGAAAGCACAGACAGAAACCGAGCCTTTTGTGTCCCTCCTGGCTCCTGTCCTGCCAGACACTGAGCACTCCCAACCCCTCCTGAAGCCAAGACAGCTCTCAGCTGGCTTTCAGTAATAGCTGGAAGTACACTGACCCTCCTCCAGAGTAACAAATTCTGAGTTGTACTCCTTTATCGGTGTGTGAAAACATGTTCACGTAGTTGCCATCAGTGCTGGGCTAAAATCAACTCAGTCATGCCCAGTCCAGCCATGAGCAGTAGCAATACCAAACACTAGGGCTGTACAATGGTAAGAGCAAGAATGGTTTATTATATCATGAAGAAGGAAAAAAAAAAATTCATTTTCATCAAGTATTCCCTCACAGGGGTCAGTACAATATAAAGGAAATAAGGAAAAATGTACAAAACAACCTGACAAGAAGGCTCTAGATGAAACATGTTCAAAGCACTTGCAAATGATGTTGCTGGACAGATGCAGAAGGAAATGAAATCAAGTAATTTTTCCCCTACAAAACACGGACTGAAAAACTGATTTTATTTTCAAAAATTCAATTCTGTCTTTATCTGCAGATATTTCAGGTAAGACAACACAATTTTAGCTGTGATACATTTTTTAAAGGATAGATTCCCAGAACTACTATTTATTTCAAAGTGGATTTTATTTTCCCTTCCAACTTTATGCAGGTGGCAAAGCCCACATCAAAATAAAAGAAGCTTAGCCATTAACTTCAAAGAAACCAGGTCCATACTTCTCCATTTTCTTTTATCCTTTGGCAACCATGGCATTTGTTTTTCCATAATCAGCAACAGATCTCCATCTCATCCAGAGCATCCTTGTATATGTGGTTGTAAAATTAAAAAACAAAAATTCACAAAACAAAAACCCCATATAAAACATCAGCAGTGAGAAATTCCTGAAGGTTTTCAAGGCTTGCTCCTAACTCAACTCAATTCAACATACTTCAAACTATTTTAGCTGGAGCAAGATCAAATCCTTACAGAACCAGATACACGGCCCTCAAAAAGCAAAACTGTAAGAGTGTTGTAATCCAGATGGAGGAGTAAAAAACAAACTTTAGCAATGTACCTTGCCTGGCCCCAGACAACACAGTATCTTTGCCTTGGGTATTTCATTTACTCCTGACCCTGGCAAGATTCCCATTGGTTACAGTGAGAGCATCACTTAAGTAATGCAGCAAAAGGACACCACGCATTAGTAAGCTAAAATATGAATCCATGCTTATGGCAATAGCTTTCCCTTCTAATGCCCTATAATGGGCATCTAGGAAAGGAAGTAAGCAGCTTTACAGAAAAAAAATCTGCGTTTTGTTACACTGGTGACCATCCTAAGCAACTCCACGGAAGTTTTCAGAGTTCCTTTCAATGTGCATGAAGAAAGAAAAAGTCAAAAATAGACCAATGTTAGGCAAGATTATAACAGATTTACTCATTAGTGCAGAATGCAAAACAACAGCTAATTCTTAATACAAACAAAATAGTATCACTTTCATACTCCTCACAAATTCATGGATGCCACATGTTTACTTCCTTGCCTTAAAAGAAATGTTTAAATGAAGCAAGAACTTTGCATCTAAAAATAACATCCCGAGTTAGCAAAGGAATCACTGGAGGAAAAAGAAATTGGAAGTGGACATTTAATAACAAGTTGCAAGGAAATCCCCGTTTTGTTTAGCATGAAAAGAAACAAAGAGTGTTTGGGTTGGATTTGGTTGGGGGGTTTTCGGGTTTCGTGGTTGGGTGTTTTGCATCAAGGGAAAGAAAACAATAGCTATGTGGGAGGAAAAACATTTTCACAAATATAATAAATAACTGTTCTGATCCAAAAGCAAAGTGCGATGCAAAATTTTTCCACTTAAACAAAAACAACCTACAGCATAATGCCTTAAATATTAACAAATCAATTAGTGGTCAGCACAGTAAAATAAATATGAACATATTGATTTACATTTTGTTTCTAGCAGCAAAGGTCATTAACCTACTGGCCAATGTGACAGCTTCACAGAAGTCCTGTTTCTTGGGTTTGGTACTCAGTTTAACATGAGAAAAAAATGAATTGGGTCTGGAAACTGGCACTTCAGCTGCACAGTGTTCTCCCCAGCCCACCTATGTCAAAAGGGTTTGCCCAGGATGTGTTTTCAGTATTTTTTGAACAGTGATTTGGAGAACACCTTTCACAAAAAGAAATAAAATCAGGATCCACTCAGTATCTAATGCTGACAAGTATGAGTTTGGATTGTCCTGAACCCTAAGGATAATGGGGAGGTTGGGTGTTTTCTCTTTGCAGTCAGCAACTTCCTGTGCTGAAGGGGAAGTGGAAGGATCACAAACCATTAAGCAATGCTGAAGAGGGAGAGGAAAGCCTTGGTCGCTTGTAGAAAGGGCCACAACAGAGCACTGGGCCAAAGTGAGTCTCAGCCGCTTCTTCCAGCAAGACATCCTTCCTCCCATGGAGGAAACCTGTCCTATCTTGTCACCTGAGTCCCACTGTCTACTGTACACCTGCTCTACAAGCCACCACTCTGAAATCACCAGCATGACCACATGCACTTGTATTCCCTTGAACAGAACAAAGCAGATTCAGGCCTCTCTGTTCAGGGCAGAACGAAGCCACCACTCCAAACCAGACTCAGCCCCAAGCAGAGAGGAGCCTGCAAGAACAGCCCCCTGCACATCCCTCACACACCCTTTCAAAAGCACTAGCACACAGCTGTGCTGTCACACATCTACACAGCTGGAGCAAACCAGGGTTTGACACCTCCAGCAGCCACTGGAAATGCCAAATGAGGAGTAGATGGCTGGGCTGGAAGCAGGAGCAGCAACCAAAGCTAAGTGGTGAACAGCTGATTTTTGGGACACATGAAAACAAGCAAAAATACCTCCTCATCCCTAGCAATAAGCCAGACAGCACCAGTACCTACAGCTCCTCCAGCTCATATTTCACAAAGGGTTGCTTTTCTGCTGCTAATTGCAGCCTGTGGGAAATGCCACGCTTTAATTTACAGCCAGAGGGATGCTTAACCATAATGCAGGGATCATTGTGCTGAAGCACGCTGTGGTAAGGCTCATCTAACTGCCTCTGTCCCTCTGGACAGTGGTGTCAGACTGGCAAACCAAAGGACAGGACACAAAGAGAAAACCAGAGCCCTTCTGTCAATGCAAACAATGAGGGGGAAAGTCTGATGAGAGATTTTGGAAAGGTAAATGTTCTTCAAGGCTACACAGAGGGTGAGGCAGGGGCAGGAAAGCACAGAAGAAACAGACTTAGGAAGCTGTCAGAACCATTCAGTGAGTGCTCCACAACATGAGCACCTGTTCTACCTTCTCACGTGCCCCAGGGCACAAACCCCATTTAACTGAGTTTTGCACAAAGGAGGGGAGGGAATCCCATTCATGAGGACACCCATTGCTCTGCCTCTATCTGCAGGGCAAGGATCAGCATGGAATGATCTAGGGAGTTTTCAACTACTTTGTAAGCGCTCACCTTGCCTGGATTTAGGAAGGCTGCATTCAGGTTGTATGACTCCCTGATGCTCACTCAGGTAGCTGAAGAAAATAATACCCAGTTTCTGAGGAGCAGCCAAGTGCAACAAACCCTTTGAAGGAGGACTAGAAAGAGGAATAAAGACTATCTGGATTTTTTTTTGTTAGTTTACTCACTCTTCATTTTTTAAGGCAAGCAGAAAGTCCTTCTGGAATGCAAGAGGCAGGATCAGAATGGCAATAAAAGGAGGTGGGGGAAGCTACCTTCAACACCATGCACTAGGTACAATTTATCCCTGGTAAAATCCTACTGAAACTAATGGAGCTGCATCTAATTCCAGCTGCCTGAAGAGGGGTGAGAGATGAGCCATGGTGCTTCCTTGACCCTCTCTCTGTATCTGCCACTGAAGACAGTGAAGCTACACCAGTGCACAGCTCCAGCAGCAGTAGGGGATCAGGTCCAACAAAAGCCACCTAAGGGCTGCACTTGCCACTGGAGACCATGTTTCAATGACACTGTAAACTGGACTCCAATCACAGCTCCTCACATCTACCCAAACAAGCAGAAGAACAAATGTCAGCCCTACTTCTGCTCTTTATCCCCTTCCTACTTTTGCTAAGAAATATCAGAACAAACACACACACCTTTTGAGTTTGTCTACAATTAAAAAGTTGCTTAACAAGTTTCTTGAATACTTCCATGTGGCCAAAAAGCTGTTACTCAAACAACCATCACCCCTAACATTTAAATCCTACATAACTTTGGATTTTTTGATGGTCCCTAGAACAGTCAAGTTCACATCAAGGAATGGAATTAAAACCCATCCTGAGATGGAAAAAGAAAGAGAAGGGAAAAGTCATCCAATATTGGTAGCTCTAGTTCAAAGGAGCATTTCATCTTTGCTCTATAAACACCCATTAGGCTTTGCCCAGGGAATGGCATGGCAGTGGGACACACCAATATCTGCTACCCACAGTCCAGGCAGCCCTGTTCTTCCAAGCAAGGGCTGCAGCCCAGAGATCAACGCTTGCTCTCTTCTACATCAATACGCAAGGAAATTACAGCTGACAGCTCCTTCCATCTATTCTCAACCTGACTCAGTCTAAGGCATAATCAGAGCACAGCACATCTCACCTGAGCAGGTTTGCTTTCCAGTTCATTTCATTAAGCCACTGAGATCCCCAGAGACTCTCTTCAGGGAGATGAGCTACACCCACGGTATATTAAGGTGTCCAGGCAACAATATCAAGAGCAGAAGAGTATTTCTGAATGGGGCTAATCAGCTGAAATCCATGTCAGATGTTCAGAATGGAATCTGTAGAGGAAGCAGTAAGAGGCAAGACCCTCCAAGGAGGAGGGGTATGCACAGCCTTTCTACACAGATGTGGGAAGAACCTACTCTGGACTGTAATGGGGGCCAGAAGCAGCAAAGTGTGGACAAGTACACCACCTAATTCACACATTCACAGGCCCTACTCCTGCCCCTCTTTACAAGCTGCCCAGAGATTCAGTCTGCTGTAGGGAGGCATTCTGGAGCACTGCTCTGTGGTGTGCTAAGAGGGGAGTGGGCTTTGCACATGGTCCACCCATGTGGTAGAACCACAGAAGTTCCCAGCACTTCTTGGGCTTTGCATATTCATGCAGAAGGCTGGGGAGAAGACACAGTTCCTCCCCGCCACTCAACACAATGAAGAGCCTTAGATAATTAGCAAACAAACACCAAAAACACTTCATGTCCTGCACAGCGTCATCCTGCCGACTATGACAGAAAAAAAATCTAACCATACCAGTAAGTTTGCAGGTGTTACATGTACAGCTCGAGAGCATACTCCTACCCAATGGAGCACAAAGCAGGGCATGTGGCAAACAGCAGGCGAGAGACAAGCTGCTCTAGTTGCAAACTACTACCGAGGGTGGAGCGTCATTGGACGTAGCCCAGGTTCTCCATCTCGTTCCTGTACCGCTGCTCGGACACTTTGCTCTTGTGCTGTTTGCTCTCCAGGTGCTGCCTGAACTCCATCTCCTCGCTGGCGCCCGCGTTGCACATGGAGCAGTAGAACTGGCCACTGGGCGTCACACACATGGCCAGGTCACGGGGGATCCTCTGGCGCGAGCGGGGGTTGAAGTAGGGACCTGGGGAGTCAACACAAAAGCCTGGTTTATCTGGGAAAAATCAAAGCTTCAGGCAGCTCAGTGACAATGCCTAAGTCCAATGAACGACTGAAAAGCAGACAAAGATTTGCTTCTTTACCTGCTTAGAGTCAACCCTTATTCTCCCCACAACTGCTCTGCTGATTTCCAGATTTACAGAGGTGCAGCACACAGGGCAGCACTTGGAATTTTATAAAGTAGTAGAGTGGGCTTAGTGACCCAGTCTTATTGAAAATCCAGAGTTTAATCATTTAAGTAATGAATCAATTCTTTTTTTTTCTTAACCGTCTAATTCCAGAATTAGAACAGTCTTTTGATTATAATAAGCTGCCTCCGTTTAAAACTCACAAAATGATATATATAATAGAACTTTAGAAGATTTATCTTTTCCACATGACAGTGATCAGAATGACATGATTAAACCAAGTTTCACCAGGAATCAGAGTTTCAGCTAATGTGTGCTTGTAAAACAACTTAAAATGAAAAAGAGAAATAGATGTCTGGCTGGAGACTGTAATACACTCTTTAAATCATAGTAAAGAGGCAAAGTTAGTATCTAACACCTGAGGAAGGACTCTATGCTAGGAACAGATGGTCTTAGAGGGAGGCTAACATGCTCTCTCATTCTGGTCATGAGAATGCAAGTACAGGTTGATGTGCCACAGTAGGAGTCAAAGCACCTGGCCACCTGCCAAGAAAATAAAGCAGGAAAATTGTCACCACTTAGAGCAGCCTTAGAGACAGGCAGATGGTAAATTAAGTTACAAACTGAGAAAAAGAACTAACAAGCAGGCTGACAAAACAAAGCAACTTTAGCAGCTGAGAAAAAAACCATGCAGACATGAAGGATCAGCAGAGCTTGGACCAGCTCCTTTCACAACCTGGCTCTGATAAAATAGACCTCAGAAACAGAAGAAAAACAAGTCTGTTTATTATTAATTACTATTCCAACTACAGAATAGATGCAAGCTCCAAGTTACCTGTGTTGTTCTGAACCGTGTACGTGTTTCTTCTGTTCTGCATCATCTTATACTCATTCCCTTCTTTCCTTGCCCTTCGTTTGCCCAGTTCTGACGCATCCCTGCAGATTAAACAAATATGAACAGCTGCAATTCAGAGTTTTCTGACAAAAGGACTGCCAGAGACACTGCCACACGCTTTCAGCCTGAGCATGAGGTTGAACAATACCTACGAGAATGAGTTATTCTGTGCCTCTGCAAGACGCAGCCGCTTGGCGTGATTTTTCCCTTGGTAGTGAGCCTGTGCCACAGCCGGAGAACTAAATGAGGCATCACAAAGCTTGCAGTAATCATTCTCTGTAGCCAAGATCACTCGGCCACCTGGTTTACTGGATCCCATCTAGCAGCAAAGGGAGAGACAGCATGTGAAACACAGGAAGGTTATATCGCTGAAGTATTTCAGTCACAGGGGCTGAGACCAGTGTCATCTCCATCAGACAGCAGGAGAGCTGGAATTAAAGTGCATAGATTGGACACTCTCAAGTTCTCCCCAAACTGTTCCTAGAAGATCTTCATTTTTCCTGCCTCAGCCTCCAGGAGAGCCTGCAAGTTCCTGGTCTGAGGTGGAGAGAAAAGCAATCTGAACAAACAGCTCTGCAATAGCCACAGAGGCTTGTTTACATCACAGCAATGATTTACTCCTCCTGACTGCTGGGAGCTGATGAAGAGTGACTTTCATACTGATGAAGACCCAACTGAAAGGTAGAGGTGCTCCTCTCTCCTATTTACAGTCCACCTAATCTCTCCACAGTACCCTGTCTTTACACAGCTCCCTGACCACAGCAAGAGAAAAAAAAACCAGCAGTGAAGCTGCCAAACCTCTGGTCCTTAACCTTCAGGTAGGAGGACACCTGGATGCAGACTTCAAAGGAAGGAGCCACTCTCACATGAGTAGCTCCTGCTATATGAAGGACACCTTGTCTGTGGAATCAGACCACATACAGTGACTCAGGCAGGAACCATGCCTCCTCAACATCCAGGGAACAGTGTTTTGTAAACAGTGCAGCACCAGTGATTCATGCAGCCATGTCACTGCAGCACTTGACAAGCCGACTTTCTTTCACATCTCCTTTGATACTGCTCAGACTTAGAGACACTCGTACACAATTCTGACTTCTAGCTCACAACGTGAACCCTCACGTGGCCCCAGAGTGGTATTTTATTGCCATGGGCCGTTTCCCCATTAAAAACCACACCATCAGATACCCCAGCACGTACAGCAGCCACGTCCCAGTGCCCGGGGCCGGACCCCACCCCATCCCAGTTCACATCCCTGAGCTGCAAAGCCAGATCACACAGGGCCGAGTCTCCCTCTGGCGGCTCCGGCAGCCCCTGGAAACATTTTCTACTCTGCAAATTTTCTCTGCTTCCCTACAGACAACACAGGCTTATGTTGTGGGAACTGACAGGCACAGCTTCAATCCCCGTGGCCCAGCTGTGCTTCCTTGCACAGTCACAGGCAAAAGCCAGGTTAGCTGTCACATCCCATGACAAACCCAAGGGATGAATTCTAGAAGGAGAAAGCAAAAACCATCTCTTTTGCCTCTAACATGCCCAAAACAGAATTAATCTGGATCACTGAGGGAACAATCCATTCACTCTCCACACAGGAATGAGCACTTCAAAAGAAGCAACAAAAGAGGAATTAGCTAACAGCCCTGGGCAATGTGTGTAGGAGCACCAAAGCACTTTTTCCATGTAGGCTTCCCTCACACAACAGAGGGATGAGTGTGCAGAGCGGATGCCACACCCTCACATCCAAATCCAGTTTCAGCAATGTTGTTTTATACCTGCCCTTAAACAGATATAATCAGCAGCACATCGGACTTACCTAGGAATCAAAGTATTTGCCAGGCAGAAATAGAACATTTGAAGTCCAATATTGTGCTGCAAGGGCAGATCAATATCTGCATCTTCAAAGGAAAGCAAACAGCTCACAACAGGCCATTTCCACCATCCTGTGCCATCACAAGGAAAATTCTTTCCCAACTCCTGTGGTAATCCTCAAAGCCTGAGATCTGGTTATTCTTACTGGGAGTTAGGTGACAAGAAAGCATGATCTCAGTCCCCTTCCCATGCCTTACCTGAGTTGGAAGGGAGACAACCTGAGGTGGGGCAGGCTCAACAGAATTACTCATCCTGGCAGGTGCTGGACAGCTGTTGGCAGCATAGTAATTCCGCAGTTTCTTACTGTGGTTTTTACCCTGCAAAGATAACCCAGATTAATCACTGCCCTAATACCAGGATCTTACTCTGAAAGACAAAGGATCCAGAGATTGAAATGAGAAAATGCCCATGAAGGTGGAAGCTCAAGTAAAGGAGCTGTCAGTCAGAAAATAACACCTCTGAATTTAAGAGATGCAGGCATTCCTCCCTTTCTTCCAAATGCTCATTTATTAGAATGACTGGACCTCATCTTCAGCTGTTTTTCTCAATAAGGTTACACTTAGTTTCTCAATCTGTTTGCCATTTCACTTAAAACCAGTATTTTGTATTTTAAGCTTATCAACTGCTTTGCAGTTTCTTGATAAGCCTGAGCACACACACACAGATTTAATGAGACTGCCAGCTTAAGTTAAAACATGATTGAACATAAAAACCCACTTCATATTTTATTTTCTCTTAAAAAACATATGCCACAATTCTTTCTGGTGTTCTGAAAACTTCATAGAGCAATATGAGACTATGTATATGCATTGTGGATGCAAGTTATGTAAAAATTCACTTTCTGTCCCCTCATGGCAGAAATTCTGCAGCAATAACATGTTAAAAATGTAACACCAATTCAACCTACCCCTTCACTAGCAGGATACCACTTTTTCAGGGCCAACAGCAATTCTGAAATCTGGGTCTGTGTGTCCTGAGGATATGGACATCCACCCTTTTGCATTCACTGGTGGAGAAAGTCACTATCTCCAATACTCAAGCACTAGGCAGAGAGGGTATAGGAAGATGGGGTAATGCAAGACTGACGTGTTCTATCTCTCAGCAAAGCATATGCAGAGAGTCCCTAGCAATTTCAGACAAGTCAACAAGATCAGCTCAAACAAAATTAACTTGATCTGAGCAAACCCAGCTGATGAGACTGTTTGCATAAAAGGCCCCACCAGATCAGTGGTGTGCATAGCGTAAGAAAGGAGACCCTGTCCTAATGGCACAGCTGGATCCAGCAGAAAACACCTGTCAAGGCCTCACAAAATCACGTCTGGAATCAGAAGGTCAACTTTCCTGAACTAGTGTAGATGTGAAATACAGGTTGTATAAAACAAAGGAAAAAAATCACAAGTGTCTGCTTTTTCACCCATGGCACCACTTCTCTGTTCCCGTGGACAGAGTTCTTGCAAAAAGCTCCAGTAATAACATCTTAAATGAAAGTACTGCAGCACATCTGGACAACCAGAAAATCCAAGCAGGGTGAAGACATGTCTACAGAGCAGTTCCAGTGCATGAGGTGGTGCAGAGGTAGCTCCAGATGAGCAACTCGAATGCTACTGCTGGTGTGCAGCACCCAAAACCCCCTCGAGAAGCTGAGTTAGTCCTTCTGCATTAGCCCACACTTCCCTCTGTGCTACCACAGCAACGCTGCTGGCAGTGCTCATGCTGGCACGGGAATGTCTCCACAAGCTGCAGATGCAGCAGCCCCAAAAGCTGAGCCTCCTGCTGCTCTCCTTACCTGGTAATGAGCCTGGGCTTGCTGGGCCGAATTCAGAGTGACATTGCAAAGCTTACAGCACAGGGGCTTACATAGTTCCTCCAGCATAGGGTCCTGCTCCACCACCTTGGCAAGTTCCTCTTCTTGTGTGTGATGAAAGGAAGGCCCCAGTCCAAGAGACTTTGGTGGGGACAGTGGTGAGCTGGCTCTTGGCCTTGTAGCCACTGACATAGGAAGGGATGAAGGCTTCTCAGGATGAGGAAGAAGTCCTGCTTGCTGTAGAAGAATCATTGGCTGCAAAGACTGTGGGCATGCTACTGTTGAAGGAGGAGTCTTCTTCTTCAGATCTAGACCAGAAAGACACAAATGCTGAAACAAGCAACAGGAACAGGAACATCAAGGATGCAGGGGCAACTCCTGTAACTCCACTGCCTCTACTTCACGCCTTTTCAAAACGCCATGTGGGATAAAGTCAGTTTGCAACACTTTACCGCCCACAGGAACGGCAGCATCCCAGACAACCAGGGCCAGATTACAAGACACTTATATAAGAAGTGGGTGCCCTGGCACCCTCCTGCAGGTGAAGATTCCTAACCACCCACAGCACCTGACAACAGCACACACTCCCCACTGCTCTATGACCATGAGAAGTGGGGACATACAACATGCACAGCACACAAAGCTGTGTCAGTGGGGGTATACGACCTCTATCCACATCCTCTTTTGTCCAAGGACAAGCTCACTTTCCAAGACCTAAGCAAATATTACAGTGGATCACTGCAATGAACACTTAAAAAGAATCCAAATACTTCAGAGGAGATTTTTTGTATTTAGGTAGATACAAAATACACAAAGACATCTATCCCTCAAATACTCACGAAGACTTTCCTGAGGAAAAGCTTTTCTCCAGTGAGACAATGAAAGAGAAAAGAGTGGGAATGAGCTGGAGCACACCTTGTTGTACACAGTCAGCTCCCAAGGGCTTTCTCCCATGGTCTTCTTGAATGACCTTGAGCTATTTTTCACATTTCCATTACTAACTACAACCAATGCAACATTTAAAGCTACATCTTCTTCTGCAAAATGGAGAACTTATCTCATATTAACCTTTATTCAATTATTTCTCAGTTAATTCATGTTATTAGAACTAGCCTTACATTCCCAACAAGAGGTTCTGAGAGATTTATTTAATTAAAGTTTATAAATCACATCTACAGCCCAGATGAACATCCCTAGAATAATGCAGACTAGTCACATTATGAATTAAGGCACAGCTACTTTTGTTAATGTCTTATTAGCTTCTTATCATAACAAATCCTGTTCAGTGCCACACTGGGATCAAGAGAAGCATTATCTTGGCCTTTGCAGATCATTCCCAGCTAGGGCTGCTTTGGTAGCAACCATGTTTATGCTCTGGGCTTTGTTCATTTGTTTAAGCAAATAATGAGACACATCTGCATTTTAAAACAACACTTGTGGAAAATTAGGGAAACATAAATGAAATGCCACCAAGGAATTTTGTTCCCGAGTCGCTTTTGAAAATAGGGACTTCAAAGGCATTTAGGAACCTGGAGAAGCAGATAGCATTTATCTGTGATAACTTCCGGGATTTTCTATCTGCTAAAATTAGCTGAAGATAAATACCTTCTACACTCAACCTATGGAAAATCCCAGTTGATGCCTGCAATTTTAGGTACTGTATTACCTTTGAATCACTCTTCCCAGAGAGATCTATGTTCTATTAGGAAAAATAAAATATAATTTACAAAAAAAAAAAAAGAAAGCCAGCAGCACTAAAGCATTCAAGTAACAAAAACATTTCTGAAATGCTTATCTCAAACCCAAATTTACACTAATACAAGATTGGAGGCAGCTCAGTTATTTCTAGTAACTACAGGTAAGGAAAAAATTAAAAATTATTTTAAAAAAAGAACAGCATGGACTGGCTTGGGCACAATGTTTTGAGGCAGTAACAGAGCCACCAGGAGTTTTCATGTTTATAATAGTCCTCCAACACCAAGGCTCTGCAAAATTTCAGAGCTGGAATCCACCACAAAGAAGGAAGAGAACACACAGGAATGGTGCTGCAAATGATCCATCAGCAGTGTAAATTCTGTAGTGTTACCTAACCCCTCTCCTGCTTTCAGCACACATGACCCTGGTTAAACAGAACAGAAGACAACTTTTTTATCTTTATTTTCCTCAACTAGGACTCTGCAGACAGTCTAATTAATTTCTGTGGGACTACAGATGGAACAAGTTCACATTCACGGTGCTTAAATACATCATAACACGGGCCTATCAAGGCAGTTTAAATCAACTATGCAAGCAGGTAAGCATGCCAGCTAATTTCAGAGTTTTATTACACGAGTATAACGGGCCTCTTACCTTAAAATGAGAATAAATTATAGCCAAATACTTCACAGAGCAACATAAAGAGATGTACAGTAAACAGCAATTGAGATTCATCTGCTTAATTTTGCATTAGTGTTTGTTGCATCACATTTTCTTGCAACTGTCACAAATGGGATTTGTCATATACAAGAGGACAGTGCTTTACAGGATCTGTATCTACAGGGGAAAAGGTATAATGTAATATCCTTAGAAAATCTTTAATTGTAAGGCCACTTAGTGTTTCTTAAAGTAAGCAGTTGTCTGAAGATAAAATTAAAGCTGCATGGGTAATTTCAATAGTAGGACTTCTTGATTTGGCTTATGCAATATATGTAATACTGATCTTCCTCTGACAGTGATCTTTAATCATTGAAATTACTCAAATTGTGTCCATTTCTCTCTTACTAATATTATTTAAAAGAAAAAAAGAAATCACTCTTATTCAGCTTATTTACAGGTCCCCTTAATCCTCCACTGCTGGTTGTTACAGCTACCCTGCCCAGGAAAAGGAAAAAGGACATTTTTAACTCCTCCTTTCCCTTCACACGAGAAGCTGTAAAATCTTTACCCTACGACACAGCAAAGGAACAAGGCACATCCATCACCAAGGACCCCAAACAGCACAGCCCGAGGCTGGGTAAGGACCTGCAGCTCTCCAGGGTGAGCTGAGGAGCCAGTCTACCTCAAGACAGCACCTCTCAGAGCTCAGCCATGCCTCCTCTGACATCCTAGGATACACTTCCATCCCATGCCAGTCATCCTTGAGTGGATGAAAGCGGGACAGGTGCACAGCCCTTCTCCCTCCTTTCAGCTGGGGCATCCCAAGGGCAGCATTGAAGGGAGAGACCCAGGCTCCATGCCCCGAGTACCACAGCCTGGTACTGCCCAGGTAACAGGGAGCAACCTCCCCAGCTGACAACAGTACAGTGCTGGGAAAGGAGCTGGTCCAGCCTCAAATCTAGGGATGGCGAAGGCACAGTGTGACTTTCCTTGGTGAAAAGCATAAACCACAGCAAGAAATCTACGTGTTCCCACCAGAATTGTTTTTTTAAATGCAGCTGAAGCAACTAACAACAGTGATGAAATCTGTAGAAATGATGAACAAGCTGTGAGCTTCACTGCTCTGTCTTCAAGACAGGAAGCGTTTCTTCTCAAGTTCACTTGTCTATCAATACATGGACATCCCTTAATGTAATTGTGCCAGAAAGTTTCCTTTGGCCACGGACTGGGCCTACACCCTTCAACCTGAAAGGCAGGTTGTTTTGTAACGCTGCAGGGACTGAAGGCAGCACCTAACAAACACACATCACGCACAGCTCTACCTTAAGGTGCACTGACCCTCCGCTGATCAGGATACACATTTAGCAACTCAGAACCATCCCTTACGTCAACGGGGGGTATCAGAAACCACGGTGTAAATCCCGACTCCTCGCAGGCATTCCCGCGAAGCTGCTTGCCTGGCAGTCTGGGGGATGGAGAGCAAGGAAAAAAAAGCAAGCCCTGCTACCTTACTGCCTGGGAATCACCGCAACCTCACGGCACCACCGCACCATTCCGGGAAGGCAGAGACCACAGCGGAGAGGCAGGGACAGGCATCCGCATCTCCCGAGAGGCTCGGAATGCGGCGGCGGCACCAGGGCGAGATCCCCAGCACCGCCCCGACCCCGCGGCGGCCCCAGCCCTGCCAGACCCCCGCGCACATCCCCGCATACCCCGCACCTACCGCGGCCCCGGGGCGAGCGCAGGGCCGGGCCCGGGCTCGGGGCTCGGGCTCCCACTCAGCTGCGGGAAGTGACGGCGGCCGGGGGCGGGACGGGGCTGCGCCGGCCGGGCCGGGGCGGGGCCGCCGCCGCTCCAAACAGCCCCGCACGAACGCGCTCCTGGGCATCGCCGGGGGAAACACCCTTGAGGAGCTGCTTCAAATAGTCTACAGTCCTAGCCCCTTCTGCACGAAGCCATTTAGTATTGTTTTTTCTTTTTTTTTTTTTAATATAATTATCCTTTTTTTTTCCTACAGCAGACGTTACAATGAACCTGATTTGCATATATAAACATCTTCTTATTCATGCTGCTCGTAGCCAAAATGAGTAATGATTTCCCCTCGAGCCATCAAGGCCTCACCCGCGTGGTTGGGCCACCCTGTTTCAAAGTGTATGGAGTTTCTGTTGATTTTTCTCCCCTTTTGTTAGAACAGGAAAAGTGCTGAGAAGTCACTACAGGCTGAAACCATCACCCAGATTTTACAGTAGCCATCAGCCAACCCACTTGGCAATCCATTGGTTAGACACACTGATTGTTACTAATTTTTGTTAGATCTTAAAAAAACCCCAAACATTAATCAGATTCATAGAATCATAGAACAGTTTGGGTTGGAAGAGACCTTAAAGACCATCTCATTCCAATCCCCCTGCCGTGGGCTGGGACACCTTCCACTATCCCATGTTGCTCCAAGCCCTTGAACAATTCCAGGGATGGGGCAGCCACAGCTTCTCTGGGCATCCTGTGCCAGTGTCTCACCACCCTCACAGTCAAAAATTTCTTCCTAATATCTGATCTAAACCTGCCCTTTGTCAGTTTAAAGCCATTCCCCACTGTCCTATCACTACATGTCCTTGTCAAAAGTCCCCTTCTGTCTCTCTTGTAGGCTCCCTTTGGGAACAATGCTACAGGTCGGAATCACGAGCTGTGGTGATGTGGAGCAGAAGCAGCAAAGGGGCAGTTTACCACCAGAAATGCTCACAGAGACTGCTCTGCCCTGTGTTTGCTGGGTGCATTCTGCCATGCCCTGCAAGACTGGTGCTCTCACCTATTGCAGTGTCACCTGCAGCATCTCAGCCTGGCCACGGCTGTGAATATGGTCCCATGCTGGACCCTGGGGCTTGGAGAAGTGTTCCAAGGAAGAGAATTCACCAACGCCCTCAATATGTTCACACCTGGCTCCAAAACTTGCTTATGCCATCTCTCCTGATGAAAGGATAAATATCCCTTGACAGTAGAGTGATTTGCCAAAACGCCTTAACAATTAATCACCCGGGTTTCCCCTGTCCCTCCTCCCTATCACCGTCTCAATGCCACCCTCACTTGTTGCATCTTGTTGGCTCTCACCAAGGCACCCCAGCCCGGCGCTCTCACTTCAGACTCTGAAAATCCACACCACTTGGGAGTGAGTATTTACAATGCTATTTTTCTTCGACCTCTAATTTGTACGGGCATTCACTTGGCGGGCCACTCTTTCAACAAAACACCGGACTCACGTACAGCGACTTGATCCCAGTGGCAGCTGATTGTAAAGAAACCTGGTGATCCAACTGGGAAAAGGGTCAAGACTGGGTCAGACGCGCTGCGATGTGCGCGGAGCGCGGCGCGGCCGCGGGCACGAGGGTGTCAATGACTTCACGGCACCAACCGGGGCAGGACGAGCCCGTGATTCCCCAGCACACCCCGTTCCCCGCGCCCGCTCCCCGCCACCGCCGGGCCCGCGCCCGCCTCCCCCCGCCGCGGTTCCCGTTCCGGCGGGCGGTGCCTTCCCCATCCGGGGTCAGCCCCGCTCCCTTCCTGTTATTCCCGTGCGGGAGGCGGCGGCTCTCGGGAGCGGCTGCCGGCGCCGCTGCCGCCCGCGCCCGGGGCACAGGCACCGGCCGAGGCGAGCGGGGCGGCCGCAGCGGCGGGAGGCGGCGGGCGCGGCCCGGGGCGCGGCGAGCGCGGGCCGGCCCGGGGAGGCCGCGGCTGGTGAGTGAGGCGAGCGCGGCGGGGGTCGCGGGGGCCGTTCCCGGAGCGCCGCTCGCTGAGGGGGCTCCGGCAGCGGCGCGGGGCTGAGGGGCCGCGGGGCTGCGCTCGGCCGGGAGAGCTCCGCCGCCGCATCCCGCGTCCTGGGTGCTCGCGGGGAAGTGACCTGGGAGAGGAAGAATAGCGGCTTGTTGTTTTCCAGCGTGGGTGCCTCCACCCCTGGAGTGGAGCTGTTCGCTGTAAATGTGCTCCAGCAGTCCCGGGAATGGGGCTGGTTGATGCCTCTGGGAGCAGAGCCTCTCCCGATGGGCGTGTGTGTGGATCCTGGCACCCAACCTCCTGCTTCCAGATGCACTCGGCTGACAGGAGCAGTGTCTCATCCCTGCTACCTGTAAAGCCTTCTTTCCTATTTCTTGCTACCCAGAGATCGGTTTGTACTGATGTTAAGTATGAAACTGCTATTTCTTACCAGTATTTGTGTCTTTTCTGGTAGACTCTATATTAGCAAAACTTTGGCTAAACTAACACAAACTGCCTGTTTGTTTTTCTTTGCGGGTTTTGTGGCTGTTTTGAGTATTCCTTAAGTTATTAAGATATCAGGTCAATTACTTCTGTTGCTATTATGGATATGTCTCTAATTTTTTTTTTTGTCTGTATTTCTTTTCTTGTTGGCCAAAGATCTGATTGAACAAAGGTTTCTTTATAAGCGGTGCCTATTCAGAACAAGCAGGAGGCAAGTATATATACTTAAAAAGTAGACAGTAGGGAGTATGAAGCCTTCTTCATTTAATTCTGCAGCAAACTTGTAAAGGAGTGGTAAATTGGGTTCTGAGTCTGGATTTTGTGGAACTTAATAGAAAAAGTCTATTCTGTTCTGTTAGTTATTTGTACCTTCACATCCCTGCTTTGAGCTATACCAGGTGTTCGGATTTATCACATTGGATAAAGTTAGAAACTTTCCCATCGTGATCTGACTCATTCCTTAGCTCCTTCTACATCATAGTTTATAGAGGTGTACTCATACTTGTTGCTTCCATGCTGCAATTCTATAATGCAATGTAATAAACAAAGTCCACTTCTTGTGTGGAAACTTTGTTAGTTCCTAGGAATATTCCAGTACTCAGGGTGATGGGATTTAATGGTTTGTCTGCTATGAGGAACTGACTGGATAAGCTGTTCTATAATCAAGCCCCATGTGAACTTAAAGCTTCACAATAAATAACTTTATTCTCAAACAATAGCATTGGTAAACTTTTTCAGAGTTGTTACTTATTTAGAAGCATATTTTATCCAATGTAGACAAACTACACATCAACCAAGCTCACAGTGTTCACAGAGGAATTTATGAAACCATGCAATTCCTATGGGATCTGTGAAATAGTCCACTTTTTCTTTAGGACAGTAAATGCAGCAAATCCAGCACTGCAGTTGGAATTTGACTGGTGAGATGCCTTGAATTTCCTAGGTGTTAACTTGGTGCCATTCTTAGCAACCTGGAGACAGCATTTCGTGTTTTTTCAGGGCAGGCAAATCCTAGCCTACAAATCCATGCCAAAGTGTTTTAATTGTTTGGCTACTCTAGATTGTCATTCTGTATCAATGACAAATTTGTTCTGTTTCTTGGTGCAGTTTACTGTGTGAATGATGGCTCTGAGAGTGGTTTTTTTTCTGCATTTTCTTTTTTTTTTATTTTTTTCTTCTTTCTCGAGTATTCTTTGGGAAACGGGGTGTAGCTGATTTGTTTACAAAGCAATTGTGCTTTATTGGAAGTCATAAAGTGGTTCAATACTTAGTTAACTGTTTCTCTGTTAATCAGG
The DNA here is from genome assembly GCF_041296385.1 of Aphelocoma coerulescens. Taxonomy (NCBI): domain Eukaryota; kingdom Metazoa; phylum Chordata; class Aves; order Passeriformes; family Corvidae; genus Aphelocoma; species Aphelocoma coerulescens. The sequence goes on along the minus strand of NC_091023.1, from coordinate 20,113,346 downwards.
CTATTCCTGCTTTCTGTGAGCAAATGGGAGATACTTTTTCCTGGATAACTCACTTTTTAGAAGTTGCTGAAAGCTTTAGAATATGAATTTCTGCAACCAGCAAGGAGTTCATGCTTTACCCTCATGCTGTCTCACAAGACCAATCAAGTAACCTCACAAGAGGCTTCCAGTTATTGGAAGAAAATCACACCTTTAAAAGGTGTTGTGATACAAGGAATGGACTTCCTGATCCACAGATCCTCAGATTTTACTGTGGTGTGCTTTTTAATGGCTTGCTCATGCATAATACAACTTTGAACAACCTTGATGACCATCATAACTTTAATTTCTTTCTGAATTAAAACTATCAATAAATGACTAGGCAACAAGCCTAAGGCTGATATGCAGTCTGCAAAAACTGCTTTCTTATGTTTTGTACCTAAAAAGTCAACTTGTTATGTAATCTTTGAGATTTCTGGTGCAGATTTTTCGAGTGTCAGAAATATCCTAAACACCTTGCAAATATCAGTCACTTCCAAATAGAAGACTGTTGCTATTGGTTTTGTTTGCCTGCTTAGGGGGAGAGGAAATTGGAATGATGATACACTAGTTCCAAATCACGCAAGAAATAATAGCACCTCTAGATTGGTATAATGTAGCTTCACTTTGTTGAGTACATTAATGAAGGTTAACAAAGACTGTAGTTAATAGGACATTTGAGGAGTTTTATGTTTGGGTGAGGGGAAGCTAAGATGCTTTAACTTCAATATTGATGCAGGAACTGGTTTTGTTATTTATACCTGGACAAGAATAGTTCTGCAAAACCAGTCTTTCTAGTTTAGTCTTCAAATACCATTATAAAACTAAGTTTTGTCTTACTACTTACTGGTTTGTAATTACTGAAAAATATGTGAGATCTAGTAAATCCTCCCCACTGAGAAAGAGTGGGCCATATGTGCATTTTTTGTGTGTGTGATGGAGCTGGAGGGGGAGCAGTTGGAGGGAAAGGATAAGAGTTTGGACTCTGGCTAACTGGAGAACAGATGTGGCTTCTAGTGTGAGCTAAGGTTTGGGGGGTTTTCAGCTTTTTATGCATTTCATTCCTTGCTTGTGGGAGTTTTGTCTCATCCTTTTAAAAAGCCAGACATCCAGCTCCTCCAAGGGGATGATGCCTGTCTGTAGCTATGACTAAAAGAGGCCACAAAAATATTTTCACTAAAACTGGATGGGAATTTTCTTTTGCTTTTGAAGTTGAACGTGTCATAGCAAAGAATTCTGTTACAATTGTCTCTTTGTAGTATCCTAATCCAAATGGGAGCAGTGGAGAGAATACATTTGTTTCTCTCTATATTTAATTGGACAACAAATGTATGTGATTTGTTTTGATTACAGAGTTGGTCATGATAACCTCCAGAGGTTCCTCCCAACTGAATTTCTACAGATCTATTTCTGAATGGTTAATGAAGTGTTAAATGAACCAGAAATAATACTCTGAGTATTAACTGCTGGGTTTGTTTTTTTTTTTTTTCCTCTTGCAGCACTGGTATAGTATTAACTTTAACAGAATCAAAACAAACAAACCCACGCAATCAATCTAACAAACAAACAAAAAACCCAGCACAAAATCAAGCCCAACTAGGGGGTAGAAGGAATTAAATTGGTTTAAAAAAAGAAAAATAAGCATTTTTACAAATCCTGTATGTTATCTTGTATTCATATGGAAATGCAGCAGACTGAGTGCAGTTTGTGTAACTCTGGGTCTGACTTCTCGGTCTAAGCAATGCTTAATGGTTTTGCAGCACATATGTTGTTTTATATGGCATGTATCTACACTTGAATTCTAGAAAAGTATTTTTCTAGTTAATTCTGGGCACAGATTTTGTGCAAGGCAATCTAAGACGCCTGTGTATTTCAAAGAAGAAATGTGAGGGACAGTAGACATCATCACTTGTTCTCTATTTCCAGTGTTCTTAAAGCCAGCAAAGTAGGGGATAAAAGCACTTGGTCAGTTGTGCCTGCTAAGTAAACTCCTTGGGAATAGGAGTTTATAGTTTATAGTCTGTCTTTGGAAAACAGTGCTCACATACCTGAGCTTCAGAAATGTAAAAACTAAATTCTAAGAGGCCAGCTTACCTTTGTCAAGTTGAAAGGGAAAAATGATGGAGTGCTGGTGAAGCTTTTGCTTGACTCACAGCAATAGAAGTGGCTACTTCAGTCTAGTTTAAGAACAAGCAGTTGGGTCCAACATACAACTTTAGGTTCAGTGATCTCTGGTTTCATGGCCTGTTGCTTTTTACCAGTAGAGGGTCAGATAAATCCCAGAGACTGGGTTTTGTTGTTTGGGGCTTTTGTCTACTCGTTAACACATTTCCATGAACTTACCTTCATGGATTTTTATGCAGAAAAACTTTGGCAGTTTTGCCTATACCTTCTGATTAAAGAAACATTGGCAAATGTAGCTTTTGAGGGTTGTGAACCACAAAGCTTGTTTGTTGAACACAGGAGACTTATTGAATTGACTAAGACTGACTGTAAATTCCCTGAAACTTTGAGACAGCTGAGTCACATTTATTGACTGTATATTCTGACCCTTTTCTAAGGCAAGTAAATGTAGAGAAGCATCCCTTGGGTTATTTTCTCTCCAATAGAAAGGAGAGAAAGCTGGATGGTTGCCTCCTAGATTGTACAACATGTCAAAAAACTTATCTGTCATTAAGACCTCACTGTTTTTCTTTTTTCCATACTCATTAGTCAGTCTTTTGCCAATACTTAATCTAGCAGTTAATGGTGATGAATGACTCTTGCCCAATATGTTCCAAGACTGTTCCTGATTTTTAACTCTTGCTGTTAAATTGGGTCATGCTTCTTGCATGGATTTTCTGCTGAAATTGCATTTGTTGTCGTGGAAAAGTGTCTTAAACTGTCAGCTCCTTCAGAGGATGCTAAATTGGTGAACAAAAAATTACTCCTTGTTGCAACCTTATTCCTTCTCTTAGCTATTAGCAGTCAACAAAGAAACAAATTCTTGAATGTCCTCGAAATGCAAGAAACTTTGAACATTACTGAAAGGAAAATAGTCAAGATTCAGCATTTCATCTGAGACTAATCAGCCATAAGTAGAAATACATGCCTGTTATGTGATCTGAATCTAATAGAACAAAATTTCCAGTGCCTTGGGACTTTGACATCTGACTTGCTGGAAAAGTGAGGCGATTGATCTCTGCAAAGACGTTGGCAAACTAAATGTGGAATGCTTGGAAATACAAGTGCAAAAGAGGGAGAATGAGCAGAGGGTAAAGGCTTGTTTACCAGGCAAGCAGAGTGGAGAGGAATTGTTTGTTTCTCAAACTCAATAAATGTGCTTTCTGTGACGAGGAATGTTATGATCCATATTTGGTGCTTGTGCCATTAAGATACTTTTCATTAAAGCTGGAAAACACTTAACTTGATTCTTGACTACAGGAGCAGTTTGAAAGATGGAAATTAATAGTGCTAACATAAGCTTCTAGATAGAGCTAACTTCCTTTGTTAGGGAAGGGAAAAAAGGGAAAGGGAAGTCAAAACTATCAGTCCAAATACTCCAAAATATGCCTGTGATGTCTTTAAAGTGCTTAGACTATAAAAATACCACTTATTCTTTATTTTTTTAATTTATTTTCCCAGCTCTTAACAGAATAACCAGGAAATGCTGTGACTGGATTATAAAAGTGGAAGTGATACTAATAACACTGAAAATTGTTCTTCTGCCTTTGTGGATGTTGAACAACCAGTTCCACTTACCAGTTTATCAAGGCAGTCTCCACTGGTGGGAGGGAAGTGATTAAAATATTGTATTTTATCTTCTTGCAGTTTCATGCTGTCACCTCTGAAATCTTCAATTTTAAGGTATTAAGTACTGTAAAAGAGCAGTTGTCCCAAGAATGCCTCTGGTGTTTAAGAGCTAGTTTTTAAGCAACAACCAGACATCTGGAATAGTCATGATTGTGGTGTACAATTGAGGATATGCCTGTGAGTTCCACTCCCAGTGTAGCAAGATTTTTCGTGAAGATTGATTTATGCTAAATTACATTTGTATTTTGGTTTAAAATGGTAATACGTGAAATTGTAAGGCTGTCATTGGAGAGGATAAACTTATACAGTTACATGAAGTTTTGGATAAGAGATTGCTAGTTAAAAGAAAGGGCTTAAATTGGTTTTAACACTTTATTTGAGAAGGTAGAGATTAACTCTTTTGCTCAAGTTCAACCAAGGTTGAACATGTAAGATTCTAATAACTTGCCTTCCTCCTCATCTTGCTCTGAAATGGAGGATAAAGCACTGATGTTGTTATCACTGCTCAGCAGCACTCCCTTGATCTTAGATAGCTCCAGCTTGGAATGTTTTGACGGTTGGGGAGCGATGGCAAAACTACCACCAAAAGATAAAGGTGGAAACAGAAGCCAACAAGCAATAAAACGGCTGAGTTTATACATGAAGAAAAGGATAGCAAAACCTATTCCTGACTATGGAAACTCTTCTCAAATATGTTGTCAAATTGCTTTGTAATCCAGCTCTTCAAGTCTTCTTTCATCACCTCTTTTCCAAGCTTTTCATTGTACATCAGCAGTTAGCACAGTATCACAAACAGCTTCAGGGGGATATGAGAAGTGTAACCATGGCTATAGATTCCAATCTCTTATTGTCCTGGTATGTGAGCAAGTTATTTATTTAAACAGCAAAAAAGATGCTTTGCAAAATAGATATGCTTCCCTAATGGTGTTTTTTTATGACTGCTAATTAAATCCAAACCATTTGAGCTTTTGTGGTCTTCTGGTCTATTCTAGGGTTAAACTTCACCAGGTTGAAAACTGATTTCAGTCTTTTTGAATATACACACCTCTGAAAACACTAATGAAATGTTTCCAAAGAACCATCCATGCATTTAAAAAATACTTCGTTTTTTGTACAGATGTGTAAAATTCTCTCAATAGCAGTGGCTGATTACTACCAGTATCTTTTTGGCTTTTTAAAAATAAAGGCCTTTCAATTTAATATATCCCTCTTACAGAGCTCTGATTGTAGTAGTAGGCTGCATGTGCCTTAGTCTCAAACCATTTAATCTTGTTATGAAAGTGACTTTCTAAACTGGGAAGCTGGGAAATCCTGTAGTAACTACTGCAGAGATGTGACTGATAGTCACTGCTTAAATACCTGTGAGCTTATGTCACTTCTTTGGGAAGTTCATGTTCACTACAAACATTATCTATTTAGACAAACACTAGCCATTTCTTTCTGATGCATCAACCACAAATTGCTGGTACCCTGGCCTTGTAAGAGAAACAATTTGGGTTACAGCTTGAAGTGGAGGAAAGGGAGATGCACAGCACACAGCTTCATGTCTCAGTAGCCCCATGCTTACCATGCTTGTGTTGCATAACATGGTTTGCAAAGCAGATGCTGTAAGGAAAGGGTTAATAACATTTGCAGCATCTGGCTTAAGCACTTGCTCAGTGGTGTAGCTTTTTGCAGAAACGCCAGAGCTATCCTGCAGAAGCCACAAAAAGGAACATTTTCAGTTCTGACCAAACGTGATGCTTTTCACAGCAACGCTCCATTGTGGTGTGTTACAGAACAAGTGTGTAACTGCACAAGCCAAGGAGTGGGGTCACAAAGAGAACACTTGGTTTTGGGGGGGATATGTGCCTTGTACGACCCCCAGAGCAGACCCTTAGTGACCACCACAATGAGACCTGACCATGTGTAATGGTGAGGCCACGCCCACTCTGACTCATGCTAATGAGGGACCAAAAACCACTCCCACTCTGCCTTATGCTAATGAGGATCTGGAAAACCACTCCCACTCTCACATCCCATGCTAATGAGGAACCAAAAACCCATCCTAGTCACGCTTCTCATGCTAATTAGGGATGGTATAAAAGTGACTCAGAGTCAACCAAGTGGGATTCTACCACCACTGCAAAGAAGCCCAGGGCACTGAAGGACCACCAGGACACCACGGGATCCGTGGGGGTGACTTATCTCCTGTTTGCACTCTCTCTTCTCTTTCCTTTATATGCTTAATGTGGCAGAATAATGTTGGTACTGTTGAACAGGCATTTGATCTCATTTGCAGCCTAATTTGTGCAGAGGACTTTAACATCAAATCATAACAGTTGCTTCTAACAGTCATGTACTGGAATGATGAACATTTGATTAAAGACTGAAGAACCATGTCCCGGTTTACCAGAGCTGGTTTTGTGCTTCAGGCTGGAGCATGCAGGGCCTACTTACACACACAGTCACAGTGAATCATGTTTGTTTGCACTTGTTGAGCACAAATGCAAATGTATTGATGTCTTGAGCCTCATGATTGTGATATCCAACCTGTAAGCGCAGAGAAAACTGCTGTTCAACCAGGGCCACCAGCTAGAACAAGAATAAACACTTCCTAAGGTTTCAGAGAAACTTTGTTTTCTTTGTAACTTACATGAAGCAGTCAGATAAGTTTACAAAATCGGGATTTTAGTCTTGCAGTGTTGTTTCAAATAGAAGGCCCAGTTTTCCTTTGTGCTTAGGTGCAATACATCCAATGTGATCTGTGACCTTTAGGGAGATGAAGCCTGATGGGAGCAATTAGTGGTGCCAAATTCTTTGCAGATGATTATTATCCCCACTTGGAGTGGGGGGGTTGGCAGGACAGTCTTGGTCTTTTGAAAATATTTTATGGAAAACTGTTGCTGTTTACCTCTCAGCAGGGTTATCATCTACTGCTAAATAAATATTTAGTTAATCACCATTGACGGTATCACAAACAAGAGATAGAGTAGGGCTTCATTTCTGACTGACCCTTTCCTGTTGTGATTGTAGCTGGTGTGGAAGTAGGCAACAGCTTCCACAGAGCAGGGAACTGGCTTTGTTTGCTGCTATCTTACTCCATGTGTCTTTGTATAGGATAACCTGCTAGGAACTGTGTGAGTTTCAGCTGTTTATAGGACAAGTGGATGTAGCTGCAGAATTGAATTTTTTCATTACAGTGGCTGTGCCTTTGTGTTAACTCTGCCACAAACTTCCTTCTCTCAACAAATGGTTTTGGAAAGGGAGTTGAGGAGTAGCTCAGTGGAGAAAGCATTGTTTAAGGTTTTCAGTTTAGGACTTTAAACAAAGAGAAAAATAAAACAACCTACTTCCATGGCTTTTGCTGAGGCATGTGGTTCCTTACTAATCCTCTAACAAAAATGAAGTTGAGTGCTATCCTCTGTTTGCCAGTAAATAAAAGATAATGATTCCTGCTAACTGAATTCAGTAAGTCCATGCAGACTAAACCCATACTCCTGTTAAGTACTATTTGGCTACAGAAGTCAGTTAAGATAGAATAAATGGAAAGCTAATTTATATTTGGATTACAGAACTGAAACTTCAGTTTCCAGTTCACTGTTCTAGGCTTGCTGTTAAAAATCTGTGGAGATGCAAGAATGGTGCTATCCACTGCCACTCCAAAAGCTTTTTCTGGTTTTATGCATTAGTTGCTTTCAGGGTCTGGAGTAACTTCGTACAGCAGAAACATTTGATCTCAATTTAAAGTTGCTTCCAGACTGCATCCTAAGAAATGTTACATGGGAAGTAAACAAGATACTGTAAGTCAGAGTCTGATGTCTTTTTCAGCTGCTTCTTAGTAAAGAACGGGCTCACAGGGTGACTATTTGTGTAAAGATGGATGTAAATTAATAATTGAACCCTTTTGATACTGCTGCTTGTGGCAGAGAGGCAAGTGTAGCTGTGTGAGGTCTGCTGGACCTCCGGAGTTTTATTGCAGTTCTTTCCCTGCCTTTCTGAGTAGGGACAGTGGGAGAGGAAATCTTTCCTCTTCCTCAACGCAACTGGACGTTCATCGTGTTGCAGCAGTTACTTCTAAAAGCCAAGGTGACAAATCTGGGGAGATCAGCACTGGGAAAGGTCCTGGATCTGAGTTACAGGTCTGCTACACAGCTGCTCATGCTGGGTGGGGATTCAGACTAGAAGGGAGCGCAGAACACCTGGATTAACTCTGCTCTGGTTCCTTGTCTATGTGCCAGCACTTCCTGTTTTTAAAGATCCTGTTTACTGTCTGCATTCTAAATATCCCAGGAAGGTGGGAGGATGGGAAGAAACATGGAAAGAAAAATAAACAGCATTATTTAAGGTGGATTTTTTATATATTTTTAATTATATAACCAGCATTTGTTACTTTTCAAACCTGGTTTCATTAGCTACATTCTAGTGCAAGCTTTTGTTTACATCGTCTTGCACTAGTTTCCAAAAGCAGAACTGCATGGGAAAGCTGACATTGAAACCATTAATATTTGCAGCAAGGAGCAGAGTAAGATTTTGTGGTGTGCTTTGGCTTTGTGTTCTTTCTGATGTTCACATAAATCAGTATTTGTCAGCCATATGAAATGGAGTATTAAACAAAAATATGTAATCAGAGGAACACCTTATTTCTATGGGTACAAAATGGCATGTTGCTCTGATTTTGTTGCCAAACTTTAAAGCTCTGGATTTAAACAGCTTGAAAGAATTTGGGTGCTGCTCACTGACCTTCAGAGCTCACAGCCTACTGTGGAGGAACAGCTCTGACCAGCACAGAGCCAGGTGGAAAGGTAGTTCTCATCCTGCTACACTACAAGCCAAGCTAATTGCTGAAATAATGAGTAAGCAGATATGTGAAGTGTAAATAGATGATATGTTGCTTTTCTAATTCTTTGTTGTGCTTTATGACTACTAGTCCTGTATAAACAACAAAATCCTGTCCTTTGAGATGGAGCTAGAGATGGAATTACTGAATGATTTTGGACTAAAAAGGAAAATTTAATTTCAGGCTTTCCTTTGTTTAACAAAGAGACAAAATTCTGCCTTTAGCTGGAAGAAAATGTTCTAGGACAGATATTCTGCCTTCGCTATGTCATGGGTTCCCTAGGGAGAAGGCACAGTCGTAGTGGGAGTTCTGGAGGTCACCAGCAACTTGAAAATGCTTCTTTCTCGTGATCCTGTTTTCATGGCTCCCAGACAGTGAGGGAAGCTGTAAACACTATGCCTGCATGGATGGGGGAGGGCGAGCAAGGGGATTTGAAAATAAGTATTCACAAAGGTCTTTTGGGTTCAGCAGGGAGAGGAAAAAATACTCCAGCAGTAGTAAATCTTTTTAAACTGATCATCTTGGGTTTGTTTCAGCTGTTTGATCCTGTGGTTTTTTCAGCAACATAACACAGTTCTTCTTGGGCAATACTTTGTAGTGAGTTCCTTTTTTCAGGATGACCTCACCGTTAATTTTATTCATAGTATCTGAAAGTCACTAGGAGAGTATTGTATTCTGGAAAAAAAAATCTGGATGTAAGATAACTTTAAAGAGAACAGCTCTGAAATGCAGCTGCCCCATATTCTCATATCTAACTAAAGTGAAACTGCTTTTCACTGATTTCTAGTGAGGTTTTGCATTCACAGGAAATAATGATCTTGTATTTCTGCTGTGCTATTATTCTACAGATGTTGCCAATAATTTTAGGGGGCTTTAGCTCTGCCTAGAACAAGGCGAATGTACTCACTGCTGTTTTTGAAGGGTGGGAGAAGTAGGTAACTACAAATAAAATTGATAGTGTTTGGAAATACTTGCCTGTTTCAGAAGGAAACTAAATGCCAAGATGATTTTGACAGTGTTAAATCCTCCTGTTTGTTTCCCTTGGGCTGCTGTTTGTGATCAGATAAGGAGTTCCGGGTATCTGCACATTTTCTGGGAAACAAGAACGAAAGCAATACATATGAAATAAGACACGACTGCAGTGCAACAGTCTGATGTTTTCTATTCTGAACAAGGCAATATTTTTACCCAATAAATCTGTGTATAATAATTTTTTCATGGAGGACAGTTTCAGACATCTTTGTACTAGTCTTCCTGGATTCTGGAAGAGTGCCAGCTTGGCAAACAGGAAGAACAAAAGGACAGTACTGAACGTATCTAGTCTGGGGCAGTCTTACTGTCACCACACAGCAGGTTTGGACAGCAGCAAAATTAGACAGACTACTCTGCCCAGTTCTCTTCATGTTTTAGAGTGCCTGATTTGTCTGATGGTGAGAATAAAACATTTTGGCATTTAGAAAGGTTGAAATGTCTCTTCCATTTTGAAAAGTGTTGTTCTTGTTCCAGGAACTCATTTATTTGTAGAAATTCACAGCTTATGTTTTGGGGATTCCACAGTACTTTATAAAAGCTTATTTGGGGTCATAGCTGTAATGGATACTTCTGCCAGTGTGATAGAGAATCAGGAGAATCATTTAACCTACACGTGAGTGCACAGTAAATCAAAATCATAAACAGTTGGATTATTTAATGAATAGAAGGCAATGCTAGGAGTCTAGAGGAAACTTGTACGTGGAAAAGAAATCAAATCCAGTCACAAATCTTAATGAGCAGCTCTCTGATACCAAAGATGCCACAAATTATTATAAAACATTGTTACATCCTGTCTATAAAAACAGTGTAATGGAGTTTGTCTTGTGACTGGAAAAACTAATGGACTTCAATTAAAGTGTAGCAGTTTACTGAATGACTCATTCAATTTCAAACGTGGGCTGATAAAATTGTATTGAGTGTTTAGTCTGTCCTTTTGAATGGGTTTTGAAACACTGGCTGATGTGTATAGCAGTGCAGATTATTCAGTTCTCAGTCACTGGGATGTGTGTACCTCTTTGCATAAGCATCCCATACTTTATACTTCAATGCAATATTCCAGCACAGTGCACTTCTTGCTTCCTTGTATGCTTGCTCCGTTTCTTGCTGGTTGGTACTTTAGTATAGGACTTCCTTGCAGAGCCTGAAGAGTAACTGTAGGTGCTCATGCTGATGACAGACAGGCTTAACTATAAGTCTGCTAAAGTGAACAATAATATTTTTTTCCCCTAGATTGCCCCCCTGCCATGCAGAGTGTGTCTTCATCTGTGAGGCGATAAAACTGTCATAGTTTACTGAAACCAAATTTTCTAAACTTGGAATCTCATATTCTTAATAAGGGACTATATCAGCTATATCAGATGATAGCTAATTTCTATCCTATAAGAAAATAGGATATATAAATTAGAATTCATATGGTGTCTGGGAGCAAGTAGAAATCTGTATTATGGAAGGTATGTTGTTTATCTTCCTGCTGTCTTCCCTCATGTATGTTTATTCTTTTGGAATGGAATCTCAAAACCAGAGATTGTTTTGCACTAGTCCAGGTGTCCCAAAGCTTTTGGCAGGGAAAAATGTCTAAGGTGCTTTAGAAAGGTCAGGGATTGCAGGTGTGTCCATTTGAAGTGTTTGCATATCCCCTTAGTTTCATTTAGATAACATGTCTCTAGAATTCCCTTAAAATTACAGTCCTTTTACTGTCGAAGAACATAATTGATTCTATTTATTCCAGGCAACCTTCCAGATTTGAAAGTGTACACAGAAACACAAGCTGCCAGCTATACTTCAAAACTGTTTCTGTTTACATTCTTGCTTTCCAAATCCAAACCCTGGAGGCGTGCTTACATGTGCAAGCGAAATGAATGTGCACACAGAGAGACTGCATGCACCTTTCCAGCACATGCCTGTATCCCAGTTTAAAACAAAACCTGCTGTCTTGGTGCAGTTGCTCTAAAAATTGGAGATTTTGGGATGTCACATTGGACTGTTTGCAAGATTTTAAAGAAAAGGTATTGAGTTGTCATTTAACATTTGAGTTCTTTAAGAAAGCCAAGGTTGACGTTTATTTTGAGGAGATACTTGGCTAAAAGGGTTTACATTTTTGATGTATGTGTGTCCCCCACTCCTGCTTCTGTTTCTGTGTTGGCAGTTGCTGGTGGGGAGGGAGGAAAGCTTGCAGTGGAACGAGGCACTGTCCTTTCAGCTGCTCTTGCCCAGCACTGCTGCAGTCAGGCAGCCCCCAGTGCTGACTCCATGGGGATCTCAGGAAGGAGCTAAAGCAACAGAAGGCAGCACAAGAAAGGGAAAGTGAGTTGTTCTCTGCCTCTTTCATCCATCTGACCCATAACCAGCTGGCTCAGGGAGCCCCAGTGCCAGCAGGGTGAGGAGTGAGAACACACGCCTTGGGCAGGGCAAAACCGGGCTCTCACAGTTCAGAGGAGCCTCAGCAGGATGGTGGAACTGAAATTAAAACGCTGCTGGAATAAACTCAGTCTGTGTTGTGAATATTTAATTTGGTTGTGGTCCATCTATACTATCACTGTGTGTGTGTGGACAGGAAGCTCATATGACTGCATAATCTTGTTTGTTTGGGGGCTTTGTGCTGGTTTGTGCTGTAACAGTGATGTGCTTCTGCCCATGTTTGCAGTTAAGAAATGTAAATAGGCATGTGATTCAGTGATATGGAGGGAGCCTCGTTCATGCTTTGCCTGATCAAAAAGATGCCATATAATTAGTGTATTTCTTTTTATCTTTGAGCTGAGGACAGTTAACGGTGGTTTGGAACCCTCCAAGTTACTCTAAATGGTGTTATTTGGGTTCACTGGTAATGTTTTGTAATTGGTAAGCTTCCCAAGTTTGTCTCTGTAAATACACTGTGTGTGCTGAGAACTTTCCATTTCAGCATCCGCTTGCTGAGGCTATTACAATGATGAGGGAAATGAAACAGCTTCTTTAAGCTCCTTCTTAAAAAGAAGTCAGTTGCAGAGCATTTCTAAATATGCATGAGGTGTTAGTGTAAAAGCATTTTTCTAAATCTGCAGTGGCACTTCAGTACTTTTGTGGATATTTTTAAAAACCCAAACTACAACTACAAAGGAGGGATTAAAAAAGACAACCCTAGTGCTACTCAGAGTTGCTTAGGAAGCAGTGGATTTGGGAAAACATCATTTTCATTCTAATGTTTCTTTGTAAGAGCTGAAGTGTGGCAAAAGCAGGTACTGGATGTACTTGGAAGAAAACCTTTTAGAAGAGAAATGCTAGTGCATAAGGGAGGATCACTTTATTTTTTTAATTATATATAAAATGTTGTATATTAATTTTATATATACATAATTTAGTTAATATATACAGAAATATATTTTTATATAAATACATATTTTTAAAATTTGCTGAGCAAAAGGCAAGCATAGCATCCATTGCTTTTCCACAGTGAGAGCTTTCAGAAAGTTGATCCAATGGAAGAGATGTGAAGCTGTTGGTTTGTGGGTTTCCCTTCCTTTCTGTTGTCAGGAAAACTGAGATACAGGTGGCAGTCCTAAGAGGTTTTGTGACTGTAGTGATAGGACAAGGAGTAATGGGTACAAACAGAATGAGGGTAAATTTAGGGTAGGCAGATATGAGGAAATTCTTGACTGTGGGGAAGGTGAGGCCCTGGCACAGGCTGCCCAGAGAAGCTGTGGCTGCCCCTTCCTTGAAGTGTCCAAGGCCAGGCTGGGCAGGGCTTGGAGCAACCTGGGATAGTGGAGGGTGGCCCTGCCCGTGGCAGAGGAGTTGGAATGAGATGGTCTTTAAGGTCCCTTCCAACCCTTAACATTCTGTGGTTCTGTGGTGGATCTCTCCAAAATTAAGAGCAATGAATGCACAGATGAACAACTTTGTTTCATTACAAAAAGAATCCAGGATACTGGGTGAAAGTATCAGACTTCCAGTAAAATGATGCCATGCACCATAAGGATCCTTATTAAACACCATGGTAAAACCCCCTTTTTCCATTAACCATGTCTGGCTCTTAATTTTAAGACCAGGAAAAGGCATCATAAGGAGACCAAATATTTTCTAACTTGAAGTGTTCTTCAGTCTTGTCACAGGATGCCAACAGTTTGTATGTGAAAACATTCTGAACAAACTGGATTTCTTTTGCAAATACACAAATATTGCCTCTGGTTAAGGAAATTAAAAATAGGTAGGGATTAGGAATGTTTATTGGTGAAGTATCACTGTGTGCCTGCCATGTAGTTCTGCTCTCTTTTGTGGCGTCTCCCCTCTCCCACTGGGCTATAAAACATCTCTGCTCTGTCCAGATTCTGGTTTTCTCATACTCTGTCTCATTCTCATTTTCTCTCTTTGTCATACTCATTTCCTCTGCTCTAAGATGGCATGAGCAGCACAGATAGGAGGTCACACGTGTTCCCCTCTTTTCCTTTGGCTTGGCAGAGACATTCATGCAGCTGCCAAAGGGAACTGGAACAGGGCATTGGCACTAAATAAAACGAGCCCAACTGCAAAGTGTTAGTGGGGCTCAATTCTTCTGTCCCATTCATGGAAAAAAGGGTTTGTTTTTGATGTAAGTAGCTTACACTGATCTGAAACAGCTATGGCCAAGTCTTGCGTGTAAATGGATTCTTAAAATCAAGTTCAGAGGTTTTAGTAAACATTTATAACTATTATGTAAGTGTTGTTTGAATATTTTAGAGGTTTGAGATGAGAAAAAGCAAATACATTTTGGAAGCATTGGTTTAGCTAAACATAAAAGAGCTGATGGTTTGTATCATCCAAATGATAATAAATGCTTCACTTTCCAGATTAAAACTGTGGAGAACTTGGCTTGAGATTTGGTTAAAAATTTCTGTAATAATTTGGGTATTAGATATTTTCATCCCCCCGCTATTGAAGTGTTCTACTCATGAGTTATAAAGTTCAGATAAAAAAAAAACCCTCTGCTTTTAGACTATATGTATACTGGCATTTTTTCCAAATTAGTGTGATTCTATTATTAACTGTTTTGTTTGAGTAGATTTTTAGATTCAAATACAAGTTCTCAGGCTTAGTTTTATCAAGTCTTTTTTATGAATGTAAAATATAGCTATGAGTATTCATCCACAGTTATAAGTGGCGTTTGAACCATTTTATCTGAAATTCCTGGTGATGTTTGTATTTTAAATTTTGACATTTAAATTTCTGATTTTTACTCAGGTTTACAGGCACGAAAAGCTTGAAGTACAAAGTTATCCCAAGACTTAAAAATGCCTCCACGGCCGTCATCTGGTGAACTATGGGGCATCCACTTGATGCCCCCCAGGATCCTGGTGGAGTGTCTTCTCCCAAATGGAATGATAGTGACTCTAGAATGCCTCCGTGAGGCCACCTTACTGACTATTAAACATGAACTCTTTAAAGAAGCAAGGAAGTACCCTCTCTATCAGCTCCTTCAAGATGAATCTTCTTACATTTTTGTAAGTGTCACACAAGAAGCAGAAAGAGAAGAGTTTTTTGATGAAACACGGAGACTTTGTGACCTGCGACTGTTTCAGCCTTTCCTAAAAGTTATTGAACCAGTAGGTAACAGAGAAGAAAAGATTCTTAATAGAGAAATAGGTGAGATTATCTTTTTTTTTTAAACATAATCTGTTTAACTGATTATCCTCCTCAAATATAAAGAATTGAAATGGGTCGTGTTTGTCTCCTGTATCTGCCATTTTTCATAACTGCCAGTTGTTGCATCAAATGTCCAAAGGTGCTGATCACAGTAAAGCCAATATTTATAAACAGTGAGTTAAACTTCTTTTTTCTGGTCTGTTTCATTCACCTTGCCTTTGTGAAATGTATTTGTAGTTGCCTGTGGGTTAGAGGGTATCTTTTTGCTCATCTCTTATTAGCAGGATTTCATATTAGTACAGAGCAACACCTGTTCTATTGTTTGGGAAGTCAGTTTTAATTTATTTTGAAGTTTATAGAATTGTAAATTCTAGATTTAGCTACAAATTTTAAACCATATTTGTGGACACACATTTTAATACTGCTCTAACTTGCTTAGAAAGTCAAATTTCAGAAATGAGGTTTTTTTCAGCTGTCCCCTTCTCCCTTCTGACAAAAGAGCATAGGGAGAGGAGGCAAAAAACCACCTGAGGTTGGAGATGCAGAGGGGAGACAAATTGTGATGTTTTGAATTATCTCTGGAGTAGCTTATCATTTTCCATGATCCATTGAGGAAGCACAGGGAATCTGGCATTTTTTCCAACATCTTGGTGAAGTATTAAATTGAGGCAGTACAAACATACCACTCCTGTTTCATTGCTAACAAATGTGTACTGCAGTGGCAGAGACTTGTCAACTGGAAATACTTGTTTTGAGGTACTACTAATTGTTAAATGATTTAATTGTGACGAATGCATCATAAGTAAATTACTTCTGTTTTGTAAAGCTCACCATGTGCAGGACTTGGAGAGAGCAGTGGTTAGGTAACCATGCAACACGACAATTGAAAGTTTCCATTTGAACACTCATGTATAAATGATGATTTATCCAAGTCATCTCATTAAAGTAAAGGGAATTACATCTGAGACTGAGGACCTGAAAGAAATGCACTGTTATATGAATCTGTGTCAAAGAGCTTAAGTTCAGTGTCTCTTGGAGTGCTTGTTGCAGTTCTTAAATAATGTAGGTCATTAAAAAAAAATTAACAGCTGTCATTCAGTTGTAAGCAAAGTTGATTATGATCCTAATAGCTACCAATAATTCTGGCAGGGTTTGAGAAAAAATCAGATTTCACAGCTTCTCTGGTCCCCTTAGGAAACTCTGTGCTGACTTCAAAGGAAGTTTAGTCCTGGTCCCTTTCCTCCAGGAGGAATGTTGGCTGTGAGAGTGGTGATTTAAGGCTTCCAGGATCTTCAGAGAATGTCCACCTGTTTTCTAACCTTTCCTGTGTCTGCTTGGTGCACTTAACTTTAGAACTGTGTAGTTCTTGAATGATATAAAACAATTATGTGTATGAGTATGTTGTGGTTTGACACGGCTTGCTAAACCACCACAAAGGAGAAGCCAGCAAATATTTTAGGCTGTGTTTTGCTTAAAGTCGGCTTTTTATGTGACTGATTAAGGAAATCTTTAGCTCTACTTGTTAGTTATGATTATTTCCTCATCTGCTCCAATGCTGTAGGTTTTGCTATTGGCATGCCTGTCTGTGAGTTTGACATGGTCAAGGATCCAGAAGTACAAGACTTCAGAAGAAACATCCTTAATGTCTGTAAAGAAGCCGTGGATCTGCGAGATGCCAATGCACCGCACAGCAGAGCACTGTATGTCTATCCTCCAAATGTGGAGTCCTCAGCTGAACTCCCCAAACACATATACAACAAACTAGACAAAGGTAAGGGCAATATTTACAGCAGAAACATAATATATTTTCAGTGTTTGAAATCAAAGAGTACAGCTGTTGACTTCGGCAAATCACTGTTTTCTGTGCTGTATTTAGTATACTCCAGCAATATCTTACACCTTAAATTATTCAGAATAATTTTCTCCATGGACTGTACATTCAAAAGGATATTTAAAATTGTGCTATTCTAACTGAATCTTGAAACATAGCTCAGTAAATAGAGGTGACTTTTTTAGTGGGTGGGAACAGCTTGTTGGCTTTGCAGTTTTCCATGGCATTCAGATATCTGGAATTAAATGATGCTGAATCACTGAGTTACCTTGCGGTCCTCAAATATGAAAAAGTTACTGCTGTTTCCTTGAAGGCCAAATCATCAGTAGTCTTCAGTTACTGAAAATATTCTTAACCTCAGGGCTAAAAGTTTGAGTTTACACTAGAGTAAAAAAAAAAATTAATGCATCTAGTTCTTTGCAGAAGTTATAAACCCTCTCTCAGTTTGGGCTATGAATCTTGTTTGCATCTTTCTTTAATACTAAAAATGAATCTTTGTGTTGGGGAGGCATGGGAGTTGTTTGGTTTGGGGGTTATTTTGGGTTTGTGCTTTTTGTTTGGAAACTGTATTGGAAAGGATAGGCCTAACATTATTTTACATGTATTCCAGGGCAAATTATAGTGGTGATCTGGGTAATAGTCTCACCAAACAATGATAAGCAGAAATACACCCTAAAAATCAATCATGACTGTGTGCCTGAGCAAGTTATTGCTGAAGCAATCAGGAAGAAAACTCGAAGTATGTTGCTATCATCTGAACAACTGAAACTTTGTGTCTTGGAGTACCAGGGAAAATATATTTTAAAAGTCTGTGGCTGTGATGAATACTTGCTAGAAAAATGTCCACTGAGCCAGTATAAGGTGAGTAACATAAAGGATTTCTTTTGAACTACACTAAAATAATCTAAATTTGTGGGGGAGAAAAATGATCAGTACTAAGTCTGGCTTTCTCATTGAATTAATCCAAACCACAGGAAGTGACAGTGTGTGCACCTTTAAACAAATTGGCTAATCCATGAGCTTCAAAAGAGAGAGGGGGAAGAAAAGGTAGTTTGAACTGGAATTTGTATCACTAGTGTCATTTTTCTTCTTTGAATGTTTCCCTCTAATGTTAGTGCTAAATCAGAGGTAGGTGCTTTCAGAAATCTCCTAGATTTTTGATGGCAAGAGATGAACTACATTTGCATGGTGCTGATGTAATTAAACAGGAAATTTGATTAGATTGTAAATTATGAAACAACCATTGCTACTGTAAATCCTGTCCTAAAGGGGTGGTAAAAGAGAACACTGTTTTCCTGTTACACCTTTGTTGTTACTTTAATAAGATAAAAAATGGAGACTTACAGCACTACAGAAATCATTGCTGAGCCTTCCTTGTGTCTGTCTGTCCTTCACTGCCTGGGTTTGGTAGTGCTGGGAGTGTGAGGCAGAACATGATGGGACAGAAGAGCATCTGAGCAGCTCTCTCTGGAGCAGACAACGTTACCCAGTCAACTTCCTGACACCCTGCTGCTGCTTCCTCTTGGAGGAATGTATTGTTGCAATAAACTGCTCCCATCCCTTTGGCTAAAATGGTTGACAATCTGATCTTCAGAGCAGTGGAGGAGAGAAGGAGGGGTGGGGGATCCTGAATAATGGGAAAAGTATCTCTGTACTCTGGGAGCTGGGGAACAAGTGCAGGCATACATGAATAATTTTGCAGAGTCATCTGAAGATCAAACAGCAGATGTATTTGATCTAGCGTGGTTTCTTCAGAAGCATCTGGTCTGCCTTTGCTGTGCCCCAGCAGAGCTTGCTCATTAACTCCAGGGCTGGACCTGTCCTAACACACTGTATTTTGCAGTAGTGTTGCCAGACTAAATGCTCTCAGCACTCAGACCTGAATGGACAGGTGAAGTGTGTCAGGATCAGTGCTGGGTGTAAGGTAATGAGCACAACTGAACCGAAAATGAGCATGTGCTGTTTACCTTGTGCTCCCTGCCTGGGACTGGCAGTATCAGTCACCTGTGAAGCACTGCAGGCTGCTACTGCAGGCTGGTACAGCCCTTGCTGTTCCAAAACAGCTCAATTGCTTCCAGGAACAGTTCAAATCTATCTGCCCTGTGCTGTGCTGTGCCGGGGCTAAGGAGCTCTACAAGAAACCTGGCTGGTGTTTTTGTCAGCTCCCTTCTCTCTCTCCAGTTCAGCCTTCCTCAAAATCCGCATGAGTGCGGCTGTGTGACCCTACCCAGCAATGTGTGCTGGATGCTGTACCTGTTATCAGTGTACAGGGTGTGCATGCAGGACATGATAACTCTCTCAGTATGCTTTCACTTGTGTATCTTCCTGAGTTATCTCTAGGTTTACATTCCCAAGAATGTAGGCTTTGAAAAGACACAGCATCTTGGTTGTGTTTCCCTGCAGTACATAAGGAGCTGTATCATGCTTGGCCGCATGCCCAACCTGATGCTGATGGCAAAGGAGAGCCTGTACACCCAGCTGCCCCTGGACACCTTCACCATGCCATCCTACTCCAGGCGCATCTCCACAGCCACGCCCTACATGAATGGAGAAGCTACAACCAAATCCCTCTGGACTATAAACAGTGCTCTCAGAATAAGGATCCTCTGTGCCACCTATGTAAATGTGAACATTCGAGACATAGACAAGGTATGGCATCACACATGGCTTTTCAGCAACTCGTGGATTCCCTCCTGAGTGCTCTGTTCTGTGTTGACATTGGAAAAGAATTGTTATTTAACACGTTAGAAAATGATACCGCTCTTTACTTAAACTGGAGTGTTTATTTCTAAAGAACGTACCCACGTTTTAGCATCTGGAAACTTTTGTATACTGCTTAAAAAGTGTGAGTTGTGGTAATTAGCTAAATACTCTGCCTGGTAGGAGCACGACTCAGTTTGCATTGCACTTCAGCAGAGTATGTAATGGATAGAAAAAGAAAACCCATGTTGTTATCTGTCTTCTAAGTGATTATGTTTAAGAATGTATTACAGTAATTGAGAGTGCTTTTGATGAGGGAATGCTGTCTTTGTTTATGAAAATAAAGGTGTGGGGTGATAAGGGGCAAATGGCAGGTATAGGGTTCAATCCCATTGAAGACATCTACAACCCTGGCTCTCTTTCCTCAGAAATTCTTTCACAATACCTTAGCATGGGAAGAATTGAGACTAAATTACAGGGGGTTTTCATAGTGTTCATTTCAAGTTTGTTACTGTATTTTTTAAGAACTAGTTTTGCAGTTAATGAGGAGAAAGACAAAAGCACTTTTTCTGGAAGGATATGCTTATAAACTGTGCTTCACACCTGACAGAGCATGAATTAATTTGGGCTGGGGAGTGGTGGGGCTGTTCGGTTTTCAGTTTCGTTTTTGTTTCTCGCTTGCTGAAACTGAAAGGATAATATGTTGTAATCATGGTATGTGTTGATTGCAATGAAAAAATGTGTTTATAGTAACATTTCAAAGACTAATATGGATGTTGTTTTCAGATCTATGTTAGAACAGGTATCTACCATGGAGGGGAACCTTTGTGTGACAATGTGAATACTCAGAGGGTACCTTGTTCTAATCCCAGGTAAGATGAATACCTGAGTGACTGTAGAGAACCTGACTTTCAGGGCATCATAAATGATAGCACTGAAGGAGCAAAACTCAAATTAGCCATTACTCAGGTAGAGCTCCTTGCTGGGAATACTTTACCTTAAGTTTTGTAAAAATATATTACATAACCCTATATATAAAAATAGCATTAATTTAATTCAAACACAAGCATTTTGTCTTGCACATAATAGTAGCATTTCTTTACTGAACAGATCTGTTCTACACGTGCATTTACATTGCTGAAACACAAATATAATTCATATATATATAAATATAACTCATCATTCACACATGCATACTGGGAAATCAGCAGAGCTCTAGGCGAGTGAACTCTGGTTTTGTCTGTGGACCAACAGCAGTTGTTCCAGTTGCAGGTCCAGATTTCACTTCCAGCATGAGGCAGTGTGATGTCCTGGAACCTGCAGATTGGTTTTGGTGGGGTTCCTTCTAAAGGAGAGCCACTGAATGTGGAGAGAGGGTCTCACCTGCTAACATGGAAATGACTGCCAGATCTGGACTGATTATTTTCAGGATGTTTGACAAACCATCAATATTACCTGGAAAAATAAATCACCTGAACCTATAAGTGCAAAAAGAAGTTTTATATGAGCATATAAAAATATTGGGGACATCTTTTATCCACCTGTTCTCATGACTTTAACTAATGAAGAGGTGTGAAATTTCAGCACCTGCTAAGATAGATGCAAAGGATGTATGCAGAAGTAATTCTTTGCTTGCATTTTCTGACTTCATGTCTTTTATAATAATTTTTGAAATTCATTTTTTTATCTGTATGTTTTCTATAAATATGATTAGGTTTTATAATTAAAGGACTAATAATATACATAGTTGGTGAAAAATAGGCTCTCCTTCTGAGTTGCCCTGAATACAGCTGTACTTGAACTGATAGTTTAAACTATTTTAGAGAGAAAATATTGGAAAGGTGGTGAAGGTTATGCCTTGAAATCATGGATATAATCACACAGATCTGTATTATGTGAAATGAACACATAAGAAAAGTGAATGAAAGTTTATCTGCCAATTTCTTTATTCTTAGAGAAGGGCTTTCACAGTTATTTCTTTGTAAAATTGCTTTCAGTAGCTACACTGAAAAATTAATGCTGTCCTTGGAAGCTGCTGCCTCTTTCAACTGAGAAAATTCTGTACGACAATCCGCTTAGGGGAAGAAACTGGATTCAGAAGTTCCTCTTCAAAAGCACAGTTCTACCAGCTGAGAGCTAAATTCTACTTAGATAAGTTCATGAAAACAAAATTGAAGTATCCCTGTAGAACCAATCTGTGCTATTATTACTACAGTAAATAGAAAAATATTTGACTTAGGAATATTGCTTTGGGTTTCCACGTTCTATCCCCATCTTGCAGTTATCTTTTTATGTTCCAACAGTTCAAGTTTAGTTTGGTTTTGAAAGCTCTTTTTCCCAGTTGCTTTTTTCCCCTGAAGAGAAAAGTGTTTCACAAGCTAAACCTTACATCAGTGTAGCAGATATGCAAATCCATTATCTTCAGGTTGCAGGAATTGAACCTAACATGACTTTTTAAACAGTGTTGGGGCTAGAAGGCTGCTGGGGAAGTTTCCATTCCCAAAAGCAGTGAATGTGGTCAAATGCATGTATGGAAACCCTTTTTCAGTAAGAAAGTGTGTTCTGTAAGCAAATACACAGTTTAGGAATATAACAAATGCCTTTTGGATGAGTGAATGATGTTGGCTCCGTGCTCTCCTTTAACCTGGTTCAATTCTGCCTTTTGAATCTTTCAGGTGGAATGAATGGCTGTTGTATGACATGTACATTCCTGATCTCCCACGTGCTGCTCGGCTCTGCCTTTCCATCTGCTCTGTTAAAGGCAGGAAGGGTGCTAAGGAGGTAAAACACCTCATGGATTTATTACACTAATGAGCCAAAGCTACTTAAATCAAGTTTGGGAAGATATTTGGTAAATGCTGTCCTGGCAATGAGTCTTAGTGCAATGTTTGATTAAAATAGGGGTTTTTCTCTTCTTGTGGTTTTTTTTTGTGTTTGGAAATTAAACAACACAGAAAAAAGCTTATCAGTTCAGCACTGTAAATCATGTCCATGCTGCGTCGCCAGACACGAAGACCAGTGTTAGTGTTTTGAGGTGGAAGTGCTTTTAAAATTAATTTTCTAAACCATGTTACTAACCTGTTTATTTTTAAAGGGCAGGTTTTTTACCTTTAGAGTTGAATTTTCAAGTAAAGAAAATCTGTATTCCTTTAGCATTTGATGCAAGATCTCAAACAGTAATTTTTAAGAATCTACATGCAACATTTAATTTTAGCCAGAAGAGCATCATTACATTCTGGGTTTGAGTGTGTGTCACAGGTAATACATAGGGGGTTTGTCTATGAGCAGGTTTAGGAACCTCACAGAATGATTTGGGTTAGAAGGGATCTTTAAAGATCATCCAGTTCCACCTCCCTTCTGCTAGCCTAGATTGCTCCAAGCCGCATCCAACCTGGCCTTGAACCAGGGATGGGGCAGCCACAGCTTCTCTGGGTATCCTGTGCCAGTGCCTGACTACCCTTATCATAAAAAAATCTAATTCTTTTGTGCAATCTAAAAATATTGTCTTCAAAACTGTTGGCCCTTGTTCTGTCACTGCAGCCCTTGGTAAAAAATCTCTTTGTCAAAAAAACTTCTTCTGTCATCTTGACTTACCCTGGTGTGAAGAAGATGTGTACATGTGTTTGCAATTCTTTTGGTATTATTTTGTAAAAGGACTGCCATGACAGCCATTCATAGAAAAATATGGTACAACTTCCACAACCTGCTTTCTGCTAATCTGGGAATGTAACTTGATCTGGGGGTGAAAGTGCTATTTCTCCTGACTTGCTCTTCAGTAATCCATAGATGACACTGAAAAAATCATGTTTTAATCTCTTTAAGGAGCACTGTCCATTGGCTTGGGGAAATATAAACATGTTCGATTACACAGACACTCTTGTATCTGGGAAAATGGCTTTGAATCTTTGGGCAGTACCTCATGGGCTGGAGGATTTGTTGAATCCTATTGGTGTTACTGGATCAAATCCAAATAAGGTATTTGCATGCCAGCTTCCCCCTTAAGAGTGCATTTTCAAAATATGCTATATTCTGGTTGCTATCATTCAGCAGAAAAAGTAATTTGAATTCCCTTTACCTAGGAAACTCCATGCTTAGAGCTGGAATTTGATTGGTTTAGCAACCCTATAAAGTTCCCAGATATGACAGTTATTGAAGAACATGCAAATTGGACAATTTCACGGGAGCTGGGCTTCAACTACAGCTATGCAGGGCAGGTAAGGCAAACTCCCCCTCCAGGATTAGCTATTCAAATATGAAAGTGTTATTTATTGCTTTATTTTACTCAGTATGTCAGTAGCAAAACTTATTTTTTTACATCCTCATTTAATGTAAAATCAAGAAATCAGTGTTTTGTTTTGTGTTTAGTAAAATGGGCAATATATTCATTCTGCTTTCTTTATATTACCAGTGAAGTAATGACCTAATACTTCACTGACCAACCAAAACATTCCAATGAGAAACTGTTTTACTGTGTTTTTGACATTTTATATCACTAATTCAGGTGTTGACCTACTTAGTTTAACTTTTCAAAACCTGTAATTCTCCTTCAATGATACTGTTTTTCTTTGTTGCAGTTTCATGCTTATAGGTAGGCTTTCCTGTGTAACCCAAAGCTGCTTAGAACACTTTCCTGACTGTTTTATGGGCTAGTTATGACCACAAGTACAGGGAATTTTAAGGGAATTGGTGGACATACACATGGGTGTAGTCCTTTATCTCCCTTTTTCCACAAACAGAACTTGTGCATTATAATTGGCTTTTTGATGAAGCTTGGAGCTTTCTTCAAAGCACTTGTTTGGATGATCAAAAGAAGTAAAAACAGAAAAGCAGTAAAGCTAAGAACGCTCTGTATTTAAAGCCAAGGCTGTGAAATTGGTTGGTGTGTTTTACATTTTCTTCTGGAGGCTGGTTCAAAGCCTTGGGTTGCCCAAGAGAGCTCCGTGGTCTGTGTGAAGAAAACCTTGTGGTGGGAGTTTCGCTGTGCTGGAGAGCGCGTAGGTGGCAGTGAGCTTCCAGTTTGGGAATTCTGGGGTTATTTATAGCAGTCCTGTGCCACTGTGTCCTGAACAACAGCTTGTGGGCATTTGAGTTGGCACTCAGCAGGAAGTCCACCATAGAGTAGCATTTCTGCTGTTTATGTTGGGACTGAGCAAGGCTCTTAATAAATGCTTAAGGACAGCTGTCTTCTTGGTAAATAGCATTCCCCAGCCTCTTACCTGGGCTTCTGTATGCTCAGCTCATTGTTTTGTTCCATCTGGCAAAAATAAAAAATGGTGAGGAGGATAAACTCACTTCACTGACAACGTAGTGATCTTTACAATTTAATAATTAAAAAAAAAGCAGAGGTAAAATAAGATCTCAAATTATTATCTTGTCTTTTTTTTTTTAGAATAAGGTCAGTAGTTAAATATGGAAAAGCTTGTTTACATCAGTGATGATGTTGGCAGGGAAACAAACTATATATCACTGCTTTGGTCTCACTCCCTCATTGTTCATGCTGCTTTTCTTTCAGCCCCGCCTTGTTATCTGCCAAAATCCTCTTTTTACTTACCCTTTTGTAAATCATAGTTCATTAAATGTGTGCTCAGTTTGAACATCACTAGTTTTCTCTTACTACTGTATTTGTCCCCTTTGTCTGTCACTGTGGGGTACGTTCAGGTCTGAAGCCAAATTTTCTTTGTTTGGGTACCACACATATTTATAACTGTTTGTAATAATAGCTGTATCTAGGGAGTTAAAAGGCAATGTGTTTTTATTAATTCAAAAATTGGATACCAGCTTGCTGTGTATCATTTCCCATGTCTGAAAGAGTTGAAAATTCCTTGTTTGAAATGGTCAAAATCAGCAAAGCAGTCACAAAGATTGTTTTGATATAATGTTTTTGTTATGATACAAAGAGCATAACTTGTTATTAATCTCAAAAAGCATAACACTGCATTTGAAATCAATCAATACATAAGACATAATTTATAGGTCCATAAACATCTCAAATATGAAAAAATTTACAAATATTAAATCTAATTTACTATCCCACAATTAATAGAATTGCAAGTTTTTGGTATTGACCACAGGATAAATGCATTTTCCCTCTGGGCTTGATTTAAACTATAATCTTTCTGACCCACTGTACAGGTATATTTTTTATACTTCTTTGACTTTCACTTACTATTTAGGATGTCTCTTTCATATTCAAGATGAATGTGCACAACTAATCACTTGTTCCATATGAACTATTTGACCATATGTCAGGAGGAAGGTGATTAAAAAATAATTTATCCAATTATTTCCTTACAGAATGACTCTGGCTTTGCTACTTGCACTGTATCCAGTACCCAAATATTTAAGAATGTGCTAAAAATTTTTTTCTGTGCCACACAGAGAGCAGTTCTGAATAATTTCCCCTCACTTTGATGTGGAGTCCATGTGCTTTAGAAGAGATCACACTATCACACTGCCAACAGGAAAAGGCACTAAAATTCCTGTGAGGTGGTTGATTGATACCTCAATGGTAGATGCGAGCTTGAAGGTCAGAACATTCTTGTCCCATGTAGTAGTGAATCCATCACGAGAACCTATAATCTATATAATTAGAGGTAAAGTAAAACAGAGGACTTTGAGGTAGATATCATATCATGTGGTAAAACCTGGTAACTGTTTCTATAGTTGTGCATATTCTTAGAAATACTCCCCATTTTAAAGGGTGCCTTGATCTCCTACCTGGATATTTCTGATTGTTGTTTTCTTCAGCCTTTTTTTCTGTCAACAAAACTGGCAGACAAAGCTCAGTTCATTTTTGCTTGTTATCTTATTTCATGTGCTCAGTAGAAATTGCCCAGGGAAAGAGAGAACAAGAGAGCAAATACTGTACTTCTGCAGTTGAAACATTTTGAAATTTGAGAAGGGTGGTCTTACTTTTTTGTAGTAGTAGCTATCATACAGATGTGAAAATAGGAATTCAGTATAAAAATGCTGTTCAATTCCTTTAGAATATTTGAGATAGCTTCATCTTAACTGCTAATTGCAGTTGTATTTTAGACTAAAGTCAGTAATACAAGGTGATTAAGATTTCTCTTTTTTTGCAGTGCAATTGATTCCGTATGGAAAGCCTCAGAAACTGCCTCTTTTCATATGTTGCTTTGTGAAAAACATATTAAGCAAACTAAGAAATGGAAAGTGTAGGAACAAAAATGACCTTGGCACATGAGCTGTGAAAAATTGAGTAGAAGTAGTTTCAATACCTCTGCCATTGCTCTAAACTGCCTTTAGTAAATGAAGTCTTAAACAAAATTAATTTTTGCTTGTAGCAGTTCCGTTTTCTGTGCTCTTTGGGGAATGTCTTACATTAACTGTGATTTAATATCTTCCAGTCTTCCTGTTACTCAGGCTTTCCTACAGCATTCTACCCCTTATTTACCTATTTTCAGCCCCCATGTCCTACTTTTTCAGTTCTGAATTTTTCTCACTCTTTGCAGCAGCTCTCAGCAATCTCATGCTGGGGTCAGAAATGACCAGTTTCACTTTGTGCTGCATTGTGTCATTCATCAGATGTCAACTGCTGCTATTTCTCCACACAGCTGATTTATTTGAAATGTACTTCTTCTTGTCCCAGTAGTGACTAAAAGCAGTTGTAGAGATCAAAGGCCTAGTCTTTCATCTCTCTTTCTAAATTTTAAGCTCTCAGTTACAACAAGTGGATACAAGAAGATAGTGTTGCGTGCCATAGGCTGTAGAGGCTGCTGTGCTGTTAAAATACCATATTTCATGTGTGTGGTTTGGCAACAGAAGGAGTTGTGTGGAGGGCTAATGTGCCACTGTCTCTGCAGAGTAACAGAATAGCTCGGGATAGTGAATTAACAGAGAGTGACAAGGAGCAACTGCGAGCCATATGTACCCGAGACCCTTTGTCTGAAATCACTGAGCAAGAGAAGGACTTCCTCTGGAGGCACAGGTACTGCAAATCAAAAACCAAACCACAGAGAAACCCTTCTTGGAGTAATCAAACTTCACCCCATTCACTCCAAATTTGTCATGGGTTTTGCTCCCACTTTTTCCGTGTTGTGGAATTGGTGTTTTGGACAAGGCTTGTAAAGCATTTTGCATTGTGTGATTTGGTTATAATCCTGTGGAGAAAAGTAAGTTGTTGAATGAGTTCCCATTTTCCTTATTACTGCAGTTTTACCTGCATGGATGGATCCTGACAGCACCTTACTGACAAAAGAAGTAAAAGGTGCAAGGCTGTGGGGATGTGGCTGATGGTTATCAAAGCAAAAGTGATGTTTTGAACATGCAACTTTCTTCTCTTTTGCAGACACTATTGTGTGAATACTCCAGAAATTCTACCCAAATTACTTTTGTCTGTCAAGTGGAATTCCAGAGATGAAGTGGCCCAGGTAATACAAAGCACTGAAGAAGTTTTAAATTTTGAAGAACCTTTAAAATACACTATTTTAAAGAAAACTTCTGGAAGTTAAAAACATGTTATGTGTGCATGATACATTGATTGAGTACTTGGAGTTGCCACTATGATTGACAGGTGTCTCTGGTCCATAGTTCTTGTTCTTTAGCTCAGTCTGGGTCTTAAGACTTAAATGCTGGCATTACTTAAATCCCTCTTACGTTGCCAATTTGTCAATTACAGTTAAATGTGAAGTTTTATTTTCATTCTTTTTAGAGTGGATAAAACAACAAAGTCAACTGGCAACTAATACCAGATTGTTGATTGAGAGGACCAGCAAGTAAACAGCTTCTACTCAGATGTAGTTTGTGTCTGACAATACCTTCTAATGGCTGTGTGTTACAGCTTCTTCCTAACCAGTGCAAAGGTGTAACCTGCTTGGACTTCTTGCCCACAGATGTACTGTTTGGTAAAGGACTGGCCCTCAATCAAGCCAGAGCAAGCCATGGAGCTCCTGGACTGCAATTACCCAGACCCAATGGTGCGAGCTTTTGCAGTTCGGTGTCTGGAGAAGTCCTTGACAGATGACAAACTGTCTCAGTATCTAATCCAGCTGGTACAGGTACAGAATGTATTTTGGCATGTTTGTTGTCTTGTGTGTATTTAATGTTCCCAGAGGCTTAAAACACAGCAAAAGTTAAGGTGTTGTGAAAAAGAGGTCATCAAAAGAATGTTTGCTTTGCGGATTATTTAGGAGGAGATGAAATGTTAATTTTTCTGTAATGCTGTGGTTTTGCTTGTTGGTACTAAATGCCAGGATTCTGCAGAGATGCAAAACTGTTCTACCAACTGGAACAGGCAGCTATTTCAGCTGTCCTAACATATGGGAAAGGATGAGCAGAAGCATCTTCTCAAAATTTTGAGCAAATTGAGGCTAAAATATTTGGTAACAGTAAAGCAAGCATCAGATGGTAAGTTCCTGAAATAGAGGCAGCCAGTGCACAGTTGGCATATATTGTTCAAAGCCTAACATATTGCAAGTATTAATACCAAGATCAGTAATTTCAGAAAAAAAATTGTAAAACATAGATGGCTTTTTATTTAACTGCCTTTAGTCTGTATATTGTTCATAGAAATAATAACTGCATCTGATTTTTTAAAATTTTCTCTTTATCCTTGACTAGGTTCTGAAATATGAGCAATATTTAGATAATCAGCTTGTGAGATTTTTACTCAAGAAGGCACTGACCAATCAAAGGATAGGACACTTCTTCTTTTGGCATTTAAAGTAAGCTTAGTATCATGTTAAGGGGGTGGTGGGCTTCCTATGAGCTGTAAACAATTAGTTGTTCTAAAGGTTTGACATACTAAATGTCCTTCTTTATAAAAATATTACCACTTAAAATAAAGATTGGGTTATATTGGTTAAGAGTTTGAATACGTGGTTTGGTGATAGAAATCATGCCTTGCAGTTTCAAAAGCTACTTAATAGTACTAAGACTTGTACTTCATTTTATGATGATTATTCTAAAAACAGGATTGTCTGAGATTGCTGAAAGGCTCCCATATTGTTAGCTGCCTAATTCCCCATCAGGTTTTCCATAAAGTTTTACAAACATGAGGCCTAAAGAAAGCCACCCAATTAAGGTAAAGCTTTGAAAAAGACTAGGAAAAACTTAATTTTTACTTCCTTATTAAAGGCTTGTTATAGAGCATGATAGCTCAGTGTACAACATTTTGGGTTGTAGCTAGAGGTCACCTAAAAATTCTGTTCTAAGCTGGTATAATCAGACACAGAAATAGAAGCAAAGCATCTTTGTTGTGCTCTCAGTTTTCTACTTGCCTTGGTGTCATCAAGGATAAGGGAGGGGATTGTTTGAGGGGATGTATTTTAGGACTGTATGAAGATGTCACAAGTATAGCTTCATTTTTGGCACCTCTAAGTGGTCTTGTCTCTAAGCTGTAACTGTTCTTCCTCCCTGTGTAGGTCTGAAATGCACAACAAAACTGTCAGTCAGAGGTTTGGTTTACTTCTGGAGTCCTACTGTCGAGCATGTGGAATGTACCTGAAACATCTGAGCAGGCAGGTGGAGGCTATGGAGAAGCTGATTAACCTCACAGATATTCTCAAGCAGGAAAAGAAGGATGAGACCCAGAAGGTATCAAAAGCTGTCCTTAAATCAAAACTGTTGCTGTTGAGTCACAGGAATTGCTTAGAACTGTTCTATTTGATTAACTAGGAAAGTGTTAATGCTGATTTCAGTAGGTGGTGTGTTGTCCTAGGAGCTGCAGTGTTTTCTGTGCAGTGCCATTGTCCAGCTCTCAAGGCAATACAACTAAAGTTAAAGAGTTCAATTTGTGTAATATGTAGCTGAGCAAAGTTACTTACATTAGAACTGTGCAAAACCATGCTTGAAAACCAAAGCTAAAATCTGATACCTTCTTTTACATGTAAATAGTGTTCTCAAGACCTGAATGTGTGTATTTATCAGGTACAGATGAAGTTTCTTGTTGAACAAATGAGACGGCCAGATTTTATGGATGCCTTGCAAGGTTTTATCTCTCCTCTTAATCCTGCACATCAACTGGGAAACCTTCGGTATTGTATCCAGTTTTGAAGTTTGTCTAGATACATAAGTAAATGTTTAGTAATGGTAACAATAACAGTGTGGAGGTTGAGTGTTAACTTACTAAATGTTAGTATCTTCAAAGTTAACTGAATAGAATTTGTAGCAGAGTAATCCATAAAGAGTACATCATTTCAATCTAATGATTTAACACATCAGGGGACAACATGACCTTTGGCTGTTCCTTTAAGGTGCCAGGAACTGCAGTCCTTTTCCCAATTGTCAGGAGCTCATACTGCCAAAGGAATATTTACAATATTCCCTTAAACACAACTCTTCTGTTGGTCTTAGCAAATGGTTAACATAGCACTTAGTAATTTAAGTTTGAGTCTGAAAAAATGGTGGATTGTCAGTTAACTTTGCATCTTTAATTTGGTGCTAGTTCAGAGTTTGACCAAAACTGGGAGAACTTAGCAGTATTAGAGAAATATGGTATAAGAATCAAGTTATGCCTATTTCATAGAAATCTTATCTCTTTTAGGCTTGAGGAGTGCAGAATAATGTCATCAGCAAAAAGGCCGCTGTGGTTGAACTGGGAAAACCCAGATATTATGTCTGAATTGTTATTTCAGAACAACGAGATAATATTTAAAAATGGAGATGGTAAGGAAAGATAAGTGTAATTCAAAAGCTACATACCTGTTTATTTTCCTAACCTTTTACATAGTGTTTTTTATAAGCATATAAAAGTACATAAATAAAAAAAAATCAGCTGAGCAAAGCCATTTTCTTTTCCAGAAAAATTAAGCATAGACAAGTAAGTATTTATCTCAGTCAAGTGCAAATTTTTTTATGTTCTAAGATGCTCAGTCTGCCAAGGTGGAACATGATACTATTTAATATTTGTTCTTTTTACTTGAAAATATCTTCAAGATATTACACATGTGTAAACTGTGATTCCATTGTCCTGGTTTTAGTATTTGTTTTTAAAATCACCACCACAAGTTTATATTAATTTTTACTATTTAAAACCTGCTTTTTTCTGCTGAGGGAACAAAACCTGCACTAAACTATGCAAACCTCAGTACCTTTAGATGTATTTAGACACAGTTTTGGGGGGAAAAGTAAAGTAAGGTCTAACTAAGGGTTCTGGTGTTATGAAATTAGCAATCTTTATGTATTTGACTATTTCAGACTTGCGTCAGGACATGCTGACACTTCAGATAATTCGAATTATGGAAAACATCTGGCAAAATCAGGGTCTTGATCTTCGGTAAGCATTAGAGGTCATTCCCAAGCAATACTGATCTTAATGGTTTTGGCGTTGGTTTGTTCCCAAGGGTAATAAATGAAATGCTATAAATAGACGTTTTTGTGCATGTTAGAGCAATATTTAATTTTTTTAGTTAACTACTGGATTTTATAAACATAAGATCATATTTGAAAAATACTTAAGTCTCATTCAAGTGGGTCTGAGTGAGCTACGTACCAGGAATGGATACAAGAGCCAAGGTGCAGTAGCCACACTGTGGCCAAGTGATTGTGTCTGTAGGTTTGGCTTTGAACAAGGTGCCAAACCCTCAACCCTGCTGAGCATTGACTCTTTGTAGTTGGTATCTTCACTTCAGTCCACATAGTAGGTATTGCCCGTTCTGCATGAGCTTCTCCACCTCCAGACAGTCTGTGGGTGCAGCAGCTTCTGCAGGGCATTCAGGATAAACTGTTCTGCTTCTGGAAAACTGATCCTAGGCAGGTTACACCTTCGAATTTGTGATTGCTGTGTGGTACATTTTTAGGTGGGGACAAAGGAGCTGCCTCTGCACTGTCAAGAAACCCCCAGTTTTCATTTCCTAATCTAGACAAAAGGACCTGTTGGTCTATGCTGTCTCTCATGGGTCACAGTTTTGTCTCCAGTACTGTAATGAGTGGCAGAATTATGCCTTTGTCCAAGAATGGTTTAGAGAGTTACAGTTGCCCATGTCTTAAAGGGTAGCCAGATACAGGAACCTGCAAAAATACATCCTCTCCCACCTCTTGCCACCATTGTCTATAAAGGAAGAAAAAAAAAAACGATGAACCTTTGTCTTTCAGGATGTTGCCTTATGGTTGTTTGTCCATCGGTGACTGTGTGGGGCTCATCGAGGTCGTGAGGAGCTCTCACACCATCATGCAGATTCAGTGCAAAGGAGGCTTAAAAGGAGCACTGCAGTTCAACAGCCATACATTGCATCAGTGGCTCAAGGACAAGAACAAAGGAGACATGTGAGATTTCCTGTCCCTTGTTTTTTTTGTCCATGTGGTTCTTCTTGATGGAAACTTCAAGAGAACTAAAGTTCATCAAGTGGGAGATTATATCCATAATTATGTCCATCTGGCTTTGGTTTTGTTTTCTTTTTTACCTGTCCTTATTTGCCTGGTAGCTTTTTTGCAAAAGAAAAATTTGCACTTCTGTGTTATTAGAATATCTGAGGAAAGTGTCTCCTTTTTTGTTTGAATAGGTATGATGCAGCTATTGACCTGTTTACACGTTCTTGTGCTGGCTACTGTGTTGCCACCTTTATCCTGGGCATTGGTGATCGCCACAACAGTAACATCATGGTCAAAGATGATGGACAAGTAAGAGATGTTTTTCTGAAACCGTACCCTAAGGTCATCCTCACTTTGGTATAAGTTTGTTTTGGGGAAAAAAAAAAATCTATCGGAACTATAAATGATCAGTTTTACTGTGACTTCATTTAACCAAGGAGTTATTAATCTTAAAATACCTTTCTGTCTTTCCAAGCTGTTTCACATTGACTTTGGGCACTTCCTTGATCACAAGAAGAAAAAATTTGGTTACAAAAGAGAGCGTGTGCCATTTGTCTTAACACAAGACTTCTTAATAGTGATTAGTAAAGGAGCCCAAGAATGTACCAAAACAAGGGAGTTTGAAAGGTGAGCTTTCTTTTAAGCATTTAACCTCCAGAGTGTTTTGTACCTAAAATGAACTTTACTACTGGTGACCTTTAATAATTAGACCTTTTAATGAAAAGTAGTATTTTAAGTGGCTTGCAGTGGGTATGTTCTAGTTCTTCAGTTGAAGATCAGCCATGCACTTGTAAATCAGTGGGGAATCTTAGCACTTACATGACCTTTGGTCCATGAAATCTCACTTGAGGTTTGCAGGGTCAGCATACAAGTGAATGAAAAATTACCATCTCTAAACATCTAAAATTTCTTTGACTTAACACTTAAAATCCTCTTGAGACAGCAAAACTGCAGCTACTGAGAATTCTTAAATGTTGTGTGCATCAGAGCATGCTGGTCATTCAGCCATACTTTTCTCTCCTATAGCTGCTCTGATATCAGCTCTTCAGCTGTCCTGTGTAGTTTGTGACAATGGCCAGGACCTGCTGAGAAAGAACTTTAAAATAATAACAGTAAAGAAATAAATCTCTTGCTGTAGTCATTCTTAATATCTCTTTCCAGCAATCCAGTCATTGAGAGGTTTCAATTTTAATCTTAATTTCATTATGTTGACGGCAAGAGAAGACAGATTTTGAATTATAGTGTCTGTCTGAATGCTGCAGTGAAGCTTTTTTGCATTTTTTCCCTTCATCTGGGTATTTCTTATCCAGTGTGATATAGCAAATGCCCGTGTTTTCAATAACATTCTTCAGAGTATCTAAGGAGCAACAGCTGCTGCCCTCATAAAACTACAGGAGAAAGGCAACTCTGATAACCAGGAAAGCACTGATTTTAGCAGTGTATCAGGAAATATCTTTTGAAATCTGAAATGTCAGTAGCAGTGACAAAAATGGCTCTGTGAACTGACATAAATTTGCGTTGAACAGTTGCATGAACTGCAGATGGGGTTTAAGACTAGAAAGCCTGTCTTTGGACGTTGTGTTAGTCTGACCACTACTAATTCTTACACCAGTGAAGATAAACTAAGTAGGGAAATGAGTGCATCTTCTCAGCAACATTATGGTGTTCTTACTAGACTAAGACTGTCCACTTTTTTAGTGTCTGGTTACCTGTAAAACTGTTCTGGAGGTGAAGCAGTAATATGCATCTGGTAGAGAAATACACTGAGCTTTTTCCCCCTGGTCTCTTCCAGGTTTCAGGAGATGTGTTATAAGGCTTACCTAGCAATTCGGCAGCATGCCAATCTCTTCATCAATCTTTTCTCCATGATGCTTGGCTCAGGAATGCCAGAACTGCAGTCCTTTGATGATATTGCATACATTCGAAAGACCCTTGCATTGGACAAAACTGAGCAGGAGGCTCTTGAGTACTTCATGAAGCAAATGAATGATGCTCACCATGGTGGCTGGACAACAAAAATGGACTGGATCTTCCACACAATAAAGCAACACGCTTTGAACTGAACTGACAGCAAAGAAAACAAGAACTGATACCCTGCTTTGTGGGTACTGCACTGTTAATACCTGTTAGCAGCAAAGACTGGTTGCATAGGAATTGCACAAACCATGAACAACATTAGAATTTATGGCAAGAAAAGAGATGAATTGTTCAGACAACTGTTGGAAAATAATGTAAAACAGGGTTTCAGATAGCACGAAAATTATACACTTCAAAAATTAAGCTTTAGTATGATGTGTGCAGAGAGACCTCGACAAATTAGAGAGATGGGCAATCACCAAGTGTATGAAGTTTATCAAGGGCAAGTGCCAGATTCTGCACCTGGAACGGGGCAATCCTGGTTGTGCGTATGGACTGGGGAATGAGAGGCTGGACAGCAGCTGCAGAAAGGGACCTGGGGGTCCTGGTTGATGGCACATTGAACATGAGCCAGCAGTGCCTTGCAGCCAGGAGGGCCAGCCCTGTCCTGGGGGCATCAGGCACAGCATCTACAGCCAGGCAAGGGAGGGCATTGTCCCGCTCTGCTCTGCACTGAGGTGGCCTCACCTTGAATATTGTGGGCAGTTTGGGTGCCACAATATTAAAAAAAAAAATCAGCTATTAGTGTCCAAAGGAGGGCCACAAGGATGGTGAAGGGTGTGGAGGGGAAGCCGTATGAGGAGCAGCTGAGGTCACTTGGTCTGTTCAGCCTGGAGAAGAGGAGACTGAGGTCAGACCTCTTTGGGGTCTGCAGCTTCCTCATGAGGGAAAGTGGAGGGGCAGGTACCGATCTCTCTGGTGACAGGATTTGAGGGAATGGCACGGAGCTGAGATGAGGAAGGTTTAGGTTGGACATTAGGAAAAGGTTCTTAAAAAGTTCTTCACCCAGAGGGTGGTTGGCACTGAACAAGCTCCCAGGGAAGTGGTCACAGCCCCAAGCCTGTGAACAGAGTTCAAGGATTGTTTGGACAAGGCTCTCAGGCTCATGATGAGATTCTTGGGGTGTCCTGTGCAGGGCCAGGAGTTGGACTCTGTGATCCTTGTGGGTCCCTTCCAACTCTGCATATTCTATGATTTGATGATTCGTGTTATGCCTTAAGCTCAAAAAGGTAAACTTGGAAGAATGTTTCCTTTTCTCATTTGATAGGATAAATTAGAAGGAAAGAGAAAATAGCGCTAGCATGAACATAAGAGTCCATCACGTATTACCTTAGATCTGGTACAGCAGGTAGACACTATGCTGGATTGTGAAGAGTGGAAAGAGAATTCAAGTGATAGCAAATACTTAATAGCAGCATAGTTTAAAGGGAAGGAGTTTGAAGCTCAAATATCTAAAAACAGTAGTGAAAGGACAGTGCCTTTTAAATGTGCTCGGAGGCATTAACATTTGCGGGGTTTGGGTGACCCTTCGATTTCTGGGTCCGTCATCTGCACAGTTTCTGAAAGCAGTAGGAAATAGGCCCACTCAGTATGGTATTTCTTCTGCTCAGCATTTCTAGGGGTGCAATTCATACTTTCACAAAGAAACTCCCTATCATCCCCAAAAACTGACTAACCTGGAAATTGAATGGTCAGAATTGGGTTTAGTGCAACAGAGAGCTGTAGTGTTCATCTTAGGTTTGCTTTAATCTAACTTGAACTGAATAGATTTTTTTCATACATGTTTTCCAGAACCTAAAGAAAGGTGAGTTATTAAAATTATTGAAAGATTATTTTTTTATAAAGGCTATTTATATAATAGGAACTATTATTAATATATATTCTTTATTTACATGATTTGTCCAATATTAACTCTCTTAATTTTGCAACCCAGTTCTATCTGTCCAAGACTCCCATTTTCATTAACGTCACTGAAGGTGACCAGCCATACTTCTAGGACCAAATTCAGCCCTAGTGAAAGAGGACACAAGTACCAGTGAAGTCGTGGAGATATACCCACTAGAGCCAGAGGTGAACTTGGCCTAAGTCTCTAAAAATATTTTGGGAATCACTCTTCACATTACTTAAGTGATATGCTGGCTATTCCAAGAACGCTCATTTAAACCCTCAAAATTTGGGTCTACTATTTCTCCTCTTTCTTCCTCTTTTGGAAGTGGTTCTTGAATCCAGTAAGATACACCAGAAATAGCAATTTAGATTTTCAATATGATCAATAATTAGCAGTTGAAGAGACAGATATGTTGGCTAGCTCAAAGCATGTGGAGTTACCAAACATTTTATAGCTTTGTCTGTTTTGTGCGTGTGTGTAATATATATTTGTAAATCTAGTTGTTGTCCTTTAACATGATTACAATGTGTGCAATCAATGAAATTGGCACCAGGTTTTGAGACTGTTCAGAGTACCTAGGATTTCAGATTGCCCTTATGCACAACTTCAGGTAGGACTGTTTTTCTAATTCTTAAACAGGTTTAAGTTAGTAAAGCCCATAATAGTTCTGCAGATGATGTTCACCTTAACATTTTAAACTTGCTAGATTGGCAGCACTTGAATTCCAAAGGTTTGGGGCTTTTGGGGGTTCAGCTTGTTCACTTGCAAACACGCACCGAGGTGCCACTCAGAAAGTGCAATACCACGTGTAATATAAAATATGCTGACAGTTGGTGTTAGATTAGAGTATAAGCATATAAATAAACTGTACTTCGTGCAGGCTGTACTGATGAGGTAATGAGTGGTTGGCTTCATTTAGCAAATTGTAATATATTAAAAATGTGCAATCAATTACGTTATGAAAGACTTTGGGGATTGTAAAGCCAAGGCTTTGGTGTTTCAAGACACTTTTAAAGTCAGGATCCTGCAGCTGACTACTGCATGCATGGATACTTGATGTTGTGGGGGGAAACCTGGTTTTGTGAACACTACAGAAGCTCCAAGAATAGTACGGGAAATGTGAAGTTTTATTTCCTTAGTTCTATGAAATATTTTGGAGTAGTCCAACAGACTTCCCATTGCTCTTTTTTTTTTATTGACTGTTACATATTTCTTTTTGTTCATATGAATATTTTAACTCCTGCTAAGCTTGGTTGTACTTTCTAAAGCAAAGTTACCCTTGTATCTATTACTTTGCAGTCGACACACGCTGATGGTTTAGCTCTTAAAATGGGTTAGTTTCAGTTTAAGTTTAGATCACAAAATCTGAAACCCTGTTGGCTATAATTCTTAATTGAACTGAGTAAAACTGTTGCACAGACATCACATTAGGTGCTATATTATCCATATTTATCTGGTGTTGAAACAATGCTTTACCTCATTTATCCAAGAAATGGTCAGCCCTTTCCAGCCTGGGTGAAAAGATCAACTCAAATTTATTGGATGTTATGATCCCAAATTTGTTTGTACTCTGCCCCTTCCTAGCCCTTCTGTAAATATGAGTATAAATGTCTTTCAGTTCAAGCACAGTGTTCTGCACCCTTTTTGCCCAGACAGACGTATGAGGAATTGGGCTCTGTTTCCAGAATTTACTGCAATGAAATGTTGTGCATAAGCTGTAGAAGTTATTATGAGAATCAAATACTAAAAGAAATGTCAGAGTGGTACAGGCATAATACAGTTTGGGGTAATTGTAGCCTTTAATTTTTTTTTTTTTTAAAGTAGGAGAAGCTCCTGGGCTTTAAGCAGTTCTTTGCATAACCAGGATGGGCATTTGAAAAACATTCTGCCAGTGTTTCACAAAAAACAAAAATCCTTTTCTCAGCTTCAAAGTGTTGAACCCTAATTACTGCATCCTGTCACGGCAGTTCTGCGCTGATGTAACTTCACTGAGGATAGAGGAGGTACTGTTTGCTTACCCTGTTGGAAATGAGAGGATGTCATCTGCTCTCTGTATGAGAAAGAAGATCTGCTTACAGACCATGAGAGCACTTGTAACTGAGTCCTAGATTTTTACAGAAGTAGCTTGGAATTTGGCTTATTTTTAACTATTCCCAGTTCACAGAGATTTGAAAATAATTTGGGAATTTGGGAATCAGCTGCACAAAACACTAAAGTAGTTTATTTTGAGCTTGAATTGAATCTGGACACCTTGCTTCTGCAGAACTTCTTGTAAGACTGCCAGAGCAAGGAGCCCAGGACTCAGCCATGTGTTTTATCACAAAGCATTAAGAAATGGTGTTTTAATGAAATAAAATTTAAAACCAGTAACTTTTTCAACTGTGAAACTGTGTTGGATTTAATGACAGAACAGGCTGCTGCTTAGTTTTACTTAGAATTACATTCATTGCTTTCCTAAAGGTAGCAGAAAAAGTACCTGTACTGACTTTATATATGCATACTTCT
The DNA here is from genome assembly GCF_041296385.1 of Aphelocoma coerulescens. Taxonomy (NCBI): domain Eukaryota; kingdom Metazoa; phylum Chordata; class Aves; order Passeriformes; family Corvidae; genus Aphelocoma; species Aphelocoma coerulescens. Next base: position 20,073,983 of record NC_091023.1, on the reverse strand, counting down.
CTGTCTGAAAGGGTGCATTAGGAGTTTCTTCATAGGTGAAACAGACTTTCAGTGTAAGTTTTAAAATTTTTTTAAAAAGGCTTTTAAATAAAACCAAAATTGTAAGTGGTTTGATATCTTGTGGAAAAGATAAGAACCTGCATATTGAGGACAATATAGAAATTACCAGGTTTGTAAGAACTTTGTATGTGATGACCCTGCTGTTGGTGGTTTGGTGAGTTGTTTGTGGGTTTTTATGCCAATTTTCCTTTTTCTGTAAAGTATTAAATGCCCTTCAGTGGTCAGTAGCCCATGCTTGTTGACAATTTCAAGGTATTGTCTTTGCTTTGTCATTATATAACTGGCATGTTCAAACGTCTGTTCTTAACAGTAATTATGAATTCCTCCTGTTTTGCATGTCTGTACAGGTTGCAGACCTGGGCTGGACCCATTCAAAAAACAAGTATCAGAAAAGCCACTTGAAATTACTATTTTCGTTGATGTCTTTGACATCTTGAAAATACTTCAAGTTAATGAAAATGGTGTGGTATTACAGAAAGAATTGTAACTTGCTGCTTCTAGGATTTTTTTTTAACTTCTTTTTCTTGTTTTAGTTTTACTTGAATGGATGAACCACACTTGTTTTTTAAAAACGTTATATAGCTGTGGATGTTGTTGCAGATTGTTGAATCCCAATTTAATTTTGCAATACATGTTTCATACAAATAATGAATTTGCATCTTTTTATTTTGTGCTGGAAGTTGTCTCAGTTTAGGTAGGGCTCTATCTGTGCAAAATGATGTGTAGCTCACCACTCCTACAGCTGGTGTTGGGGCTGAGTTTTTTTTCAACTCTTTGTTGAGTTTTACTTTCTTTTTACATCTGTGTTAATGAAGGGAAGCCAACTGGAAACTGGCTATAGAAGTTCTCTATTTGCATACACTAACCAAACCTATAGGTGCTTTGCTCTTTGAGAAATTCTGATTTCACTTTATGCTGATACAGCACTAACTTCATCAGAATTGCTCTGGATTGATGACAGTGTATGAGATCAGAATTAGGCTATATGTATATCAAAGTTCCAGATTATTTATTCCTATGATTCAGTATGAAAGGTTCTCATAAGGAGAGGAATGTTTACTAGCAACCCAGTTAAACACTTAATAATTTTACTTTGAAATAGTCTTTATTAACAAAGTAGCCTTTTCAGCTCTCCAAAAGTACAGTAATCTTGTCTACAGTTTGTTTCATTCTTGAGACTTCCAATACTTTTGTTGCTTGCTAGCTTAAATGTTTCCTCTTCCTACTCTTCTGTAGCGTACAGACTTGTTGAACCCACACTCAGGAAAAATCCTTGTTCTTCATTTGCCATACAGTGTTCTGGACTTCTGAGCTTTATGGGCTAGACTGACAAGTCTGAGGTCTTGCTGTGTTAGTGCTTCTGACTCTAGGCCAGAGGTGAATCCCTCTCTCTCTTCTCTTCTCTCTCCAACACCTCTCTGGGACATGCCCAGAGCAAAAGAACATCATAAAATATTTGTAAGAGAAGATCAATTGAAGCAATGTTCTGCCTGTACTTTGAAGTTACTGTCCCCCCTGGTTTGTGTAAGTGTGTTTTAAGTGTCCTTACTGTCACTTCTGTATGTGATGCCATATTCCTGCAGCAGAAGGAAGGCAAAAAATACACTATTCTGTCTTGATTCTTCTTGAAATTCTGGTGCCTGGTTCCCAGTAGTTATTAAACAGCTTCAGGAGCCATTCAGTTCAGTGTAACTGCATCCATTTTGTTAGGCTCCTGTTCCTGTTGCAGTAATAAAATTAATCACAGCTAAATCTGACTTAATTGTATTGCTGAAGTTACTGAAAGCCTAATTCAGGCAGAAGCTGTTTCTTTCAAGTGTCTTTATGTCTGTTGTAGTTAATTCTTGTGAGCCAAAATATGGATATTCATAGTTGGAATCTCATTCTGCCTTGTTTCTTTAACTATTTTATATCTATTTTGAGGCTTTATTAATAGTGTTCTATATCCTGAATTATCAACTGCCCCAGGCTGTCCAAAGTTGTCTTACTGTTTCATTTGGGGCTGAGAAAAGAAAAGGAATAGATTAATCTTCTTGTCTTACAGCAGCTGTGTTCCAAATTCTTTTGTCTTGTGAAGATAAATGTGTAATTCATTATCTGGGAGTATCATCCTTTCTCTTTGCCCCCTTGCACCTCTTCAAGTTTTAACTGTGAATATCCACTACACTATCAAAATCTACTTCCCTGGTGGAGAAAAGGGCTTTAAATATATATGGCTGCAGTCTGATGTCCTGGATTCTTGGGTTTGAAATTTTAAGTGTTGTTGTCATTGTAAATGGCAACACAACTGCAGAATTTTCACAGAACCATTGGGGCTGGCAAAGACCCTTGGAGGTCACTTAGCCCAGACACCCTGTTCTAAGCAGGGTCAGCAACAGAACAAGATGCCCAGGACATTGTCCAGCTGGGTTTCGAGTCTGTCTGAGAAAGAGGAATCCACAGTCAATTTTTTTTTTTTTTTTGGTAATGTTTATATGAAATATTTTCTATTTCATCGCCTGATGTCCTTTCAGTGGGCAGCACTGAGCCTTGTCTGTCTTTATTCCTCCCTATCAAGTATTTATGTACATTGACCACATGCCCCCTGGGCTTTCTCTTTGACCAGGATAACAATCCCAGCTCTCTCAGCCTCCTCTCCTATCCATCACCTTTATAGCCCTTCATGGACCCATTCCAGTACCTCCACGTCAGGTTCCTACTGGGAACCCCGGTGCTCCAGGTGTGGCCTCACCAGTGCTGAGCAGAGGGGCAGGGTGAAGGCTCACCTCCCTTGACCTGCTCTTCCTAAGGCAGCCCAGGATCCTGTTGGTATTTTGGGAAAATAGAGCCCAGGAGGGTGCCAGTTCCCGAGGCCTCTGTGTAACTTCATTGAAGGTGGGAGCAGCTACTCTCTGCATCAAAGGGAGAGTATAAACACCCACCAGTGCTTCAAATGTCTTTCAAAAATGAGACAATTACCTTTGAAATAACCACTACTGGGGCAGGGGGGGACGTTGCCATATGTATGTCATTCTGTGATAAAGGTCTGTGGTAAAGTAGATAGAAAGCAAGACATTTTTAGTCATAATGGGCCAAAAAGTATTTAAGATGCAGCAAGATGCATGTGTTGTCATACTGAGAATAGTCTTGCAGTACTTTAAATAAAAAAAACCCACAACCCCTTTTTTAACCCTTCTGCTGTGCTACTCAAGTAACAAAAGTTTGGCCTATGATACTTATTGTAGTTCATGTTCATGGGAAACTGTAAAAAGTCTGCTTTTTATTTATCTTCGCGGTCTGTATCATGCTGTTTATTAAAAAAAAACTACTTTTGTTTGGTTTTTATCACACTTTTGAGTGTTAATGTATATACTAACAACTAAATTAAAATGATATGGTTGGTACACTTGTGAATTCTGAAGTGAGAATTTAAGGAATATTCAGTCTTGGTGTGTGATTTGGTGTTGCAGCTCTGCCTTCATAAAAAGCTAGAAGAAAGGAGATGGAAATCGCATACCTCAGTTAATTTGTGGGGAACAGAAATAGAATTGCATTATTTATGGGTGAAAAGTCCGAGATGCATGTGGCATTTGTTCTTGTAAGCGCTGATCCTCAAAATAAGTAATTTTATTTTAGTTTTAGACGTGGGCTGTAAAAAGCTGTGACAAGAGAGATGATGTTATTGAAGTGTTTCAGCTGGATGGTTTACAGTCCCTGCTACATCAATCTGGTTTTGAAAAATATGCTTTCATTACCAAAATTATGTTTTAAAAAAACAAACAAACAAGGTTATATTTTTGTATCTAATAATAATTTTGAAAGAGTGACAAACATATTTGAGGAAATTACTCACTGGTAGTATAAGAGCATGAGGCTGCAAAGGAATTTCTTCTGTGGACATGTTGGCCTACTTTGGACTCCAGTTATTAAACTGGGAGGGATTTGAGTTCTCTTGCTGGGGATTTCACTTTTTTTTTGGAGTGATGAAGCAAGTGTCAGGGTTTTTAATCAGGCTCCTTCAAAACACTTTTGTCCCCAGTCAGCTCTGAACTTTGTAGACTGGTCAGTTCTGTTTCAGGTCACACTGCCCAGCTTTGAGAAGGGCTGTGTTCCAGCAGGTGCTCAGTCTGTGCTGGATCAACTCCGTAATAAAAGATGGGCATCATCATCCTTATATTGAAGCTTCAGCAGAGCTGTGGCCTGAAAAGTATGGCTAGGGGTTTGGAAGTAGCTACTTCAATAACCTGAACTAACAGGTTAAACTTGTGTTTATTATACATAAGGTGAGTTTTACCTTTCCTAATAACTATGAAATGGCTGTGAGTGGCTGCAACTGTGTGTTAATCGCACAGGGTGGTTCAGGAAAAGGTGATCATCAGCTCCTGTTCAAATACAGATTTTAGACTTTACTGCCATTTAGTGCCAGGGTGTGATTTTTGTGGTAGTTCTAAGTCTAAACATGAAAAATTACCAGAAAATTTGCAAAAATAATGCTGGTGAAACAGAAGAAAGATTTGCAATGTGGGTAGTTTGCTTTAGCATGGGAATCTCAGCCCTCCTGATTTTCTGCTCAGAAGTCAGTCTGTTTTCCAGCCTGCCTTGGAAAGACTCCATCTAGTCTGAACCCATGTAAAAAAAGAGCAAAGAACCTGATTCTGGACAAGATATTTCAGGCAACCTCCTACATGTCCTTTTAAACACTAAAGAATCTACCTCCAGTGAAGGTTATCCTCATGAGCTATGCCTACTGCTTTCATTGAAGAAAGCATTTACCCCATGCTTATTTTGGTCAGGATGCATCCCCACTAATTGAAATGAGCATCATCAATGTTGCCCATTTAAACAAGAATGTGGATATCACATGGGCTTTTCTGTATTTCCAGCTGGAGTCTGTTCTGAGTGATTAAAACCTCACCCAGAGCTGTCTCAACATCCCAAGCACATGGTGGTTTAGAAAACAAGACTAATTTAGGCTTTTCTGTCTAAAGCATTGATAGCTGTGTTTGATGCGTGTGCCTTTGAACTGGATCTGCAGCTTCAAAGGGGATCCTCCTCAGATGTTTTTCTTTCACTTAAAGCCTTGTCTTTTTATCTGACAATAAGTGGTGTTGGGCTGTGCTGCTTTGGGTGGAGAATAAATCACTCAAAAGGTACAGAAGATGCTTTGGTCCGTCTGAGTTTGCTTCACAAGCAGGAGTGAATTCAAAGCAAAAGCTTGGGCTTGGGTTTGGCTTTTTTTCCTCTCCCGTGGCAAAGTGTGGATTTTTACGTTCTCATCACTGCCCTCCGCTGGGAACTGGGGAAAGTGCTTTTCTGGAACACTTGTATGGACAACGTTTTGGTGAATAGAGGGAGAAGTGTGTGGGCCATTTGGATGGCTGTAGCCAATTTGTGAGAGCTTTAACACAAGCTGTCCTGGGGAAACCTCAGCAACCATGGCTGGAATAAAAAGCAGAGAACAAAATGAACTGGGAGACCAGGGTCTTGTTTGATTGGTAACTCAGCGCAGAAGATCATAGACATACATTTAATTTCTGAGGGCTCAGCAGTCTGCCAGCAAAAGGACGCCTTTAGTTCTGTTTTGCTGCTTACACCCAAAACTCCTATGTGATCACAGGATGAAGCTCTTTCCATCTGGCTCTAAGCAAATCACATTACCCTAAAGGCGTGTTTCCAGCCTCAGGACAAAGGCTAAAGGTAGGATTTTATAGACAGAGTAAGCCCAGTTTCATCTGTCAGCTAATGATTAAAACTAAGGCCAGAAAAATAATTTCTTTTTTTACTAATCAGTGGAGCAACACCATTAGGCATATTGTGGGTTCTCTGCTAATTCAAAACTTTTTCTTAGAACTAGGTAAATTCAAGCTAAGCCAGACCAAAACAATTCAATGAATGAAACACTTAGCAAAATTCATATGTCGTTTTAAGTCATGGAAATAAGGGACTGTAGTGGCCTCCCTCATGTCTTCAAAGTTAATGAGGAATTTTTCAAAATAGGAAGATGCTGTTTGAAATGTTCTGCTTTGTGAACCAATACAACTTGGTGCTTTTTCCTGTGGCATGATAAAAAGTGAAGATGAAATCAGCCATAAGGGATGTGATTATAAATTTGGAAAAGGGAGAGTCTCTTATTTTAATTTTCAAACCCTTATTTAAACATGCATATTTCACAGAGTCATGGAATCGTTCATTTTTGAAGTGGCCTCTGGAGATCATCCAGTCCAAGTCATTGTCACCTGGAGCAGGTAACACAGGAACACGTCCAGGTGGGTTTGGAATGTCTCCAGAGAGGGAGAATCCATGACCTCCCTGGGCAGCTGTTTGGTGCTCTGCCACCCTCAGTGTGAAGTTTTTCCTCATGTTGAGGTGAAACTTACTGTGTTTTAGTTTATGGTCATTGCTTCTTTTGCTGTTGCTAGGAGCCACCAAAAAGAGTCTGGCACCATCTTCTGGCCCCTGCCTTTGAAATATTTGTGTGCATTGATAAGATCCCCTGTCAGTCTTCTTGTCTCCAGACTAACCAGACCCAGTCCCACTGTCTCTCCTCACAAGAGGTGCTTCAGACCCCTCCTCACTTTGTGCCTCCACTGGACCCTCTCCACTAGCTCCTTGTCTTGTATGTATATATTTCTTTCTTGTACTGTTTATATTGATAATACACTTTATATTGATTCTTCTATACAGTAGCTGTAAGGGACAGCTTCTACATTGGCACAAAAAGTAAAGTTGAGCTTTATGAGGTTCCAGCTTTGACATCACCCTCTCATTTGTGTAAAATCTGAACATCTGTGTGCTGACACTGCTCTGAAGCAGGCTTACATGCTGCCAGCTGCCTTACAGCCCCTGGACGAGGCCTGTAGATGAAAACGTGCGCTGTGCTGACGCTATCGGGTACGGATGAAATGTAGATTAAAGGTTTATTTAGGCCCCCTCGCCGTTGCTATGGCGACGGGCGGGGTGCGGAGGCGGCCGCGGCCGGCAGGGGGCGCTGCGGGCGGCGGCCGCTCGGCCCTTTCGCGGCCCTTTCCCGCCCCTTGCCCGCCGGGCCCGGGCTGAGCGGGGCGGGCGGAGCGGCCGCGCCGGGCCCCGGAGCAGCGGAGCGGCGCTGGCGGCCGGCAGGTGAGTCCCGGCGGCAGCGCCCGGGGAGCCGCGGGGCGGGAGCCGCCCCTGTCCCGACCCCGCCAGAGAGGTGAGCTGTGACTCACGGCCTGCCCCGCGGCTCTCCCGGTGCGGCCACGGGCCGGGCCCTCTCCCGCCACCCAGCGGGGTCGCGGCCTCCCCCCTGCCCGCGGTCCGCGGCTGCCGCCGGGGCGGAACGCTGCCTTTGCCGCGCTCCCGTCAGAGCTTTCCCGTGCGGCCTCCGCGCAGGCCGCGCCGCCCCGGGGCCGATCGGGATCCCGATTCTCGGGGCCCAGATCCCGCTTTTCAGGGCCAGGGAGAGCCGCTGGAATAGAACAACCTGCCTTGCTGCCCCGCGGCCCGATCCGTGGAGAAAAGGTTGAGCTTTTCAAGTGCCTTACCTGGAGTGAGACTTGAGGTGTCAGTGCTCTGTAGGTTCTTCGCTTGCAATCACAGAAAACGGTGTGGGTACTGATCCTTCTAGATCATGATGTAATGTTAAAATCAATGATTTTTCCGTCCCTTGAAATAAAATTTTAGTTCAGAAAAATATTTAATCTCAGGAGAACACAGCTGACTTGATCAGGGCCCCTTTTTTTCCCCTCCTTTCACCTCTGGGGCATGGCACTGACTGCAGAAGATCCTGGGCCTGCAAGTGCTCTTCAATTATGGCAACCCACATCACATTCCTTGTTTGCAGCCTTTTCTTCTTTAAGACTGTTTGTCCCATATATAGCTCAAGTGTTTTTGTTTTGTTTCCAGATATTTTTGTGCTCTCAGGAGCTGCCAAGTGCAGTGAAAACCAACTAGACTGAGACAAAAGAAAAAAAAATACACCCGTGCATCCACCTTACTAATTTTGATGGTCTAAACCGAAATTAATATCAGCTTCTTATGTTGCTTTCTAGCTTCAATTTCCATAGATTCTTCTTTGCAGTACTTGTATCACTTGTATCCAATTCTGTGTTTTTTCTATTTTGTGCTAAAGTTTTAAGAGGTTTAAAGTGCTATCACTCCATAGGTGAAAATCTTCTTGAGCTGATGCATTCACTACGTTTTGAAGCTGTACCGCCATCGGCTTCTTAGCTGCTCTGCTCCTGATACTGAAGAGTCTAGGATTTTTGGTAAGAAAGCGTGACTGTGTTAGTATTTTAAACATTAAAACTTGTTTCTGAAGGGCTCTGCCTCAGAATGTCCTGTCTCTGACAAAAAGGGTGCGGGAGAACAGGCTTGTATATGACCCTGAGTGCTGCAATACCTGGAGTTCTGACTTGGCTGTCTTTATGGTGAACCTTCTTTTGCTCCAGGGCAGGAATGCAAAACTGGACTTGAGCAGTTGTGTGCACTTAGTGGGTTCTTAACTGTATCAAAATGGGCTGGGGGGCAAGAAGGGGGAGTAGGAAAAAACTTTCGTATTTGATATGCAGGTTTTCAACATGCTTGTATTGTTCCATAAGGTCCTGAAAGATAAACTAGATACCAATAAGTCTTAATTCTTTAATATTTTTACTTTACAGTTCATTGAGACTGTTCAAAATGAACGAACATCCTAAAAAGAGGAAAAGGAAGACTCTGCATCCTTCTCGTTACTCAGGTCAGTCTAGAGCTTGAGTTATGTACACTTTAGTAAGTTAATCTTTTTTCTCAGAATAATAACTTTACAAGAAGGGACCACATGTGCCAATACATGGAAAAGCAGTGACATAAAGGGTGGGAAAAGAAATCTTGGCTCAAATGGGCAGCACCCACTGTGCAGGCTCCCTTGCTGGGCCACTTTGAGCCAATGCACCTGAACAGTTTGTTCTGTCCTCCCTGCACATGGAAGAAGAACTGGCTGAAGCTGCAAATGAAGGTGATTCTGCTTCCACAGAGGGGAGAAATTCTGTAAAAGTTGGGATGGGGGTAGAGAGAAGTGTTCAGCACTGAATGGACGATGCACTTGTCAATGTCCTCAGTGGGAGTGAAGACCTGATACTCCAAACATCAGGGCAGCAGCTAGAAGGTGTAAATCACAACAGGAATGCTCCCAAAACAACAAGCAGAAATGTGAAAAGAATTTTGATGAACATGAAATATGTCTGTAGCTACACCAAGACATTAGTATATAAACTTTTTTTGTTGATACTTTGGTTTAGATTCTTCAGGTGCAAGCAGATACATAGACAACAGTGGAATTTTTTCTGACCACTGCTATAGTGTCTGTTCCATGAGACAGCCAGATATGAACAGAGGTAAGACTATGTTTTGGGGTCTTGTTCTGCAATTCTTTAATGTGTCATGTTCCTATTCATAGAAGGAAATATATAGAGGGTGATTTCTGAGCATCCTTGTGATCTGATGGGCCTTAGACTGGTGGAAGGTTGTTTCAGTTGTTACAATTGAAATACAGTTTTCAAAGTAGAAACAATGACAACAAAAAGATCCTTCAATTTTACATCTATAATGGTGATTAAACTACTTCAAATAGTCACTACCTAGGTAACAAAGTTGATGAGTTCAGATGGAAATTACCAGCAGTTGCATTGAATTGTACTTGTACCTGGGAAAACAAAATGCCTTTTTATAAAACATCAATAGTGGGTGGAAAGTTAGCAAAGCAAATGTGATGGTGGATTTTTAGTCTTATTTATTTTTCTTTTCACTTTAATAACTTCACCAACAAGTCTGCAGAAGTCTAAGAAAGTATAATATTTTAAAATGCACTGTCCAGAAATATTGAAGAATACTTTTTTTAAGTTGTGTCTTTTAAATGTAACATTTCATTTAAGGATTTTAAGTTTTTTTCAGTATAATCAGCTGACTATTTTCTGCTGAAATCTTAGAGTGGCTACTTTTTGAATTCTTTGTTTTCCTATGCATGTATGAAAATAATTTTTAAGGAATTTATTGTTACTTTTTTTAAATGTAGGTTGTGACGTGCTTAGTATATAAATTTATGCAAGTAGAATAAATAAATAGTAAATAAGATCTATGACTAAATCAGAGAATCAGGATCATGGACAAATGATGACAAGGAAATGCTTCCCTTCCCCTTGCAGGTAGATTCCACAGTCCTGTGCAGAGCCTGGACACAGATGATGATGGGAGTCCGGTGCATGCCGGGAGCTCTCACTGGGGCGGGGCACATTCAAATGCTGGGATGCACTGTACAGACCCTAAAAAGAAGGATAAAGGTAAAGGTCAGTGTGTTTGCAGCTGAGGTGCTGGGAGGTTGGAGAGCACAGCTGCTGCTGGCTTTTCGTGTAACTTCCTTGCTTCGATAGAAGAGGTGAAGGATTTATAGTTTCTGGTATTGCTTTGTTAGCTGAAAATACAGCATAGTCTGGCAGGGGAAAAATAACTGGTTTTTGCATTTCAAAGCTGCTGCAGCTGACTGAAAAGTTAAAAATCGGCCCAGGTGTTTTGTAGGTTTTTTTTTTAAAACCTTCTATGCTGTATTTCCTCCTGCAGATAAAGGTACTAACAATGGAATGTGCAGAGACTTATGTGACTCACCTATATTCAGTGACAGCCCCACAGAAGAAGAGAAACCTCTCGATATCCAAACTGTAGAAATTTCTACAACAGAAGTGAATGCTGTAGAAGTTCACGATATAGAAACACAGACTGTGTCACCTGAGAAGCTGGAAGCTGAGGACCTGGAGGAAATCCCTCTGGAGACCTGTAAAATCTTTGAGAAGAACCAGGCTTTGAATATCACAGCTCAACAGAAATGGCCCTTGCTGAGAGCCAACAGCAGCGGCTTGTACAAGTGTGAGCTCTGTGAGTTCAACAGCAAGTACTTCTCTGATCTAAAGCAGCACATGATCCTGAAGCATAAGACATGTACAGACACTCACGTCTGTAAAGTTTGTAAAGAAAGCTTCTCCAGCAAAGTGCAGCTCATTGAACACGTCAAACTACATGAGGAGGATCCATACATCTGTAAATACTGTGATTACAAAACAGTGATTTTTGAGAATCTGAGTCAGCACATAGCAGACACTCACTTCAACGACCACCTTTACTGGTGTGAGCAGTGTGATGTGCAGTTCTCCTCCAGCAGTGAGCTGTACCTGCACTTCCAGGAGCACAGCTGTGACGAGCAGTACCTGTGTCAGTTCTGTGAGCATGAGACAAACGACCCTGAGGATCTGCACAGCCACGTGGTCAACGAGCACGCGTGCCGGCTCATCGAGCTGAGCGACAGCTACAACAACAAGGAGCGTGGCCAGTACAGCCTCATCAACAAAATCAGTTTTGACAAATGCAAAAACTTCTTTGTGTGCCAGGTGTGCGGCTTTAGGAGCAGGCTGCATACAAATGTCAACAGGCACGTAGCTATTGAGCACACCAAAATATTCCCTCATGTTTGTGATGACTGTGGGAAGGGATTTTCAGGTATGTTGGAATATTGCAAGCACTTAAGCTCTCATTTATCTGAAGGGATTTACTTGTGTCAATACTGTGAATATTCAACGGGACAGATTGAAGACCTTAAAACTCATTTGGATTTCAGGCATTCAGCAGATTTGCCTCATAAATGTACTGATTGTTTAATGAGGTTTGGGAATGAAAAAGATCTTTTAAGTCATCTTCAGATACATGAGACAGTGTGATTGCTTTCTTTCCCTATAATCAATTTGTTAGAAATGGAATTAATTTCCAGTCACTGGAATGTGATATTAAATACAATTTTAACAGCAATTGTACATTTCTAATGTTTTCATCTTTATATCAGCATAGCATGTGTAGTGCTTGATGGTGTGAACTTCCTTGTCTAGGGGTTTCAGTAGGAATAATCACATTTTCAGTGTGATTATTATCAGATTTTGGGGGGAGTAATTGCATGTTGTGATACCAGTTCTGATGGTCATCCCGCTCTTTTATGTCTAGTGTACAGGACCAGCTCTCTTGAGTTTAAAAAGGCACAAAAACAAAGCAAATATCTAATTCCATGCTTAAATAACCCAATACTGGTCTCAGTTCCACATCCAGCTCATGTTACCCTCTGGCAGCAGGTCATTGCACTGGTGTTTAGCAATAGCACTGGCCTGCCAAAGATAAGGGTGTTCCAAAAATTCCCAGGCATGGACATCTCCAAATTCACATACCAGCCTTCATTTCCCACCTCATGCTCCTGATAAGCTTTTTAAATTGTCCTGTTTTTCTCTTGGGGTACCTTTCTGACCTTATTGTTCACTTTGTTCCAAGTTTAAATCCCATCTGTGGGACTGTCCAGCACATGTACAACACACTTTTCCACAAATGTACTGCATGACTCCCACATGATACTCACTTTATTTACCTTCAGTTCTTGTCTTTTAATGCACTGAGGAGACACTCATTGCTTGGGTTTAGATTGGATCATGCTCTAAAGAGTAATTGCAAAAGGAATTTGTAGTGATCCTGCTGAGAATGTACAAAATTAATTTCTTACATAAAATCGTAATTTATATCTCACTGATATTATGTATGTCACCAACCTTTGACTAGAGCAAACCTCTAGTATCCTATATTATTGTAATAATTCTGTATTAGCTTTCCACCACTAGTAACTTGAGGAGTGTTCTTTGAACTCTGTAAATTTAAACTTTTATATACAGGCTTAAAACACCACAGTACATTACAAAATTTTTACTAATGACTCTCAAATTATTTCACACATTTGCTTCTATTATATATAGCAGTGTCCTGCCATTGGAATCATTGGAAGTGAATTTTTACAGTTCATTATGTAGCTCTTATTTCCAAGAGGATACTTGGACAGATAAAAACAAGAGTGGGGTCACTTCGATTATGCTAGATATCATGGTGAAAATACCCATAAATTGCTGGTGGAGTTTACATTTCTTTCTGCATTGATTGTAAATTTGTAATGTAAGATTGTCTAATGCAAGCTTTGTATAGAGATAATTAATGTATCAAACATTTCTTGATCAGTGACATTTGCTGTTATCAGCTTCAAGGCATGCAAGGGTCTTTGGATTTGAATCTTAAAGCTAAGGATAAAACTTGGCTGAATGTTACCAATTAATGGAAGTTCTGATTTCCAGAGAAGTATTTCTGGAAAGAGTATGAACCCATTAGTGTATATTTTGTTGTAGAAGGCAAGACCATTTCTGTCACTTTGAAATGCTGATGTACTACTAAATCTTGTGTTTTGTCGTTGAAAAGGACAACCTGAGGGTATCCTGCTGTATTTTATTAGTCCCTTGTACAGTATCTGTGGTAGAATTCCTGATTTCCTATTTTGAACCCATTGATCCTGGCTGGCTTTAAATGGTAGCAGTAATATAGTTAACAAAACACTAAGATGAATTATTTTATATATGGAAAGTTAATTTTGTTCATATATCTGAAAGGGGGAATGCTGGTTCTCTGAAAACTCTGCTCCTGCTGATGGGTGGAATGGCACAGCTGAGCTCTGCAGAGAAAGCTGCTCCAGGAGACAGTGACAAGAAGTGGAAAAAGGCATTTTAAAAAGCCCCAAAATAAATAAGGGGGCTTAAGAAGTGTGTGTATTTGTGTAGACCAGCATTGTGTCCCCTGCAGGAAAGGTGGTGTCCTGTGCCAGCACAGAGCCCTGTGACACCACAAACTTGCTTGTTGACATGAGTAATTTCATGGCTGTCTGAGTTATTTCTAATCTCTAAACTGGGAATCAAAACAATACCCCACAGGAACGTTGTGAAGCCAAATCATTCCAAACTAAAATGCAGTGTCTAAACAGGAAATGTATCCATGGTCATTTTAAGTTGGATTTTATAAAGGAGGGACTAATGTTAGTGGGTTTTTTTTAATATCTATCAGGGAGTAAATGGAAGTGTACAGGAGTAGCATATCTCGTTTTAAAATTTTAAAAGGGAACACAAGTACACTGCTGGCTTCCATATGATCTGCATGTTAAAGCAAGAAAGTTACTAAGTGGTAGGAAAACTAGATAATGAGTCTGCCTAGAATCTGGAAGGCTGAAAGGCATGGCTGAGCATGCCAAGGACAGCGTGGTGTTCCCAGCAAAGGGAAGACATTTGGGTTATTTGTGTGAAGCGCATAAGTGGAAGGTGAGTGCTCTGACCTGAGTGCAGCTGCTCTGGTACTGCCACACATCTGCCACCCTGGAGCCTGAACAGCTCATCTCGTCTGGAATGGCAGAAACGAACTGTAGGAACCAGGATTGTGCCAGTATTTATTATTTTTCTCCAAAGCAGTAAGTATCAAATTCTGGTTGTTCACTGGTACCTGCAAGGTTCAGCTGTTTCAGGAACAGCATTCCAAGCAGAAGCTATGCCAAATCATGAGCTTGGTTTTGGTAGTGTCTTGTACTTGTGAGAAATGTGTATTTGACTTTTTGCTTTTCAGACATTTGAACCCTTAGTTTCCATGTGTAACTCGAATTTAGGGGTATTTTCCAACCTTAACAAATTTCTTGTGTGTCAAGACACACAAGACACAAGACACACAAGACACAAATGTGTGTCAAGACACAAGGCACATGTTTCTTATTGAGAAAAAGAACTTTTTTTATGTGAAAGATTGTTGACTTGAAAACAAAGTTTACATCTCACAAATTCATGCAAGATCTTAAAATACAGTGGATTAGTAATCCTCGACGTGTTCTCGAGAATGCTGTTGTCGCCGATTTTCACAGTGGATCTCATTTCCTAATGCTCCTGTATCAAATGCATGCGGTATCAGTGCGCTTTAACTCCTGGGAGTCGCCAGCGCTGCCCCTTTGGCAGACTTTGGTGAGACCGCGGTGCTGTGGATGAACCCCTGGCTGATGATCCCGGTGCTTGCCCGGCTCCGCTCGGCTCCATTTCGCGACCTGCCCGCGCTCAAGATGGCGGCGGCCGCCCTCAGCCCGCACTGAACATGGCGGTGCCCGGGCGGGCGCCGAGCGGGGTCACGGGAGGAGGAAAGGGAAGTGACGCCCCCCCCGTCCCGACGGCGGCGGTGACGGGCACGGCCGGAGTCAACGGGGCTCCGTGAGGGACTGGGGCTGAGCCGGGGCTTCATGCGGGACCGGGGCCGAGCCAGAGTTCCGTGAGGGAGCACGGCTGAGTGAAGCTCCGTAAGGGACCGAGGCAGCCGCGGTCTCTCGGCCTCACCCCGCCGAGACGGGGCTCCATGAGGGAGTGGGGTCCGTCCTCGCTGGCCGGCGGGACAGTCCTGACCCGCGGGCGGTGGGGAGGCGGGAGCCGCGTTTGATGAGGGGAAAATCTCGTGTTTCCGGGACAGAGAGCACCAGATCGGTTCGAACCTGTCCCCGAGTTTCGCCGGCCGCCCTTGGCGCCTGTGGTTGAGGGGACGAGATCAGAGTAAACAGCGCAAACTGAGCTTACTGCCCTTTGGAGTTTGGGGCTTTGGCATGGGGCTTTGGACGCTTTTGTTTTGTTTAGCTTTTTAAGGGGCGCGTGAGCAGTGTATGAATTTTCGTTAGCTGGTTGTACCGAGTGTTTGGTCACTTTTATGTACCTTCCCTTGCAGCTGCAGCATGGCAGAAGCCTCTGTCTCTCCACTGAAGCACTTTGTGCTGGCCAAAAAGACCATCACTGCCATCTTCGACCAGCTGCTGGACTATGTCACCGAGGGAGCAGCGTTTGTGGAAGGTGAGCTTTCCCCTTAAACACAAGGGTCCTGTCCTTTGCTTTGAGTATGTTTTATAACAGCGTAATGTACATTATGATATCTGTTACTGTGCTGTTTCTACAAATATGGACCTTCAGAAATAGTCACATTCTTCATTTGACACTGGGGTTTTTTTCAGCTTATGCTGGAAGAAATGCCTGGCATGGCTACATACCTGAGAAGCTGATTAAGTCACTTGGATTGGCAGCCTGGCTTCCTTTCCATAAGAGTGAAAGCTTAACCACTCTGGCCTTACAGTTCTGTGGTGGTTCTCCAAACAGGTTCTCCCATTTTTCAGCAGAAAGGTGCATCAGTGATGTAATGCAAGGATCCAGTGGTCACACCCTCAGAGGTTTTAGCAGCGTGGAATGTGTGTTGAGAAGATGCAGAGTTGGTTGCTCATCACCCTGCTGAGCTCTGCAGGGGGAGGACAGCCCAGCTTAGCTGGTGTATCCATGAGAGGTCCTGGCTTTCCTTTCTGAAGGAAGCAGGTGTCCCGAGGCGGGTGAGCCCAGCAGGCCGTGTTCACAGGGTTAGTGGATCAGCAGTTGGATTAGCGATTGATCTGAAGTGATTTATGTCATGATTTCACCAGTGCTTGTGGCAGAGCTCTCAAATGATAAGGCCTGGTATCAGTGTCTGTAGTGGGGTTTTGCTTGTTTAGTTTTACCACTGTAATTAAAATTTGCAGTTGGCATGTTAAGTACTGATTACTTACACCTTGTATCACGGAGCACATTCTCTGTATGTGATTGCTTTTATGTTTTTCATTTCTATATGTAGCCACATACAAGAATCCAGAGCTTGAACATGTAGCCACAGAAGATGAACTAGCAAAAATACAAGCATATAAAAACAAGTTGGCAGTCATTGGAGAGGTGCTCTCACGGAGGCACATGAAAGTGGCATTTTTTGGCAGGTAATGAATGAAATTACCGGTACTTAATTTCTTTTTTTTTTTTTTTTTTTACCTTGGGAAGGTCTAAAGTTGTCATCTCCTCCAGAATGGCTTTTCTTTTTTCTTTTTTTTTTTTTTTTTAAGATGGTGGTTTTGTTTGTTTAATGTATTTTTTACTGTTCCTGCTAAGGACTTTTTTTTGTATTTGGTCAGAAGTGCTGAAGAACTAAACTTGGGGCTGTTCATGTTTCTGTCTATAAGCAGCTGAAGAGAAACAGAGATGGTTGCCTGGTTGGTTGTAACATCAGTCTGATAGATCTGTGTGATGATTTTAAGGATAGCAGTAACATTGTGGTCTGCTAGTCCACTTTGCTTCAGGGAGATTGATTTTTCTGTGCTTACATTTAAACATGTGGTTACATATTTTTTGGAGTATGAATCTTCACGGTTGAGTTCTAAAAATTCTGTAATAGTATTGGAAAAAATGTGGCAAAGATGATCTTGCCTTCATTTTGCTAAAACTAGTTTAGTCCTTTAAAGAAAAACTATCAAAGGTTCTGAAATAAAAAAATTAATTATATCTCACCCTTGATGTTTCAAGAAGTTAAAAGTTGAATACAAACTGTGATGTGTGATAAACATTGCTTTTGCAAAGGGAAAAAGCAGGGAAAAGAGAACTCAACTCTCCCTCTAGCATTTTGAATAAATTTGTGAACTGTTGTACAGTGAGCACTGAACTTTTTCTGGAAGCAGCTCAAAAATGAGTTACAGTCTACATAACTTCATGCTGTTGTGTAATAGTTAAACCTCAAATATTTATGTGTGAGGGGTAGAGGGTTAGTGCAAAGTAGGACACTGCTGAGGACTTCCAAGTTCCTGCAGAATGTGGAGCTGGTGACGCGTTCCTCTGAATGAGCACTCCCCACTCTCTTCTGGCTGGAGCTTTGTCCCCAAAACAGCTTGTGCTCTGTGGAGCTGATGCACTGCAATGGGGGTGCATTCAATTCAGCACAAAGATGTGTTTAATGCTGCTGTGCTCTGCTCAAAGTGCTTTTATTTTCTATCCCTCTAGAACAAGCAGTGGGAAAAGTTCAGTCATTAATGCAATGCTGTGGGATAAGGTACTTCCCAGTGGGATTGGCCATACAACAAACTGCTTCCTCAGTGTGGAAGGGACTGATGGAGATAAGGCTTATCTTATGACAGAAGGATCAGATGAAAAGAAGAGTGTCAAGGTACTTTTCTTGGATGACTTCATGCCAGTTTTCACAGGAACTGATTCTTAAAAGGTCTCTTTTTTTAACAACAATTTCAAGTCCAACAAAAGTATAAGGCTCCTTCATTCTGCATTTTTAAGTTCTTACTGAGGAGGGAAGAAGAAACTAATGAAAGTGCTCTGCTCTGCAATTTTTCTTGGCTGTTTCAGAGAAACAACTAACATGTGTCTCGTAGCATAGCATATGTTGAGCACTTTATTTTTATAGGACTGAGCAAGTTGTGTTACTGATTAAGGATTTGGAGTGTGTCCCTCATTTGTATTTATGGTGCTCAGCTTATTGAGCTGCTTACATCGACATGTTTAACCTCTGAGGCAAATTCATGGTGATGCTCAGTATCAGTAGCACACAGTCCAGTCCTGTAGGGAACATTTGTGGCTTGAAAGAAACTCTTGTCTGAGTTTCAAGGCACAACTTGTTCTTTAGATGCTGGTGAGTCGAAGAGCTTAAAAAAAAAATCACAGCTATTCACCAGAACAAAGTATGAACTCTGTTACCCTCTTCAAGATAGATCCTGTCCAAGTTTGAGAACTGAATTATACTGGTTTACAGACTTGTTTGAGGTGCATATTCATGTTTGTCTTCTCTTTATGCTCTCTCTAGACAGTCAACCAGCTGGCTCATGCACTTCACATGGATAAAGATTTGAAGGCTGGCTGTCTAGTCCATGTCTTTTGGCCCAAGTCAAAGTGTGCCCTGCTGAGAGATGATTTGGTTTTAGTGGACAGGTATCTTTTCTGTTTTAGTAAATGTTTTCCTAAGGATATGAGGCATTATAATGTTTAGAAAAGAGATTGGTTTAGATTCAAAATTATTGAAAGGCTTTTTTGTTTGAAAGGACAGAGTTTGTTCTTTTGTATATATACTGCTAGTCATCACCCTCCTGATTCTGCCCTTGTAGCAGTTGGAACAGACAAGTGTCTTGTGACTGAGCTGAATAAGGGAATAACTTTTGGCTGAGGATACTCTACCTTTAAAACAAACAGTATGGAAGTGTGAATAGGGTTGTTGCAGCAGCAACCTTTTGCCCATTTCCTTTCTTGAAACGCTTCAGACTGATCATGTGAAGTATAAACAATGTGGACTTCATTTTTAAAAGCTTCTGATAAGAGTTGCAGTGCCTACATACCAAAGTAATGGGTGGCCTCAAAAGGTAGTTGTGACAGCTGTGTGTGCTCCGTGTTAGGCTGACATTTCCTACACGTTGGTGTGTTTAAAGGATGCTGGAAGTGGTTGCTTTGTCCATGCCAAATGCCCTTACTTCTGGCCACTGCAGTATAACCTGGTAATAGCTTTTCAAACTTTCAGGTGATCTGTACCTAATGTGTAAATCAATAAATACTGAATTTGAAAGTAATTCACGCAGGTGTCAGTAAATCTTTAAGTATGATTTCTTCAACAAAACAACACTCAGAATGTGTTCTAATAAATTGTAGTGGTCTTTGTTCCATCTTTGTCTTGTACTTTGAAATCACTGGGAGTTTGTAATTTTCTTCAGTGCATTTGATCTGCACAGCCTCAGTTGCTAAAGGTGAAAAAGGGAAAAGAGCATAGATTCTGAGAGAGCAGGTACTTGAAAAGAGCAAATCATCCTTTTACTGTTAAATAGAGAAAATTTGTACTAGCAATAATTTAGGTGCTGCAAACATGACTTAATGCTCATATTCCACTTTATGTTTTTTTTAAACTGACAGCCCTATAGTTTTAGCTTCATTTTCATTTCCTATTAGACCTATGCACAGCTTGTGTAGCATATTGCTTTAAACTTGGACTTTATTAATGAAAAAAAAATTTTATGAACAACTCTCTCTCTTCTGATTAAAATTACAGTCCAAGGAGGGAAACCATTGTGTGAGCCTGTCTGGGTTTCTGAGGGACGGCCTGTCGCTTCATTTGGCAATTACTTACTAATCAGAAATTTCATTTTGAATGAGTAGATGGTCTAATGATCAAGTGACTGATAAATTCTAGATGGTAACTGGTTTTTGCAGTGTTTACCTTAAGTTTGAGGTAGGCATCAGCCTCAAGATACAAACCTCTGTAACTTCTTGCAAGGCCCTTAGGCATTTCCAGTCTATTTTTATCAGTTTATAAAAATCAACTAGTTCTTTGGTGTGTAAATAGTAGTTTGTGTTTTTTGTTCTTGACAGCCCTGGCACAGATGTCACTACAGAACTGGACAGCTGGATTGACAAGTTTTGCTTAGATGCTGATGTGTTTGTCTTGGTTGCCAATTCTGAATCAACTCTCATGAACACGGTATGATGTGCAATGTTTTTATGCTACTTCTTTATTTAAATATTCAGCAGTTCCATAACCAGAATAGCTGAGACCTTTACAGATGGTGAATCACTGCACTTAGATCTTGTGAATAGGATTTGGGGGTGGGAGGCAAGAAATAATGTATATCCCTCACTAGGAAAAGGAGAATGAAATTCGGATTTTTTACTGGCTTGGCTTTCTCTGCCTTGAGCGTCATAATTGTCCTTTCCATTTCAGTTGGTTTTTTGATAAATGGATGATGGAGTGCTTGTCTTGCCATTCAATTTGTGGGTATTTGTCACCTGAAGACACTTGTATTACCAGAGAAATTACGGAGTATTTCATATCCAGAAGTTCAGTAGAATACACAAAATAGGTGAAGGAAGTTGAGTTCCTGTCTTGTTCCTCTCTGAGGAGAGAGTTAATTCCTTTGATACACCTTGTGTTGAGGATGAGTGCTGCAGGTTCCCTTCAGTGGGCTGTGTTTCTTCTGAAGAATGTGTTAACAATAAGCATTCATGTTGCAGGGTTCTGTGCAGTGTGGAGAGCTGAAGATATTTTAATGTCTTTGTTCTGTAAAGCTCTGTTCAGGAGAGAGAAGAGTTCTCTGTACTTTGCAGCCTAAATATTGTATGACTTGTAAGAGGAGAACATTTAAAGTGGCCAGAGGAGCTGTTGCAATAATCAAAATACAAGACCAGAAATTTGGTGTAATTTTGTAGTGATCTCCAGTTTCAACTAAACTAAGTATTGTGGATGCAGACTATAAAAGGTTTCTAAGTTATTAGAAGTGTAACTGCCAGAATGCAGAGTAATGCTACTGAGAAGATTCCTGATGACTTTTATTAAACCTGCTATAGACAAATAATATGCCCAGGTTATTCTGAGCATAGTTCTGACCTGAAAGGTCTGAACTTTCTAAATACTGAGACAATTTTTAATACAATAAGAAATTAAGTGTGCAAAGACAGTATTTGTTTGCATTCTATCAAATTAGAATAGTTTGGTAGAAGTCTGAGAAGAATGTGAGTTTAAAGACATGGCATTCCATCTTCTGAGCTGAGTACACAGAGTCAAATACAAGGGATGTGATTTAGAAGAAAAAGAAAATTCTTAAAACATTCAAGACAAAAAGGATTTGGCACCAATGTGGCCATATCTTCTCTATTATGTCACATGAGTGACACTTTTTGGCTTTTAGTATGGACAAAATCTAAAGTTGTTTACATTGTGTGTATAACACAGTTGTTGGGGTCTGTTAATTAAAGGAAAAAGAAAAAAAATATTTCTGTGAACGTCTCATTGCTATATAGAATAACATAAATTATCCTGCAGATAAAGCATATGACTACTATGTTCTCATCCTCCTTAAGCATTGTTTTTGCCTCTTGCCATAACAGGTTTGAGAATACTTGGCATTATTCTGCTACACTACCTGGGATTTTTCTACTATTCCCTCATAAATTATCCTCAGACAAAGTTCTGATTTGTGCAGCAGTGATCTTGTTTGCACATGCTTATTCCCAGCTGATGGGGAATAATGGATCTCCAGTGCTGTGGCCAGGATATGTCGTGGTGTCCTGCTGCAGTCTGGAAAAGTTTATGGCAGCACAGAGATCTCTTCTGCTTCAGCTTTGCTGAGTGGGGACTCACTCCATCACGACTTACCCATTATGACTCTGTAAACAGCAATAATGGGTGGTAGGTGCAGGGAAGAGACCTAAATACACTTAATTTTGTTAAATTAAGACATTCATCAGTGACTTCTTTGTCTGTGTCTCAACCATACGTCCTCATGCAGGAAGTGTTACTTCTCTATAGTTCAAGCTGTTGTCGCCTAGCTGAAGAATAGTTAGATCATGTATTTTGTGGATATAAAACCAGATTTGACAAGGTTAGCAAGAGAAACTTGGTAGTTCAGATAAGAGAGACTTCAT
This sequence comes from Aphelocoma coerulescens, assembly GCF_041296385.1. Taxonomy (NCBI): domain Eukaryota; kingdom Metazoa; phylum Chordata; class Aves; order Passeriformes; family Corvidae; genus Aphelocoma; species Aphelocoma coerulescens. The sequence goes on along the minus strand of NC_091023.1, from coordinate 20,051,841 downwards.
TGCTTTCACCAGACATTAGTGTTTTTTGAACTGCCTTTTTTTTTACGTTTTCTTAGTTTGTATTTGTACCAAGTTTTAGAGGAAGTTGCTGTGTCTTTGACTTTTAGCACTTGCATCAGTTTTAAGACATCTGATGACTTTTGAACTACCCTAAGCCTGTTATGTGCTGGATATCTGTGGGTTTTAGTACTGATGAATTCTTTATAATAAACTTTTAAAAAGCTAGATAAACTTCAGAATCTGTTACAGAAGAATGTGTGACTCTGGTTTGGATGTCTGGGGACATTTCTGTTTGTGCTTTAATTCTTAGGAGAAACATTTTTTCCATAAAGTGAACGAACGACTTTCCAAGCCAAACATCTTCATCCTGAATAATAGATGGGATGCCTCTGCTTCAGAACCAGAGTACATGGAAGATGTGAGTGAACTGATGGCTCTTATATGTGTTGACAGTTAGTTAATATGTATTAATATGGAAACACTAGCTTTGTTTTATTAGTAAAAGGCTAAGTTACATGGTCAGGAAATGGAAATAACCTATTCCTTGTTACAAGCAAAAAGCAAACCACAATTCAAATGACAATATATGCAGGCAAGTAATAAAATGGGAAACTTCTTTAGAACCTTTTTCCTCCACAGTTAAGCTTGTTTTTTAATCTTATTTTTGTATTACCTTTTGTTTCTGCAGTGATAGTGCAGCCTGAGGGCACAGTTTATACATTTATACCTGCATAGAGTAGCTGGTAAAGTGCAGTGTTAGATGGGAACAGTTTGAATCTTCAGATCTTCCCAACAGCAGCCAGCTTGCAGTGAGAATTTTTTCTCTGTGTATGGGGAATGAAGCGTTTACCCCAGTGACTGGCTGAGATCTCTGACTTACATAAATACAGTTGTAAAGGGAAGTATTGTTGTGTCCAGGTCTGTTTAAAGGAGTGAAAGCAGCTGCTGCCTCTGTAGGATTGACAGGCATCTGCTGTCAGAGGGGTGGTTCAGCATCTGTTTCTGACTCTGATGATGTGATTTGTTGACAGCTCAATTTTTGCCTTTTTTTCATGAGCTTTTTACCTTTTCCTTAGGTGCGTAGGCAGCACATGGAGCGCTGTCTGACTTTCCTGGTCGATGAGCTCAAAGTTATTGATCCTGTAGAAGCAAGGAATCGCATCTTTTTTGTTTCAGCAAAAGAAGTTCTGAGTGCCAGGAGACAAAAGGCCCAAGGAATGCCAGAGGCTGGTGTGTAGGAACTCCTGCTTTTCCTCAAATACAGAAAAACACTATAAAACCCGATAACTATATTTAAGATACAGTCCCTGCTGTGAGGTACTGCTGTCTCCCTTATGGTCTGTTGTTTCACAGGTGGAGCACTTGCTGAAGGATTTCAAACAAGATTACAGGAATTTCAACATTTTGAGCAGATATTTGAGGTATTTATGATGGGCTTTTTAGACTGCCTGATTTTTATTGCAAAGGTAGCTTTTTCTCTTATGCTTAGCTTAAATTTACAGAGCATTACCCACATTAGCAAGTGGAGGAGTGTGTAAGGTATTTAAACCATCTGCAGCTTTGCCTTTTCTGTGGGTTCTGTTCATACCTTCTCACCTTGAGTAGCAGATGGTTGGAAAGGAGTATTATTTAGTGAGGGAAGGGACCCAAACTCTTAGCTCGTGTTTTGAGATGTCAATACCAACATAGTCTGTGTAAGAAGAAATTATGGTCTTGAAATGTGTGTGTCACTTAACAGCCATGTGCTGGTGAATGTTTGCAGTAAGAAATTTGGTTTCATCAGTATATATGAAAAATTTACTTTCATTTCTAAAGCCAGAGTTTTGAATTTATTACCATTATATACCTCTTAGCTCTGTTACTGTGAGCATTAACACTCTCCTTGCATCCTTTGTGCTGTACAGAATCCACTCTTTCACCTCAGTTTAGCCATATTCGTAGTTGGAGTTCACAGTTTCTACAGAAGTAGGGCTGGCTAGACAGTTGAGTGGTTTCTTTGTGATAGGATCCATTTGACTCACCTAATTTGATAACTTTAATTAATTGAAACCGTTCTTGGATATGTTAAGGAGTCCTCTTGGGTATCCCTCAATGGTTTTGTGTATGAGTATTAAAAAAAAAACTGCCTCTGAAAAGTATTTGTTCTTGCATTAAAACAAACCCATTTAACCTTAGCAAAACTGCATTATGTAATGATGTGTGTATATCAGAAAGGTTTTAAAGTAACAGCTTGATTCGGTCTTGCATAAGCAAGAAAATGTCAGACTAAATTTAATCCTTATCCACACTCTTACGATAGGTGATTGAACTGTAGAAATGAAGGGTTCAGGGTGCTGGCAGGACCTGGCTCCCTGAGACATGACATTTCTAGTGTTACTAGCTGTAGTCAAACATGCATGTTTGTTTGCAGTTTTTGTCCTCAGAACTATAGTAGGAGACTTTGAGCCAGCAGGTAAAAAGTGAAAATTGAGCTTCTAGATCAGTTATTGTTCTTTAATGTATTCTGCCATCTGCTGTACCCAAAGCTTTTTTGAAAAAATATCTTATCATTACAGTTAAGCACTCAATGCTTAGAATATTTCAGTATGAAGATGGATGATGATCTATTAAATGATGCAGTGCTGTGAGTGCTCAGCACATCTGTAAATCAAATGTCACAGACTCAAGTTGGCCACCACAATGAGAAGTATCTGTCACAGGGTCACAACCATGACGAGTTTCTGTGGCAGAGGCTGGGACAAGGAACAATTCTGTGACAGCACTGCATGGCCTTAAATCAACCTTTTTTCTTCTTTTACAATGTGTTATATTTGCTGCACACCTGACTCCAACAGTGAGAGTGGATTCTGTAGTGTTTTTCCCTGCTCAGCTGTGATTCATCCTAAAATCTTTATTAATGGCTTTGAATAGGAGTGTGATCCCATCATTTAAAGAGAATGACAACTGTGCTGAATTAAGATTGCCAAAGCAATTTAGATTTTGAGCTGTTGCAGCCTCTTTCACATTTAGGTTTTGTGGCAATTTCCTAAGTTACAGTGGCAGTTTATGTGCTTTTGAAGCAAGGCTGAGACTAAATAGTTCACCAGGTCTGGAGTCTTCAGACCTAATACTCACATTACTGTCACCTGAGCTGATAATGTAGTTGACATCAGCATACTGTTGTCATCAGTTCTGCTTGCCATCTCTAGGCTCTGTATTAATGAAGAATATCATACTGCAGGGAGAACTTTCTGTGTGAAATCCTCACTGATACTGTGCCTCGTGCACTGGCAGACCAAACTCAGATGCTCTACAGCCTAAGCATTTCTCCCTAAAGCACTTTGCATTTGCTCTGTTTCCTGACAGAGGAGCTTCAAGTCCCAAGACTCTTGGATTACACTCCAGTGTGTGAAAAGGAAGGGATGAGAGCACAGATGCCTCTGTCTGTCTTCATCAGACACTGCCTCCTCCCCTGCCTCAGTCTGTCTTGCCTTTAGCTCCTTGTCCCTGTAGAGGTGCCCTGCTCAGACTTCCCAAATTTCTCTCACTTTTTTGTCCAGCTCACATCTCTAAGTAAGCTGCCACTTCACTTACAGACCTGTCCACATGTGCCTTGTTCCCCCTGGCTCTATCTGCTGGGTTTGCTCCTCCTGGATTCTCTTACCCTGCTTTTGTCTTGACTAAAATTGGACAGCTTTTTCCTCTTTTCCATATGGGCTGAGAAGAGGAACTGTTACTTCTCCAGTACTTCCACATTCCTGATGTTAGTATCAGTTCCCTGATGGGAAAGCCTGTTCATTCCTGAGGACTGATACGAGCTCATTATAGCTAGAATCTTAAAAAAAAAATCTAGACCCACCAGTGCTGGTCAGTTGTGATACAAGAGAAATTTGGACTATTTTTGAAAGGCTTGTATGATTTATGTAGACTTTTGTGTGAGGGTAAAAATCTTTCCAAAACTAGATGAAGCATGTTTGCAAAGCACAGGGTGGTTGAAGTTGCTAAAAGAAAAACTGGTGCAGGCATTCCTTGAAACACTTGTAGGCAGTGGGAAATTAAGATTTTAGAGATTCATGTAGTAGCTTTAAAAAGTGATGCTATTATATATGTCAGCTGTATTGCAACAAAGGAAAGGGAGGGAGGCAGTCTTAAAGCATTGAATTCTTGGATCAATTCTGAATTTTTATGTTGGGGAATAACAGAAAGTAGTTGGTGTATTTCCTGAAGTTCTGCAGTGAGATACATAGAATGCCTTATTAAAATAGCAAAGAAATGCCTGCACCCTGCACTGTGTGCAGTAGTGCTTAGTGGATATCCTACATAAAACCAACCCCACTGTGCCTTAGGTTATGGTACTTCTCAAGTTTCTTAAAAATACTGGCAGCAGAAGTGTTGTGGGAAGTGGTGGAGGAGGGAGGCAGGGTGGAAGAGTACTCCTGGCTGTAAATGGGAGCAAGGCAGAGCCAGAATGAGGCAGCTGCTGCAGAGCCCTTCCCCAGCACTGCCCGGGGATGGAACACGGAGCACACTGAGCATGTAATGACTGTCCTGTGATACAGGCAGTGGGCTGGAAGGTAACTGGCTTTGGTTAGGCTGTTGAAACATACTTTAATCTTTGTTTCAGTAAATACTTACATACAGACTAATGGCAAAACTGCTGCTGTGCCCCTCTTACCTTTCGCTGTCATTTAACTAACCTTTGTGTTTTTCCTAGTGCTCTAACTTGGATTTTCTGATTGTGTTGTGAGTGACTGTCACCCTTTTACCTACCACATACTAACGTTGGGAAGACTCTTTGCTCTGTGCCTAGTCTAGCTCTTACAATGTGCTGATATTTAAGAAACTCTGGCTTTTCATTGCTGATTTCTAGATCTGCTTCATCGAGGAACAGGGACAGTTTTACCCATTTTTTAATTTTGTTTTCATCTATTATTTTTACATAGCTGAAATTTGTTATTACAGCATTTGCTAAGGTCATAGGCAAATCTTCTAAAAGTAATCCAAACCTGTGCCATGAAAGGTGAATCCACAGATGGAGAACAATTTAAAAATCCCATAGATCTGATTTAAGGAAATAGCTGCTTGGTTTCTTCCCCTCAAACACAAGATCTCTTCAGTCACTGTCCTGTATTTCTGAATTTCTGTTCAATATTGAAGATTGATTAGAAATTGTATCGTTAGAGCATTTTCTACCTACTCATTTAACACTTCAATAATATACAAGCAAGCTGATATTTTAAGGACTACTTACCTTTTGTTTATCCCATGAGAAAACCCTTGTTTGTTGTTCCTAATTGTGTATTTTGTTCCTGGATGATCAGTATTGATGTGAGAATGTCACATTTTATTGACAATTGCCTCTTGAAACTAGGTGTAGTGCAACAAAGAAAACTCAAGCCAGGCCATATTGCCAGCATTCATATTTGACATTTGTAATTCCAAAAATAGATAGTTTTGAAAATTCCCTGAAGAGATAGATTTATGTATTCATCTGAGTTTTCTTTTTCTTTACATTATTCATTTATTTTAAAAGAATGAAAACCTATGCACATTACTGTGAATGGACATGAAGGCAGATTTGCTGCTATAGACTCATTTGAGATTTCAGTTTCTATTGTCTTTTAATTTCCTTATACTTTCTTCCTTTTTACTTCCCACTGGTTTAAGTTCATGGTAAAATTGGCAGCATGTGCTTTCTGACAGTGAAATTCCTGATTGTGTTGGCATGGAATTGCAGTAATGTGTTGTGGCTTGGGCCCCTCGCAGGAGTGTATCTCGCAGTCAGCCGTGAAAACCAAGTTTGAACAGCACACTATCAGAGCTAAACAGATAATAGATACTGTGAAAAACATTATGGACACCATAAACGTGGCAGCAGCAGAGAAAAGGTAGGTGGGTCAGAGGGCTGGTTGGCTTTGGTTTTTCCAGATGATCTGAGGAGACATTTCTGTGCTGGTGATTTTCTTGGGCCATTATGGACTTTAAAATTCCCTTTTCTGCTGGGTAAGAAACAGACAATTTCCCTGGTGTGTCCATATGTCGGTCTTACCATTGTTCATGTGCCCACTCAGTTGTGTTCTTGGTCTGTGACTTCTGTACAGGGATCTTGGTTTACTTTGTTGTTCTTCATTACTGACTTGCAATCTGTGTGTTTTCAAATGAAATATCTAAAATTTTAAGGTTTTTGAGCTGTACCCAGCATTTCAGAGGTGATGTTTGGGCCTGCTTTACTTTCATTACAGTCACACTGAAGGAAAAAAATGGGAGGATGTAGATGCTTTAATTTGCAAGTGATTAGAATACTGTAAGGAATGAAATGAGCCCAAGCTCACAGAGGCTTGGCCTCTGGCCCTTTCCAGATTGCATCCTTAAATATCTTTATTCTCTCTTTGCTCATGGAATCCTTTAGTAGTAATGATAGCAGCTCATCTGCTGTGTCTGGTAGTTTCATGTATCCTTTGAGGTTTGCATATGTGTGCAGTTTTTTCCTCACTTTTGTTGCCACCTTGTCTCTTGTACACAGTGAACTTGCTGTCATGATTAATCCTTCCCATCCATCTCCTTCCTGCCTGTCAATAATGTGTCTTTGTGTTTCAACAGACTTCACTGTGCTGTCAAACACGCTCATCCCCCTGAATATGTCAGCTTTTACAGACTGCCTGTTTACATACTGACTTGTCTCACGTTGTCAGATCCCATGAAAACATGCTGTGAAATGTTTGAAAATATTCTGATACTCCTTTCTGTCAGTGGATTTAACCAGAATGTCTGTGGTGACCCCTCTTAGCCTGAATTGCTGTTTGTTGTTTCTGCTGGCCCTTCAAGATGAAATTGCTCTAGATTTTCAGGAATTTTTGCTTAAGTGATAGGTCAAGGAATTGTAAAGATACTTGTTTGTGACAAGGTTTGTGACAATGTCCCCTTTCCGTTGTAGGGTCATCAGATCATGTCACTGTTAAGGAGTAGTTGAGTGCTGTTTGTGAGCAGCAGTTTGGTCAGATTTTCCCCTTTTCTGAATCAGGGTAGACGAGTTATTAAAGGCCTATGATTACCCACACCTTTTGTAGTTGTAATGATGTGATAATACAGTGATAACAATTCTGACTTGAAATGCTGGTTTTGAGTTGTGTTTGCTCAGCACTTCTGGAGCAGTGCCTCTGCTTTGGGCAGCCAGTGTCCCTTGGGATACCCTCTGGCTGCTTGGAAGCCATCAGCTGGATGATCCATGCCTGGTTAAGGCCTTGTTTCCTTCTTGGGAGAATACATGGTAGTGATGGTGATTTCCTTTCTGCTGGGTTAGAGTCCATTCCATGGAGGAGCGAGAAGATCAGAAGGACAGGCTGGACTTCGTTCGAAATCAGCTGAACATTCTGACAGAAGATACCAAGGAAAAAATCAAACGTGTTACTGAGGAAGTCGAAAGTAAAGTAAGTAAAGGCAGTGGGAACAACCTCCCAAATCCAAGTGTTGCCTCCTCTCTCAGGCACCTCCTTTTGGAGCCCACCCATCTCAGGAGCTATGTTTGAAATATCTAGAATGTTCCTTTTTCAAAACAAAAACAAAAACAAAAACAAAAAAACAAAAACAAAAACAAAAACAAAAAAAACAAAACAAAACAAAAAAAAAAAAACGAACAAAAGCTTCCTGGCTGTCAGGTGATTGAATCATTTCTTGGGACAGTTCATGCAGTAGTCTATTCTCAGTCTGTCTGGAAAAGGTAGCAGAAACATTTTATGCATTTCCTGTGTTCTTACAGGTCTCCTCTGCCATGACTGATGAGATTTGCCGGCTTTCAGTTTTAGTTGATGAATTTTATTCTGATTTTCACCCTTCTCCTCAAGTATTGAAGCTCTATAAGACAGTAAGTTTTTTTAAATGGTTTGAAGCCATGCTCTTTGTCTTTCCCTTAATTTCTACTTCTGTATTTTCATAAATTCCATAGATTTTATGTGACTGTCTGAACATTCCAGGATTTTTGCTTGCTGACATGTGCATATCTCTACCCAAAACGGAAAAAGGTTGAAAATATTTTCTGCTTTGTTTTTGGAAAGAAATTAATTTTTGTTTCAACCATCTTTTTAGGAGTATAGTGGTTCCTAATTTCTAGTCTTCGCTTCCAGTAAATAAGACTTTGCATAAATAATTTTTACTACTCCTAACATTAAATAGATCCAAAAATAAAATGAGCTTGCAAATACTCAACACTTTTAATAAAAACTGGTTTGGCTTTTTTTAACTTTTATAAATTCCTCCTCAAACTTAGTGCTTTAAATTAAGGCACGTATACCTGTGTTGGCCTCTTATGCTCAGACTTTGCTGGTGACAATGACTGCCATAGCTCCCCCTGTAATCACAGAATGTTCTGCGTGGGAAGGGACCCACAAGGATCACTGAGTCCAGCTCTTAAACAAATGGCCCATATGGGGATCGAACCCCCAACCTTGGTGTTGACAGCACCATGCTCCAACCGCTCGAGCTCATCTCAGGCTGTTCCAGCCTGGTTGATCCCCTGGGAGTGCTACATTTTCAGGACAATCTGTGCTGTTTCACCTCAGCAGAGTATCCTGAGCAGGCCCCCATGGGAGTTGGTGGGATGGCTTTATCCCTGTGCAGAGCAGTGGAATTGGCTCCCATCAAATGACACAGGAAGGGCTTTGCAAGGCAGTAGGTGTCGGTTTGCTTTTCACTGTCACAGGTTATTGAAAGTAAAGACTTTTCCATATGGTTTTTAATGATTACAGTCCTTGGGAAATCTTTCCTGTGTCACTTCAGTTATGTTTTCAGTCCCAGCGTGCAGTTGGAAAGCATGGTATTTCCATGGAAACATGCTTTTCTTCCCACTGTAAGTAACAGTGCTTGGTGTGTAACATATTCCTGCTCCATATAATGTAACTGATTAGCTAAATACAAATTGATGAGCTTGTGTTCTTTATAACACTTCAGGAACTGAACAAACATATAGAAGACGGTTTGGGAAAGAACCTGGCTGAGCGCTGCTCCAGTGAAGTCAACCAGTCAATGCACCAGTCCCAGCAGGAGATTATTGGTAAGAGGAAGTAGGAGGAATGTTAACACTTTACATTTAAAGGAAGAAAATTTAAGAAAATTCAGTTTTAAAATAATTTTCCTTCTGATCATGCTTAACGTTGATGCTATAAATGATTAAGGAAAAGCCATGATAGACCAGGACTGAGTGTTCAGCTCAGTCACCTGTTTCTGATACTAACCAGTAACACATGCTGGGGGAGAAGAATAATGAACCAGGGTAAATATAGCAATCCCTCTCCATTTTAGGGACTTCTGAGCTGATACACTGCATCTGGATTAATGTCTTAAGCAAGTAGTAATGGACCTGTCCTCTAGAAACTCATCTAATTCTTTTATAAACCCATTTAAAATTTGGCTTCCATAAGAGATACACCAAATACACTAATTACTAGAAAATGTTTCTGCAATATAATGCTCTCCCTATGTCCCTCCGGACCCAGAATGCAAAACAGTTCATTTCACAAAGAATTTGTGCACTTCCCCCCCCTTTATTTTTTCCTTTATAAATGGTATCTTTATTGCACATCCATCTCTATTGATCTGTTCCTGGTAATAAGAGATTCAGAGCATGATCATGAAATTATGTGAACCCTTCCATCCTCTTAGTAATCATGTTGCTGTTCCTGTGTGGCACCACAGAACTGATGGGTAAATCAGTTTTTTTTCTTACTCCATCCTTATCTGTTGACCACTGATAGAGGTCTTTCAGTTAATTTGCATCTTTTTTCCAGCAGTGCTTCCTTGGTGAGTTGATTTTCATGACTGTTTTCTTGTATCAGAGCAATAAATTCCCTGCTCTGTTAGGGTCAATCCTGCTTAAATGCCACTGATTTTACAAATAAGTAAATAATGTACTGGTCAGTTTATATTCTCGAAATTGACAAAGTTGGTCAGCAGTGCAGGGATACTGCTTGTGAATAAGATCTTCTTCTAATGTTAACTCATCTTTACTGTTTGTTCTTATTTCTAGAAAATCTGAAACCATTGTTGCCTTCTAGTGCTCAGGATCAGCTCCACCTGCTAATTCCATGCAGGAAGTTTGACCTTAGCTATGATCTAAACTGTCATAGCCTGTGTGCAGATTTTCAAGAGGATATCATGTTCCACTTTTCTTTGGGATGGACTTCTCTTGTAAACCGTTTCTTGGGTCCTAAACAAGCTCAGAAGGTACTCCTGGGATTAGCAGATCCAAACCTACATGTGAGTCCTTTGGAGCTTGCACTGCCATTGAGTGCCTTGTTTTACCTTGATGAGAATATATTGATTTTTACTCTTTGCCAGTGCTATTTACATGCCTCCTGCTACCTTTCCCTAGACCCATTGTGTGAAATATTTCTGGTGAGGGTTGTTTTTATTGGATTATATTCAGGATTAGAACGGAACTGAAAACATCTCCTGAACTTTCTGCAGCTGTTGCACAAGTTGGTTTTCCTTTGGATTGAACCCTTTGGGAAGCCTGTTCCATTTGTAACATTTGGATCCTTAGTTTGGAACCAGCCCTATGCAGACACTTATTCTCTGTTGGAGGAGCTGTCAAAGCCTCCACTGCTCCTCAGGAGTCTTGTTCAGATTTCTTTGCTGAAGGGTTTCCTTCAAGTAAATCAAAGCCTGAATATATGAAAATAAAACCCATCTGTGTAGTTCCTTAATGCTTTTGACTCAGGCTGCCATGTTCCCATCTTCTAGATCCCTGGTCCTTTAGCCAGCACCCCGTCTGCCGCCAGCCTTCCCGCCATAACTCCCGAGAACGTGCCCCAGGATGACTTTATGGTTCCTTTGGTGTTGGGTTTAGCCTCGCTGACATCCCGGACCTCCATGAGCATCATCGTGGTTGGCGGAGTGGCAAGTAGCACTGACAGCATTCCCTGCTGGAAGGGGTGGCAGAGGCGGAGCTGCTCTGTCCTGCTTGGGGTGTAAAACAGAGTGTGCCCTGGATTTGACACTGGGCCAGATGAGCACATGCAGTGCCCTGGATACCCACAGTCAGTTCATCGTGTGAAACCAGGCTAATCACTCTGAGGATAGCTGGGCATATTCTCTGTGCCATAAGTCTGTGTTCAATGCCTGAATTAAATGGTGATCTGATGGTGGTACCTCCTTCAGTTTGAATTTAGTTGGAGCTTTGGTCCTTCCCTCATGAAAGAGCAGGAAGGCTTCTGTAACCTGCACGTTCTTTTTGCCATTGGGGACCCGCTCATGTGAGTGTAGCTGTATTGCTCCTCAGTAGTATTATGGCAAAAAATTATTTTCTTAAATAAATCCAGTGGAAGGGCTGTGAAGATGATTTTAAAAAAGATGGGTGGAATTAGATTTTACCTGTAGGGCAACTTATTTAAGCTAACGAAGATTTTCTTTTTCAGATCTGGAAAACCGTAGGCTGGAAACTGATCTCGTTCTCCCTGAGCATGTACGGGCTGCTGTACCTGTACGAGAGGCTGACCTGGACCACTCGGGCCAAGGAGAGAGCCTTCAAGCAGCAGTTTGTGAACTACGCCACCGAGAAGCTGCAGATGATTGTCAGCCTCACCAGCGCCAACTGCAGCCACCAGGTGCAGCAGTAAGTGTCACACAGGCTGGCCCCTCACTGGGCAGGCCACTGTCACTGGCCCTGCACCATGTGGGAAGGCACCTCTAGTGTCCCTTGGCACTTAGTGGGAGAGGGTTTGAAGGGAGTTTAAAATGCCCACCTGAAAAGGCCAGTACCTGCATCTGTGAGTGGCTGATTGAGGTGCTCTGAAGATGGTGGCTCTCTTTGTCCAGTGCCACGTGAGAGGTCATTCTAGTGGAGGCCAAGTTGCTCTGCCCTTGGAGGCCCTGTAAGGATGAGCAGAGCTGCTGCCCCAAGGGCTGTTATGGGCAAGTTCTGAGCAGCCAGTGCTGGCTCTTCTGCACTGCAGGAGATGAATTTGAGAGCCTTTCTGAATGAGCTACACGGGAGAAGTGTTCTGCACCCTGGGGGCTAGAGGGCGCATTAGCAGGCCTAATTTTCTGAAATAATAATTTAATCAAAACACGTATTTTCAACAAGAGGCTAAGGGAGACAATCAGCTGGACATTGCTTAGCAGAGACAGGTGGGAAAGTGTTTTGGGAAGAGAACAGAAAAAAAAGTGGAATAGTAAAAAGTTAAGCTTCAATAGAGGAAAGAGATCCATCCCTGTGTCCAGCAGCTCTGTGAGGACATGGAAGAGTTGGACTCAAACCAATGCTCCAGTAGAGAGGAGAGGGTGCTTCCTCTCCTGCCTGAGAGCTTGGATGCTGGCCCGGGCTGGTAACTGGGTTTGTTTTCCCTTTGTGTAAGGATGAGTCTTGCAACTGGGGCTGGGAGCATGTGGCTAAGGAGGGACATAGGATGGGGTGCCCCAGGGGGCAGGTCTGGGGCACTCCTCACCCTGCACAGGACTCACATTCATGTGGCACAGGGCACTGAGCTTGGGGGTGTGGGGCTGCTCCAGCACCTCCTGCCACAGCCAGAGCCCCATCTCAGACTTGTACCTGTTAATGTTCTATGAAAATGGCCAGGCACGATGTTGGCATAGACTGAGGTGTGTTTGGCATGTTGAGGGTTTTGTTTTCTAATTTAAAAAGTACCCAGTTTTCCTGCTTTCTGCTATTCTCTAATCCCATAACAGCTGGAGGCTTTGATTGCTCTGTTCTGCACACTGCAATGCCATGAGATTTTATTTCTTACTATTTTTTTTAGCATAAGCTTCTGTGAATCGTGACTGTAAACTTGTTTTCACTTTAGGGAAATGGCCACTACCTTTGCTCGGCTCTGTCAGCAGGTGGATATTACTGAGAAAAACCTAGAAAAAGAAATAGCTAGGCTTTCCAAAGAAATAGATCAGCTGGAGAACATACAGAGCAGCTCCAAGCAGCTGAGGTAAGTCTTGGTGTGACTGGCCACGTGCATCTCTTAGCCCTGCTGACTGCAGAGTGATCAGTGCCTACCATTACTCTGGAGTCGAACTAGGTTAGCTCAGGTGCAGAAGGGGATGCAAAGATACCCTGAACAGCTCAGGGTAAGTTAAATAAATGTATGCTGTTGCCTCAGTGAATTAGCTAACCTCCAGAAATACTATTTTTTAGATAATCTTTACCCTTGTCTCTCTTCAGTGTATGAGAGAGAGACCTTTGACCAGAATTTGAGTCTCCTTGAGGGTGGCACCTTCCCAAAGCCCCCTCCCCAGAGCAGAGCAGGAGAGCAGCTGTGCTGTGTCGAGTTGTCCAGTGCAGTACTGGTGGTGCAGTAGCAGGGGTAGGCAGAGGAGGAGCTTCCAGGAGTTGGTGGTTCAGGGACTTGGCAGCAGCCTCAGCCGTAGTTTCCTGTTCTTTCCCCCTGCTGAAAGGCTGCCCTGGCTTTGGGCTGTTGCCTTCTGGCCTTGGGCATCCACCACCACTGTCAGGTGAATATCTGCCCCCCACAAACCTCTTCTAAAAACCTGCTTTTAGGTTTTATTAGTGCTGGAGGGTCGCAGTAGAGGAATAGAAATGAAACACTGATGTCAGTCGTGCCTTTGGGATGTTCCCAGCACTGAAGTAAATGCCTTGCTTTTGTTTGTTTTACAGAAATAAAGCCATTCACCTTGAGAACGAACTAGATCGCTTCACAAAACATTTTCTTCAAAAGAGTAAATAAAATGTCATTGTGAACGTTCCTGGTGCTCCTTTGTAGGGCAAAGCAGAAATTTTACAGGTGACACTTCTACTCTGTGGAGTCACTTGAAATAATTTACATTTTTAATGTTACTTTGGGTGGCATTTTTTGTTGTAAAACTTGGACTCTGATGGTGAACCAAACTGAAGAGCTGTGGTACTCTTGAGTGTTATGTTTGTTTTGCAGATTTTGGGTTAAAAATTACCTTTAAACACTAAATTTTTTTGGGCACTTGACAATAAAACCCCAAATCCTCGCTGGTTTTCCTGAGTATGTAGCAGTGGCAAGTCTCGCTTCCTGGCATCCAGGACTTTAGGCAGGGAGAGAGCTTAGCCCAGTCTCCTGCTTTCACCTGCTAATGAATTGTCCAGGGATGGAGAGTGCTGGTTTTCCATGTGGGTTTGATTTTGTATAGGGAAGTACAAACTCTGGCATGGGAAAGGACTCCAGGCAAGTTTGGAAAGCAGGTGCCAGTGTGTCGGGCAGCAGTTCCTCTTTAAAGCACAGTGAAAGATGGGGGGTGAACTGCACTAAGGAAATGCAGTGGGCCACCTCCTTGAGCCAAGAGGGCACTGGTTAGGTAAAAGTGGAGCTATTTTTGCAGTTGGTAGCACAGTGAAGTGGTCCTTTGCCTGTGAGCACAGGGCTAGAGCCATGGCCCAGTGAGCTCAGGTGTGTCACCACCCCCAGCTCACAGCCAGGCACAGCAGGCTTTGCTGAGATGGTCTGGACAGGATTGGTGCAGGTTGGGTAGGGAAGCTCAGGGTGTCAGGATGGACCTGGAGCTCCTGCTGCTGGCTTCAGGGAGCAGGACATGGTGAAACCCCATCACTCCCTGACCAGTGCAGCTGTAGGTTCTGCTGTAGAACAGGTCTCCTTTAGGTCAGACTCCAGGCAGCTGTGCTGGAGTCCTTTCTTGCTCACCTCCAGCAAAGCCTCTTTAAAAAGCTTCTGCTGTTGCTGTCTGCAGTCATTCAACATCTACTTTTTTCTAAACTAGACTTTTTAAAATTATTTTAAAAGAAAAGCCTTTTCAGAGTATTTATATATTTTTATGGCAGTGTTAACATTGACTAAATTAAAGATTCAGCTCTAAGGGATAGGAACTTGCTATGTTCCAGTAACTAAGGGCTATCTCATCAAGAAATAGATGTAAGATGTAATGCTAGAGGCATTAAGGGAAGACAACAGTTCCAGTGTGTTCAGGTGTTTGTTCTGACTGTGCATGGGGAGTCCTGGGGGTTTGAAGAAAACTCTGGCATCCACCAGTGAGTAACAGCCCAGCTTTGGTGTGGGTGAGGGCACAGCTGTGTGTATCAGTGCTCTGTTTGTGGAGCATTTGTATTGACATTGTATCAAGATAAAACTTTCAATGCATGTGTTCTACAGTTATTTATTAAAAAAAAAGTACTACCCCTGTGCTCTGGTAAGTTCTTTGGCAGCTCTGCCCCAGGTGAGGACCTGCACCTCATTCCCACAGGTCCTGGCTGCTGCTGTGTGGCTGCTCCATCCCCATCCCAGGGACACCTGCAGGCCAAGGGCTGCTCTAACACAACACTGACAGCTGACCCAGGCTGGTTAAAAGCACTTGTTTATTGGTTACAATATCAACTCATGGCAACATCTTTCACTGAGCCACTGTACAAATACAAAGAAAAAGATCCATCGTGGAAAAAAAAAAAGCTATAAACAAAGTTCATAGCAAGTGATTTTTTTGTCACAGGGAAGTCTTTTTACAACAGCACTGTTAAAGAACAAATGGCACAAGTCCCTGGTTTTTTAATAGCTTAAATAAAAGCTTTAAGACTGTTTCTGAATACATACACAATCCAAAGGCAGTGCAGAATCACTTCATAATTGGTAACATTACCGAAGTTTTCCAAAGTAGTCAGCAACAAGTAAAAACAAAACAAAACAAAACAAGCTGATGAGAGGTGCTGGGAACTAAAGGCAAAGTAAAATTAAGCATGTTTAGAAGCACTTTGTTTTGGACTCCTTTGGATGTAATATGTACTACAAGTGTTCAGATGCTTTTATTTAAAAAAAAAAAGAAAACACAAAGAGAGCACCATTGTGTAAGTAAAACAAAGGCTTGAAATACCTAAGACTATTCCACCGAAGTCCATATTAGTTAAAACCTAAACATACTGTGTGGTATAAGAATGTCAGGCACATGTAATCTGTTATCAGTTATATCAATTAGTAACACTGTTCACACATTTACCATAACAACACTGCATTAACATTCTGCATGTATTTTACATAACCAGCAATTGGATAAAAGGCTCTGGTGCCTCTGAAGTGTAGGAGGAGTGTGACCAGCATGCATGCCAGAGTACTGGATACACAGTGCACCATCAACCCATGCTAAGTACTTGTACAGGAAATGCTATCTCAAAACCAGCCATTCTGCTACACAACCATTGATACCAACTAATCCAATTAGCCAAAACTCTCACCAACATCTTAAAGCACAGCACTAAACCTAGTGGAGGTGACACTGTCCCCAGAGAGGACAGACTACAACTCTTGGAATGTTTTCACAATGTTTTCATTCCACCTTGAAGTAATTAATGCGAACTTCATTGTGGGACAAGCAGTTACACAACTGAAGTAAGGAGTCAACTACTTCCAACCCATGCATTACAGTAAGGACACACTGGGACCTGCTGCTGCTCCAGCTCAGCTTTGCCAAGGCAAGGTCAGGCCCTGTCCTCTTTAATCCATGTTCCCTTTGGAATGGTACAAATCCTGTCAATACATGGAGCTGCCAGCTCTGCCAGCACTGCCATGGATCTGCAGTTCAGCACAGCAGAGGACAGCAGTGTTTGGAAGGAAAAAGGCTGGAGACAGAGGGAACCAGGCCCCATTACTGAAGTACACGAGCAAACATCAGCACGAAGCCACAGCAGCTTTCTGTGGTTTCCAGAATCTCAACCGCTTTCTCCACCAATAAACAGCCATCCAAGGCTAGATGGGAACACACCCAGGCTGGGCACTTGCCTGAAGGGAGAACTCTCTATTGCAAAGTCAAATCACATTAGAAAATGCTGACAAACTACCAGAATAAAATAAATCTTGTTACACCAAGCACATGGTTCTGCTTCCCGAGCCATAACCGACTGCCTTTAGAAGAGAGGCTGGGCAAGAGTTACTCTGCCACTGTTTGGCACAATGCTCTTGGTTACTCCAGTTCAGTAATGACACAACTTATTTGAAATTCAGCTAAGGATGAAGTTTGGCTGCAAACTTTTAAAGCCAGTGAAGATGTGCCCACTCATGCTGCAAGACCTGCTGTGAGCGAGTTTGCTGTCACAGTGCAGAGTCAGAAGTCACACAAGCTGCACACATGGGCCCACAACAACTGCAGGCACACCAGTTTCCTTGAAATTCAAAGCTGGTGTAAAACCTTTTAAGTAAAACCTATCAAGGGTCATTTTATTTCCTTCCTTCTTTTAGGAGGAGTTTGAGCTTCTACCATAAAAGCCACCTCCACTTCAGCTGGGGCATCAACCTCAAGAGGTCCCTGCCAGCCGTTTGAAAAAGGGAATGCCAGAGCCTCAGTCATTCCATGGCATCACACAGTACCTGTGGTACTGGAATGTGCAGGCTTGAAAACTAACCCACAGCCAGGGCAGTACTGGAACAGCAAACGTCACCTGGGCAGGATCTATCACAGGCTTCCCACAAGCTCCAAAGCCACACCAGACGCCGTTTCCCCCGTTGTGCTCAGGTTTCTCCCGGGTCTCACGTGTACCGACACCAGAGACCCTCAGACCTGGGGTGACCGAGGAGCAGGGGCAGGCAGAGCTCTGGGATGCTGTTGGACACCTCAGCAAATAGTTGGCATTCCTTAGTATTTATTTTAAAAGCAGCTGAATCCAAGAGGCAAAAGCCATCCAACAATGACAGTGAAGTTATTGGCAGTAATACCTGTACAAGAGCCACTATCACTGTGACAGGCTACCTGAACTGGTAAGAAAAGTTATATACAGCTGTAAAATTGGTTTTGGAGTTTCACAAGTAGAAACCAGTTTTAATACCAGAATGTAAAAATGGCACCGGTCTTGGCAAAGGTGTTGACTAGGAAATTGGTTCAAAACACACTTCTACGGAAAAAAATTTTTTTAGAAAAAGAATATTTTCTTAAAATTCCTTAGTAACAAATTTCCAGAATGATTCACTCAAGGCAGCTGTGAGTTAAAAAAAAAAAAAAAAAAATCAAGTGCACCACTAAAAAATAAACTGAGTCTGCAAGATCCCAAAGAGCTGCTCACTTAAGAGAGTTACAAGAATTCCATAATAGTTCTGTTAATGCAGAGAGATCACAAAGCAAAATGCTGAGGAATTCCTGTGAGACACTATACAGTGGGATTTTGGTCCTACACCACAGGCTGCTGTTAGGAAATGTTCCTTCTCCAGTATAAGAAGCGCCTTTTTTCTTACTTTAAAAGTGAATTTACCGTGATTGACTGGTACATTTATTGGCACCTTCACCATTATAGACATGGCAAGTTTACAGGCACAGTCTGGAAGTACTGAAATTTAGGATTAAAAAATACCAGAAACTTGACAAAAGTCATCTCAGCCAGAAATCCATTTGGATATACTACAGGATTCTGGGCCCTTCTCTTTACTACCTGACCCAGAAACACCCAGACTCCCCATCAGTTCCAATGAATGATGACTAATACCATCTTCCAACCTGGTGATTTAAAATTCACGTTATTTTTAAAATAAGTCACTTAAGAGAAGCCAATAGACTTAATCCCCCATTCCAAAATAGCCACAGACGTTCAGATTCCCAAGGGAACATCCACTGTGAGCGCAGACATGCTGCCAGGCACCAAAAAGTGAAGCAACCTCCCTGGGCAGTTTCAAATGGGCATCAGTCACTTGATTTTCCTGTCTCTGCACTGAACTGTACTTGGTCAGATTTCTCAGCAACTGACATCAAAATCAGAATCAAATCAGCAAAGGAGCAGAAATGGCTATTTACAGTGTCGGAGCTGCAGGACAGCTGGCACCTAGAAACACCCATGGCACAGCCCTCAGTGACCACACAGAACAAGCACACCCTTCAGGTTATCCTGGGCAGTTCTCAGGGGTCACACAGGCGCAGTTAAGTTACACAATTCCTCTGGTAATTCACACTGCACAGAACTGACAACAAGCACTTTTGGCTGCGGTGTGCTTTGGCAACCCCTGAATTTGGAGGGGGATTACAAGCAATTAACTGCACAGTTAAATCCTCTTTAGGAATTTAAGCAAAGTCCTCCTGAAATTCTCAGTTGGTGTGGAATGAGCAAGCTCTGCAGAGACACTGCTCTGGGCTCTGAGCAGCAGCCAAGTCACTGTGAGTGCAGATCAGCTGGAGCTTGTGAAGGGCCAAGCCCACCCATTTGGCCAGCGCTGAGCCAAAGGGAAAGCACTCAGCATTTGGCTTCTGTACCCACAGACTGCGTGGAGTAACTGATCAAAATCCTGCAGGGAGGAAGCTAAAACTTCTGGATTTATTTTATTTTCCAATTATTTCTGCTGTTGGTGCAAGTCTACCTGGCATTAACTCCTTGGTGTTTGGAGGTCATGACTGCCAATGGATGAACCAGGAACCACTGGCTTGAAGGAAGAACCCCCCTGATCAAAAACAGGCAAGCAGGTCAAGAAGTGAGTGAGTAAGGCGGTAGGTATTAACTGGGAGTCTCCAGGGCCTTTAAAAAAAAATTCAAATGCCTTCCATTATAAAAAACACATACATACCATTGGCTTCACTTTATCTACAGTAAATTCACAAAAACATTTAAAACAGCAATCTAGTTCACCCACTACAAAACTCAGAAGTGACATCTCGGGTTAAAAGCAAAGCTATAAATGTAGTTCCTTAAAAAACGCAAACATATTTCTTTACATACAGACAAATGTTACATGATTGGCTGCTATAATGTGTATATTCTGTTATGTACAAAAAAAAAGTACAGGATTAGCAGACTGAGCACAAGCAAAAACCCTTCAAGGACAATCTAACCAAACCACCAAAAACAAAAAGACTGGCTCTTAGTTTGTCGGTCACCATGATTATGTGTGCTGGCCCCTTTTAAAAAGTCAGTGATTTCTTCCCCCCTCCCCTATTTCTTCACTTGATTTTTTTTCTAGTTTACAGAAAGCCTTTTTGTGTAATAATCAGTGAATAGAAAAACTTCACCTGCAAATACAAGGTAGAAATGTTATTTCACAGCTATAGGCTGCAGCATTGATCTCTCCAGATCTCAAATGGAGAATGTACATGTTTGGCTCCCAGTTAATTCCAGATTCTGAGAAAACTGTCCCAAGACCCTGTAGCTACAGCCATGCCGTCATCAGTAACACCTAAACAGCTGACACGGTTGTCATGGCCAGCCAGGACACCTGGAAAAGAAGAAGCAATGGAAGTTTAGTGTCTGCAGGATATTAAGGACTTCAGTTGTTACTCTGTTCTCCCAAGCAAGTCTTAAATTTACTGAAGAAGATGCAATGCAAGATCTTAATCCTCCTTTTTGTTTTTTACCCTGAAGAACCATATAGACTGTAACAGCCTTATCAAGAAACCCAACAATAAGGTATGTAAAAATGTACACACAATATTGCCTCCATTTTTCTCTCTGCCCTTATGACTTCTCCTTCCTGTCCCAAAGATGTCCTCCTCCCTAATCAGGCTCTCTACTGGCTTTCCCCCCTTTTCTGCCATGCTGTCCACAATTTCAGCCATCAAGCACTCCCAAAATCAAATGTGATGTCTCCTGACAAAGCCCTGGATACATTAACTGCCTTGAGTTTCCTAAGTTTTGCAAACCCTAGGGATTGCAAATCCCCCATATATTGTGACAAAGAGAAGAGCAGCATCATCCTGCCTCCTTCCTGCTTTGGTTCTGCTTTCCCTATACCCCTTCTTGCCCTTGTCTGCCCTCCCAAGGTTCCCCATCCAGGTCTCATAGAACTAAGGAAAAGGATCTATTTTCAGTCTGAACAGCAGAACTGATGTTCAGAACAGAACCAGGCCCCAGCATTTAAGGTACTGTATGAAATGAGAAAGAAATAGCTGTGCTATAAACATGCTGTGTCCTGACCAGTAACTAATTCAAGGACCAGAAGTTTCCACTTCCCCTCTTTCCCAACAGCAGGGTTTGCAAAGCAAAAAGACTCCTGTAGCTACATGTGAATTACTGCCACTCATGGGTGCAAAAGTCAATGCAAACATGTAATTTTGCACTACTTAATTCCATAAATTTCAGTGAAGTACGTTTTCTGTAGATGCAGTTTTGGAGGGCATTCCTCAGCCACAAGAACTGGCATCTCCCAGCACACAGATCTGTAAAGCCCTAGAACAGGCCTGTTCTCCTGACTCATTTACTGCTCACACCACGGAGATGAACTGGAAGCAGTGTAACTTCTGGAAGATACAACGAAATGCAATAAAAGGATGCCATTCCAAGAGTGTTAAAAGGAATCAAGCAGCTTCCACACCATCAGCACCAGCACTGGCAATGCCCCAGCTCTGCATTCTGCACAGATTTTGGCTGTGCAGGCCCCGGAAGAGCTGCCAGCAGTCGGGTCCTCACCTGCCCTCTCCCCTTTGAGGGTGTCCCAGACGTTGCAGTTGAAGTCGTCGTAGCCCGCGAGCAGGAGGCGGCCGCTCTTGGAGAAGGCGACAGAGGTGATCCCACAGATGATGTTGTCGTGGGAATACATCATCAGCTCCTGGTCCGCGCGCAGGTCGAACAGCCGGCACGTGGCGTCGTCAGAGCCGGTGGCAAACGCGTGTCCGTTGGGGAAGAACTGCGAGGTTTAATGGAGAGACAAGGCTTTGACAGCAGAAAAATACACTGGTCAGGGGTTAGTTCAACAACACCACGGGATTATTTCACCAGGGTGACCAAAGGCAGAATGTTTTACTTTGAAGGAATATCTGCATGTTAAAAAATGCATGTACACAGCTATGCAAGGGAGCGCCTCTGGAACAGCACTGGGGACACCTGAGTGACTGGAATTGTACCCAGGCGGTTCCTGCGTGTGCTGTAGCAGGAGTCACAGGGCAATGCCACTGACTCCTACAAAATGGAGCAAACCCCAGTTTTGCACATCCTGGCTGAAGTGGAACACAATGTTCCATCCTGAGCTGGCCAGCCAGGTTGGCTGAGCCAAGACAGAAGACTGAAAACAAGCAATTCAATTTCCTAAAAAATCTACTCCAAATCCGAGTTATTCTCTCAACAGCGATATTGATTGAAATGGGAATAGAGAGAGCCCAGCACATCTCAGGGTCCAGGTCTAAGTATAGGAACTGCATTTTTGTACTGGTCATGTGTTTGGTATTTTCTCAGCCTCAACAATTTTTCATGTTTATCAAAAACAGATGCAGCTTCGACTTAGATTTCTTTCCCTATTTTCCAGAGCTTGGACCTTGCAGATCAGAACATAGTGTTACTATGACAGAGAGGAAATATAATGCAGTTTCTAAATATTACCAAATTATTCCAGGGAATATCCAACATCAATACTGATTTTAACTTTGCCTTCCAGAATATTTCACTGGAAGCTCTTTTTGTTCAACAAAAATCTTTAAGATGAGGATGCTTGGCTGTGTTGCACCCTCTCAGTATATTGCATTTATCTACAGTTTTCAGTTTTTAACACACTGCCGTGCTTCAAAAAGTTTCCCTAGTCCATTCTTCTTAAAAAACAGTGATGTCTCAGTTACTGAATAAAAACACAGGTGAAACTATTCCTGGAACAGCGCAGTACATCACAGACAATGGCAATAATAATTCAGTTATAAAGTAGATTTTAAATTATTACACAACCTTCTCCATTACATACACTTTAACATTCTCTATCCTAACTAATTGATTTTAAATCAAGGTAGCTCAGTAGAGTCTAAGCTGAATTCATGCAAATGTAGCCTTTATCCTCCCCCTTTCTTCCCACGTGGAAACAAGAGGATCACTTACACAAACTGCATTAATGTCTGACACGTGCCCTGTGAATGACTGCCTGCACATTCCATCGCGGATATCCCAAAGCTTCGAGGAGGCATCGCAGGCACCCGAAACAAAAGTCCTCATGTCTGGACTTAGAGAGAGGCTCATCACATCTCCAGTGTGCCCAGTGAACGTGGTGGTCTGCTGGCCAGTTTCAATATCCCACAAAGCACTGTAGATAAAGTGACACCATTAACATAATGTCCGTCATTATCTCAGAGTTCGAGAGAAAAGAAGAAGAAAGAAGGGGTGAGGAAAGGCCAACAGAGCTCAAAAACTCACCAAGTGGTGTCTCCTGAGCTAGTGACAATTTGGTTGTCATCTAGGAAGCGACAACAGGACAAGTATCCTAAAAACAAAACAGTTATATAAGGTTTTCATCCAAGAGCAACGACTGAAGGTTAAAATGCAAGAACAGCATCCAAGTTCCCCCACAGCCAGTCCATAACCACCACAAGCATTGCCCTGCTCAAAGCAGGACTGTATCCCTTAGTGCAGTACCACACCAGGTGAAGCACGAGCACAGCCCTACCTGTGTGCCCCGGCAGCTCCCGGCTCACTCGGACATTGCCCTCCCTGGTTTTCAGGTTGTAGATGGAGCAGATGTTGTCCAAGCCTCCACAGGCCACGTAGTTGCCAGAGGGAGCATAGGCACAGGTCATCACCCAGGAGGACCTCAGGGGGATGGCGTGCATCTGCAGAGACACAGCTCGTCAGCAAGGCACCAACGCGGCCCGCGGGGCAGAGCACGCCAACGCCGCGGGCACAGGACAGCCCCAAGCCAGCATTTGTCTGGGTTTACAGCATGTTACCTACACCTCATTTACACATCCTCGGGCTACAGATACCAGTAGTATCTGCAGGGTAGATACACAAAGCTTCAGTACCTTACTTCATAGCAAAGCTATTGTAAACTTCAACATTTGCAACATTTGTTCATTCTAGTTAGATTTCTCTGCCCAACTTTTTTACATCTTTGAACTATAGGTTGTAAGACAGGATGGTTGTCCCCATAGAGACTGGGGAGTGTACAGAAGCACAGCTCCACTCCACACTACCTAAGCTTTCCCCCAACAGCTGTTTTTCTTCCTTCTCTTTTCTCTGCCCTCAAACCCAAAGCTTGTAAATTCTTGTAAATTCTAAGGTTGTGTATTTCTACAGCTCAAAACCAAGCTAGTTTCAGAAACAATACCCCACAGGCAGAGAGCAACAGCTATTGCCCCAGCAAAGTCAGAGTGACAATGTTACATATTACTGTGTAATTAACTATTGCTTCAGATGCAACAGACCTACAACATATCACTAGTGCTCAGCTAGCCATGAAAGGAACAAAAAGAGATTATGTCTGAATGAGAAAGACTGCTTTTGATTTTTCACTTGCAACCATAGGAAAAAATAGACACAAGCCCACTCAAACACACAACTTATACATGAATTATTGATAAGGATTATAAATAACTACCTTATTTGTTGTATAACTATCCCAAATAATTAATTTTCCATCTTGAGAAGCACTGACTAGTAGCCTAAATATGAACACAAAATAAAATATGTTAATATAAAACAAACAAAAAAATCTCAAAATAGACATACATCATGCATGAGTATCAAGTGAGTCAGAAGTTTCATAATTTTTTACCCTCTGCTTTTTCATTTTTATTGGAGGGGTGCATTTGTTGGAAAAAGTCTGCAAAGATCTAGATCTCCATATTACCTGACAGGAATCACATGGGGACTCATGATTAGAAATGAATACAAGCAAACAACTTGCTGAAAACACATTTTATGAACTCTCTCCACAACTGCTTTCATTATTCATGTAACTACACAGTTACACAAAAGCAAATAAGGATTTATGTGAAAATAAATCTTGGGAACAGATTCTAGGAGAAGGCAAAATACCTATAACAAGCAAAATACCTCTTCTCTCAACCCCCCCAGCAGTGGTGGTCTGTGATCCCCTGCAAGGGCACCAACACCACTCCACGAGGCTCCCAGGACCTGACATTAACCTCAAGGTGCCAATGTGATCTCCAGCCCCTGACTGGCAGGTTCCAGGCTCCCCTGTACAAACCTGGAGTCAGATCCCCAGTGCATGGCATAGATTTTGGCTAAGTGACCTCTGAGCGTGCGCCGGGTTCGCATTTGGATTCGACCCACCGAGTCCAGACTTGTTGTGATCTAAAAATAAATAAAACAAACCCCTGAGATACTGGGAACTATTTTTAATGTACAAGATAACAAAAATACATTTGAACTTTGATAGAACATTATCTATCTTGGCACACAACAAAAACCATAAAAAAATAGGATACTGGTGTACACCCAGCAACACCGACACAAACAGATTTTACAGACAGACACAACACACTTCACAGTGGCTACAGTGAACTTCAGGAAGCTCTTTTAAAATACTTCTACATTATACTAAGACTATTTCAGATTATTAAAGCTGAAAGTTTGCAATTTAAACCAATGAAAGAAAATGCTCCAGTATTTACTGCACTGTTACTTTTTAAAGCATGGCAGAACTTTACATGCAAAATAATTCTGTTTCAAAAACACTGCTAAAAATGTTTATTTAAGTCTTTCTAAATATGTTTAACACAATAAACATACTCTACTTAAAAGGTAAACTGGAAGCAGGATCCATTAAGATGGTGGGGGTTTTTTTTTGCTGTTTTGTTTATTTGGGTTTTTTTGGTGGGGCTTTGTTTGGTCTTAAATAATTGTATAAATACACATGCATTTCCAAAGGTTTCTTTCACTTTATTCTTTCAGTTACTGAACAGGAACATGCTACAGTCACAAATTGGTATTTTTATTTTTTTCTCTCTCAAGTAACAGCCTACACAAAGAACAGGAACATACCTGAGCGAGAGTTGTGTCACTACATGCTTTCCTGGCATCCTGAAACAAAAGAATGGAACAAGTTGAATTGGAAAGGCAACACTGAGCATCAGCTGAGAAGGACTAAGGGAAAAGTAACTCTTGAGCTAAATTTCAATACACTCAAAGCCACACACCAACACCAACTGACATGCCAATATTCCTTTTGTCACCCTAATTTGTTTTATTGTTCAAGGAATCTAAAAAGCAATGGCACACAAGGGGTAGTGGAGGAAGAGGGACTTAGGAAGGGCCATGCCCCAGCAGCCTTTGAATTTCCCTTTCTACAGACTATGGGATTCAAAGGCATTTGGAGCCATTCTGAAGTCCCAATGCCTACCCTTTTCCCTGTATTCCTTCCCTGGGGTGGATGTGCTTGCTCAGGGAGTGCTGAGCACAAGGGAAGAACTGATCCACCTGGAAAAGCAACCACATATTACACAGGGTTAGCAAGCTCTGTGCCACACAAGGCTCTTGCACAAATTAACCTCCTTGCTGGTTGGTAGAAGCAGGATGAAAATCAACAGGCAGGATCCAGGGAGCAGGACAGACAGCAGGATCACCAAAGCTTAAAGTGATGATGTACTTGATACAAATGGGAGGAAAAAAAATGGCCCAGTAACACCCTCACCCATTTCAGGGAATGGGTGGTACTCAGATCTCCACACAGACACTCCATGGTTTTCTCCTTATCTCAGACTCTGGACACGGGACTTGTTTCCTGCATATGATTCAACCTGACCTAGAAAACAGACTGGACTTTCATTTGCATAATCAGAGTTCCAGACTGAACCTCTGACACAGGTGAGCTTCACTGAGCCTCACCTGCAACACTCTGATTGTGCAAGACCTGGTTTTAGTCACAGCTGTGACTGCATTGCTCTCCTGCAGCTCAGGCCCCACCTGCAGAAACAGCCCTCTGGTCAGCAACTCCTTCTGAGAAACATGGTTTAAACTGCCTTGAAATTAGACAGGAACTGAGCAGCAAAAGTTGAAGTTAAAACTAACAATAGCTGTATTGAAAGATCAGGCACAGAACCCTCTCAAGTCCTGGCAATTTCTCCAACTTGTGCTACCACTGAAGCAGGCACCCAACAGTGATGGTGCCTCTTCAGCAGCACTTTGTGTCCAGTCTGTGTAGGAATGGCAAGGTCCCCTTTGAGAGCAGGAACAGAAATATTTGCTCACACATTTTGGAGCTGCCTCAATGCATTCAGGACAGGATCTTCAATTTTCTTCCAAGCTCTTGCTTGAGAGTTACTTGACATTGCAACTTTAACATTTTTTAAGTGCGTGTTTATTTTGCCCACCCTTTGTAGCTCTCCTCCCAAGAAGCAAGTCTGAGAGTGGATTAAGTCATCTCAACTTATTTTTATAATGTCTAAACTGTAGAAATATTTATAAGATGTTGACGTCTAGAATCAGGAGGGGTTTAAAATACCAGAGCAGCAAATCCCTTAGAACTCACGACTTATTTCATCCACAGGAAGAAGCACACTGGATTTTTAAATGACTATTTGTTTGATTTTCCTGAAATACTTGAAGATGTTCAACATAAAATGAATTCTGAATGCAGTCTGAATGAAACAAAGCATTTTCTCTCTTTAAGAGCAAGCTCTTAGCAACTCCTATATTTGAGGCTGTCTAATATTTGCCATACAACTGGCAAAATTGCAGGCAAAGGAGAGTTTCAACAGGCTATTTTAATTCTTACATTGAAACTGTATTTCTACATATGCACCATCAAAACAGAATCATTATTGTCAGAACATAAAAAAGCTCTTCTATGTAATTGCAGATTTTTCTCAGTTCATGCTGCAGACAACGCAAAATTTTTGAGAAAAATCTAACTGCTTGATCAGTGTGCAACCCCCACACTTTCCTAGCACACACTTCAGATTGCAGTTTTTTCCCCAAACTACATGTATTTTTTTTAATACAGTGTGTTATTTGTCCAAAATGTTCGAATGACACTGTACCAAGTAAGCAACACTTCTAAAAATCATTATCCTCAATTTCAGTTCTCACAGTGAGGACACACATATCACATGAGAACTTCATCACAGACAGAACTAGGAATTAACTTTAACCATCAAGTCATCTGACAGATATCTGACAATTCATTGTTCAGTGTTCCAACTTCCTGCACTAAAAGTTCCTGCAGGCTTATGCTGTACATTGTCCGTGCACAGACCAGAGCTTCGGCTGCAGTAACTGCATGGGGAGACACAGGTACCCACATCACCTAGATACTGCAAAAATAAAATTAAAAGTCATGAAACACTTCTAAAATATTGCAGGCTGAAGTCCACTGGGGAATCAAAAGCTCTGCACTGCGGTTTCTACACCTTAGGAAGCCATTAGGTACAATCTTATCTGGACCTCACGTCTAGGCACAAAGCTGATTTTTTGGGATTGTATTGTTAGAGGAAACAATCAGACAAAACCCAAGAGTTGTCAACACCTAAGACAGCAAAATGCTAGCTACACATAAAACATCAAATGCTGTTAGTGACCTCATCTCTTTTTAGGACTGCATCAAAAATAATTCCTGGAAACTACCAGTGCAGTAGATCTTCTCAACACTTAAGACTCCTGTTTTTCAGATCCTGGATCTATCCTCTCATCCATCCCAAACAAACAGAAAATGTACAGTGATTTAGTAAGCAAGGTAAGTAGTAATCTCTACAAATATGAAACTGAATTATTTGGTCAGAAGTTTCATGGACATTAAGTCATCAGGGGCATTTTTAATTGCCAAATTATCTGAAGTTAGAATTAAGCACAAGGTACCCAAGCCTGCACTCAGATCCATAGAAGCAATCACCAGTTGCCACTGCTGAGCCCAGGGGACTCCAAAGGCAATATAACCATGGTTACTCAGCTACATCTGACAGATCCAGTTACAAGTTTGGGTGGTCGAGTAAAAAGGAAATGTTAGATCGACCTACAGCCACAAAATGGAGTCATTAACAAAGGGCCAATCAGATTTTTATGCTCCAAAATTTAAAAAAGAAGCAAACATTCCTGCAGCACAGTGTAGCCCTCTAATGTGCCTGGTAGCTCTTTCTTCACACAATTTTGCATGAAACCACACTCATTGATTACCAAGACTGAACAAAGACTTAACTGGCTCCCCTGGACATAACATAATGACAAAGTCTTTACACAGCATGCAGAGAAAGAACTGAAAAACTATGTACCCCTTTTAGCACTGCAATTCTGTAACAAAGCTTAACTTGGAAAAAAAAAAAAAAAGTTTTTTAAGCTAAAAATTATTTGTATCCTCTACAGAGCTGGTGGAAGGGGCACCCAGTGCCACAGCACTGCCTGATCCCCACCTTGTCTTTCAACACTGTATTAAGTGAGAACAGGACACGGAGCTCTCCTTGGATGGCACTGAATGAGCAGCATTTGCCCCCAGCACAAGTCCTGACACATGAAGTGTGTTCAGCACATGGCTGACACCACCAAGCAGCCTCACACCTCACAGGAGACACCACAGAACAAGTGCTGCCAGCAGATGCCACGCTAAAAAAAGCCTGTGTGCATGCAACATATTCCAAGAAACCTGTACTGTTCACTGATAGGAATGTTTGCAAATAAGGCATTCCCATATAAATCAGATTTATGAATGCTTCATGCTTTGAAAATGTTGACGAAAAATAAACAGACTTTGAAGATCCTTATACTTTACTGAAAACTGCATCACTGAAATATAAATGCATGTTGCAAAAGATTCCTGGAAAACTGACTTTGGGCATGACAGCTCATACTTGGTTTATCTTCACTGAGTAAATACAACAAAAAAATAGCATGTATGGGGGCATCAGCATTTAATAAAAATTAAGCCAAGAAACAGTGCTTGTTGAAAATGACATCCACCCTGGAAGGCTCTCTCATACTCCCTGCTTTGACCTCAGTCTTCTCAGGGGTCACTTTTAGCCCAGGACTAAGCTTTTCTAAGACCCTTAAGCCCAACTTGACATGCCTAGGTTCTAGAAGTTTGCTGCTCCCTTCTGTTTTTAAAAACCCAGAACATAAAACTTGCAGAAACACATACAACCCTAGCACCAAAACTCAGCAAACTTCAACAGGAAATAAAACATTTTGTTCAACAAGTATTACAAATTTACTCCATTACACCAATGGCTTTTCTGATTTTTAACCAAATATTCTGAAAATATTTCAAGTTCTGCACATGTGAAACAGGAACAACTGATAGATCTTTACAGTTTATTCCCTTAAAGGAGGAACTTTATCATGGAAAACAAGTAATTCACAATTCTTACTCTGATTTGGTTTCGCAGCTGCTCTGCCTCCTGCCGCAACTGCTCCAGCTCACTCATCTTCTTCAGCCTCTATTTCTCACACTCCACTGTGAAGAAAACCTGCCAATAAGAGGGAAGAAAGAGATACTGAAAGTTATTTTTCTCCTCTTTAAAAAACAGAACAAAAAATCTAGGAACTTGAGTACATATATTTTTTATTCTGCTTTTAGAAAGGCTTCCAAATAGACATTCCCTTTAGTACACCGTGCTAATGAATTTGGCAAGACCTAAGTGATTTCGATTCCTGAATTACCACGAAAAGCAGAATTAAGTAAAGTCTATTTTGAATATAAAAGAAACTGTCAACAGAACCACCCACTGTACTTTATAAACCTGTTTTGTAGCAGCTCCCTCCTGCTACCCTACCCAGAAATCTCAGTCTGTGCCCCAGGATGGCAACACAGAGCAGAGGCTGTAGGTCCCCCCAGTATTTACAGGCACCTTGCACAGGACATCCGGGGCAGACTTGGTTTTAATCAAAGATGAAATTTTTTAATCCTAGACTACAGCAGATTTTCTCCACCTTTTTCTCATATTTTTCTCAGGCAAGGCACAATGATCCTGTCATTTCAAAAGCACCCACGAAGTGAGAAAGGACAGCAAAGACCAAACCATCCCTAAAAGCATCCTTGTGCTGATACAGCCCTCAGCTTCCTAAAGCAGTTGTCATCTGAACAAGGACTCAAAGCAAACCTAATAAAAAGATCAATTAACAGTAAGACTGCATGAAGGCACACTTTCAGGTTAGTCATTTTTTTCAAATCAGATTTTTGCATCTGATTTTTTCAGTGTGTTGAACAAAGTTTCCTCTGATCAATTTTCAATTTTTTTATCCCCAGCGTAGCAGTGCAGCCAAACACCACTAGAGACCTCTTAAGCCTATTCACACACATGGAGATTTCAATATCCTTGCAGTGAAAGCAACATCAGCAAGTAAATTGCTCACAAACAAGCCAGGCACTTATTTGTAATTTTTTCATGACAGAAAAAGCACACCAGAAAAGTGATGATTGTGGTCCCATGACATTATCTAAAAAGCCAAAACACTTCTAGCTTATAGCAGAAGACAGACAAGTCAGACTATTACTCACAAAATAAAAATTGAGGAAGGAAGGAAAAGAAGCAGGAAGAACCTATTCAAAACGTTAGTCTATGCTTCCTATTTAGTCCACTGAAAAATGGCCAAAAAACAGAGGAAAAAAGGTCACAGTTTGTCTGGTAAGTTGTAGACCTCTAGGGAAACCCTTTTATTTGGTCTGGCTACTGGTTCTCTGCAGTTCAGTAGTGATGTGCTCTAAAAGACTGACTCTGGAAAGCTTTCTTCCATCTGTAAAATACGACACTCTAAAGGAGTGAGAAGCTTTGGTTCAAAGCAATTTGTAATACAATAATCATCTTTGGACTAACAGTTTATACAAGTGTTTGAGAGCTACAAAGTTTATTGCTGCTCAAGAAGAAAACTATCTTCACTAATTATCCATCTACTTCCTTTCAACCTCAACTTCTCTGCTACCCACAGGTATCACTTCAAGTCCACTTCAGAAGCAACTCACAAACATACATACGTAAGTTGGATCATCTCCAAATCAAAATACATCCTCATCAGTAAGAGGGATGGTGACTCAGCTCTTAACTAGTATTTCCAGCTATGTGTAAGCAAACTGGGAGGTTCACAACTTTCCCTTCCTTACCTGTGCTCTGTTCACTACAAAGATGTTGTAATTTATATGGGAATTCTCTAGGAGACTACTCTTATTTCCTACTGTGTTCCTTTTTCTGAAGCCCAGATTATTTAACACTGCTTAATGCACAGCAGGCATAACATACAAGTCATCAACACTGGTGTCCAATTTTAAAAACTAAGCATTAAAAACATGACTTTAGACCACACATTAATCCCATACCTTTATAGGCTATCAACTTTAATTACAACCTTAACACGTTTAATGGGGATATCTCTATGAAATACAGCCCCACTTTCAGTTCTGACAGTGTCAAATTAACCTTTTCAGTATGATTTTCCTTTTTATTCCAGAACCTACTCAAAGGTAACACAGACAGAACAATGGTCTCAAAGGTCTAAAGCCAGCCAGCCATGCTGTCTGCCAATGTTTGGTAGTCTTGTGTGCTATTTTTAACAGGAGATAAAGATTCCTAGCAGAGAAGTTGATGTATCTCTAATTTTGTGAGAAGGGAAGTCAGCTTCTGCCCTGTGATGTGCCACACACTTCAGTGCTCTCTAGACAGTCACTTCAAATTCTCACAGAGAACTACTGATCATAAAGAAAGTGAAATTACTCACAACTGGAAGCATGCATGGCCAGTCACAAGCACCCAACGTTAGGGCATTTTTCTATTCATAGGTAAAGCTGTGAGCAGATTTGAGAATGAGCTGTAGCATTGCACTGGCATTCAAAGATCATCAATGACCATTCTGCACATAAAGTTAATCTTAATTAATGTCACTCGTATCAGCACTGTTCACCCACTAATGCCATTTCTGTACCAAGCTGCACCAGCAGCTACACAGCTGTTAAACTTCACAGCTTTAAATCGTGTTACACTTCTCCAAGTTCCTACATGGACAAACTCCAGAAGCCTTCTCACTCACCCACATGTATTTAGTTTAAAAATAATTCTGAAGTGAATAAAAGGACAATGATCCTTCATATTTTTGAAAGAAACATTTTTTAGTAGTGGAAAAGCCCTAGCAGCACCAGCATGTTCTAAATCTGCAAAGCCTTAAGCATCACTGCTCAGTAAAAATGTGTCAGTGGTCCAAGGTCAAGCTATACCTCAATGAGCAGAACTGCCTTCAAACCAGCACACGCTTCCACAAAATCCAGGGTCACTTTAGAACTGGATCACTATAGCTTTAAGCACTGAATTCCTTTCCAGTACACAGCATTTGAACAGCAAACTCTGAAATATTAAGCTGTGTATAAACACCAAGATTCTACAGTAAACAAACTAAGTGCAGTTCAACTGTTAAATTGAAGTGTATCCAACAGTGTCACACTGCCTGGCAGCAGCTCCCAATGCAAAGGCCTGTGTGTTCAGATCATCACCCACCACTAAGTATCTAGCAGAACTGGGAGAAAGATGCTTCCACTTGGGATTTTTACTTTTTTTCCAAGCACTGTTTTCATGTGCCCACAGGAAGCTACAGAAATTGAGTGGGTAGGGAAGGAAGCTCTACAGATGCATTTCCAGATTCACACTAACTCTGCAAGCAGCATCTCTGAACTCCTGTCAAACTCCTGTGGGAGCATCTTAGTGATGTCACCAGACTCACAGCAGCAACACAGGAAGATAAGCACATGCTTGGAAGCTTGGAACCCGTGGATGCACCTGTGTCTGTTTTAATACTTCTGATGCCACAGCAGTATGGTTAAAGAGAAGTAGCTTTGTGCAAAGACCATTACCCAGGCTAGATTTACTTGCTGTAATATTGTTTCTAAGCCTATCAGTGAGGTAACCAGTGAAACACAGAAGAACACAGAAATGAGATGCTTGGCAGCACTGGCAAAGCAGAGGCTGCATCCTACAAACCTGTCCTCAGTGCAGAGAAGACACCACCACAACCTTGAAGTGTGCTACCATGCATCAGGTAAACAACTCGGGTTTTATCAGATTAAATGCCAGGACTGCTTTGGCAGGGCTTACAAGGATTGCCAAGAACAGAGGTGCTCTCTGTTCTTGCAGATTTTTCCTCATACAAATTACTGAAAACCTCAGTGGATTCAACACCAACCCATACTAGGTTACAAAGGACACACAATGCCTGTTCACTCTCCCCTCCAAGATCAAAACACTACAGCCAGGAAGGAGTGCAGGTTCACAGCCCAGGAAAATCTTTATTCCAAACACAAATTTCCCCAGGAGCCCAGCTGTACCATGCTCAGCCATATACACAGCAAAGCCACCAGCTCTTGCACCTGTATGGGCAGAAAGAGTGCATGAGGATTCCTCCTGCATCTCAGGAGACTGGGGTAACATGATACCTACTTCCCTGACTTAGACATATTTTTAATAATGTTGAATCAAAAAAAAAGTATTTTGAGTTCACTGAGATGCAGAATACTTGTGGTATCTGCTTTTCAGCATTCAGAGGTGGCACCTCTGATGAAAGAGGTCAGATGCTTCTCTTCAAACGCAACTCATGATGTGCACGATGCACTATGAACAATTTCACCTGCTGAGGCCTCGAGGGGAAGAGCAACAGGACAGGGAAGAACTTTTCAGTACCTTTGGTAGCCAGGGGTGTGCCACTGCAGGACACCCAAACCAGAAGGAAATGGGGTCAAAGATACAAGATGCTTCCATCAGCAGCAACAGCACAGGGAGCTCACTGTGCATGTTGACTTTGTGTAGCCAGGGAGGCACATCCTTGCCGTCCGTCATTTGCAGGCTGAACTGCACTTCACTGCAATTTCTCCTCAGTGGACTTGTACAAGTGAATTTACTGATACCAAAATAAAGTGCCTCCCAAGGCAAAATAATTAACTAAGTCAGATTCCACAGTATATCTAGTGCCAAAAAAGCCACGGGCAGGCTTGAGTGCTCCACAGATAAATCACTCCTTACATTATTCCTGATTCAGTAGCAACATCATTTGCTAAGGGTTTAATTCTTCATTATACAGGAAGGCAGTGACAAATTATCCCAGGGTCTTGTCTCTCTCTGTACTCTCTCTGCAACCTCTGGACTCAAAACTTTGTGGCTGGAAAAACACCCTTTTCTCTGCAAGGGTTACTAGAGATGTGTAAATATGCCCCTCCCCACAACAAAGCATTGCTATTTTCGTGCCAAATATATAGAGATTAAAGGGACCGCAGAAAGAACAGTCTGCTTGACTGGATTCTTAAAAGCTATCACCCAGAGAATTATTTAGGTAAAAATTTCATTTTGTGTCAAAAAATCACTCCTTTAGAACTGAAATAAGTGCTTATCAACACCTACCAACTTCAGGTTTTCAACTCCTATGCAGCAAGATCTCAAAGTGATCAACAGACAGCAGGAGAAAGGAGGTTCCATGGCTTTCATATGATCATCCCTACTAGTGATCACACAGGTGGCTAAATGTAAGGAATGCTAACCATAGCACTTTACTAAATATAGGGGAAAGACACCAAGAAATACTCCAACTCTCTCAAGGGAGATACATTGGTAACTCACAGACACTCAGGCTGTGGACAACAGGTTCTGGCTCTGAAGCTGAGCCCTGCCAGCACACACAGACCAACACTTTACACATACAGGATGTGCCACAGAAGATTTTGATAAAGCATTTCTTCATTTAGGGACACTAAACAAGACTTTGGCAGCTTTGCCCAGTCATTTATGTCTCCCCAAAGCGATAAATAGAGAAGAATAGAGAGAGGTTTTATTTCTTACAGCCTGAAGAGAATGGATTCAACATATTCAAAATCTACAAACTTGGACATGGTAGTCAAAGCCTTACATCAAGTGAAATCTCTGTCTGCACAACAGTCATTTAAAGTAAGTGCATTAATGCTGTGCTGCAGTTACATACCTTCATATATAAAAGGTATTTCAGCTGGAATTTTACATAATGTATTTCCTATGGTAGAGCTGTTTGAGAACCACACATATACTCAGCTCTCCACTGAGGAAAATTAAACATTTAATGGCTTTTTTTACTATACCTTGGCCCTATACTGCCTCTCCTTTGTTTCTCAGAGACCTTTCCAGCTATCCATTCTCCCAAGCCTTCTTTGTTCTGACCTGTAGCAGTACTGCATCAAAAAACAAAGACAACAAAGCAAGGAGCTTTTATCCTGGTCAACTAATACTCGAATCCCAGGAGAATAATGTTGGTTTAAGTTGCAATAACAGTATCTAAGGGCTGTAATTGCCCCATTACGTACCTTGGTCTTTCTCTCTCCTCTCAAACCTCTTCAGTCTATCTCTATCCCTTCTTTATCTCTAATGTATACTTTTGAGGAGCGCACTAACTGCAGAACATCTACCACACATCAGTTAAGTAAGAGAATAATGGTTATTCCCTCAAAAAATGGTTACCACTTAGAAAATAAGACTGGAAATCCTAACTGAATCTTTTTCTTAAGACTTTAAAACGTTCATTTTGTCAGAAGCAATTAATTGCCCCTCTGATTTCCGATCCCCAGGCAGATGCAAAGGAGAGTTCTCCCATGCTCAGGGCTTCTGGTCTCCCCAAGAAGAAAACAGGAAGCAGCCTGGGTGTGACCCCACTCGCTGAGGTCAGTGCTATTGTTGTACTTCTGCACATTTTGGAAGTGTTTTAAAGTGATATGTCTCCATTATAGCTTTGGTACAAAAACAGGAAATAATCAACCAACGCCTCTCAAGAGGAAGGGTATGAGCAGAACTTACTTGAACACCCATTCCTCTAAGAGATACCATCCCCAGTTTTAAGGGACCGATGAATTTGTGTGCTCAAAACTGCACGGACAGCTGGAAAGGAGACATCACAAGAAAGGCTGAAGCAAACCTCAAATGAGTGGGATTCAAGACTTGTCTCTAGGTGTGCCCACACGCCCCGAGCAGTTACATCAGGGACACAACCCCACCCACCAACAGGGTGGCACAAGCAGTTTCAAGGCAACAATACTGCTCCTTCCTCCCTTCGCCAAAACACCTCAGACCTACTCATCATAAAGAACAGGAATATGTGCCATTTTATACACACGTACACACTCAGCCGGGGATTTTTAATAGGACTTTGAAAGAAAGCCTGCCACATCAAAACACTTCTATTTACCACAGTAACTACTTGGAGTTATGAACAGAATATAAACCTCTGTGTTCACCTTCAGACTTGAGGACTGTAAACATCACCCTTGAGTGTTTTTCAGCCACAGAGGGAAGCAGAGGAAGCAGCAGCTCGAGCATGTCCTGCGGTGCTGCCGCATCTCAAAGCCGTCACTCAGCTCACAGAGAGTGAACCCACACAGGCCAGGCTGGAACTGGGTCATCTTCAAGGTCCCCTTCCAGCCCAAACCACTCTGTGATCCCACAGGGACCAGCCTCAACACACCAGGGCACGGCCCACGTTGGGTTTGGTGACTGGTGTGATTGTGGTTTCCATGGAGGACAAACAGACCAACAAACACTGACCTTGTTGACAGCAGTCACAAAACAGACAAAGGAGATCGGTTTAGAAATTAAAGTGAAGTGATTCTTAAGTTTACTAGTAAAAAAAACATCACTGACTTTAGACTGTTACCCTTCATTTGGATGACAGCTCATGAGACTGGTGTCTTAAGCTCAGAGATACAAGAGTTTATTTCTAAGACCCAGCTAAAGTCTAAGCCAAGTACATTCATAAAACACATACAGAAAGGCCTTACTCTTCTTAGCCCACACACACTAGATTCTAGAAAAAAAGCCTCAAGAAATTCAGTGTTAAGCATAAGGCTGAGAAAAGCACAGGAAGGAAGGAATTTTTTAAAGTCATGAATATTTCACAGTCCAACAGTGATTTTTCCAAAATTAACATTCTTGCATCTTATATTCATTATGTTCATTTCCAGGTCAAAATGTTTTGGTACATAAGCACAGATTTATTTTTATCACATTCCCTGCAAACAGAACCTAATGTAAAATTCAAATTATCTTGTCTTTAGTGACTATAATAATGATTCCCCAGTAAAAACTTGGTTCACCAACCCTGGGACACTCCATCACTGAACAAATTATTATTGGTTTTGCAATTCAAAACATGTAAGAAATGGCAAGAAAGATCTTAATGAAGCAGAAAGATATAACCCTAAGTAAGAAGACAGAAATGGTTCCAGTCCAATTTCTTCCTTGGGGACAGACAGGTGGACAGACATATGGAATAAGCTGAGGGCTTTTGTCTCTTCAAATACCCAGCCATACCCAGAAGCTATTCTAACATTTTACTAGGAAAAGTGTACTGCAGAATGACAATTCAAAGTCATTTTGAAAGACCCTCATTTACATTTAAATCCATCTCTAAGCAAGTTTGACTTTGGATTTCTTTTAAGGGGCTAATGCACTGGTATTTACTGAAGTGGCATCATGTAGGGCCAAGCAGTGCTATGCATATAAAATCTGGTCTGGCACCTACAGGCACAAAAGATTACTGAAGCAGCCTCCTGTTATCTGAGAGCAAGCAGACTGCACAGTGTGCATAAAAAGCACCAAGTGCACAGAAAATTTCAGGTTTAAAGTCAGCAGAGAAGATACACATTAAGAGAAACTATAGTGTCTACAGGAAAAGTGCCTACATTCAGCTCAGATGACTGTTCACTCAACTGCACTAATTCCTGGCTGACAGTTTTTGAAAGTGGAGCATTCTCACAGTGTTGAGGAGCAGAAAGCCCAGCAGTACCAGTTACACATACACACACTGCATCCTTTCAAATGCACCATCATCTCGGGAGAAGCCATGCATTCGATGTATACATGGTCCCCAGCACCCTGCCCTCCTCCCCATCCAGCACCACACGCACTCCCTTGGTACCGGAGTCACAGCGAGGCATTATGTCCTGCACATCCCCACACAGCTGAGCACAGCTTACAGCTGCACCCTTTCACAAGAAAACAAGGCAATATAAACATTTGTGCTTTTTTTAATACCAAGTATCCAAAGGTCAGATAAAACTGCTGCCCTCAGGTCTAATTTTAATTTTGCTTTTGGTTCACAATGCATTTCTGGTCAATTACTTGTGATTTGAAGCCACAAAAATTAAGTTCTCTTCCAGACTAGAGTTCAGGCTACTTTAGTAGGCTTTTCTAAAAAAAAAATCGGGTTTTTTTCTGAGATTCACATTTATGAGATGCATATACTTTAAAAAAATCTGTTAAAAACCTCACACTACAGAACGATCAGAAATCCAATGCTGGACAGTAAAAACCCTATGTACTGTTTTTCACCCCTACTAATGCAAGTATGGGATTAAGAGTACATGGGCTATGTAGCTACTTCTGGTACCACTTGTGATGAGGCTGATATATCCAATCTATACTCCTTGGAATTGCTTCTGATGTTTCTCAAGCAGTAATGCCCGTTTTCAGACAGTCACTTATTAAAGAAGACACTACATCCAATATTTAAGAAAGAAATTATGTTAAGGAAATCAGTAGCACCTGTGTAACTGTCTCCACAGTTGGAGGGTTCTCAAAATAAAGGCTGTCTTTGTACAAGTAATTTTTAACTGGTCAAAAGTCAGAAATTACCTATCTGCCTGGAAAGAAAATGGCCCTAGATAAAGTTTCCAACAGAAGAGGATAAAAGAGAAACAAACTGCTGCTGCAAAGAAGTACAATATTCCCATCTGTAGCAGTCTTCCACAAAGTATAATTTTTTTATATGAAAACTTTTTTATGAACAAATGATGCTCTTTAGGTTATAAATAGCAGAATTCCCCTGTGGAAACAAAGCTTGAGGTTATAGACAGGAATAATCAGCAATGGCCAGGAGAGAGCCCATGGCTGCACAACCTGCTTTGCTCAAGGGTCTTTCCAATCCACTGGAACTTCTGTTCCTGTAAATGCTCCCTACATGTCTCAGTCACAGTGAGCCAGGACAGCAGCTCAGCTAAATCCCTGTCTGTTCTAGCCCTCACCACAGAGAGGACACTGCTCTTGGAAATCTTTTGGGTTTAATGGTTGAGACATGCGTTCCACCATTTGAGTTCTCCTTAGCAGTGGTGACTGACAGATTCGTAAAAATGGCTAAAGATTCTTCAGCTTCTGCTTCCAGAAGCTGCAAGCAAAGCACAGGGATGCCTGACTCAATGAAAAGGCAAACACAGCCCCAGCTCTGAAACTGCAGCAATTTAACTGTTTGCTAAGGTTGTTGGCCTTTCAGCTCTCATCCTGTCACAGTTACCAAAGCCCTTCGATTCAGGGTCATGAGGTTTCTGTAGAGATTGAGAACAGAGAATTCCTCAAGCTTGTGAAGCAGCACCGCCAGGAAAAGTCAACTTTCTTCACCCCTTTTCAAAGTGCATGTTTGGCTTTTGAGGCCCATCTATCTGCATTTGTAAAAAGTAACAGATGAGCAGGACAAAAAAAGCCTTAATGACTTCCCATCTCCAGCTACCTGACCTTCCAAATTAGCTGCTTTTTCCTAAAGTGTGGGCAACTGCAGTGAAGTGCTCACATCATTAAATACTCATTTACTTTGGACTAGTATTTTATTTTTATTCTTCTGTAAAAAAATAAATAAATAATCCAGCTCCCTCTTCTGGGATGCTTCCAAGACAAACAAGGAGTTTCCCCTTTTCTGGTGCATATCTGAGAAATTAAAGATGTGTTTGTAGCACCAAAACCATAGCTTTACTTTTGGGCCACCTCATTCTCCATACTTTCAATTAGTTTTTTACTTAGACACCTTGTATTAAAACTACTTGAAAAAGCAATGAAGAAGTTTCTTGTCCAACAAGTGTCAGTCAGTGAGACTGAAAACAGGCATTCACTGTCCTACAAAAAGCTGTAACACGTCCCTGTGGACCACTACTCTTCTCCCCTGAGACGTCAGGAGCACCCAACCCCCCCTGCTATGTCCTTCCTACCATTCAATGGAAGGAAAATGGTACTAACATCATGATTAATTTCTTGAAATTCTAGGGCATCTGGACTTAATGCTGTCATGGAAACTTTGCTGTGCTGTTTTTTTAACTCTGCCTAATGTTGAGATTACAACAAAACTTGATCAGATCTTCCCATCAGCACCACGCACAAGCAAAGGAAAGGGCTCCAGTCTGCCTTCTCAATAGCAACACAAGATAAAACCATGGTCCTAAACCTAACTCATATTTTTCTGGGGAAGGGGGAGGAAAGCTTTTATAGAATTTAACTAGCTATGCCCTAGTGTACTCCAATTTACTTATTTTTAGTACCGTAACATTACATTGCGCTGTCAAAATCTTAAAGTCAAATCATCAAAACTGATCAAAATCACTAGGTACACACTAAATTTAGTGTGTGAAATCAGATTTTGACAAGCATAACATCTATACATGGAATCTGAATACTTCTTTCAGCTCAGTTAACAACTAAGCTCAACTCAAATCAAGAATCTGAAAGAAGAAAAATGTCTTCCTTTTCCAAACTAGGAATAAAACTGGTTTATATGAACGATCACCTAAAGAAATCAATTATGACACAAGGGGTAGCCAGAAAAATACTGAGATAAAATATTTCTTTTAAAGAGAGCAATTTTAAATATCACATTTCAACAATAGATTGTAAATGACCATCTTTAATTTTAATGCAAGACTTCAAATGCACACAAATACCACACTAATTGCATTTCAATATATAAACAAACTTACACAAGTGTAATTTATGTTAGAAACAGTTACTACACTAAAAGATAAATATATATAGGGCAGGAAAAACATATACAAAAAATAATCCAACAAGATTAAATCAAGTTATTCTGAAACTGCCTGGATGCTCTGTGCTAGACTAGATGCTGACCACCTGAATTAATACCTGCATGATGAAAACAAACCAGGCAGGTCCAAGAGTTCCCACTGCTGATTGCAATGAGGTGACTTGTTCTTGTAAAGCTGCCAGGCCAGTCACTGAGAGCAGCTCCAAGAGTTTCAATCTCATTTAAGAAGCACATTCAATCCTGGGATTGATTTGATGATTTCATTTTGTCCCCCTCCCCACCCCATTTGGAAATTAAAACCTTATAAAATAATTTTAATCTTAACATTACTCAGCTTTTTTAATGTTGCAAAACACCAGGATTCACAATGACTCAAACATTTGGCTTACACTGAAAATCCATATGATTAATATTTGTCTGAGATCTAACGTAAGGAGGACGAAAACAGTTCATGCAAATTGTCAAGCCTGTTTTGCCCAAAACAGCTAACTTTATGTAATAGGTGGGACTTGAGAGTGCCTTGTGCTCTACAATACAATCAGGCACTTTCATCTTCCCCTTCTTTCCAGTTTAAGCCCTTTGAGAAGGCAAGAGATTGCAAGAGTTACAGTAAGTGAATCAAAATTTGGCTTAGTGCATGTCAGCATTTCACAAACTTTTGGAAGCTGAGACATCTTAAACGAAATGAAACTGTCTTCAATGAACTGCATGCATTACTATTTGCCAGCCAATGTCCCTCTATACTTGCATTAATTCTGGTTTTTATAAACCCTCAGCCCAGCTCTCACTGTGGCACTGCTCCACAGTAACTACAGCGACTCACAATGATCAGCACATCGAGTATCACTGGTGGCATCCAAGCTGACATTCACTCAAAGCATTCAGAAGTTCCCCTCTTGCTCTTCTGTTTCAGACTCTCTGCAAAGACAATTCTGTTGTTCCAACACTGCTAAAGACATGACCCCAAGCCTGAACAGTGCCATCCTTTTAATTAAAGCTGCAGCTTTGTCCAGCCCTGCCTCCTGTTATCCAGAAAGCTCCATGAAGTCTTCTGCACTGGTGTCAGGTACCAAACCACAGCCTCAAGAGAACAGCACACATTCTGTGTTTTTCAGGAGCATTTGTTTTAGTTCTGTTTCAGATCTTTCATGTAAATTCTATTACAAAACTCTGGGTTGCAAAACACAGAAGTTTCATACAAGAACGAAACAATAACAACTAAATTTAATTACACACTTCAGAAGATGAACTAAGTGACAGGTCTGCATCCAATTAAGAGAGGAGAAAAATTTTGGTGGAACTTAAAAAATGTTTTCTTGATTAGCAATACTATGCATATTTCTAAACAGCCGGTTCCAGGCACTTGGGAGCTGCATTAATCTGAGCATTGATATTTCCAGACAGTATTAAGTACAAAACACAATCACTGCATTATCACTGTCCCGAAGTATTTACATTCCAGGACCATGCACTGCACGTCAAGCTCAGAGATTCTGAATTTCTAACTACTTTGATAAGACATTTCAAAGTGACTTCTGAGATATAAAAATATATAAATTACTGCCTTCAGTAACAAAACAGTCATAAATTAAAGACTGGCAGAAAAGAGAGATCACTTCTCTATATACTGTGGGGATTTATTTATTTATAGCTCTTATTCACCTTCAGAATCTTGTATTTATAATTTTTGTGCCTTTTTTTTAAAGTTCCATAGTGGTCCAGGAGAGAAATACTCAGTTCTGTATTCAAAAATATTTTTTCCAAGATTTTCTAGTGAGGTTTTTAAGAAAGTGGAAAATTAGAATAGCTGGACAAAGTAAACACTAGATGTATTAATTCTCAAGTAAGCAACATGAAGATACAGTTGAAACTTTCATTATCCAACATAACACATTACATCTGTGGCCAGAAATTTTTTTACTTAAAATTTAAATGACCTGAGCAATTAATCAAGACCAACTTTACAAGCACTCAGAAAAGGGCTGAAGTAGAGATAGAGCAGCAGCTATTTTCTGTAACACTTTAACAATACAGAAGAGAGAAAAAGACACATCTGTAACCTGAAACTCAATTTTTTTTATGATTAACAGACGAAAGGTGTTACTATATACTATTATACCCTTAGTTCTCAGCCTATTAAATCTGTATAACCCATCTACATTATTCACTGTAAGAACTGCTCATTTTAGAGAAATAATAATTCCAAACTATAGTTTGCCATAGTAGACAC
Organism: Aphelocoma coerulescens; assembly: GCF_041296385.1. NCBI lineage: Eukaryota > Metazoa > Chordata > Aves > Passeriformes > Corvidae > Aphelocoma > Aphelocoma coerulescens. Next base: position 20,008,318 of record NC_091023.1, on the reverse strand, counting down.
ACAGCGAGACATATCCACATATTTACAATCTCCCTCGTTTCCCTAGCCCCCTTCTTCCAAGATAACATCAGCCTGTTCTTTGGAAGCACAAATTAACTTCACCACAGCTATCGTGCTTGAGAATCACAAACAAACACTGCAAAAACCCACTGAAGATTCCCATCCCATTAAGAGACTTCCAGGACAGTGTGCGCTTGTCATGTGGTTTGTTTCATCTTAATTTGTTGATACAGTTATTATTCCTGTTAGCATGGCTTCAGACTTCCCCCAGCTCTAACCAGCAATTGCATCTCCTTTAGCTGACACTTCATTGTCAGGTTAGTGACCATCTTTTACATCACTTCCCATATTTCTAACAGAAATCAGGAAGCAGCTTCAGGTTTTCCTCTGAACACTCCCATGACTTTGCAGACTCATGTCCCCGCTATTCCCACGGGAACCGTTTTCATCTCTCCCAGTGCTTTCACAGGGGGTTTTAGAGGCTGGTACCTGTCTCCTCGTTCTGCATCATTTTCTCATTCTTTCCCCTTCCCTTCCCAGTACTCTCCACCCAGCAGAGAGCAACTCCTCCTTTGTTTCTTCAGAAACTGATTATACCTAATTAAATTAAGGACCTTTTTCCTCAGCTCATACTTAGCCTTGAGACTTACCCTGCTTCTATTTCAGAACTGAAAACCATCCTGGAAAATCATGTACTTTCCAAGCTACAATAACCAGTCTAATAAAAGACAACATTCTCAACTGTGTAATTAACAGGAGGGAACGTATCAGAGGCTTATTTTGAATTAGTTCAGATAATATTACAGTATAAACTAAACTTGTCTACCACATCTATAGCTGTTAGCAATTTGGATGTTCTTCACAATTTCCAACAGAAATCAAATTAAAAATTAAAGGACGTGATAACCTCAGCAACAAGTGCAAAAATAAAAAAGCAGATTCAAAAAAATAAAATAAATCTCGATGGGAAAACCAGCAATACCTACAAAGTACGACACGAAAAGCACCTAATGACTTTGCACTTTTCCTAAAGAAGGGGAGCACCTTCCGATTCACCTTTGCCACACAGTCACGCAAGGCATGCAAGTCACAGCCCCTCGCCACAAAGCCGACATATGGAACGCTGAAACCCAAACGAGGGTTGGGCTGCTCCAGTCAGGTACAGAACCGAAAGCCGGAGCTTCCGCAGCTGTTCCACAGCCCGGGAGCCGCCTGTTGCTGCCCGCTGTACAGACCTGGAGCCCAAGGGCCGGTCCAGCTGATGCTGCTGGCGTGGCCGGAGCGCTCTGCACGCCCCGTGCTCCGGCCGGCACGGCGCACCCCGGGCTGCCCCTGACGACCCCCAGCAGCTCCTTCCCCGGCCACAGGGACCCCGCGGGGCCCCGCATCCCCGCCGGACCGGACCCGGCGGCACCGGGGGTCGCTGCCCGCGCCCCGTCCGCTCCTCGCCTCCCAGCCCAGGGTACCGAGCCTGTCCCTCCCTTCCGCAGCCCTCGTCTCCGGCACCACCTCGGGGGACCCTCCGCGGCCCTGCCCCGGCCCCTCCCTTCCCCGCGGAGCCCGGGCGTTGTGCCCGCGCCGTGCCAGCGCTCCGGGCCGGGCGGGACGGCACCGGGCGATGCCGCCCGCCCACCCCGCCTCTCCCGGCGGACCCCGGGACCGCGCCCTTGTCCCGCGGCTGCCCCGGCCGCTCTCCCGCGGGGCTCTCCTTACCGGGGGCTTCACTTGCCGGGGTCTCAAGGCGCTGGGGCCGCTGCCGGCGGCGCCGCCCGAGCACTGCCTCCCTCCCGCCCCCCGCCGGCGCTGCGGTGGTGCCGCCCATGTCCCCCCCCCACCCCCAGCGCCGCGGATGGGGCCGCCCAAGGGGCGGGGCGGGCGCGGCGCTCCCGGGCGGCCCCGCGGGGGCAGCGCCGGACGCGGCACCGGGACCTCCCCGGGACCGGCGAGCCCGAGCCCGCCCCGCTGGGGCCGAGCCCGCCCCAGGGCTCCGCGGCCCGGGCGGAAAGCGCGCTGGAGCTGCCCGCCCGCCCGCAGCCCCGCGGGAGCGGCCGGCGCTGCCGCCCCGCCGGGAAGCGCGGCCCGTGGCCCCCACGCGGCCCCGCCCGGCCGAGGCTCCCCGGCCCCGGCGCGGTGAGCGGAGCCGCGGGGGGACCGGGCACCGCCCTGGGGCGGCCGCGCGGAGCCGCGGGGGACGGGCAGAGCCCGGCCGCGGGGGCATCCCCCGGGCGGAGGTACCTGCGGTGTCCGGGCGGCCGCGGAGCGCGGTGTCACCGAGCCGCCGCCATGGCGCTGCTGGGGCGGGAGCGGCTCCGCCCCGCCCGCATGGACCGGCCAACGTGACGGGCCGTTGCCATGGCAGCGCCGCGTGACGTCAGAGCGCTCACAGGGCCACGCCCCGCTGCGGGCGGCGCTTCTGTCGCCCCGCGTGTGACAACCGTGAGAGACGGGAGCGGCGCGGGGGACACGGGGGACACGGGGGACACGGGCAGGGCGGGCCTCTGCGTGACAGCCCTGGGTGGTGGTGGGACCCCAGGGCATGGGGACCCAAAGGATGTGGGGACCCAGAGATTTCACCTGAAGTTAGGATCCCTGGGGATGGGGACTTGGGGGTGGGGACACTGGGGGGCATCAGTGACACGGAGATGGGGGTCCAGGGAGCGGGACATGGGTGATGGGGACCTGTGGGGACGAAGGGTGAGAATGGGGTTGTGGAGGTGGGATGTGGGGACCCCGTGGAGCCAAGGGGAACACTGCCTTCCATGAAGCCTTTGACTTCCCGAGCATCCACAGGGCAGGGGGCCCCTCTGCTGCCCCCAGTATTCCATGGCTGATGCTCCGCTGGAGCGGCCTGGGGAGGGAGCTGGGGGGGCTCAGCCTGGGGAAAAGTAGGCTCAGGGGGGACCTTATCGCTCTCTGCAACTCCCTGACAGGAGGGTGCAGCTGGGTGGGGTCAGGCTCTGCTCCCAGGGAACCGGCGGTCGGATGAGAGTACACAGTCTCAAGCCACGGGATGTTTAGGTTGGACATTAGAAGGAATTTCTTCAAAGAAAGGGATTGGAATGGATTGCCCAGCGAGGTCGTGGAGTCACTATCCCTGGAGGTGTTTAAGGAAAGACTAGAAGCGGCACTCGGTGCCATGGTCTGGTTGACCCGGTGGTGTTCAGTCACAGGTTGGACTTGATGATCTCTGAGGTCTTTCCAAACCTAACTGATTCTGTGATCAATTAAAGTCCTATATCCCCCTCAGCATGCAGCAGGGTGTGGTGCTTCTCTTTGGTTAGTAGTGAGAACTGACTCCACTGAACTTTGCAGATCAGTAATGTGGGGGGAGAAAAAGTGACGTGTTGTATGGGTACTCAAATCCTGTGTATTCCTCACAAAGCTGCAATCCCACATCCCATAATGGTGCAGCCCTCCTTACAACAGCATGTGGAAAGCAGAGGGACCACAGGAGGCTGACTGCCAGGGGTTTGTCAGTTGTGTTGAGGATCTGTCTGGCCATTCCTATTGCAATCAAATTGCCAAACTACAACCACAGCCAAGAAGTGACCTGGGAACATATGGGATAGGTGATTTGTGGGGTGCTCTGGCCACACCTCGGAGTTTCTCCTGCTCCACTGACCCTGATGCCACAGGGACACCTCTGCAGAAGTCAGAGCCTCAGCACAGTCAGCCTAAGGCAGCCCTGCTCAGCCCTCCAGCACCAACCATGGGACTCTAGCGTCATCCATCTTCTCAGCACGGGTCTGACACACCCTCAGCAACACACACTGTCAAATTTTTGCAAAATATTTTACATGAGTATCATAACTTCTGTGAGTAAAGCAATCTTTGAGCTACTAGCATGTTACTGATAAACGGCTCAGTAATAATGACAGCACATGCTGGAACATACAATCCACACTGTAATGAAACAGCTCATTGCTTACCCTAAATCAGTCTTTAAAAAAGTGCACATCCCCTAACTGATTCAAGCCAATTATTTTAATGGCTCTGTCCTGGTTGCAAAGTCTGTGTTGTGCTTCCCTGCACTGCAATACATCTGTCTTCTGTTTATCCAAAGGACAGATGTCATTCAGCAATGTGTTTACTTTGCATTTAATGAGTGATCACACAGCAGAAATCAACAAGGGGTGGGTTTGATTTTGTTGGACCACACTTGAGGAAAATACACTTGCCTCAGAGTCACTGTATCGCCATATAAGTAACTTAAATTTTTATAAAGGGGAGAAACTGGCACAAGGATAGTTCTCCTTTAAAATATGCTTGTTCTCTTACATTTTTCCTAGTACAATCTTCAGAACCCTGAACAGTGATTACTGACAAGATACCATCTCAGAATGAGCACACCATTTCTCATCTGTTTTCAAACAACTCTGGAAAATAACAGGCAGCAAGGAAAGCCCTAGAAAAGTTCAGATGGTATTTGGGTAGTTACATATTATTCAATTATCAGGTTTTGTCCTTCCAGTGCTAATTAAAACATTTAAAATTACATAATTTATCCTTATGACTCATTGGGAAGATTTCAGTTGCAGGCTGTGAAAATGAAGCACACAGGACAAGATTCTCCACAGGGGAACTCATCCTGCAGGGGTGGCATTGCTATTGCTGTGGTGGTCCAAGGCAAACAGGAATATCTTGTCCTGGACCAACCGATATGGATAACATAAACTGCCCCTCCTTATAAAACTCATCTCACCCACTGTGTAGTCAGTTTAGTCATTTATTAGATGATGTTACAAATTCCTAATGAAATAGAAATCCCCAGTTCTCCTGCTGGCAGTGTTTTACCACCAGTTCTGCTTCTGATCGCTGGTTTCACATGCCAAACCCCACTCTGCAAAAGCAGAGTTACCCCTAATGGAGCCATTCTTATGCCAGTTCTGCAATATGCTTTGTATTATTTTAGAATTTATATAAGGAATCAATTTGTTCTGCAGTGAAAGAGAAATCTTGGGGCACAGTGCCAGATTAGTTTTTAAAATCAATACCCAGATCAGTTTCTCTAACGTGTTCCCTTTGAGTTATGAGCTACTATAGCCAACGCAGCAACTTTGGTTTCTGATAGATTAAATGCTACTGGAGGCCTACGGTGCTTGGATTCCTGCCCGGTGAGTCTGAAACACCTCCAAAGGGAAGGCAGAGGAAGGGAACCTGTTTGGAGATTGTGCTGATTCAGCTGTAACTGAAAACCTCAGCCAGGACAGCTCCAGCAGCACCCTAAACACCCTTTGGATGGAAATTTGTGAAACACTGTGATAGAACAGTGAACGGGTATGAGGAAGCAATGAGACATTTTCTAAAAAACTTCCCAGTCTTGGCAGGGCTGAGGCCAAAAGGCACAAAGATGGACAGGGACACATATAATCTAAATGACTAAAAATACCACCAGAGTCTCTGCATGTCTTTTCTTGGTTCCAGAGAAAGGCAGGGTTCACTGTCAGCCTGGTACTTTCCAGGGCTACCAGAAAGCCCCCACATTTCATTAGCCCATTATCTAATTGCTTCCTAAAACACTTCAGGATACACATGAAGGAGTCATGTTTGCTCAGGAGACAAGACAAAGGAAAAAAAAAATTCCCAACCCATAGCTAAGAGACATAGATCCAGAGGGAATCCCCTGCACTGGTGTGACTGAATCACACAACCCCTTCGACTGACTTCAGGAAAACAAAAGAAAAATAAATTGCTCATTCAGACTTCAGAATTAATTTATCGAAGGAGCAATCCACTTCCTTGACACCTCTACAGTGACAAGGCTGGTTTCCTTTCAGGGTTGTTTGTGTCACTGGTTAAATCAGGCCACCCCACAGCTGGACCATTGCTTTTTGCTTTGTCTTCATTCTTTGTTAATGTCTGACAGGTCTTCTGCCACTGCAGTCTGCAGCTCTTCAGGTGAGATGTGCTAATCTACATCTCTTCTCCCTCACTTTGCATCTTTTTTTCCAGATCTAGGAACTAAAATGGCACTTAACCCCTTATTAATAAGTGAGCAATCTCACTTCATTTTATTCAAGCCTTATGGAGAGCACGAGACTTAAAAGCTCACTTAATTTACTGATTTAATTACTCTGTTAAGCAAGATTACACATATTATCTTTGTATTCTATATATACATGATGGAAAACATATCCCCCTTCATATATGCCTTCCTCAGTTCATTCCTAAATATGACAGCAAATATGACTGCTTTACCTTCAATCTCCTGGTTTTATTCTCACTGGAGTCTAACATTCACTCCTTCCTTTCTTCCAGACCCCTCTGCTTGTTCAGGGCACAGCTGGAGTGTGATAGATCCTCTCCTGTCACTCTGTCAGTGGCTCTGCTGATGTAGGGTGGCCTTTCACAGCACCAGGGAGTGGTGATCTCTCTGCACACCAGGTGATGCTCCACATGAAAAGCGTCTGAGGTGGAAGTTCAGTTCACATTGTGTCCATGTCTCTCTAGAATTCCCAGAAGGAATGTGTAAGGCACCTGCACTGGCTGCTCACCACCAGCTCTGGTCCATGGATTGCTGTTTAATGGGCAGGTGGAGAGAAATGTCCTTGCTGTGTGTCCCCGTGCTACCAAGAAACAGGGAACCTCAATTTCTATGGCTGCCAATACAGCAGATCCTCTTCTATCCTCATGCTAATTCTCTAATATTTAATTCAAATAAAAATTAAGGAAAAATAATATAAGTACAAACCAAAATAATGACAGTGGATGCCAGTGTATTTACTTGTTAAGGTCCAGTAAAATAACTGATCAAGCTACACGGTTGGATCATTGTGCAGCTACAGGTGACTCATCCTTTCAAGAGAACTGAGCAATCACTGAACACTATTTAAATAGAAGAAAGGGGAGTGGGCATATATGGATAGATGTGTTACGTGCAGCCTATATATATGCATGTATTTCTGAATATATTAATATTTCTTTCAGATAAAATGATGAAGGATACCCGTGGAACTGCTGAAAGTGCTCATTGTAAAAGAGCAGCGGCAGAAATCAAAGGGGCTGGAAAAGCCATTTGATCTGTAGTGTTCCCTTCTAAGATCAGCCTGACACTGGGATCAGTCGTGGGCTTCACGTGCTCACTGTAATTTGCAGGGTATTTCACCGATGTAATTTGCAGGGTATTTCACCGATGTCTGAGATGACTCGGTGAGGCAAAGGCAAAGCTCATCTCAGTCACGGTGCTTCTGCACGTTCTCTGCTGCAGCCCAGCCCACTGGCAAGGCTGGCACGTGAGGGCTGAGGAAACTCCACAGAGTGTTTTAGAAATCCTCTTATTCCTTCTGTAGGGGGAGAGGAGTTAGCAAGCAGAGGAAAGGGAATCTGCATTTTAAACCTACACAGAAAAATGTAAGAGTCTGCCTACAAATGCCAGACTCGGGGAAAGAAGCCTCACATCAGCTGTACTCTGGCAGCACCTTTGCTTGCCCTGGCCCGGGAGAAGGCTCCTTTCTACCATGGGTGTGGGTGTGGAATTGTAATAGACACTTCCATAAAGTGCTGTCCGCTCAAATGTCACAATGTTGGCTTTCTGCCCCATTTTCAGCTGCAGAGAACAGCAGATGGGAGGGGCAGAAACAACGAAGATCCCTTTTTAACTCTCAGTTTGAAAAATTTCCCAGTCCTTTTCAGCCAAGTAGCTCTTCTCCCACCTATTCTGAGCATGGCATTTTCTACATCCTGCTTTGGAAATTACGTTTACTTTACCATATACCAAACCTCATCCTAACCCCCCAGAATTTTATCGTGTGTGCAGTAGGGAGCAAACAAGGACTAATGTGATCACTTTCTGTGAGTTTTCAGTTACTTCCTCAACAAATGAAGAGCATAATGTACATTAAAATTGTGTGCCAGGTATAAAGTGGAATGAGTAGAGGCAAAAGAGAAAATGAATAGTCATGAAAGGAGCTTAACAAAGCATTCAGTAACTGACGTGTAGTGAAAGTGTGGAATTAGGAAGAGAGGAATATTAAAGAAGTATTATTTTGTTCAGTCTGTTCAGAAATTGTTTGGCCTTTTCATGAACAAGACAGGAAGCCAACTGAATAAGCATGATCAGGTCCATTAATTACCTTTAGAAATTCTTACAGATATAAGCCACTTTCTAATCACAACAAAACCAAACTGCTTTTCACATTTTTAATGAAAGATTCTCACATTCCACTGCTACCCAATCTTAGGAAATCGCAGGTGTAATATTTTTCAGTACGTGTATTCACACAGTGCCACCCACAAGCACATTCACATCTGAAGCCCTGCTGCACATAACCTCAACACAGTCCCCTTGAGCACAGCTCCTGGCAGCTTCCTGCAGGCTGCAGAACACCAAGCTCCCAGGTGCCACTGGAAAATGCTTCAGTGAAGATCAGTAAAATGAAACAAGAATTTAACTCTGTGTGTTGCAGTTGCATTACAATAAAAACGGCAAATTCACTTTTGGAATCCAAGCTGACCCTCGGTTGCTGTGCAGCAAGAAATACTCACTGCAGTCAAGTGCTGAATTCAGAATAATTACAGATGTATTTCATCTTCCCCTGGACTTTGAGGCTGAGCTTACACCAAGCTGTCAGCAGTGGTACCCAAGCTTGTAGTTTTGAAGTTTTGCCATTTAAATTACAAAACTTTTGGTACCCAAAGGGGTTTTATGGTCACGAATGAGGACATCTGCTACAAGAAGCTGGGTTTCCAGGTCAGCAAGGAGATAGAGGCCGTTTTTAGGAAGCTTTTCAGCATAATGCTGCTGCTGGCTCTTTACCTCCATCAGCATCGATGGTGTTGCTCTGACCCCAGCCATTCCTGAGGGAAAAGGGGTTCCATTGTGAATCAATGATACTGGAAATGGCACCATGGAGGAACAAGGTAGAGGAACAACACTGTCTCTGGTGTTATCTACAACACTTTTATAGGGCTGTAAGTAATATAAAGCTATGTAACAACTGTGCCCTTAACAACCTACTGTGCCCTGCTGGTGAACACTTTATCCAAATTAAACTGGGGAGGGAGGGAATAGAGAGAACATTAAAGCTTAAGGAGAGAGCAATCCATATCCTCTGCAGTGCCAGTGCAGATCTGTACTGTAGCTGTGTCTCAGTAGTTACTAGGATTTGCTACGTACATACCACACATGTTAAATGGGCTGAAGAATCCAGAACATTTGGGATTTTTTGCAGTTTGAAGGCTAAGATGTCTGTGGTGGTTTGGATGTGGGCATCAATGATGATGACTCAACATTTAGAACTAATTCAGAAAAGGAAAATGAAGAACAGAGGCTTACTGGGTTTAACTGATAGACATTTTAAGGAGCACATGGAATAAAATACCTGATTTTACATGTGTTTTCCTTCAGGAAATAGCACTAAGTAGTTGCACGGTTCTTTTTTGTCAAAGATTTTGAACTGTTCTTAAACTATGAATCTCTTTCTCTGGGAAAGTAAGGCACAGAGTGGTGTAAACAGCTTGCCAAGCAGCCAGTGGCAGAGCCAAAATCAGAATTCAGATTGCCTGCCCACCTGTTTCCTTCTATCCTTGCTGCTGAGCAAGTTACCCAACATGAAAGCTTTTCAGATGGAAGAACAAGAGAGCAAGCAAAGGAGTGAAATTAAATTTAAGCAGAGCAAAAATGACCGGTATGAGAGTCTAAGTAAGCAAACTGCAAAAAAGAAATAGTAAAAACATTGTAAAATAAAATTAGAGATTACAATAAAGAAGTATTTTCCATTTTAACGCATGAGAGCTAATGGCATCCTAATGATTTTCCTCATATACAGAGGGCTTTGGTCCAAAACTCTGAATGAAACCATTCATGCTCTTCTGTGTATCTTTTACCAGAAGATATCCGTGCTCCTAACCCAAGATGCTCCTGATTTCTGTTCCTGTTGCCAGCCTGTTTTCATTGTGTGTCATTCCAGCGCTGGGGAAAGCATCAGCCTGACAGCTCCGCAGGCTGGAGTTCCCCCTCCGAGCGCAGGGAAGGATGCGAGGCAGGAGGCAGCTGGTCCCCAGAGCCTTGGCTCTGCCCTGCCCCAAAACAGCCCTGGCTTGCGAGAGTCACTTGGGGACAAGGGCAGTGCTGGCTTTTGTGATGCTCCTGCTGCTGAAATTGGACTGAGGCACAGCTCACATCATCCATTAGGCTGGGCTGACACGGGAACACTGGTCACTCGTGGCCTGGGCTGGGTTGGACTGGGCAACAGGCCATGAACAAAAAGCCTCTGTGGGCAATTCCCAGCTCCTCAGAGCCATCCAAGCCCCTGTAACGCAGCAAAAGGAGAGGCACTTTTTAAAATGAAGCTTCTCACAAGTGACAGGGAAGCAGTCGCCCCCACACACACCTTATTCACTCACTGCTCTGAATTGGCATTCCTTCAAGAGCTGGGAAGGGCCCAGAGCTGCTGATTCAAAGACACTTGGAATAAGAACTCAAGATTGGAAGGTTTTTGTTCCTTCCTGGCTTGTTGCTTCTTTCCATGGCCTGCTCTGCCTGCCCATGCTGAATGTCAATCAGCAGAGCAGTAGCACCTTTGCAAAGAAGCCCCAAGTATCTTGCCAAATACATTAACAAGCAAGTGGAAAAAACCCGAGGTTTCCATTACTCCAGAGAAGAAAAGGCTGGATTAGAGTGGTGGAGCTGAACGCTGGACAGGGACAAAGGGTCAGGAATCAATAAAGCTGTACATTCTTGTTTAAACTACAGCAGCCACAGAGGTGTCTTTTCCAGAAAAGATTTCTAAATTATCCTCATAGTGCATCCACAGCTGATTCTCAGAAACATTTGCATCAAATACTCCTGGAAAAATTCCCATAAGGAAACTGCCAGAATGAGTTGCTAATTGCACATGCAGAGAATCTTACGTCAAAGTGGCTGTGATCAACCCAAAGTATTTCTCAAAAAAGGCAGTTTCATTTTTATTCAAGTCTCTGCCACCTTATAATTGACAGCTATTTGATGTTCTTGGAATGAGTAACAGCTCAGTTTATTATTAATTTCTTACAATCCTGCAGTTAGGACCAGCCTAAGTAAGCAAACAGAGAAAACTGATTTGAATTCAACAAATTCAAGTCTCCCTCTTTGATGGCCTGATGAAACTGGATCGTCTTGATCTTTTGTTACTACTGAATAGCTGGGAATAGGTTTCTATTGCAACCTGTCAGTTTGACAGCTCCATTTAGAACAGGAGCTGTTTTCCTGATGATTTCCATGTGAAGCTCCAAGTGACTGAGCATTTCATTTTTTCATTTTAGCAAGCAAATGTTTTGTATTTACTATGTTTAACAACATTTTCAAGGTCAATACAACAGGATATTCCCTACAATTGTTTGAATTATTAATATAACATTTTGAATCTTAGAAATAAATACAATGGTTTTAAGGTGGTTGGCTAAATTCTGCAGCTCCATTGATTAAAATCCTAAATAATTCCATTCATTTCATGAAATTCATTGCAGTTGCAAGCAACTGTAACAGGGAAGAAAATTTATCTAATCTTTTTGCAATGTTAAAAACCAGAAAGATCAAATGAGCACTCAGTAGTGCTAATGTGAACCCTAACATTGTCTCAATTGGGATGTAACAAAAAGATATTTAAACTTTTAAGGCTAAATCATGTTCAACAGTGTCTATTACACAGGCAGGGTTGGCTTCTCAGAGCAAGCATGAGAAGAGGTTTGGCTATTGTTTGGATTTCTTCAAGTTTCCTGCAAGATCCCACCGCAACAGGGAAGTGGAGAGTTGAGCAATAGACCTGGCACAGTAACCTCATTGATCCCTCAATTATTTCTGCTAAAAGGAAGACAAATATAGCAAGAGGAATTGGAGAAGTCAGGCCATGCTGGCTTGTGTGTGCACTGCAGAAATGAGTAGATAAGGTAGAAATGGGATAATGTCCCTGCATGATTATCTTCAGACTACCCTGATTAGTGACAAACAGTAGAGAGCTGGAGATCTATACAAATGTCATTAGACCAAGGGTTGTAATGTGATTTAGTGACGTGGCTGCAGTGATAGCTGGTTCCCTTGACACAGCAAAACAGGTGGTGCTTTAGCACTGTTGGTTCACCACTGTGCTAAAAAGCAAGAATCCAGCAGAAATGTGTGTCTGTGTGAGGAGGGAAGCAAGGGGTTGGTGCCTATTTGCATCACTGTGTATCAAACTGGTGACTTAAATTGGCTTGGGCATAGTCAGGGCCTAAGACAAAAAACATCCTTCAAAACCCTGCACCAGTGCAATGGGGTTTGATCTTTTCAGCACACAAAGTCAAGAACATTTCCTTTTCCCACTGTTCCACTGCCTTTTTTTTCTCTCATTCCCATTCACTTTGCATCATCTTGGACTCCCACAGGCCAGGCTGTCACAGGCATCTTCAAGTGGCACCTGCCAGGGAAGCTCTGCAGCAGCTTCTGCTGCACAGTTTTGTCTCAGGGGCTCTCCAGTCCCAGTCCCACTGTCTGGGCTCCAGCCAGCCCTGCCCATGCTCAGATTGCTTTTCCTGGTGATCTATTGGGCAGTTGTCTTCCCATAAAAGGGCAATTTTTAACTCTTCTCTCAAGGGAACTAGCAAGAAATAAACTTTCTTTGGGATAATGAGAGAATGATCTTTGCAACCCCATAAAACTTTTGGGGTTGTTTTTATAATCTTAATTATATCCTAGTTAATTTAAACTGGTGGTCTCTGTGATATAGCAGCATCATCTACTTCAAGGCATCATACCAGGAGAGCAGAAGAAAGTCTGTAGGAAATTGCCCCTCTCCTTTTCTACCCTTCAGCCAATTAAGAATGACAGAGACCCTCTCTGATGATTGGCAGAATCTGGATACGCCCAGTGCAGCAACCTCAATGCATTCATAAGCAAACGGTTTTTGTTATTAAATGATAAAGTTTTAGGAATAACTGAATCTTAGTATATTTATTTCCAAACACTTTCCACCCATAAAAAACAAAACAAAACCACAAACAAAAAAACAAACCACACAACACAAAAAAACAGTGAACATATAGGACAGAAGGAAGTTAGCCATTTGAAATCTTGGTAGTCAAATTCATATTGGTGATTAGGTTCTTTAAAGACTAATTGCAGCTGATCTAGTTTTTAGCATTTCATGCTATGTCTATCATCAATCTACACAGCATATGAATACAGTTTTCTGGTTTACAACCTTGATTTAATTCCGTTTGAAAACACTGGGAAACAAATGCAGCAATGTTGTGCAACTGATGAGCAAGGCCCTGAAACACAGCTCACAAAACCATATTCCCTCTCACTTCCATCTGCCTTCTGGAGGACATAATGCAGTTACTGTTCATCTTCCTTCATGGTCCTACTGTTCATACCAGTGGGAGGACGCTCCCTCCCGACATATGACTGGGCAAAACATCAGTGTGCATTGAAAACATCCCCTGCCACACTGTTGAGGCACTCTGTGTCCAGGCAGAGATGGATGGAATGAAAATACCTCAAGATGGGAAAGGGAGGAGGTGGTTCACAGGCTTTGGCACTTCCTTGGAGCCTCGGCAAGGTAAACAGTAAATGATGTCACAGATATGCCTGAACTCCCTGACAAAGCAGGGAACCAAGTCCTCAGCATTGAGGGATCTTCTAACACAGCTGTTTCTGTGATCATTCTGTTTTCCTACAGTATTTGTAAATTCACAGGGGAAGGAGAGGGATTATGCACAGAAGACGGTGCTGTGCTTTCTGTTTATTCTGGACACAGAATAATACCCAGAGCTTCCTCTGAAAGCCTGCAGAGGACATGGGCTACAAGAAAGCCTCTGAGAGGAAGTGCTGAAAAGTAAATAGGCAGCACAGGCAACGCTGCTGAGACACTGCAGAAGTCAGGCAGCATATCAGAGTTTTGGTCTGCACCCTGAACGTAAACCTGGGAGACAGAGATTGTCATATAATTCTTTCTGCAACATATAATTACATTCGTAACCTCTTTGTCTTTTTTCCTTTTTTGATAAAGAGGAAATAATTCATTTCCAGGAATATAAGTGGCTTTAATTCACTTGGATCAAGCCTTTTTCTTTTTTCATTTTTCATTTTTCTTTTTTCTTTTTTTCTTTTTTTCCAATTCAGTGCCTGACTCAGAACCATCATTCTTAACTGCTTCTGTCAGACTATCCCACATTTCCCAGTGGTTTTTACTACTGCAGTTTGGAAGCACTCTTTGTTCTTATAGTCCCAGTGCCTACCAAGGCTTTTCTTTTCATGTTCTTTGACGTTTATTCCCTAGGAGCCGGATCCTTGTGTCCTTACATGTGAGCCAAATCTCCCAATGAATTTGCAAACATGCAGGATCAGCAACTTAAACAGTTTATTTGTTCTTCAGGGTTTTCTGTGTTCACAGGAAAAAGGACGCCTATAGGCAAACACAGCATCACTAGGTTTCATCTACACAAAAGGGAAGCTTAGAGAGGAAGGAAGGCACAGCAGTGCAAAGTTAACGATTAAAAAACAAAAAACCAGCCTTCTTAGGTTTTTTTCCTGAGAGGATGGTGGTGACAGATGCAGTTTCAGGACACTGAACTTAACATGTCTCTTGAAATACATCAAAAGACTCCTCTGCTGGGTTTGGCTCAGTGTCAGCTGATTCCAGTGTGTTGTCAGAATAATATAAATCTTTGGCTGTATTTTTGAGACACCTTTCAGCTTGGATATCTATACTACATTTACATTTAGGAACCTGGAATTTCCAATGGCCTGGCACCTCAGGCTGAGAACTGCTTGCTCCCATTTACTTCAGCTTTGGTGTTTGCATCAGAGCATTCTGGCCAGGCGCGTTAGAAAATGTAATGTATTCAGTTTATGTCCTACATATAAGTTGAGATCAGCATCAACGACCAGATCCAATCTGCAGCATTAATTCAAACAAACAGCATTGCTGACAACATGATTGCTATGGATAAGGACTCCATCTCACAAATTTATATATTAGAGACTCTTCAAATTTCACTTTAATACAGGTGTCCCTCTTCCGATGTCGGAAATTTTATGGTAAGTAGTCTTGGTGATGAGCCAAGATTTGACACAATCTAACTATCTAATTTTGTGAAAATTTGTGGGGAGACAAGACCATTAATATATTCTTCTGCAGTAGAATGAAAACCTTTTCTTGCTCTCTGTCTGCCGTGCACATACAGAACAGAGCTATTGCTATGGATCAGTGGATTTTCCAGCCAGAGAGATTATTCTGATCTCTGAGTCTGGCATTTTACAGCAACAGTCAGCCATATTCCCCGAGAAGTTTGTGCATCAGATCCCTTAACTTGCTGATGTTAATTCAGATTACATGTGTGTAGTCTTATGTGGACAAACCCTCAGCTTGCTGTGCATGTGAAACATCACATTTCTCCTCCAGCTATGCCAGTGACCCACACTACTGGACACATATGCCTCATTTCCAGTCTGACTGTACCTGGACTCAGCTTCCTGCTATTTGATTTAAGTACATTCCAAGAATATATTTTGTTGAATTGTTCATAATTTCAACGGGATAGAGTTTGGGACCTGTAAAACTGATTAATATGTACTTCCACAGGTGTTTTACAAAGACTTTTACCCTAATTTTGTCGATTATTTAGGTCCACCATTCTCTGATTTTCTATAAAAATCAGGGGGATCCATTCACAGGCATTTACACAGTTTTGTTTTCTACACTGCTTCGATTTCAGCTGAGATAATTTCCATACATGGCAGGTCCATTTGCACACAAAAAAGCAAAGGACAGGGGTCTGACTGCTCAGCTGAAATCAGAGGCCACGAGGCCCAGGTACTTCTACCTCTTGCTGAGAGTGTTTTGTGCACTTCTGTGTTTAATCTTGAAAACAGAACATATGAGAGAGTGCCACCACCTATAGAAGTTTATGCCACATTGGCACTACTTTGCCAGCATTCCAACAGAAAAATCACATTTTGCAGAGCCTATTTTACTCTACTGACATTATAATTGGTGTCAAGGCCATCAGGGAAAGCATCAAGCAGACATAAAGTCTGCCATGAAATTTCAGCTGTTTGTGCTACTGCATGTGCCTTTATCCCTGATGGCATCCCCCAAACCAGAGAGAATCATCTTTCTATGAAAAAATTCAGATAAATCCATGCTAGAACAATGCAATGCTCTGGAACACTGGAACAGCTTGTGAATGTGAAAATCATTCACCAGTACAAAACCAGGGCGTTGCTGCATTGTCTGCAGGAGATAGCAACGTTCAGCCCTCGGGGGATACAGCAAGGAAAAATGAATGCAGCAGGAAATCTTTCTAAACAAGAAGTTGGCCACATGCTAAGACCCATATGCACTTTATGTCATAAAAGCTTCCCATTTAAAGATGCTGCTCCTTCAGGTAAGAGTCACCTAAGCATAGTCCTCTTCCTAAAAAAAATAAAACTCAAAAACCCTTGAAATGAGGAAAAATTCTTCAGGTTTTTTTTTATATATTATAGTTTACCCCTCTGGACACTAACACCATTACATCTTATTTTTTCTTTATTTTTTGGTGCTTGTTTCGCAGACTGAAGAAAATGACTGTAAATCAGTTTGCATTCAAAACACCATACTTGCACCCAAAAGAACAGGATATTACACCATTAAAAATAAGATTCAGTATAATGGAAAAATTTTCTGACTGACAGCATAGCACCTTTTGAGTCATAAATTCTCATTTTTAAAGGACAAAAGGGACTATCACAATCACTGTCTGAATTCCTACATAACAGAGACAATGTAATTTTAGACAATAACTCCTACGTCAGTCCTGCCTTCTGATCTGCAAGAAAAACTTCTACTTTACATGTCACACTCTGCAAGCAGAATACCCAGGGATTCTTCATCTTTATCCATAACAATTATCAAACAGATTTACAAAAAAATGCTAAGCAATAGGGCAGAATCAAATCCTGGTTCTAAACAATTTAACATAGATGAATCAGCACACGGAAATAATGATAGGATGGGAATATATTTGAGAGACATCATCTTTTACAGGTTAAGCACAGGGTAAAATCAAACTATTTTATACTCCACAAAGTTCCTGTAATTGGATCTTGCAAAATGGCTAAATACTGTAATGGATCTGTTGCTTCATTAGCACACTCTTGACATCCTGCAGCACCACATCCATCAAGCTCCTCATTCCCTCTGGGAAAGGCTCCTGCAAGGGGCTGGCAGAGACGTGAGTCAGGCTCTGTAGGATTAGCAGACTGGTGGGTTTTGCTGTGCACTGGCTGCAAACCAGGGAGGCTGGGGCCAGGGTGCCAAATTCGGAGGGAGAACAGGTTGTTCTCCCTGCTAAGGGCACCAGTGATAGCTACAAGTGATTTCTGATGGTTTTGAACCACCATGAAGCTGTTGTGGGCAAGTACGAAGTGGTGAGACAAAGATTATACTTTGGCCAAGGGACCTTCAGGCCAATTTGTAACTTTGTGTTTGTCTGGAAGAGTCACAGCGTGATATTTCTACCCCTGCCTGCCTTTATACAGTAAATTAAGAAGTGTAAAAATATCGTTAGGAGTACCTCAGGTTAGAGGATCTCCTAAGAGCACTGATAAACCTAGTTGAACATTTCTGTTCATGGCCTAATTAGTATAAAAAAGCCAAGATGAGATTTTCAAAGGTTGTGAGACACCCAGTCCTATGTTAATCTTAACTTTCATCTTATATTGCTTCTGTATTTATATGTGGTTTTTTAAATTAGATCATCTTTAATTTGGAACAGTTTAATATCTGAAACACCTTATTCATATCACAGAAACACTAAACTGAAGTCTGCATTACAAAACTGGAAATAAGTTAAAACCTGAAAATGTGACCTCTGTCTTCAAGCCTGTCTTAGCTCATAAATCTGTAATCAAGGCCTAAAGGTTGCAACATTTATGCCAAATAGCCCCAAAACACAGGATGAGCAGGATACTTTCCTGAACTCAGAGACTGGAGGCACCACCTATGCCCATATGTAGTTTTCACTGTACATTATTTCGTAACCTTGAACACTTCATTTTGCAAAATTAGTATCACTTTGTGTTTTATCTTTTAATAAAACTGTGATTATACTGGCAGTAACTCTGACATGGTTCTTGTGCTGTGAATCCCATCGTTACACTAAGGACTGCAAAACACAAATCACTCAGATTAGATAACCTAAACAGAGGGAAATAAACACAAAAAGCTCACTTACCATGACAGTTCTGGAATTGCACCAGGGATGAACTTGTCTCTGTGGGCTCTCCCAGCTCCCAAATCCTAAAGCATCACCTGCACCAGGGTGATGCCCAACCTTGTTGCCATTGCATTTAAACAGAAAGCCCCTCAGCTGAGCTCAAGCTCTTTGCCTTCCCATTCACTGGTGGTTTAAGCAGACATTTGATTTTTCTATTCTGTGTTTGCCTGTAACTATTCTTAGCAGCTAATAACTGACACCCTCGGGAGCGTGATGTCAGCACACTCCGCACTTACGGAGCTCTCCCAAGTCAAACCCAGATCTCAGCACAGTGAGCTGGCTCCTTAGGCAGGGCTAAGGGACTGACACCACCACAGCCCAGCCCAAACAGACCAAACAGGAGCAAGTTCATCTCAGTTAAAGAAATCTCTTTCTCTTGTAAGTAATCTGCAGCCAAGATTTGAAAAATGGTATTTGTTTTTTGAGGCTGCTGAGTACTTTTTGCAGGACTCATAAAAACACAGCCTTACTGGCCATCCTCTTGTCAGTGTCACACGCAAAATTTTTGTGGACTTTTGGAATTAACACCAGTCCACTACCCAGATCACAAAGAAAGCTACTGAACTATCAACGAGTGGCAGCTTTGTAAGAGATCTCAGCAGAGGCTACAGTGATCACAGACACTGAACCTTTCCACTCACCAGTACTTGCTCCCAGTGTATTAAATGATTCATCACCCTAGAAACTTCCATTTGGTTGGGTACAGGAGGCATTTCTAATTTCCCTTCAAAAGATGAAGTTCCATTCCCTTGCTCATCCTGTAGCTCTTCTTTACACCTCTCACAGTTTAAGTTAATTTTTCTGAAAATAGCTACACGCAACTGTAGAAATACTCTAGAGAAGTTAACATTCATTGTAAGGTGGCACCAGTATTTCCTCCAAATTGTTAAAAACTCTCACCTTCCAGGACTGCATTATCTTTTCTACCCCACCCAATTATACTCCAATGTTTTATCACATTCATCCTTCCACTGCTAAGTGCACTCAGGTTTGTTTCCACCTCTGCTACATCCAGTTCACAAAGCCCCAGGTTATAGATGAGGTTATTATTGAACCCAATGTGTCTGGCTTGTACAGTATGAGACTTAATTATATGACATCACCAGCAAGCTGGTAAAAAATTTACCTTAATCCTTTTTGAACATCAACCCAGCCTTCCTCAACATTGGCAATGCCTCCCAACATGTTTTACCTAGGAATTTCGCCTCACCACACTGGTAAATATATTAAATAGACCAGGTCCCAGGACTAACCCCAGAGAAACATCACTAGCAACATTTCTCCAGCCTTGCCACTTTCTTTGGAATAGAACTTTAGCCAGCTCACAGTTCTTGTGTTCACCACCTTCACTTCCAAATTCAAGAACAACTTCCTGTGGGATATCATTTGCTGGAATCTAAATGGAGGAAGCTCACCCTGGATTATGTTTCCCCAGGTGCAAGAGCATACATTTGTTCTTGTTGAACTTCATAAGGAAGGTTTCAGCTGGTTTCAGGTGTGGGGCAAGTGCCCACCATTGTGTGAGACCCAGAGCAGGCCCTGGGCTGGAGCCCTATGAGCAGCGCCCTGCTGTGCAAAGTGCCCTCCTTATCCCTGTCCTCAGCATTCCTGGTCACTTGTGCTCCCCAGCACAGCTGCAATCTCCCAAGGCTGCTCAGGAGAGCTGCCAGAGCCCTCTGCTCTTCCTTGGGTTTCTCTGGCTCTGGGATTCCCTCTTGCACCTCAACCCAGTGCTCAGCCACAGGAGGTGCCCCTGCCACAGCTGCCTCAACGAATGAGTATTTACACTGCCAACCGGATTTTAAATGTTGCACACACTTCCTGGTGACATTATCAGCTGAATTTATCTCCTCTGTATAAAGGGCCACTTAATTGGAGGAGGAAGTTTCTTCTTACTGCTTTATTTAGGGATGGTGAATGCTGATGCAAGATCTGGTGATGAATGTCAACCAATGTCAGCTTTCTTGTACCATGAAACATATTATTGTCATTGTTCCCCTGCTTCATTTGGTCTAAAAATAGCTTCCTATTATGTTACACCAGATCAGGCTTTCTTATGGACATACATACAGGAAAAAAGCTGGTGCTTTTATTTTTAATTCCTGGTTGCAGCACTAAGTAAAACATACAGTGAGTATCAGGATCAAATCATAGCATCTGTCTGTTAGGATGTGTTGGTATAGAGCTGTCACCCACATGGCTCCTTGTCTGGTATTAAACAAGACAAGTGCCACAGAGAAACATGAAAAGTGTTAATAGTGCTGCAAGTCAGCTGCAAAGAACTTCTGAAGCTAGGCCCTGGATGCAAAATTTTCAGCAATTAAAATGAAAACTGTATTTTTAATCATAAATTTAAAAAAAATAATTCTTTTTTGCGTTAAAAAAAACCCCTGTTTTAATGAAAAGCCAAATTTTACATACCTTCCAAGTAAATAAAGCTTTCTTATTAAATCAGATATGGCACAAAAACTATTGCTCATGATTTGGTTATGAACCTTGCTCTGCTCTTCGGAGATCTTATTGAACTAAACAACACAAGTTATGATTATGCCAGGGACTTTTATGAAAGTTTACCCTGATTGGAGAAATAACCTCCCGTCTCTAGGTAGGAACATAGAGGAGTCTCTGACTTGGTTAAAAATGCAATGCACAGACCTAAGATTGACTTTGTCCTTCAGACAAATGATTCAGCCTCCACACACGAGATCTGTGTGTCATATACAGAACAGAAAGAGAAGCCTGAGGGGAAAAGGGAAGTTTCCCAAGGAAAGAATATTATCAATCTTGGGTACAAAGTTGCCTTTGCAGTGGCCCTGCATGGGCTGTGTTTAACACCAACCCAGGGGCTTAGGGCAGGCACTTTACCCAAGTCTCCTACTGAAGGGTGTCTGCTTCAGAGCAGAAGTCATACTTGTGGACTCTGAATTACCTTCTGAAATAACATCTTCTGTATTTAATCTCTCAGTAATCCAGGAAAAATTGCCTTCCTCGTTTAGGCACCTGTGTTAGGCATGCAAGGTTAGGCAACAGGAATTGCCTCACACATCTCTTTCCCTGTGCCTCTGCACCCCATTTCTGTTACTATCAAATTTGGCTGAAGCTAAAGTAGCAGATTTTATCAGAGCAGTAACTGGTTCAACCACACTCTTCCTGCTCTGATACTTCTGGTTGTTTGCATGCCTAAACAGCATCTCAGTCTTTGATCCCCTCTCGGGAGCATGCGCTCTTAAATTTGACTATTTTTAGTTCCTCGTCTGTGACCATCTCCTTCAAGATGAAAGAGCATGGGATGATGATGCCTACGTATGTTTGTGAACTGCTTTCATCCTGATTCGTGGAAATCCTTATACAGGAATAGCACACAGCTTTTTTATAGACCTACAGTGACTGTTGGTCTCCTGGACTTCACCTGAATTTCAATTTATTTGCCTCTTGTAATTTGTCAGACTTTGATAAAATCATTGCCCATTTCTGAGAAGACAGCACACTGATTAATAAAAACTCCAGTCTACTGCTTGTCCTCCCTGCATTTGTGGGTGTAGAGCACATTGATACATTGTCCTGTAACAAGTGACATAGAGGACATGGCTTAAACTTCTTGAACAGAAAAATTATGATAAAATTCTTAAGAAAAAGTCAGTACATTATGCATGTGATTGACCTTCATTATAAAACACATTGAGATCTGTGGATGAAAACTACTAAAAAAAATAATTATTATCATTTAGGTTGGAAAAGACCTGTAAGATCATTGAATCCAACCTTTAACTTACCATTGCCAAGTCCACCACTAAACCATGTCCCCAGATGCCACATCTATACATCTTTTAAATACCTCTGGGGTGGTGGCACATCCACTAGCCTGGGCAGCTGTGCCAGGGTTTGACAATCCTTTCCATGAAAAAACTCTTCCTAACACCCAGTTTAAACCTCCCCTGGTGAGACTTGAGGCCATTTCCTCTTTTATTATGACTTATTATTTGGGAGATGAGACCAACACCCACCTTGCTGCAACCTCCTTTTATGTCACTGAGTACTTTACTGCTGCTCTGTGACAAATCTAAGCTTTACTTGAAACTCAAGGCTCTAAGTCCAGCCTTACCAAAGCCTCATCATCTGTGTGTTACCATATTTCTTCAAAGAAACTTGCTATTTAAGAGATTGAATGCCTGAAAATAGAATTACTATTTGGTCTCACACCAGTTGTTTTCCTCTGTACTACAAACTGAATGAAAACAAAGCAGATACAAATGGACAGTTTTATTTTCAAGCTGATTAGATTTTATAAAGCCATTCAGAAATTTATTTTGAGCATACTCTGTGTTTCTGTAAGACCAAAAATATTGCCCTCAATTCCGTAAGATTTCAGCTTTTTCTTAACAACCCCCCTGCTCCTTTTGGATGGGTTTTAGTCTTTTTTTAAACCTCTTTAACAGGCAAACTGAATCCTGACTCTTGACAGCATACCAACATACCTAAAACAAGAAAGTGTATGTGCATTGAATGCTTCTTTTGCTACAAGCTTCAGATCAAGTCTTTGATGAGAAAAACACATTCTCCTTTGAAAGCTGAAACACTTCAGCAAATACTGCTGCAATATATCTGCTTCACTGTAAAGAAAAGCCTCTTCAAGAAAGGGCTGTGAATTCACATTCCCAATCCAAACTGTGCGTCACAGTCTGAATTTCCTGGTCTGATAACACTACTAAAATGCCTCCCAGAGACTAAATTCAGCTTTAAATCAGGTTTGTGTGGCCAGCAGAGAATTAAGGAAACCCCACAGCAGAGTCTAATGGCTCTAACAGCTTCTGTGCTAACTCCCATATTCCCTCCATGCAGAACATAGCCAGGGAAAGAAGCATTCTTCAAAAACAAATGTTTCAGAGCAAGATGAAAGAATCTCCATCCAAAGTGGGCAATTCAGAAGAAGTCCAGCCTCTAAATGATACTTTCTTTTAGCCTCCATTGAACATTAATGCTTATAACTCTAAATTTCTAACTTGTTTTATGATATTCTTTCTACACTACATCACACCACCCGGTGTATAAAAACAATGGAGTGAAAGCCTCTAATTCCAGCTGTCATAAGTTAAAGAATAAATGGCAGCAGAAACTTTTGCATATAATTGCAGGATTTTAGGTGACTACAGACAAAATTCTCTTTTCTGTATGTGCACAAATGCTCAACCCTCCAAGCAAAATCTCAGGAACTGTATGAAGTTGTGTGTGCTTAGGAGTTAATGGTGAAGGTGTCACTATGCTCAGAAATAGAGCCAGCTTTCCCATGTCACATTCAGCTTATTAATCACCCCATTATTTCTGTTGCAATGGCACATGTTTCTCCACTCCTTGTTATTGTTACACAACTGGAAGAGCTTTCAGAATCGCTTCTGGCTGAGCTTGAACAGGTAAACTATAAAATCCAGCTTGAATTGAGGTTTATGCTGAAATGCTACTGCAATTCACCAGATGAATGCTGAGTGACACAGAGTATGCAATTATGCAAGAAGAGTGTTTGCAACAAGCCATCTTGGAAGTACTTCCATTTGTGAGAGGATTTTTTCATATTCAGAATCTGAATACATTAAAAAGCCTGTAATCACTTAATAGAGTCAAATCTGCAATTCTTAATTCTGAATATCTTCTATAACGAAATGAGCTTCTCAATTCTTGTGATTAACTTGCAAACAAAGCCAAATACAAGAAGCTGGCTCAGAAAAATCAATGCAGGAAATCACTGCCAGATTTCTCATAAATATTTCTGCCTTAGAAACCACTGGAATTTACACTCTCTTTATCACACATTGTATAGGACTATATGCAATTACAGCACTTCCTACACAAAATAATACAGATCTGGGAAAGATCTTGCATAAATGGAGATGAAAATTCAATGCAACCTCCTGGCAAATTGCCAAAGTGGCCCTTATGCTTAGAAAACAGTGCATTGATCTCATCTGATCTCTGTGTTTACACATGTATGCCAATACTGCCACAAAGCTGCTTTGTTTAGATGTGCATTTTCATGACCTTGAAGCTCAGGATAATGTATTTCTTTTTCTATTCAGCATCTTCGCACAAGGGTATCTACAATCATTATAAAAAATCACGAGTTGGAGAAGTGGGGAAAAAAAAAAGGGACTTCAACTGCTCAGTTTCTAAATTAAGCTACATCTGAAGTTAAAAATAGCCCTTCCGACTGAAGATGCTATGCTGCCTGAATTTAAATAGCCTGCTTCTTTCCCTGACAGATAACATTTATTGTGTTCTCTGCTGCAAAAAAAATGCCTTCTATAAGGAGGCTACCTTTATTTTTATGTCCAATTTCACTTCACCTACCACGACAGAATTGAATAAAGTCAGTGTTCTGCCCGGGAAGTGTATCAATTTTGCCACACACACATTTCTCCAATTTTGCTAAAACAGACCTAAACCCATGCATGTTATATATGTGTGACTTTTCCTAGCTCTTTCTGCAGATTTTTCTGGGAAAATCTGTAGTAAGAATATATTGTCTGAAATGCAATCAGATTTCTACTAGACATGTCCTAAAACTGCTTGTTCCATCTTTTTTGTTTACTTACATACATATATCTATTTCTAGATGTTTCGTTGCTGTTTCTGGATAAAAAGAAGTATGAAATGCAAGTACACACTGCATATGGGAAATGGTTTACTCACAACTTTTTCCCAAGGCACTGAATGAAAAGGAGAAGAAGCTTTATCCCTTTTCTCTCCAGGCCTAACACAGAGCCAGCACAAGGATTTCTATCCTATCCATATTCCTACCGTAGTCAGAGGCTGAGACGTCATAATTAAGATACACAGGGCCTGCTTGTGCTACTCACATAGTAACTCCAACACTGGTTTTATAGCACATGTAGATTAGAAAGGTGAAAATTCTTTCAAGCCACCCTGACCCTTCTCACCAGTCTGAGTTAGTTCTTTTTGCCAGAATTTCTGGTGCTCCAATCTGCAGAGTTTTTAATTCCAGTCACTGTATTCATGCTCACCCCTGAGAAACTGTTAATTTTCCTCAATATTCATTCTAAATTTACTGTGCCTTCATTTCAACATTTTATGAGATTAAAATTAATCAGATTCACTTTTACATTTTAGGCAAGAAAATAAGAAAGGTGCACGTCTAATGTGCAAAGTGAAACTTGAATCTTGAGACAACTCTGCTTTCCCCCTCTTTGCTAAATTGCAGATTTTATATGAGCATTCGCAAAGGAATAGCACAGAGAGACTCAGGAATAAGTAAATGAAAGATGAGATGGATATAAATACTCCTCTTACCCCCGAGCAAGACTTTCACACTGCAGTCACTTTGTGGACTAAAAGCCTGAAAGATCCCCAAAAGCTTTATAAGCATCAATAATATTTGCAATGATGTAAGCCAGAGGCAATGATGTAAATTCTGCAGTCCCTAATTGAATAAAACACTCATTGAAGTCAATAGGAATTGCAGTCAATTAAACCATAAATATTTCAGGTCCTGAGCTTTTTACATAAAAAAATGAGGCATCTATGAGTACTTTCACTGGTCCAGGGCAATGTTTGCTCAGAAGCCTCTGAGAAAGCAGATGGGGCTGGAGCAGCCACATGGAGCTCAAGTGTGTAGTGTCAGTCACCAACTCCCACCACGTGCTGGCAGGGTACCTGTTCCCTTATCCAGGTGAAAACAGGAGGCTGCTTTCCCGTGAAGGCCTCAAGCAGCAAGGGCAGTTGTACGGATGGCGGCTGAACTTGACTCAAATTTTAGGTAATATGGTAAATAAAATTAAATCCTCATGAAATTTGATGTGCATGTCCAGAACCCATCAGAGGAATGTAATTTCTCTGAAGAAGTGAACCCAGGCTATAGCCACAGCTGTTAATTACTTACCAGTAAATGGGTAGGTGTGTGGCAGGGTCCTGTCACGTACAGAACAGTTTATATTGTTCCTTGCTGTTGCACCCAGCTGAGAGAAATGAGAGCCACGTGTGCTGCCCCTGAGGAATGGCAGAGGAAGGAGGGGCTGTGTGCAGCCCTGGCACTGCAGATGGTTTAGGATCATTCCTGCTGCTGGAAGACAGGGCCTTGGCTGCCAGAAACCATTTGCATTGTGCTGTGTCAGGAGCTTCACAAAAGCACACAATAATGCATGTAATGAGTCTCCAGAATCACATTTGTGAGGCCTGGAGAACGTTTCTCTTTCCCAATATGAATTACTGAGTCATTCTGTTCATGTGAGACAGACTGAATTCTCTTCCCAAAGAGCTCCTTTGAATCACTATTACCACCAGATAACAGATGTTGCTCTCCAGGAAAGTTTTTCATACAAGCTCTTATAATCATGGGGATTATTTCAACTTGACCTTATAACTACAACAGACAAACAAGATGAACTGGGGGGTCTCACAGGGCTGTGTGCTGCAGTATTTTGCATACCTAAGTAACTAGGCCTTGAACAACACGGCTACTCAAAACACTGCACAAAGAATAACAGAAACATCCAGAGTCTTAGAAGGTAAATACTACTGATTCCCAGCTTATATGGGGGAAGAAACAAGCCCTGAAGTGTTTAATGGACTTGTCTGACGTCACACAGCAAATATGTAACAATTCAGCAGTAAGTGATGGAATGTTCAAAAGCACCTCTCTTTGAAACTTAGAGCCTGTGGATGTACAATAAAACTCAAGTTAGATACTTTGAAAATAGGACTAAAAGTATAAATTGGAAGCTTTTAGTAAAGTGCTTTAAAATGCCCATCTTCTGTCAACCACTTCTGTTTTAAACCACAGAACATTTCCTCTCTAATTACTTGCTCAAAGTGAACCTTACCACGGACTTTAAAAGAGACATTGGAAATGCTGCAATACTTTCCAAATTTCAACCTTTCCTAACAATGCATATTTCTTGTCAAGCAACAGTAACTTTCCTTCTGCATGCCTTTGTTGTGTTCCTGAATTGCAGTTTTGGATGACAAAGCACATTTTCACCACTCTTTTTTCAAAAATGCCAGTAACTGACAGTTTAAAATCAGACATTTACATTGCAACTATTCCTGTGCCTTCTGGGGCCACTTTAACTAAGTTCATGCAATTAAATTATTCTCTAATGCTCTGAATACACATGTACGATGATTTTACACCAGAGTTTTGGAGTTACATCACCAGATCCCAGAAGTAACAGAGCTATGCTTACTCACACCAGTGGACAGTCAGGCCCAAGTAATGAAATAACAGCCTGGATTCCAAACAGTGGTAACAAAATACAAAACCATAAGGCTTTGGTTTGATAAAAATGAATTAGTAATTTTTTCATCTGATGGTCTCATTAATCACTACAGTCACAAATTAAAACTCACAGTATTCCTGTGAGATATAGATCCAGAGAGATACTGTTCATTAAAAAAACCTACAAACCAACCAACCAAAAAAGTAATCTATGCCAAATCCAGTAGATGACATGTAGCAGATAAAATAATCCATCAAGTCAGGAGAACTGACCTCCAGCAGCAAAGGCCACAGTTCAGGCTGAGATGTCCAGTGCAGTGATAGCACTAATCCTGTTATCAATAGTGATTTGCTTTGTCATACACTATGTTTAGAAACTATTGTTCACTCAATGATTATTCACCTTCATTTATTTTTTGCCTTCTGGCAAAAAAGGGATGTTTCTCAAGGGATGAGGAGTTTGGGCTACTGAATGTTTTTATACATTCTTGCACTTATCCAGCCTATCTCAGTCTCTCCAGGAGAGACTTCTCTTTTGGCTTCTCTTTTGCCATCCTGACATGTCTCTTCTTGTTTTTCAGCCTGTGCCATACTTTCCCATCCAGGTCTGAAGCCTGACTTTTTGTCAGTAGATCAGTTTGTGCATTAATTATTCCTCTTCTTTCCTATGTATTCAAAAGCACAAGATAAAGATAACAATCTGAATTCACCACTCCAGCATCAGACACGGCACTAAAAGGGTCAAACTGCTGAACAGCACTTTGTGTCACTGGGCAAACACTTCATCTCAAGCTCTAATGTCTCTACCCAAGCCCTGCTCCCTGGCTCACCACCCCAAACCTTGCATGCCAGCTTCACCAGGATGCTCCAGGAACCCCATCTCTTCCTGGCCTGCTCCCTGGAGGTCTCTGCTGCTTGGTTTACTGCACTCCTGGTACAAGCACCACTAAACCCCTTTGGTTCCACCCAGCCCTACAGCTCTCCTTCATTCCTCCCTGCCCTTTGCCTCCTGACTTCTCAGACATGAGAAGCTGCTGTAGAATTAGAATTGCCACTCTCCTGCATCTCTCCTCAGAGCCACAGATACTGCCCTAATTATTGGCAGTTGTACTGTGAGCAATTCACAGTGCAGGCTCATCCCCTTCTCCTCCTTGCAGCTTCCCTCTCTCTGTCCCACTGTCTGGAAGTAAATGCTATTCTCTGCATAATACAGCCATGGAGCATTTTCAAGAGAAAGAGAGATGGTGAAGCAGATAGACAGGAAAAAAAAAGGTGGACAGAAGGATAAAGACTGAGGCTTGTTACCCACCATCTTCTCCACAAAGGTTTACCTCTGAATTTCTCATTTGAAATCCTACTTTACTAATTAATATGACTTATCTAAATGTCATTATATTATTTTTCTGTCAAAAGACACCACCAAGAATAATAAAAAACTATCATTTTGTTGTTCTGCTTCCCAGATTACTATAAATAGTGAAATCATATGGAATTGAGATAAACATTAGATAACAATAAATTTTCTTTGAGCTTACTGATTTTTTTCCCCTACAGTGTAAGCATTTAATATTATTCATATCTTAAACTGCTTGAAAGTGATATCCAGCACACAGATGTCAAAAAACAGTAACAATTTTTAGAAAGAGGAGACAGATCTACTTTCTGAACAAACATATTTTCTCAACAGCCTGATGAAAAGATCATTTTCATCTCAGACTTTTAAAATTGTTCCTCTGAATTCTCTTCTCTCTCACATATACACATCCAGACTCACTGCTGTGCTCCAGTAGTTTTGATAATGCAAAGCTATCATAAACACATCTGAACACATAGCAACATCTAAAATTCAGCAACTGGAATTTACCACACTAAATTAAGTGCCCCAATAAATTTTTCTACTGGGGAAAAGTGTGAGCCGAAGTTACACTCTGTATGTATTTGCAGTAAGCACAAAATAGAGTGAAATAAATATATGCTTTATTCTGGTTAATATATGCCATGCCCATCAGCACAGGTGAGATTGTCAGGATGTGAAGCAAATGTGTAGGTGCACATACATTAAGCAGCAAACAGTAATTCTGATGAGACAGTTAATAATTTGAACTTTGATATATTGGCAATTCTACAGAAAAACAATCCAACCACCTCATCAATTGTCCCTCTCTCCCAGGAAGCCATCACACGAACAAGAAACTGTGCCAGAGTAATTCTAAGGGGGGGTCATTTAAAACAACAACAACAAAAACCAAATGAAACCATCCCAAACCAACCACTTCAGTCACATATGCCATAACCCAGACTACACGTAAATACCTCATAGAAACTTCTGAGGTCATTGGGAATGTCTAAATAGATTATTTTTGCCTCATTTCTCATGTATTATTTAGGTGCCCTCCCATGCAAAAAACCAAAATCTGGGCCCATTCTGCAAGGGAATGACCACTGCCAGCTCACACTACTGATCCCAGTGCCAGAAAAAATGTTTGCAGTCTGGAGGATCTATTTTGTCATTGTCCATAGATGAGCAAAGAGTTACCTATGAGCCTGCAAGTGGCTATTCAATAGACAACATTTAAAAACAACAGGAGTTCAACACCTTCAGCATCCTATGGGACAGGACTCCTTTCTGGATTTTCAGTTTCCAGCTGATGTGGCCTAATATATACATACAGCACAATGAAGTGTATTCAGAACTTCCCATTTGCCTGAGAAGCAACCACGCTTCATGCTCTGAAATCTTCATTACAACACTCTGTGGGTTTCTTATTTATAATTAATTCTTCTGAAAATATTTGGGAGATGAGTGGATGTATATGGTGATTGCAGCGGTGAGAGAGGCTGTGGGGTTCATAATTACAAAGAGAATAAAATCCTGCCCTCCTGTATATGCAGCACTACTAAGATTTTCTTGTTCACATTAGGCAAAACCTCTCTAATTTCAAGGTCAGCTACATGTATTACAACAACAACAACAACATAAAGTAATTATGCTCAGTGTTTTGAATAAATCCAGACAGGACAGTTAATAAAATAGAAAAATCCTCACTTACCTCAGTAGTTGTAAGCTGTTATTTCATACTGTGTAAACTTTCCCTCCCTGCTAACTAAACAGAAGTTCTGCAATCTTGATGCTAGAATAGTTCTCAAATACATACTGCAGAATACCAAAAAAGAGAAAGCCTATGTTGTCCTTACTAGCAGGCATCTCTCCAGGGATGATTGGTCATTACCCTGGCAACCCTCACAAATGGCAAATGACGTAAAGAGAATGGGAAAAAAAGCCACTGAGAGCAGAAAGCACTATATGCATTATAGATAGTTCTGGGAATCCATGCTCACATATGCATTAAATGGCTTCAGAGGAGCACAGGGACCTTCCATTTTGCAGAACTGCCTGCTGAGGTGAATAAGAAACTTTCTAATTTTTTTCTTAATCAAAGCATTGGGAGCATCTCTAAGTTTTTAATTGAAGCAAATTGGGGTTTGGTTATTTTAATAATTCAGACACTAGGTTTATTCTCTTTTTTATTTTCCAATTCTGTTAAAATTTCCCATTAAAAGAGCTCACAGTCCTATTCAGACAAGAGTGGATGTATTTTTCATTATTCCTTTTCACCTTATTTGTTGCTACATAAAGTTACCTATTATTATATTTAATCACATTGTCTCATACCCTCATTTTTCCCTAACAATTCATTTGTACAAATTGCACAAGAGTTCTCATGTTATTAAACACATTAGCAGTTGTATTTAGTGTTACTGATAATTATGCCTAAAGAAGATGTGGCTCTAGCCAAACTCTAGTGGACAAAATAAAAAGCATTTTGCTATTTTTGCACAGAATGATCACAGTGAATTTGACCACACTATGATCTGTCTGTCACAGAGCAAAATGAATTTGGGTGTGGTTAATTCTTCCACTATCAGACTGAAAAAAGCACAAGTAAGATAAAGGAAATCAGCTTTGAGATTCTTTAGCACCACTCCACGATTCAGTAAAACTGAAGGAATTCTGGGTACAAAACCCAAGAAAAGCATCTTCCACCCCTGCTTGCATATGTTACCAATTACAATCCAGGCATCCTTT
The DNA here is from genome assembly GCF_041296385.1 of Aphelocoma coerulescens. Taxonomy (NCBI): domain Eukaryota; kingdom Metazoa; phylum Chordata; class Aves; order Passeriformes; family Corvidae; genus Aphelocoma; species Aphelocoma coerulescens. The sequence goes on along the minus strand of NC_091023.1, from coordinate 19,976,792 downwards.
TCCTCACTCTTCTTTAGACCTCAGGATTTCTGGATTCCTAAATGCACAAAAAACAACTTTCAAAGAGCACACTGGAGAGCATTAGCACTCAGATAATTTTATAACCTAAAGGAAAGGGCACCATTCCCTGAAATAACTGAAGAAGTGAGGTGGCTGCTCTAACCACTTAGCTATTATGTAAAAGTTGGATGGAAACGGCTCTACCATGACAACTGAGTTTTCTGTTGAACTGAAAATGATGAAAACACATTAGATGTATTTGAACTCTGCTCCACTCCAAACCTGAAATGAAATGGAAGTAACCAGCAGCTTCCACTAGGATATTTCTGTACCTGGCTGCCGAAATTCAATTAGTTACAGCTTTTTGGAGTAAAAGTTAGCAGTCTTTGAAATTCAGATTTTTATTATTTTCCAAATCTACTGCTCCATTGCAATCAGGAGGATGGTGTTACACTTGTATCATGACAGTTTTCCAAAAAGCCTGAATGAGCCATTGGAAATGACTGAGTTTTATGACCAAAGAAATAATGATATTCCATAATGCTCCATTAGGTGTACTTTATTTATTTGCTGAAGACAACTCATTTTTAATTATTTAAACTCTGGCAACATCATACTAGCAAATGTTCTGCTGGGTTATAACTGACAAATATCTTGGTCTAGCAAAGCGAAATCTTGGTATAACATTACCTCTGATAATATATTCCTTTCCTGACAGGAGCATGAGTACTACTTTGTGTTTAGAAACCATAGAAAGCAAAGTTTAGCAATTTGTATATGGCCAATGCGAGCTCTATGTTCCCATAAATCTCTTTGATGGTCCAAATGGTCCAAACCTAAGCTTCTCACTTTTTTTACAATTACTCTTTGCAGAAAGTTAGATCCAACTACAAATTTTCCACCAACCTTCCGCTCATTACCAAAACTAAACAAAACCCTTACCGTTGGTGTTCTCAAAGTTGCTTTCGTAGAAACAAATGTGGTCTGCCATGGAAATATTCTCTATGAAATGCTAGTAGATGTAAGACCAAAAAGTACTGAAATATACAAAAACTTGTGTGTTTTTGCAATACAGATTGCACAGAGATTTTTGTGGTCTTAACAAAACCTTCATATTTGTATATTATACCCAGGCCTGTCAACTTGCCTTTGTCTGAGCATGTGAGATTGACTCATGAATGTTTTGGGCAGCACAACGGGGACAAATCCAATCAATGAGTGGGGAGAAGGGGAAGACACTGGTGCAGAGCTGCAGTCAGGAAAAAAAGTTTTTAATGGAGTCTTAGGAAGAGGCACAAGGAAAAAAAGGGTTGCCAATCCTTAAAGGATCCTTTCTACACACTGGTATAATTTGTCAACACATTATCAAATTAAATTAAAAATTCATCAGTATGTTAAAAAAGGCTGGAGACAGGAATCATTCAGTAAGTAAATTATTACTGATTTTAAGTGATTCATCCCAGAAAAGGATCAGCTCACTAAAGTGTGTGGGAATTAAAAGTCTTCAGCATTTTTCTGGCTCAAGCATTAAATGCTTGTGAAATGTATCCTGTTGCAGAATCCATTCACTTAAACACGCCTGTAGTGACCTGGTGTAAAGGACAATCACATCTTCTCCATACTTTCCAAATTCTGTCTTTTCTCTTAGGTGTGTCTATTTCAATTTGGTTTTTAGCTGGAAAAAAATGAGCTCAGGTTTTAGCAGGCCTGATGCTTTTCATGCCACAGAGTTACAGAAAAAATCCCAAACCTATCAGGACATACTATCTCTCCAAAGGCCCTTACACTGTCACGGCACGTAAACATCAAAAGGGAGAATGATCATTTTTGTTTCCCAGGATATGGATATGATTCTGAACAATACCCTGTTGAGTAAGGACAATATATTCTTTTTCCTTCTCTTTCCTTCTAGAGGACAGACATGTCCCTGGCCAGATGATGCCAAGCCCATTATTAGTGTCCTTGCACTTCTCCATTAGCAATATTGCAGCAAGACCAGCTGATGTCAAGGGTGTTCATGCTGAAAGATAACATTCCTTAGGAGGAGAAATTGCAGCCTTTTAGCATTCTCTGGCTTTCCCACAATTTAGCTTTATCTGGGAACATTATTACAGTGAAATTCAGTGAGATAAACTAAGGAATAGAAAGTACTAACATTCAGAAAATGCAAACATCTGAACAGGAACACACTGCTGTAAAGTAGTATCCTTTACTACTCCACCTCAATCAAATTCACAGAAACAGTCTGCATTTTAACACAGATGCATCCAAACCCAGGAATTCATTCTCTCACTCCATATTTGTTCCCATTCCTGCATTTGCCATCCAGCACCTTAGCAACTCAAACCCACCTCTGCTGACCCTATAAACCCTGTGCTAAAATACTCCATTGGGTGACAACCACTGTAATGGGGAATACCTACAGTCTCTGCTGACTCACTCTCAGGGCTGCTGGTTCAGATTGACCATCAGCCACCCCGCCAACCAAACCACAGTCCTGGGAGGTGCTGCAGCCTTGGGATCCCCACAGCTTGGACTACAACTCGTAGTAAGCAACAAATCTGAGGTGCCCAGGACTGCCTCTCCCTGTGCTGGCACTGGCAAGCACGAAAGTGCTCATACACACAAAGAGAAACCATGTCTGCAGCTTTGATTAGGGCAGATCTAAACAAGCCATTGAAAATAAGCAGTTTCTGGGAAATACAGCTTAAAAGGCCTGGCTTTCTCCAGTTGTGTTTCCTGTTTAGATTCTTTCATGTGTCTCAAAAAAGGAAAAATTTCTGATCAAAGCTTTTACTAGGATAAAGATACTCATGCAGTGTGTGTTCTATGTGGATGAACTGTTGCCAGATAATATAATACATCTTATGCTGAACCTTATCATCTGTGGAAATAATCAAAAAGGTAGCATGAGCCCAGTTTCCTAAGAACACTGATTTAAAAATACCTACGACTTGCTTACATCTGTTTTCCCTACCGTAAGCATCCCACAGTGCTAGACAGTTTTCTATCTCTATTTTTCTTGATTGCTCAAAGAAATCAAGTATGGTTCAAGCAATTAATAAATACAAAATACCAAGGTTTTCATGGAGTGGTGCTCTTATATGCTGTTTATGCCCTGTGAGAAAGAACATCCTTGACCACCCTCCTAGCCAGGATTCTCTATGCCACACCAAATTCTCATATACTGGAGTAAATAATGAAGACTACCCACACATGTAAGCTGACATACCAGGACTCAAGAAAAATCCATCAGCAGCAGTTCTGATCAGGTTCTTCACTGTACCACATCTTTTCCTGATAACACTTGAAAACACACATTCCTCTCCATTTGACTTGCAAGGAAGATGTCTTGGGCCTGATGCACACAATTTTGCTGTACTGAAATAAAAGACTGTGTCAGTGTGGTGAGAGAGAAGAATCAGTCTCTAAGATAACCACATAAGCAGAAGAAGGGATTACAAATGTGGATGTGATACAGAAGTTAGAATTCTTACACTAGTTATAAAAGATGCCATGAACTTATCTGTTAAAGCAGTTTCAAATAATCATCAAATAATAAACATCAAATAATGCAAAGATCTTATATATACACCATCCCAATACTTTTTAAAATGGAGCATATATATACAGATGTGTGCTCATGCTGTAACTCAACATCTGACACTTTTGAACAGCTCTAGCATGACTGCCCCACAACACAGTTCTTTTGTGAATAAATATTCAGATAAAGCACTGCAATCCTAAGCTTCCCTCTATAAATTGGTAATTCCTCAATAGAAACAAACCATTTTCTCATCAGACTTCTAGCTGCAATGCAATTGCATTTCTCTACATGCTCATTTTGGATGACAAAGTACTTACTTGTCACAGTAATGACCTGAATGAATTCAGGAAAGCAACTATCTCTTTTCAAACATGCCCATCCAGCAGATACACTGTTGTTTTTCCTCCCTACTGTTTAATAATTAAGTTTATAACTATATATATATATATATATATATATATATTTGGTGATAAAGTAATACATAAATTTAAACCCCCCAAGCAAATACTTTGGTTTTGAAGGTCAGCAGAAATAATGCTGCTCTCACTTGCATTCCAAACCCTGCAGCACTATGTGGATTGCCAGTGTCTCTGCCCCTGCGTTGCCTGTGCCCTCTCCTGGTGGCAGAGTCACACAGGACACATGTGGTTACATCAAAACCTTCCCTGCACAGCAAACGTTTCCTGATGCCAAGTGAAACAGCTTTTCACAGTAAACCAGACCAAGATTCCAAGACTGACAGCATTCCAAAAAGGTGACACAAAACGTGCCACTAGGCCTATAAGATCAGTGTTGAGCACGCTCTTACAGCTCTGACCACGAAGGTCAGTGCACCGTGCTACCTGCTCAACTTTTGTAACCAAATTCCCAATGTCACACTGGGAAGCACAGGGGATCAATGCCCTCATTAATGGCAAGGCTCAGCTGACACAAAGATCTTCTGTTTGTCAAGCTAAGCTGGTTCCCAGTTGTAAGGAGCTTTGTTTCTGCAGATGAGAGGTGCTGAGCCAGGTCAGGGTTGGCCCAGCTGCCAAGCAAATAAGCCCTGCAAGAATCCAGAGTGACTACAGACCAAGCACTAAGCCTGAAACAGTGAGTTCTGCCAGATCTGAGCCAAGTGAGACATATGTGCACAAGAGACTCATTTGAGAAGGCACACTTCAATTCCAGCCAGGGCCAGCTCAGCCCAGAAGACCAATTACCTCAGAACCAGCTCCAGGCAAGTATTGCTGTACATTGCTGATCAAATCTAGCTCTGTGATTCCTTACTCTGCCTGATCTAAACAATGAAAGGGTCTGGAGGCCTCTAATTCGGTTTCACAGGAACCACTTACAGTACAGAACTACAAAGTAGTTCTATTATTACATGGGTTTTTTCCCCTATTCTCCAGCATACCCTAGTCACTATTATTCCAGCCAGTCAGATGGAATCTCAGCATGCTCTCTGAAATCTAGTAAGGCCATCCACTGGTGATGGAAAGTTGACTGTGTAGTAATGGCAAGCACCATCATCTCTTCCTTCAATCATGTTCTACAATAAGAGTGAGTCACAGGCCTTTTGCAGACGGACTAGTTAAACACACCAGCTCCAAAAGAAGATTCTGGAACATAAAACCTCAGGACTGCCTTGCTGGAGTTACAGAGGGATTTCAGACACATCTCCTTTCCTCAGCATTTTCAATTGCTAAGACCAAACAGCAGTGCTTATCCAGGTTTAAGATGTCTGTGTTTAGTACATTTTATATGAAACAATTCAGTGCTTGGACTTCAGTCTGAGATAAGAACCTAAAATTCTTTGTGACAATGATGAGGCCCCTTAGTGAGGCTCAGCATTTAATTTCTGTTCTTCCTCATCTTCTGCAGAAGGAGAATGATAGCACATTTATACTAAGCATCCCTGTGAGGAAAGGAAGTATTTATTAAATAAAGCACCCGAGTACTTTAGCAAAGAAAGTGGAAAGCTGAGAGAGGTCACACAAAGTTCTCGAGTGAATGAATATTAATGATTATTTTGCTTTTTCATCTACAGATGCTTTCTTAGGTCACATAAACCTAAGAACTTCAAGACCTCATCTGAAAATAGGAAAAACAGAACCTTTAAGATGCATTTTGCAATCAAGAAACAAGGAGGAACCCAGGCATTATGAATAAGCCATTGTCACAGCCAGTCTGCTGGCACTGCAGTCTGGGAGACTGGCTGGCAGTTGTATGGCAGAGCTCAAAAGCAACAGGCCATCAGCCACCCCATGGGGAAATGCAGCTTGTTGAGAAGCAAAAAATCATTCTGTTCAGTTTTGGCTTGACATATACATTACTTTCTACATTGCTTTGTGTTCAAAAAGGTGAATGCACTTGCTTGAAACAACGAAGTCTTAAAAATCTCAAAGCAGTAATTAGGAAACTTCCATTTCTCCAGATTATCACTGATGGAATTAATTTTTGCTTATGAGTAAGCATCATCACTTGATGTCTTGGTTCATGCCTTACTTTTAAATGATTCTTCTCTTTATTCCTGTGGACAATTTATGCCAGCATCTGCCTCTAGAGTTACTATATGCAATGTCACAGGCAGTAAATCAGTATGTGATATTCCCATGAAAAGCACATGGTTTGTGTTACACCTGCATCACAACTCCTGCCAAGATATTACGGCCACTTGTACCAATATGGAAACCTAGATAAAATACATTAATTGTTTCTATCTACTTTGATTTTATCATTCTTGCTTCTGATGAAACTAAGCAAATGTTATTAAAAAAACCCCAAATGTTTGGGTTCATTATGGAAAGTGGTAGCAAGATTATAGATTTCACCTGCTCTTATGCAAACATAGGATGATGTGCAGTTCACTGAAATAATCTGAAATTTGCAAATCCTTATGTCAGGCTGAACTCTGCTGAAAACAGATGCCTCGAGTCCATTCCTCTTGTGCATCAAACAGTGTAGGGTCATCCACCTGCTCCAAAGCAAAGTCACTGCAAAACCTTGTCAGCAATGATGCTCTGCACACTTTCCACTGATATAAACACCAGGAACAGTACAAGGAAGACAAAAGTAGGACCTAGAGAGTTGTCAGTCTATATTTCCTTCCCCTTATACTCCAGGTTTCTTGTGAATTGCATAGATTTGGCTTTGTTTCCGGATGGTTATCAAATCCTGAGGCTTCTAGATACCAACATGATTTCCAGGGCATGTTGTTGTGTTGAAGAAATATTGAAGAAACCGAAGCAGCAGAATGCTGTGTTGGTTTCTGTCTTACAGATCAGTCAAAAGCAGCTGTTTTGCAGAGAGCAGGATCTGGCTTAAAGTGTCACTTATCACACGAATACAACGAATCATCACTGCAAAATAAAGTACAAGAAGGAGATAAATGAAGAACCTCTGGCATGGTAATTCCAAATTTTCTGAACCGCTTTTGCCATCTGCAATTAATTCCTCCTCCTCAAAGAACTCTGCCTTGAGTATTAGTGCCACATACTGGAAATCAGGATAACATACTGACTTGAAAATATTTCATAACACAAAATGAAGGTGCACTGACTTTATGATGTATTGTTAATGAAACAGCAGGATTTGTCTTTCTAATGCTAGCATCTATATGTTGTAGCTGTATTGTACTATAACTCATAAAAAGAATTTCTTAATTGCATGATAAAATTATGAAGTTTGCTCCTAAAAGAAACAGAGACTCAGATTGTGTGTCAAATTAAGTTCTTTGCTCTTGAGAGTTAGTAAATCAAATCACCTCCTTGTACTGTCATAATTGCGCTTAAAAAAACCCACTTGGAACTGCTGGATTTTACTACTTTTCCTATGTTTTGACACCCTTCCCCTTAAAGGGGGATTGCTGTTCACCAGCCCAATGTTAACTGCAGCATTTTGGGAGCAGCAGTACAAACACACAATCTAAGGTGCTTTTCCCCTTCACCAGCATAAAGTTTGCTGGGATTTGTAGTGATTCATTCAATTCTCAACAGCTTTACAAAGCTTATTTATTCAGCTTCCAGAACAAAACTACTGGGTACACCAAATGTCAGTTTTATCTCTCTTTTTACCTCCCTGATAAAATTCAGTGTAAGTAGGGAGGTATAATAGAAGCTTAAGTCAGAACTTAGGAAGAAACCTCAAAGTTCTGTAGGAAGTTCTGAACTCCCTATACAAATAAGACAAAGTGAGCTCACACCACTAGTTTTTGTTTTATGGTGAAAATACAAGAAACACTTATTTTTATAATTTATAGTCCTATAATTAGGTGCTACTAAGATTGCTCATTACGCTATCCAAAACTTCCTAGTCAAATGTAAATGTAATAAATAAAATATTCTATTAAGCAGGCTAAATCTAATCACTTGAAGATCCTTGCTGCAGTATTACAAAAATAAGCTACATATCTTACGTAAACTTTAAAAGCTCACACAGCTTTCCATTCCCTCCAAAAAACCCCACCTCATATAAAAATTAAAAAAGGTCCACCTCAGGAACACTTGCCCTTTAAGCCAATTCCTCTGTTCTCCCGTTAAAATTTTACTCTTCTCTAATGCTAACTACTGGTTACTGCCTGATGTCTTTCTTTTGTTTTAATTCCTACAGCTTTATAGGCACCCATCTCTGGCTGTTCTGGCTGAACACCAGATTTGGCTGAGCACTCCAACACCAAACAAGGTGATGTGAAATCCTAACTACAAGTTCAGGTGTAAAACTGGCAGCTGAACTGCCCAGCTCTGCAGACACACCAGCCTCAGCGACCAAGGGCGCTGCCCCAAGCAAGATAGGCTTCAAAAGCTTTTTATTCTCAGTGGTAGAGTCCAACAGAACAGTGATAGCAGCAGGGGAATCACAGAATCAGTTAGGTTAGCAAAGATCTCTGAGATCATCGAGTCCAACCTGTGCCTGGCAGTTTGAGACTTTATCCTCTTGTCCTGTCGCTGGTTGCCCGGGAGCAGAGCCTGACCCCACCTGGTTACAGCCTCCTCTCAGGTAGGACTCGGGGAGGGCCCAGTTCCAGCAGTTCCCTTCCACAGTCCCGATGCTCTGGAGTCATCCCAGTCCGCATGTGGCAGCAAGTTCACCCTGCGAGCCCTCAGGACTCACAAGCCACCTCTCCCCACTCCAGCAAACCCAGCAGCCTTCCCTGTGTCCACTTCTGGGCTCCTCACTACAGGAGAACGTGGAGCTCCTGCAACCGCTCCAGCGGAGGGCAACGAGAATGATTAAGGGACTGGAGCATTTCATGAGGAAAGGCTGAGGGAGCAGAGCTTGTTCAGCCTCGGGAAGAGGTGACCTCGGTAATGTGTACACGTCTGCAGGGAGGTGTCAGAGGCCCTTCTCGGTGGTGCCGAGCAACAGGCAGAAACTGATACACAGGAAGTTCCACCTGAACATGAGAAAGAACTTTCCTGTGCAGTGACCGCGCACTGGAACAGGCTGCTCAGAGAAGATGTGGAGTCGCCCTTACTGGAGATACCCCAGAACCGTGGGGACGCAATCCTGTGCCACGTGCTCTGGGACGGCCCAGCTGGAGCTGGGAAGTGGAACCAGATGATCCACTGTGGTCCGTTCCAATCTGGCCCATTCTGTGAGTCCTCTCACGGTGCGCACCTCACCTGCCCCGCTCCTCTCACCTCCCGTGTCCTCTCCCCTCCCCTCCCCTCCCCTCACCCCGTCCCGTCCCCTCCCGCCGCCGCTCCCCTCACACCGCCCCCCCACCCTGCGCTCCCTCGACTGCCCGCCCTCCGCGTCCCGCCTCGGGATTGGCTGCCCGCGGCAAGGCCCCGCCTCCCGCCGGCCGCGATTGGCCGGTTCTGCCCGCGCGGCGCTGCCATTGGCGGGCGGGCGGCGGCGCTGCGGGTCGGGCCGCGCCGCGGGCGGGGAGCGTGGCCGGGGCGCTTTTGTTGCCGGGTCGGCGGGGAGAGGAGCGGGCGGGGAGCGCGGGGCCCGCGGACACCGGAGCCGGCGGGGAGCGGGGCCGGGCGGCGCGGTGCGGGCGCGGCGGACGGTGGGGCCGGGCCCAGCGGCAGCCATGAGCGGCGGCGTGTACGGGGGAGGTGAGTCCGGCGCCGCCCTCCCCTCCCCCGCCCCGCGAGGCGGCGCGTGCAGCCCCGGCGGGCGCTTCCCGCCTCCCTCAGCCCGGCCCGGCGCTGCCGCGGCCCCTCCGTGTCCCACGCGTGAGGAGGAGGAGGCGGCAGCGGGCCTTGTTTATGTCCTTCGCGGCCCCGAGGTGCCTCCTCCGGGGACCGGTTGTACCGCGGCCTTGGGCAGGATCAGCAATAGCGGAGTACGGAGAAGGTCTCCGCACTTCGGGAGCCGGGTGTGGTTCCCTCGAGCCCTTCTGCACAACCCCGTGACCACCGTTCGTGTCGGACAGGTTCTCTGTAGGATGTGCAGAGATCCGCGGGGATCGGGCCCGCAGGGATGGGCGCTTCGTACTCTGGCCCTTTCCCTCACACAGTCGCTGTTTTCAGTCTCACCTTCCTTATCCTCGTCCCTCCCGGGGGCTATGGGCACGCCTGGCTTCGTGTGACTGTTAAATTAGAACTTTTGGAAAGCTTTCTCTTGCGATCCGTTTAGCTGCAACTACGTTTTTTCTCTACTGCTAGAATTCTTCTTACTCCAAACGGAGGGATTGCAGTGCCCCAGTTAAAGTCTGTCTGCAGTTTTCCCATAGCTCTCTGGTACCTGGAGTTCTGAGTAGAGAAGTTTCTCCTTGCCTTGTAAAAGATCCCTTGGTTTGCTTTTCTTCCTTTGCCTGTAAAGCAGGCAGTGGGCAGGGAAAAGTCAGGATTGCAGAAGAGTGTTAATAACCATTTATCTTGATTAACAATCTTTTCAGATGAAGTTGGGGCTCTGGTTTTTGACATTGGCTCGTACACAGTGAGAGCAGGCTATGCAGGCGAGGACTGCCCAAAGGTGAGAATCTGTGCCTCCATGGAAATTCACCATGAATTTATGCCCTAAGTCTTCGAAAGTTACAACCCTTCCTAATACATTGGGGTTGGTTCTGTCTGTATTGTATAAAGAAACCTCTGAATTTATGAGAAAAACACCAACTTCCCAAACATTATTAATCCTCATATACTGCTTGCCTCTTGCCTTGCAGGTTGATTTTCCAACAGCCATTGGTGTGGTGCTAGAAAGGGACAATGGCAGCACTCTGATGGAGATAGATGGTGACAAGGGCAAACAAGGGGGCCCGACGTACTACATAGACACCAATGCCCTGAGAGTTCCAAGAGAGAATATGGAAGCCATTTCACCTTTAAAAAATGGAATGAGTATGGTGCTTTGTCTTTTTCTACCTAGCTTTAAAATAGCATTGCCAGGCTGCAGGAAGTCATAGTCATGTTGACAGATGCTATGTTCAGCAACAGAGGCTGTAAGAACAGATTACAATTTACAGATTGCATGGAGATGTGGTTGGTTTTTGCTGTTAGTGGACTTCCAGCGTAATTCTTGAAGTCATGGTAGTTGTGGAGGAAGAGGATTCTGCAGAGCTGTTAGAGGAAGTGTATGTCTGCTGAGAATAGCATTTGACTGAAGAGCTCTATGCAAAAAAATAAATTGGAAAGCCTTTATGTGTTTATGAAATGAAACAAAACTTAGATGTAACTAATCTCTTTGTGTCAATGTTGTTACAGTTGAAGACTGGGATAGTTTCCAGGCAATTTTGGATCACACTTACAAGATGCATATTAAATCTGAAGCAAGTTTGCATCCTGTCCTTATGTCTGAAGCACCAGTGAGTAAAAGCAGCTGTGCATTTTGATAAGTCTTTTTGCTGACTGCAAACATTGGTCCTGGATAAGTCTGACAATGGCTTGTAGGTGACAAGTGTTAAAACTTAGCTACAGAAGTGACAAGTTTAAAATACTTGGCCAGGTTCTGGAAAATGTCTAAAAAACCTCAATTTGAAGTAGTTGGTATGAGTTGTATCAGAAAGTATTTACAATATGCTATTGTTTTTCACTCACTGAAAAGAAGTCAAAAGTTAAAAAAGAAATTTTACTGCCTAGAATAAAAAGAAAAAGATGGTTGGATGCCTTATATATTAAGTTACACTTAATAAATGCCATCAAAAAATCGTGCTTCCTTCAGCCTTACAACTAATATTATCTGATACAGAATAATATTTATAATGGAGAAGTTTTAATTTTTCTGTCTTTGTTTCTGTAAGTGGTCCTGTAAGGCAGCTCAAGTGGATAAATACAAATTCATGGGAAAATCTGGACAAGGTTTCTGTCATTTGATAATGCTCATCATTTGAAGGGCAGATCTTGAAGTCAGAGTAGAAAAGGTAGACATGCCATACACAAGTGATGCCTTTCCTTAATAAAATCTTATGAAAAGGATTTTCTTGAATTTCATTATTCCCTTGTGTTGAATCACAGCTTGTGCAGTGTGGATGAATTTGCAATGGCTGTTTCATGTTTGATGGCTCAGTGGGTGTCTGAATAGAGACATTCCCATTGACATTCTCCTTACAAACCTCATCTTACTTTGTTGTATTGGCTTGGAAAAAACTTCACATTTTCAGTAATGTGTTGGATATTTCAGATATATCCTGGCTTAATCACAGCTACAGTAACACTGTAGAAAGATGCTTTGGAAACTGGAAAGTCTGGATTTATTTTTCTTCCCACCGGGCAAGTTCCTTCATGTATCTTTCCCCTTGTAAAAGGCAGGGTGCTTGCTTTAGAGAGTTCTTTGGGAACCCAACACTGGAAGAGCTGTAGAAGTGTAAAGAAGTCTATTGTAACAGGAAAGGTGTGCAGCACTTTTGTGTGATCAATAAGCATTTTTGTCATATAAATGGAATAAAAAGTGTTCTAAAGAAGTAAATTACTAGAAAGCTGTCTCTGTGGAATTTTGGTATGATTGGAAACTGTGGCTGCAATTTTTCCAATCGCTTCTTTATTGTGTTAGCAGTCTATTAGTGTGCAAACACAGCTTCCTTTTGGTCACTTACTTGTGGTTTGGATTTATCATTTTTTAGTGGAATACCAGAGCAAAGCGTGAAAAACTGACGGAATTGATGTTTGAACACTACAACATCCCAGCTTTTTTCTTGTGTAAAACTGCTGTTCTGACAGCGTATCCTTCGAAATGTTTCACTGCATGGTTTTATTTTCCTCCCCTCAGGAAATGATGGTAAACTTTTTCCAGGCAATTCTGAGTATAACAGCATGTCAACTTTCTTCAAATTGACTTCTTCCATAAACATCCAGGGAGGAAGTAAACAAATTCAGTTTCTGAACTTTAAGGCAGTAGAGCTCATTTTTGAAGTTCTCCCAATCTGACTGTCCTTGGGGCCCAAGTATTTTTATATTATTATTACTCTTTTATTATTATTACTATTTTTTTTCATTGGATACTATGGATAAGAATATTACAGACCTAAAATGGTGGTGTCCACACTACTAAATACAGTAATTAGAGCTTGAAGTTTTCATAGCCTTAAGAAGAATATTTGTTATTATTTTAAACTAATAATAACATGTTTTCAGCTTCAGAGTCTAAATGAGTTGGATGTACTTAGAGCTTGCTGCATAGTAGTGATGTGAATTTTCACATTCCAAAGCTTGAGTTAGTTCACAGATGGAAGTTAAATGCTGCTCTCTCGATGAGGTTGTGCACTTCACAGAAAGATGGTACATACTGGAAAATGACAAGTCCTTTTTTAGAGCCAAGGATAACGTGTTGGGGTCCTCATCCCTAGTTAGGTTTTAATTGTAACATTTTTTTCTAAGTGAAAATTACAATATTTTCCTTAATCATTTTGACTAGTTTTGCTAATGGGAGATCTACAGGTCTCATCTTGGATAGTGGGGCAACACACACCACTGCTATTCCAGTGCATGATGGATATGTGCTTCAGCAAGGTATAAACTTTCATGGATAACAATAGTGGAATATCAAGGCTGAGTTAGCTTGATTTCTGCTTGTACACTTTCATTACTGCTTTTACATCTGTGTCCCATTTAAAAGGAAAAAAAACCCTAATTGAGTTCACTGACAATTAGTTGGGAGAGTCTGTTCATGATTTGGATACTTTCCAGGTGAGTTGTTTCAGTTTTTATTTTGGATGCCCTCTTTGCCTTCTAGGTATTGTAAAATCACCACTTGCAGGAGATTTTATCACTATGCAGTGCCGGGAATTGTTTCAGGAAATGAACATAGAGATAATTCCTCCATATATGATTGCTTCAAAGGTGGGAAAGTAACTTTATTTAGAAAATGTTTTCTTGGGGAGAGGCTGAAATGTTTACCTGATGATTGTGTACCCTACAATCTCAGGAGGCAGTTCGTGAGGGGTCACCAGCAAATTGGAAGAGAAAAGAGAAGTTGCCCCAGGTCACCAGGTCTTGGCACAATTACATGTGTAATGTAAGTAGGTCATTCCTCCCTCTTTCACCTCCCCTGAGTGTTCCATAAGTAAGTTTTGTTTGCAAGTATATCAGTGTTTTCTCTTGAAGAACTAGAAAAATCTTCAAAAAGTTAGTACTAATTCTATAAATTTTATATAATTGAGGACTAAAATTCATATAAATTCATGTTAATTTTAACTCCACAGTGTGTCATTCAGGACTTCCAGGCTTCTGTCCTCCAAGTATCAGATTCAACCTATGATGAACAGTATGTTACTTTCTTCTTTCTTGTAAAATCAGTTACCAGTTGTGCATGGGGAGCTCAGCCTGTTCACTGCTCTTGGCTGGTTTTGTTATGGAAAATGGTTTTATCTAAACACTGTTTATTTATGAAAGTAGGAATACTGCATATATCCAGGATATAGTTTTTTGTTTAATACTCCAAGATGAGATCATAATGAATTTTATTTGAACTTGTAAATCTTATCAATGACAATATTCCCATTGGCACTGTAGTTTATAACACTGCTTAGATAACTTGACACCCTGTTTAGAAAGCACTTTAATGTGTTGCTTTCTGCCTGATGCTCCAGGGTAGCAGCACAGATGCCAACAGTTCATTACGAGTTCCCCAACGGCTACAACTGTGACTTTGGTGCTGAGCGTCTGAAAATTCCTGAGGGATTGTTTGACCCTTCCAATGTAAAGGTAGAACCACTGTGATAGCTGTGATTGGAAGGCTTTACATGACTAGGTTATCACTTGGCTTCCTTTTGTATAATATTTTTAATTTTGTGATTTGGATGTATTTGTACTGTGGGGTTCTCCTGGGGGTAGAATTTACCTGTCTTGAATTATGGCTGGGCAAGGAAGGAAGAAATGTTCAAAATGGGTGGTGATTGGGGAAATAGGAGGGGGTTTTTTTTCCTTTCCTAACAAAATGCTTAGCCCCTTCTTCAGAATACTTGTAAATGCAACTCATTCAGGGCTTTTCTATGCCTTGCTCTTTTGAAGCAATGATGTGTAGATTCCTAATTTTCCCTGCAGGGTTTATCTGGTAACACGATGTTGGGTGTGAGCCACGTTGTCACAACAAGCGTTGGAATGTGTGATATAGACATCAGGCCGGTAAGTGTTAGTCAGCCAGGCACTGTTTTAAAGCATAGATATTTTTGTGCTGATACATGTTTTTGAGACTAGAACAGCAACAGTGAAGACATGGATTTTCTAGGATAATGGTAAATACATTAGAATAATTCTGTAAGTATTAAGTATTTGTATATAGGGATATGTACCATTCATGTTCTGTCTTACAAAATGCTAAATCAGGATCTTTTACTGAGTGTTTCTACCCATATTTAAAGATCTGATGTACAGATTTTGTGGCTGGCACTGCATAATTTGGTTTGGACTGGTTTCAGATAAGCATTTATGTTTGTAACTTTGAATGGTATCTTCAGATTTTTAGGTATCATTATGTTTAGAACGTACATGGAATGTATGTGATGGAGCCCTCTTTAACTAAAAACCCAAACTATGCTAAACCATGACAAATTTATAAAGAGTAGAAAGAAGAGAAGAAGCTTTAAAGGAAAACTTTACTTTTAAAAATAATGTTCTATCTTTCTCAGGTGTCAAATTTTATACAGACTGCATGGGAGTTTTTTCAAAAATTTTTTTCTGTTAACCAGTGTGTGGGAGGGCTTAGTGGGCTGGGCTGTGGTGTGTGTTCACCAACTGCAGCAATAGCGAGATAGAAAACTGCTGCGGGGTTTTCTTTTGGGGTGGCATTCAGTTGTAAAAAAACCCAACAATTTGGATACAGGGCAGATGTGTAGGTTGAGGGTTCTTCATAGTAGAAATCGTTCTGTGAAATAATTTAGAATCATTAATCACATGGCTTCTGTCTTCCTTTTATAGTTAAATATTAAGCTGCCTTGCAATATTTTTAAGTGATTAAATATTTAACTGAATTGGGAGAGGTAATACTGTTGGCATCAAGTGATGTATTATTGCTGTTGACTATACATACTTGTGCCACCCCTCTCTATTGTGAGAAGGAGCTGTTTTCAGAATGATTTCAGAATTAATGCTCTAGGTTGTTTTTTTCTCTTTAGGGTCTCTATGGCAGCGTGATTGTAGCAGGAGGAAACACTCTAATACAGAGTTTCACAGACAGATTGAACAGGGAGCTGTCTCAGAAAACCCCACCGGTAAAACAACTCTTTCCATTACTGCCTTGAGTATTTACCATTTCACTTTTCTGCCACATAAGTCCTCAAGGATATCATAGCTTTGACTTTCTTAGGAACCAGACAGCTGAACAGATTTCTTCAGGGTTAAGAAACCTCCCTCTCTAAAGAAAAGAAAGAGTTCTTGAAGAGTTTTTAGACAGAATAAATTCCAATATACCTTGGAATGAATATTTTACTGCTTCACTCTTGCTTTCATATTGTGATCCTAAGTTCTGTAATTCTCCTCAAGCAACAGCCAGTATTTCCCTTGATGGTCTCTCTTCTGAAGTGTTGCTGACTAACTTGAGGCACATTCAGTCATTCTGCCTGAGGTCATGTCATGGTGGCAATTGTTTTTCCTTGATATGATAGACAACTTAAATCACTAGGTTTGGTCTATGAGTAACATATTTACATATTTTCTAATCACTTGATGTCAAAGAAAGTATTGATACCTTGCATCTGAGAGTAGGTATAATTACGATATTTCTTGAATTTTAGTATTCAAGCAAAAATGTTCTGCTTGTGACAACTCTGAAATGATGAATGTTAGGAGAAACAGAAATGTATTCATTCACTGCTTATAATAGCTGAGGAGGAACCCATTGAAATGCAAAGATTTTATTGCTACATGGCATTTTGAAAGCAAAAGGAATGAATGGGTCCAAAAAAGGCTAGATAAAAGTTAGGTCTAGCAACATTAGTCATTTTAGTCCCAGTGCAGTGTTGGAGATGACAGTATACACTGTGATATTGCTCTCTACCTGCCCCATTCCTTGCCTTAACCATTTGCTGTTGGGAGACAAGGTAAAAGCCACATTTCCTGTTCCACTGTGGCGGATTTTGAATTCTAAATAGAGGGCAGATGAGCAGTATTGCAGATGTACTAAAATGGACCTTTTTAAGCTGCATGTTGGTATAGACACCAGGTTCCTTCTGCTGCTTGTCCCTAAAGGTCACCAGCTTCCAGTTTGACGTTTGGTTTTGGCTCCTTTTCTGTGCAGAGCATGCGCCTGAAGTTGATAGCGAACAACACGACTGTGGAGCGGAGGTTCAGCTCGTGGATTGGGGGCTCCATTTTGGCTTCTTTGGTTAGTAGACCTGTGTTACTTTGTTGCTGTGCTGAACAGCACTGTCACCCAGACATCTGATTCCCCAGAAGTGTGCATTGCAGAGTCTGTGCTATGTAATCATAATTTTGGCTATCCTCATGGTAAGGTGAAGAGAATCTGTTTTAAAAAGAGGTATGAGCATTTCCAGTGGCAACATACCCTGCTATGTTCTCCCATTTTTAATGGCAAGGTGCAATCTTGAAATACATGCACTTGCTCTAGAATGTATCTAGTAGACCATGAAAGTAGCAAACCTGTTTCTGCATCATATTCCTGTGTGTAGGTCTACAAGTTTCTGAGTGCTGAAATGGTTTGTGGGGGTTAATTTATCATCATGGGAAAGGGAGACTGAAATAAGCATTTGGTGCTGCACTTCTGTCTTGAGTTTAATCCCTTAGCAATAAAAGTCAAGGAAGAGATAGTTAAGCAGGTCAAGTCCTATTACCTCATATAAGGTAAGGACTTGCTTGTTTTCCCTCCTAGGAAAAGCTAATCATGTTTCAATTAACCTTCCTTTGTGTTCTGATATTTATTTATTTTGTGTTGGTTTTGTTTCTTTATTTTTGTAGGGTACTTTCCAACAGATGTGGATTTCTAAACAAGAATATGAAGAAGGAGGAAAACAGTGTGTAGAAAGAAAATGTCCTTAGACCTCTTTACTGTGAAAACTGCTGCCTGCTCGGTGCTCCTTCTGTTTTATAGCTTTAGCATACTCAGGAATGGGATGGACTGTTTTTTGTAGAAAGTTTATATTGGGTTTTTTTCATAATTCAAGTTCCATTTTAACAAACCTTAGAAATTTTGAGAGACCTAATTGGTACTATAATAGAAAAAGGATGTTTACGTCCCTTGTAAAGCAATAATTCATGTAACAAGCTTTTTATGATTTTGTATAAATGTCTATTTTCTCTAGTATCTTTTCCTGGGAACAGCTTTACAGGTTAGCTAATAGATAGAGGCATAACCTTGCAAATGCCTGTGCTTATTTATTAAATATTTCTTGTCTAATTTCTTGTCTGCTTTCACATACTAGTCTTCCTTGCTGGTACTTTGGCCTTAAATTGCTCTTATTTTTCTCTTAAAAAATAAAATTTGGTCTTTTATATTTGAGCAACCTTGTGAGTACTTGCAGAGAAAGTTACTCAGCTGTTTTAAAAGTTGAAAGTTTGTATTCATTGATCTATTTTAGTGTAAACTTTTACTGTCTCACAGAAGTGTTACATTCCATGGAGTGAATGTTATATTAAGCACTGGTTTGCTAATTTTTTGTTACGGAGCAGTTTCATTTCAGTACGCAAGCAATGCTTTCCACCTGATGTCTGAGAATGTATTTAATGCCTTTGTGATGTAGGTGAGAAGCAAAACTTGTTCAAGACAGGGGAATTGAGACAAAGAATTGCCTCTCCAAGACTGGGAGCAGTCAGAAGCTTTCAGTGTGTGGCTTGACCCTGCTGCAGGGAGCTGTAGCTGAGGAGCAGCTGCTGTGTGCCCATGGCTGGTGTGGCTCCCTCTGTGCCTCCCAGCAGGGTCTGTAAGTGCCTGTGTTTGCAGGGGGAAGGTGCACTCAGGGTCACAGGAACGGGGATGACTTTTTTTTAGCAGGAATTGGCTGTCAAGACGCAGCTTGATGTTGCTTTTAAGCTTACTTTAAATTACAGTGGTGTGATGGTCTGTTTTGGGACACAATGAAGTTTTGCTCCTTATCTCAAAAGCTGTGGAAAACCAAATAGCATTTAACTGATCAAAAAAAAAAATAAACAGTACTGCTACATTTTTGTATCCTAAAAGCTCTTGTGGGTAAATAATTATGAGGCCTCTATTTGAAAAGTTTCACATTACCTCCAAATAATAAAGTAATTTATCAAACCAGTCTGCTTTTGTCTTATCATGAGACTCATGAGTAGCTCTTGAGACAAAGTTGCTTGATCCAGATTTTCAAAGCTATTGACAAACTGTATTTCCCTTGCAAAATGAGGCAAACTGCAGAGTTGCACCAAGTGATCCAAGTCACCAGCTCTTGCCATTGTGGAAGAAAAAGACTCAGTCCAGTTTGCATTCAAGTGGAACATGGAACAGCAACTGAACTGGCACCTTAGCCCCCTGCAGTGAGTGGTGTTTTTAAGCTTTTCCTCAGTGGTGTGCTTAGATTTCAATATGCCAAACCAGCTTTTACCTTGTTTTATCTTAAAAGAATTGCAGTGCAGTAGTAATACCTGTTAAAATTCCAGCAGCATACGGAGAGCAAAACACTTCTGGAGGTTTTCTTACCACTATAAAGATTCTGAGTTTAAATAGGGGGAATTTTGTGTCATGCAGAGGAGTAAGTGAAGGTCAAAATTATGGAGACAGATACTCACAGGAAACATTACTGGTTCTCTTGCAGTGTTTTACCAGATAAAACTGCTGAGCACATTCGCTTCCTGAAAGACTGGTGTTTGTGACTTTAGATTTCCAGACCACCTCCTATGGAGGTTAAAAGCTTTCAGAAGTGAAAGGTGAAGGTGTTTCCATGACCTGAGAGCAGCAGCAGTACCTACTTTAATTTCATAGATGACTATTGCAGTCTTCCTTCAAACATTTTTCACTCTGCAAAAAAACCCATTGCACAAGTGTTTGAATTGAAAACAAAGAAAAGTCTAGGTAGGACAACTGCATCGTTAGAAGTTCCCATGCTGATTATTTCATACTTTCTAAGAAGCCAGACTTTTAAAGCAGGGGAAGAAATGCCTCATAGCAGACAGAAGAGCCCATTTACCAGTGCCTTTATGCAGAAAGCAAATACACCTTGGGTAGCTTACCTGTAACTCAGGGAAAATATTCAGAAAAATATATCAGAAAAATAGGGTCAGGGAAAAGGCTCGTATGTGAGCTTCAGATGCTTTCATGTTTCTGTCTGGTTTTAATGTACATTTGTTAAACTAAACCAGGTAAATATTACCCCTACCCTTCTTACTGTCAGCTGGCACTCCATGGCTGCTCTTCACTGTTCCTGATGTAGGTCTCACTCTTGTAACAGGTGGATAACACAACATTTGTTTCTGGAAATGTGAGAAATTACACCAAAGCTGCTTTTTACTTCCAGCTCACAAGTTTAATTAAAGTCAAATGTGGTATTAAAACAAAAAAAAA
The DNA here is from genome assembly GCF_041296385.1 of Aphelocoma coerulescens. Lineage (NCBI taxonomy): Eukaryota > Metazoa > Chordata > Aves > Passeriformes > Corvidae > Aphelocoma > Aphelocoma coerulescens. The sequence goes on along the minus strand of NC_091023.1, from coordinate 19,956,409 downwards.
GATGGAGGCTGTCTGGAATGCTCAGTGGAGTCATTTGTGGTTCCAGAACATGATTCATGTTCCACAGACACTCGACCGATTGCTTGCAGTGCTCTTCCAGCATGTTACTGGCTCTGGGATTTCACAGCAAGGTCAGGGAACTTCCTTTCCAAGACCTTCTGCCTCGTCCTCTCCAGGTTTTGCTGCCTTGCCCTTTTCCGTAAGGCTTTTTCAAGTCTGAGTCTGAAACAGAGAAGTTGGTGTGGTTAATTTCAAGCCAGCTTGTGACCACTTTAATGAGCTCCCCCCCCATCAGATAGAGGCTCTCAGTGATGAACAACTTCAGTATTCATTTGCTTTTGGTAAGTAAAAAAGCCTGCAAAGTAGTATTTTTACTCTGCTTCTGAATTCTACAGAAGTTCAGCCCCTGGGAGGATTTTTGGTAGTCTGCATTTGAAGTTACTTCTACAGTGCAACTGCATAACCATGTCTCGTGGTAACTGAGGTGGGAACAGAAAAAAGAAACAGAGCAAGCTGTAATTTTAAAAAGCCTAATTTTCAGAGTAGTAGCTGAAAGCCAAAGGATTACTACTTTTTTCCTTTTAAAGTGGAATAAGGACAGGAACAGAAGAAGATAACTTTCAATGTGAAAAAAATCTTTTTACCTGATGAAGTGATTGACATGAGGTAAGTAATAGAATCTCTTCTTTTTGTGTTTTTTGTTCAAGTGCCACGGTATTGGCCATTCCTTGTAACTGTACCTGTTGGAGACAGATAAAAATGATTACAGAATGTATACATTGTTTTCATTCTGGGATTTTACCAGTTTCTTCTAGTTTCAGTACAGTGATGAAGTGGTCTGGGAGATTGCAGAATTAGTATGTGGGTATTTACTTACAGCTCTTGCTGGCCTGGTTTGTAACTGCATCTCCTGTGTTTTATACAGTATATGCATCTTTCCTTGATTTGACAAGGACATTCTGGGAGAGAGACACACCACAAGAAAAATTCACATGTTAAGAAAAAAGGCTTTCCATACCAGAAGGTGCGTCCCAAGAAGTCGTGTCTCCACTCGCCAGGGACTGGCTTTTCATGGCCCGTTTGTAAAAGCCTCAGAGCAATTTCTCTTTCTCTGACAACCAAGTCTATATTTTTCATAGATGTTTCTACCTGGAAATGGTAAATAGTTTCAGGATGCACCAACAAAAAACAATGCTGACAATTTAAAAAATCTCAAGACAAAATTTAAAGGGAGAACAATGGTAAAACATGCTGGAGTTTGATCACAAGTTCTCTCTCAGCAGGCCCTGTGTACTAGAACAGTAAGGAATGGGTGCTTCAAAAACCTGAGAGCAGGACAGATATGAAATAACTGGCAGTCTGATGCTTGACTGAAGTCCAGCTGGGTAATGCATAAAGCCAGATCCAATGCTGATGCAGAAGTATAGGAAGCTCTGAGGCAGGGATCGGAAGGAAGCAGGAGAAGCAAACAAAAGATTTGCTTACAGTTTGTAGTGGCTGTTGGTTATTTTAGTTTTCACTGGAGTCTGGTCACAGCCCCAGTAACACCCACTGGACAATGAGAAAGCTGCCTTGACCAAACTATGACTTGAGCAGCTAGTGTATACACTAAAATCAGGGAAATAATTTTTAAAAAATGGTCTTTAACAAGTTTACAAACACTTGATCTTTCAGCAATTCTACTTAAGAGTTATATTTTTTATGTAGTGTAAACAAGTTACCTTTTCTAATCGTTCTGGACTGGGCATAGGCTTGCGCTGTCGTTTGGATTCTTGCTCTAAAGTTAAGAGCATATTCTTTTCTTTCAGCAGGACATACCTAGAGCAGAAGGCACAGTAATATAAAAATAACTCCTGGATAGCTAAGCAGTTATTCACTTACTATCTGTAATCCCATATCCTGTGCCTGCTGGCTTCGCATAAAATAAGAGAATGAGGGAGACAGGTTTACTTAGTCTGGAATAAAGAAGGCTTGGGGGGGAAGAGTTTAACACTAAGTTGTCTTCCACTACCTGGACAGAGCCAGATTTTTCTTACATGTACACAGGAAAAGGACAAGTCAAAGCAAGGAGAAAGCTGTTCACAGTCATGATTAAGTTCAGCCCTGGCACAGCCCTGAAGTGGCAATGCAACCTCCAGCTTCAGAAACTTTCTAAATCAGAATAAATGCCAGCCTGAGCACCCTGATGAAACGAACTGCCCAGCCCACCAGAAGGCACTGACAACCAAGTCTGTCCCATTCAAACGACCCCCAGAGGGTTTGTACCCAACCTGAGCCCTCTGAACTAGACACAACTGTCCCACAGCCACCTGCAGTGCAGCTTCTGTGTTCTGAGCAGGGCCAGAACCGGGGCTGATCCAGGCCCAAAGCTGGCTGGAGCCTGCGGAGCTCTATGGCAGACTAAAGTTACTGGATCATAAATTCACCAGCCACACTTCATTAAAAAGCACAGAGCTGCTCGGAAAGAAAAGAAGCTTCTTCACTAAAACCTACTTACCAAAGTTTGTGCAGGTCTTCACTACTCTTGCCCCTTAGCTGCTTTATATTCCATGAATCCCCTGTAAAAGATAAAAAACCACCATTAATTTAATGGAACAAAGTTCTCTTATTCTAGAAAATTAAAAAAGTGCTTCTATTAGGCTCAGCTGACACAACAGTACAAAGACCACTTTTAAAAAAAATACTACTGCTTGGACAGCCATCCTTGAGGATATTCAGCTTTGCTTTTAAAACACAATGCAAAAAGGCAATTACACACAGTGTTTTTTTGTGTTTGTAAAAGGCTGGGAATAAGGAAAGCTGTACGATGAACCTCTACGCTGAACTAGTTTTCTTCCATAGGACCTACATTTCATCAAAGCACATCTCTTCTGTGACACACTCTCACTTCAGAGCAAGGCACAGGATTTACAGCAAAACAATTCTGCTGCACAATTGCTATTTACTTTCATAAACACTGACTACACACAGGAAAAATTAACAGGCATAAAGATGCACAAGTGGATGTATGTACATAGAAAAGTACGTTTTATGTAGCTAGGAATACTCCCTATGATGCAAAAACCCCAGATTTCAGCTCAAAGATCACTATGAGAAATGCTAAATATAACTCACCAGACTTTACACTTTTTTCCCCCCAGTTTCCTGGATCATCAAAAAACTCCTCCAGACCCCTCCGAGACACAGTTGTGTGCAGGAACTTCACCTGATGGAGGGGCTCAATTTTTGGCAGGTTCTTGTGGTACAGATTCAGCACCATTCTGCATAAAAGTTAGAAGGAAAACTTTGTATGGTAAGAAAAATAATATTCCACTAAGTGAGAATGTTTGTTTCATTCACAAAGGCACAGCTCCTACAGACAGGTGTGGGGGGAAAGGCAGGGGTTTGCTTAGCCACAAAAATGTCATCTCGGTGTTTTCTCCTCCCTGTCATCTAATTATCAGTTTTCTATACTCAGAGATAATTAACAATTAAAAATTAAGGAATAAATTTGAGCTATGCTGTACAAGAGTAGATCATAGAATCACAGAGCTTTTAGAATTACAAAGGGCCTCTGGAGATCATGCAGTTCAAAACCCCTGCCAAAGGAAAAGGTGACACAGGAACGCATCCAGGGGTGTCTCCAGAGAGGGAGAACCCACGCCCTTCGTTGTGGCCTCAATGGCAAAAGCCGTGGACACACGGGGAAGCACAAAACCCACCCACGCTGGAGGCACCAGCACAATGCCTGCAGGACTCTACAGGCACAGGGAACCGCGTCATGCTGCCCTTACACGGTGCCTGCGACCACGCACCACCCTGGCTGGCGGAGCCGGGACACACGGACACCGGGACACACGGACACCCGCCTCCCGCCAAGGGCTCTCCTTCCTCCTGGGAACAGCGCCTGCCCCCCCGTGCCTGAGCCCGAGTCCCCCCGGCGCGGTGCGTACCCGGGGAGTTCCGGCCGAGCCCGGGGCAGTCGGAGCGCGGCCGTGAGGCTCCGGCCCAGAGCGGCCATGGCCGCGGCCGCCGCCATCACCCCGCGCCCTCCCACAGCACCGGGGCACGGGGCGGGAGCTGCCCTTTTCCAAGATGGCGCCCGCCCGGCCTCAGCCCGCGCTCTCCCGCCGCACAGGGAGCACAGGGAACGCTCTGCCCTTTCCCAAGATGGCGGCCGCCGGCTTCACCCCGCGGCGGGAAGCGGCGCCGCCGGCCCCGCCCCGTGCCAGTGCCAGCCATGGCGGCCATGAGCCGGCTGCTGAGGGCGGCCGCGGCCTGGGCGGCGCGGAGGGCGGGCGGCGCCGGCACCACCGGGATCACCGGGATCACCGGGATCGCCCCCCGCCTCCCCGGCACCCTCGGTACGGCCTCGGCGGGGGAGCGGCGGGGCGGGGCGGCGGGGGCGAGGTGACCTTGCAGAGCGGGGCAAAGATGCCCTCCCGGAGGCCGCGGGAGGACCGGGGGCTGAGCAGGTGCAGTGTTGTGTCCCCGTTCCTGTGAAAACTGCCGGGTGTGGGTAAAGCATGGCTGGAAACGGGCGGGAGGCCCTCCCTCCTGGCATTCTAATTGTCAATTTGCTTGGCCCTGTATGGTGACATTCACTGATTCACGTGTTGGTGCTTACAGGTAGTCATAGATCTATGTCTAAAGTTAGAAGAAAAATAGGTTCATGCTAGCAAAATACGAAATTACTTCAAGTGAACTGCAGAAAATTCAGCCGCTGTTGTACACTCTTCTTTTTTTTTCTTCCCCCACTATGTTTGACCTTGTCCTGGCATAAGCACCAGTGGGGTACAAAATCATAATACTCTGGTTCAATTTTCAGTTCCTGTACGACACAGCGGCAGCCATGGGAAGAGAATGTTTATCATCAAGGCAACGAGTTTTTATGATTCTCGATTTCTGAGCTTGTTGGTGAGTTAAAAATCAAACGTATTGCATTCAGTATAATGCATGGTTTGCAAATGGTGTAAGAGTGTCTAAAATACTATTTCCTCTATTGTTTATGTGACAGCATCTAAGATGTGGTTGGCACTATTCACATAAAAAAGAACTTCAGGTCCTCTTTAAAATTTTTTTGGTCATATGCTGTAAAATCAGGGCTAGATGAAGTTAAAAGACTGGCTAGATAGCAAAGCTTGCGATAGGTACTTAAATTACTGCTGTTGTAGCATTCTTAAATTACATGTCTGTGTTCATATATGCATGACCCACAAATGCTTTCTACTCCATCTTTCTTTTTGAAACATATCAGTTACTCTTCTACAGGGCTTACCTTCAGTTACCTACAACCACTAACACCAGAGGTAAGATGTAGGAAGCCTAACCTGAGTTTGACCCTTCCAAATCCAGGTTTTGGATAAATCCTGTTATAAGGGGCAACAGCCAATTTGATACAACTCCCTTCATGTGATCAGGACTCCTTTATCTGCCTTCCACAGCTACCAGAGCCCACAGTGGTTGCGTTGGTGTTGGATTATTGTTTTGCTGTCAGTGCCTCATTCCAGCTGAGTGCTGGAGCCAGTCATGGCAAGATGCTGAGGCAGATTTCAGGGAGGTGTTGCTGTTTGCTGCTGCACAGACTGACCTCACTGGGAGATGTGAATCTGACCCAAACGGGCTCATGGACTGACACAGCGTTGCTCTTTGTGTGCTGTGGTTCATTAAATAACTCATTGCCATCAGCAGTGTTTACATACAACCTCCCTTTCCAACCTAGGAATGCAAATCTAGGAGTTACTGCAAATGGTGTAAGAGTGTCTAAAATACGATTTCCTCTATATGTTTATGTTCCACCATTTTCAGACAAGACCTCATGTAAATTTGTCAGGGTTCTGAGTTTCCTACACCTTTTGTTTTTATCCCTTCTACAGAAATTCTATTTATTCCTGACGGGAATACCAGTGGCAGTGCTCTTAACATATATCAACGTCTTCATTGGTGAGTGCTCTGTCAGGGCTAAGCAAAAAAGTTATTAAATGGGAATTAAGCATGCTGGATAGAAAAAAAGGAATCTTTTAAGGCTCTCTCTTTGGAAGACCATGGAATAGGCCCAACAAATACAGTGATATTGTAGAAATACATAGAAAATGTTCCCAGTATATTTGCTTTAGTTGTGGCTTTTTTAAAAAAAAGTTTCTCAAATTTAAAAAAAAATACATTCTCTCTTTTGGCAGGCTTTCAAACATCAGTGAAGTTCAGTTACTTGCTGTAACAAGATTGCAGTCCTGGCTTTTTATCTAGCAAAGATGCCAAAATTCTGCTTGGCAATGCATGTGTTAAATCTACTGCTGTAATGATATGTAATTAATTTAATAGAGAAATCAGGAAAAATCCGTGCTTTCAGCTCCTGTACTTTAAAGGGCATTTCTGTGGATGTGATCCAAGTTGTTTCTTCTGTATAGCTGCTAATTTTACCCTTTTGGTGGGTCACTTAAAATCTATGAGCTAGACACTTGCAGTGTGATGTGTCTGCAAAAATTGCAAGTTCAGATTTTCCGAATAGAGCTCACACTGAGGGATTAAGTACTCTCTATGTGGAATAATGATCTTTTCCTGATCTGAATGGCAGAATATAAGGTAGATTTGGAAAATAATCATAGAGTTAAATATTCCTCCCCTCCTTTCCTTGTCAGGTGAAGCTGAACTTGCAGAGATTCCCGAAGGTTATGTTCCGGAGCACTGGGAATACTACAAAGTAAGTGTAACATGCAAAAGGGTGGGCATGTTATTGACAGCCCTTCTCTTGATAATACTTTTGGGAGTAAAATGAATGGAGTATGATGATGGCTATCAGTGTAGTAAAAGTTAAATATGCAGTTCTGATTTTGGTAAACTTTTTTGCAGCTTTATGAAACATGTATAAGGCTGTAGGAAATCTGTTTATTGACATGAGCAGATGAAAATGCTCTGTATGCAGTAAACTGCTGAAGCTGTATGCCAAGAATTCTTCTATAATACTACTGAATAATAAGAACAGTCCTCTGCATTCATGGCATGCAGGTGTTGCCTTTGTTTCTTTTCTAACATGTTGTAAGAAATTGGAATTTAAAGTGACATTTCTTTCCTTTGTGTTGTTTGCCAGTGTTGTTTTAAAGTCCAATATCACACACACTTTTGTATCTAGAATTGAAGATTTTTATAGTCACAAACTCAAGGTTATCTGCTTTCAATTTAATTGTATTTTCTTAAAATTAGTCCCTGGCTTCTTGCTGCAAGCACTGTTTTGTTTCTGATAGGAAGTAATTGAATTCAGCAATATTATTGTGACTATTTCAACTCATTTACACTTTTGTTCCTAGTGAGATGCCCTCTATGTGGCAGCAAAACTTTGAAGTAAGTAAGGTTTGGAGTTCGCTTCTGCCATTAGAATGGCTGTTTAAGGAACTTTACTTCAACAGAAAGAAAATAAATTATGTCCTCCATTAAATTTTAATTTTGCAACAGAACAGTCATCTGGAGGTTATCTTGGCATTAAAAATTGCAAAAGAAATACAACTTTTTAGGGTTCTGAGCTCACATATAGTTGTGCATGTTTGTAACTTTACTGTTATGGTTTGAATGGCAGTGCTCATGATGTCAATGACAACTTTTCAGGACTGCGGATATACAAAATGATTCAGTTATGATGACATTTCTACTTGGAAATTGCACAAATAATCTCTGCTGTTATGTTTTCCAGCACCCCATAAGCCGCTGGATAGCTCGTTACTTACTTGAACCCCCTGAGAAGAGCTATGAGAAGGACATGGCTCTGCTTGATGTGGAAGCGAGGAAAGCTGAAGTGAGGTATGTTCTGTAGCTGAGGGGGTTAAAATACTGATCCATACTGTAGCTGACTCTTTGATTTTGCATGACATACTGAGCAGGATGCTGACATAAAGTGCTTTCATGTATCCCCTGAGTGCTGCCTGCACTGGCTGCTGCCACAGTGGGAGTTATGGTATCTGTTGTCGCTGCCCTCTCAGGATTCAGGTTACCAGAACAATCCAAGGACGGGGGCTCTTCAAAACACTTGATGTTTATAAAGGTGTAGCTCTTTTTACCCCTGCTAATGCTCACAGCTAGGCTGTGATAAAACTGCTGCCAGTATGTTTATTCCTCCTTTGTGGAACAACTTGCTGAAAAAAAAAACCCAAATAGAAAGATTTAATAGCTCATGTCTTAGTTGAACCCTTCATATATTGGTACTATGTATGTTTCAGCAGTATTTATAAACCATTGATGCTAAAGTCACTGATTTGTCAGTAATTCCTTGATGCTGAACATCAACAAACTTTATGCTTAGGGTGTCTATTGCCTTTTTTTTAGGATGCTGGAGGTGGAGGCACGCAGACTGATGAGACACCGGGGAGATGGACCTTGGTATCATTATGAAACACCTGATAAAAATCTTGTTGACAATTCCATGAAATCCTCACCCGACAATTAAACAATTTAGGACAGTATGCAAGCTCTTAAATTCATACTGACAAATTGTGACTGAGCTATGGAACAGACATCCTGCTGTTTGCTGATGGAAATGAATAAACAATGTTTGTGTTGATTCCAGTATCTTAAAAGAAACTGTGTGGCAGTTAAGCTCATACAGCTATTAAAGCTGTTAATCTGTGAAAATGCTTTAATGCAATTGCCAACAGTCACTCCTTTGCATCAGAACATACATGGAACAAGTTGGTAATACTAGTTTTCATTTTGTGATTTCTAGTATTTATAGTTTCAAGTGAAAGATACAAGAAACTAAGAGTATTTTTTTTCCTCAAGTCTCCATGTCAGGTAGTTGGTGGGAGATGAACTAAGTGAGAAAAATACCTTCACACATACTGCCATGCATTTTCAGAACTGTACAGCTGTTCTTCTACACCACTTTTGGCAACTTTGTAGGGAATACGAAGGGTTCTCTTTTCACCTGGCAGGTTTTTGCCACTAGAGGGATGTGTTTCCTCAGGTTCTACAGGCCATGGTACTCTTGGGTTTAAATTTCTCAAGAGTGGTGGATAGTACCTCTTACAGTTTGTGACCCTAAATTATCTGTCCATATTCAAAATCCTCACTTTTTAAAGGAAGTAAGTCCAAGCCCTAACCCCATATCATCTAGTGATTTGAAACTTAAAAGATAAAATTCTGTTTTTTTACATTAGGCAACACTGCATGGACTATTTTAAGCAAAAACTGCCTTGTTTGCTGTTCCTGGCACTGCCAAACATTAGAAAGACATTGATTTTCTATCAGTGCTTTGCTTGTTCTTTTTGTTAGAATCAATCTTTCAGGTTAGATGGCTCATATGTCTTCTTATGGCTCTCATTGTTTATAAATGCTGAGTTATTCATAAGAGAAGCCATTAAAAAAGCACAAAGTCTCCTCAGGTAAAATAAATCTGTCTGGCCCTGTATTAGTGTTTTTTATCCAGCATCCAATGATGCTCACAAGTCTGATGTAATGTCTGTTTTTCAGTAAGTCTAAAACCACTCCATGGACATCACATTCTGACCTCAGTGTTTCACATTGTTCCCAACACTTGATTTTTCAGTAGTAAAAATTGCTGAGAACAGACTGTGCTAGTCTGCTCACAGCTTGTTCATAGCTGGGTACAAGCATTTTTCAATTCTGTTTTTGAGATTTTCCTAGAATCACCTATTGAAACTTTTGAGGTAAAGGGTGGTTCTAGTAAAGGTCACATCACCTCTTTGGAAGTGATCACTGAATCCTTGGATATTTTGTGGACTATGGGTGGAAGGCTATTCATTACTTTATGCATCTTCATTTTAAATGGGCTGGTCATTTCTTTAACGCTTTGCTGCCAGGCATATGTAGTAGTTACTAGATATTGCTTGAAAACAATAGCAATATTTGTTTTCCTACAAACTTCACTCTATTTCTCCTTCCTCTAACATTATTCTTTCAAAGTGAAAAGCAGAGAGAAACACAGCAAAGGCCAAAAAAAGGCATTTTAAAGTAAAGGTACTGCCCCAGAAGACACGAAATTGGGGGTTGGCTCCTGGCACTACCACAGGCTTCTCAGGCATCCCTGGCTGGGCATTCCCACCCTATATTCCCCCACACCAACCTGCTCCTCTTGACCATGGAGACATCCTGATGCACGGCCCAAGTGGGACCAGGACAGAGCCATGGGACATGTGAGACACCTGTGTCACTGGGCAATGAGGGGCTGAGAATGAAAATATATAGAAGAAATTTTTACTGCATATATTTTATACAAAAATACATATACACACATATAAAAATATATATACATACATATATACATATTTACTTATATATATACACACTTGTATATGCATACATACCTATACATACATACTTTATATATATATGCTTATATATACACATGTACATATACATGCATATATATATATATACATACACACATACATACATACATACATACATATCGACATATATACATATATACATGCATACATGTATACATATATACATATATACATATGCTGCTGCATACACACACACATATACATATATATATATATGTATATAGTCTTTAAATGCTTAAAAATAAATAACAGCGCCTATAGCAGAAATCTGCCCCGGGCTACCCGGGGAGACCAGGAGCGAAGTCTCCGTGCTCCCCTCCTGGGAACGAAGGTTTTGGGGCGAACCCGAGTCCCCCGCGGGAATCCCGCCCCCGCCGCCCTGCCCCTCGCCCGCCCCCGCCGGGACCCCCGAGTGCCGCCGCCGCAGCTGGTGCCGCCGCCGCTGCCATTGGATTAAAAATAGCATCTTCCCTCCCCCTGCCCTCCCTCGGGCCCGGCTCCCGCCGCCGCCCTGGCCCGGGCCCGGCTGCCCGCCGCCTCCATCGCCCGCGCAGAGCGGCTCGGCAGGGAGGGAGGGCGGGCGGCCGGGAGCGAAGGAGGGAGGGGAGCCGGGAGGGAAGGGAGGGAAGGAGGATGCAGCGGGCCGCGCTCTTCCGCGGCGGCGATGCGCAGATGGCCGCTGGGGACCTGGGCGAGCTGCTCGTCCCTTACATGCCCACGATCCGGGTGCCCAAGTCAGGGGACCGGGTCTACAAGACGGAGTGTGCCTTCTCCTACGACTCGCCCGTGAGTGCAGCGAACCACCCCCGGCTGCCTCCGCGCCCCCGCCCGCCGCGGCCCCTTCCCCTCCCCGCCGCAGCCTCTCGCATCCTCCCCGGGCCGCTGCCTCCCCCCCAGGCTGCAGAATGCCCCCGGTCCCTTCCTCCACCTGCCGCGGCCCCCTCGCCCTCCCGGGGCTCCCCCCCGCCTGCTCGCCGGCGCGGCGCTCCCCGCACATCGCTCGTCCGCGGCAGCGCGGTTCCTTCCTGCGCTTGTTTGTTTGTTTTCCTCCTTCAAGGCGGTCTGAAGTGGTTGCTTGGACACGGGGATTTTGTGGTTTTGGGGAAACTTCACTGCTTGCTCTGGTTGTCGGGGTCTGTCCGTTTGACTCGGAGCTCTGCTTTTGCTTTCTCACCGAGGTAGTAAAACGGGACGGTAATGGCCTTCTCGTTGGTAGGTTTTGGCGAGCAGATGTCAATTATTTTGCTTTCCTACCGCCTCGGTGCTCATTCTGTTCAAAATAGAAAGCTCCCAAGGGCTAAAGGCTCATCCTGAAAATCAGCGTGAAAGTTCCTCTGAAACACTTTCTCCCCCAGGGTTGCAGTTACGTCACTGAACTTCAATGAACTTGTAGTATTTCCCCACTATCTTGGTTCCTTTGCTGTTAGATGAACGTTTCGTGTGCAGTAAACTTTCTGTGGTGTTATTTCTATGGTGTCTTACAAAACATCCACCAGCTCCACAGATAGCATGTGTTCCGTGGCAGAGTTGGGACCTGACTCATTTTTAACTTCACTGGAAGCCTTCATAAATGGGCAATGCTTTGTAAGAAACAGGTGCTTAGAAATTAAGACTTTTTCAAGAGAGGTGAAATTTTATTAAAACTTGCTTCTCCACAGGAAGCTGAGGTTTCCCAAAGGTGATCGAGCACTGTATGTTGGTGTTAATGCCAATGGCAGCAATCAAAAGGAGGCTCATTGCATTGCAGAATGTTCAGTGAAAGATATATTTCAGCCACATTTTTGGAATCCTTTATCCTCTTCTATTTGATAATTCCCCTTCTCTTCGATAATTCCTTTAAATACAGAAAATCAGACTTGGTTTTAAAGGTGACTCAGCTGTCTGGTGTTCATCATGTCTTGTTGAACAGAGGTTATTTTTACCCACACTCTTCAGATCTCAAGTGTCACCCAGCAGCCCTGACTGTACTGGGAGTTGGGCTGATTAGAACTGCCAAATCGGACTCCACCGCAGAGGCGATAATTGCATTATATGCTTAAGAAGGTTTTGGCGGGGGAGAATCAATATACCACATTCTTTCCTTCAGATTTCTGCTTGGGTGAACACATGGTTGGTGTTTTTAGTCACACTTTCAGGCTTCTCCGATGTTATGGTTTATAAAAAGTTTCTGATAACAAGTAGGAAGGGATAGAAAATACTGCTACAGATTAAAAAACAATCACCACCCCCTGCAACAAGTCTCAGTTGAACGCAGCAAAAGCTGTTTGAACAAAATATCAAAGATTTGAGCCAAACTTAACAGAAACTATGGATAAAAGCAAAAGGAGTGGGAAGCAGCATGTATGATTTTTTTTTTTTTAACCAAAGAATTTTTCATCCTTTTGATGTTATCAGGAAGAGATTTCAGATTTTGAAAAATGTTGCCCTCCAATGTGAAAACTTCTTGTTTAAATTGTGTTATGGGCATTCACTGGGCAAAAGGCTTGGCTGAATTTATGCAGTACCAGTGAAAATAAAAGCAGTCTCAGTTTCTGTTGTTTCCCCCCAGCTTTTCAGCCCATACCACTCCTCAGTTTAGCTGAGCGAAAGATTTGCTCAGATTTTATTTTAAATTCCCATATAATCTAACAGATACCTGGATATGGTTTCTAGGATGGTGATTCTACGGGGTAAATGTAACGTGCGCTTTCTAGGGTAAAACGCTGTCATTTTCAAACTGAAAGTAACAAAGCTGTGTTTTTGCAGTTTTTCATTCAGACAGACAGTGAAAGGAAACAGACAGGTTGTTCCTTGGCTAAAGGGAGATGTTTATGTTTTGTATTAGGTTGATTTTGTGACTTACCTTCTTAGGTTATCTTAGGTTACCTAAGTGAGCCTCTTCCTCTTGAGGTACTTGTTTTTGAAAGAAGACACACTATTTGTTAGCCCTGTTATAATGTTCAAGAATTTAAAAAAACACACTCTTGGTTTTGTTAGCCATGCTAAAATTCCAGATTGCATTATTGCTGGAGGAATTTTTTTCTCTTTTAAGAATATTTCTCAGTATTTCCTCACATCTACTCATTTTGCCATGTTAAATATGCTCCTTGCTACAGTTTAACTTCAGCGAGTCATGTCGTACCTGGTCATGCAGCAGCTCTACACTCAAGTGTCTTTAGCTATATTAATTGTATATTAATCCTTTTCCTGTGTGGATGTGTTGTGATCTTTAAAATACACTGAAAACCATCAGACCTGTGAGCGTTAAGGTACAGAGTAATTTTATTATTGTAGAGAAAGGTGCTGCAGCAAATTTGCAAGGACCAAGCAGAGTGGAGTGTTCAAAATCAGAGCTTTTGCTCTCAGAGGGTGCCAGAGAAAACGAGGTACTGGGAGGTACTGGGAGTGAGTAGCTCCCTCTTCTACTTCCAGCTGTGCAGAGCTTAACGTGGCAGTGAGATGTGGGTTTTGCTGCCCTGCTTGTCACTGTCAGTTGTGTCATCCCCTCTGGGTTTGAATAGGGAACGTTCCAGTGGATATCAGCAGCTTCACTGATTGTTCTCAAAACAGGTTGAGGTTCCTTCCCATGAGTTTTAAATCTTCCTTGGATGAAGACCTGGGAACAATGTCGCCTTTGTGCTACAATGAGAGTCATTAGCTGAGAGCCTTTGGAAGTGAGAGCTGCAAGTACAGGTGGCTGTTTAGTGTATTTTTTCCACGTGGATTAACTGTAGTGTGGTGATCTTGTCAGAAAGGTGGTATTGTTAGAAATACCATAAACAGATGAGAAATTCATGTCCTTAGATTTGGCCTACTTCCAACAGAACATACTAGGATTGGTCCCAGGAAAGCTGGCAGGAACAGGAGGCAAATTTCTGTGCACTTAAGAGACCTAGTGACACTTTTTAGTTTGCTTGTCTCATAAGATGAGAAAATATGCTGGTTATGGGTTACATTTTAATTACTTTTTTGAGTTTTTTTGGTGTCTTCTAGAAAAACTGTGTTTCTCTGATGAGGGCTCCTACTCCAGTTAGCCATTTCTTTGTACAGGAATTGAGGAGGGAGGGAAGGCAGACTGCTTACAAAACACAAGCCTGGCCTAGTGTTGAGTATTGCGTCCTCCAGGGACTGACCCAGCAGCTATGGGAGCCAACCACTACCCTGCAATTTGGCTGACAAAGTCCTGTACCTTGCAGAAGTCAGATCTGAGGTGCAGTCGTGCCTCTTGGTGGCTTTTTCCACATCTCCAACACTGTGCTGTAGGTTTCTTCTCTCCTATTTTGTCCACTGTGACTCCTCTTCATCTTTTGATGGATGAGCCTGACATTGTCTTCAGTAGAATGCAGAAGATACAAAGGTTGTATTATATAATAATCTTTTGTTGTACTATTATTTTTTTAGAATTACAGTAGTCAGCTTTGGAAGTTCCACCTTTTAATGTGATCCTAGTCTCAAAGACCTCTGAGCATTTATCACAGAATTAGAGAGTCACAGAATACACTGGGTTGGAAGAGACCCATGAAGATCATCGAGTTCAACTCCTGGTCCTGCACAGGACAACCCAAGAATCTCACCATGTGCTTGAGACTGTTGTCTAAACACTTCTTTGGCTCTGTCAGGCTTGGGGCTGTGATTGCTTTCCTGGGGAGCCTGTTCCAGTTTCCAACCACCCTCTGAGTGAAAAACCTTTCCCTAATATCCAGCCTAAACCTCCCCTGACACAGCTTCAGGCCATTCCGTCAGGTCCTGTCACTGGTCATGAGAGTGATGCATCTGGGGGAGAGACAACATCTGGAAAAGGGATACAAACTGGAGTATAAAAAGGCTTATGTGTGAGCTATGGATACTGCACATGGATGTGCTCCGAAACCTTCCCCATGAAGGGCAGTGGCGGCAACCCCAGCAGAGCTCATGAGCCCAACACGGTGACAGGACCAGGCAGTCTGGCCCTGTAGAGTGCAGGGCTCTGTTTGTTTGAGCAGCGGAAAGTTTGGCTTTGCTCCACTGGAAAACCTTGCTGCTGACAACAGCTTCCTTTGTGAATCTTGCTGACTTCATTTTTGTGGCTCGGGAGATCTGTAATGGTTATGTTGGGACAATTCCCAAAGGCTGAACTGAGCTGATGCTCTGCTGTTGTGCAGTTGGGACTGAAATCCTTGAGGGTCTGGAGTGTGTAATGGATATAGGTGATTGTGTTGCATAAAACATTCTAGAAATAAGCACCTCCTGTCTGGCAGTTCCTTTGGTCAATATTCCTTGAGGAAAACCAGAAAGTCACTGAGGCCTGTGTCTGTAAGGGGTAGGCTTGGATCTTATTTTTATTGATGGAATGGGAGCAGCAGAGAGGAAACAAGAGGACTGAACACACCAAGACAAAGGGAATATTCCAGACAAGGATTTTGGCCTAGGTGCAAAATGACCTCCAGTGAATTGCCTGGTGGTGGGTGATCACCTGAAAAGTCAGAGCAGTGTGGTACTGTTGCTTGACAGGGAGATACCAAAGCTGTCACATGGGCAGGTGTTTTGCTGGCTGGGAGTGCACCAAAACACTCAACTGGTTCTCATCAGTTAACTCACTGGTCTTCTAAAGTTGGAGAATGGTAACAGCAGTAGAGGTTGTGCCTGCAGTGTCTGACACATGGGAAATAACTATGGTGCTTGGGAGAACAACCAGTGTCTGTGTGCATTGTGCATTTCCTTGGGATTGATTTAAATTTGGATCTTACTAGCCTTTTCCTCTTTATGTGTGACTGACCATCCTGTTACCCAGAGTGATGATGGACTGATATATCTTGGGTAGCAGAGAGACTTGAATTCTGAGGTACCCGGAGAGTCAGAGGATAAATATGGAGATGCAGACGAATGAACAGTGCTGGAGCTCTGCTGAATTGCTGCATAAGTTTTCCTCTCAGCTCTTCACCCCAGCTTTTCTGTTCTGGAAGCACAGCACTGTTTTTGCGACCAACAGAGTTGTACATCCACGGCTCTGCACAAAGTAAAACCCCAAAATCTAAGGGGCTGTGGAAGCAGTGCCAGGTGACACTGCTGGGGCTGCAGTACTGGGCTGGAGCTTGGCAATCAGCCGTGGTGGATCTCAGACACCTCTGCCAGTGGCTCACACAGCCTGCACCTGGATAAACTGACCCCAAACAGTGGTGATGGATGGTGAAGTTCTCTCTTCCTGGTTGCAGGTTAGAAGTACTCCTGACCCAGTGTTAGTTTTGCCATTGTATTTGCTCACTGGCTGTGAAGCCTTGATCCTGCCTGTGCATGTGACTTGTCCAAGACACTGCTTTGGAATTCATATGCCCTGCTCTGGAGTCCACCTGTGATTTATACATGGGTGTGAGCCATTGATTCACCTCTTGGCAGTGGTGGTTTGGCTTTGGTTTACTGGCTGACTGGCCCACACAGCTTTTTTCTTCCCAGGAAATGTTCTAAGTGCTGTACTGGATTGGCCTTATCCATGTGCGCATTTAGGAGCTACAACAGAGGTTCCAGAAATCTTGTTAGGCATGTGTGAATTCATTTGCTTGTAGGGAAATATCCAGTGCTATCCAGTGCCATACAGTGCTTTTGTGAAGGAAGAGCAGCAGAAGGATTTCTTTTGTTATTTCAAGTCCAGTCCAGCCCAGTCCAGTTACAGGAAGCCCTGTAATTTATCTCCTACTTCCAGGTCCTTTGTCCTTTCTTTCTCTGCCCAACCCAGGTCTTCTTTTCCCATGTCTCTTGTCTTTCAGCAGTTCCAGTAGTACATGGCTCCTCCTCACTGCTTGTACATATTTTGACATGGATGCTTGTGTATGTCAGCATCTTCCCATTCCTTATTCTGATTCCATTGCTTCTCCCTCTGATCCTTTTTTTACCTGATGCCCAATTTTACTCTCTTATTATTCCTTTTCTACTTTTCTTTAGTCACCATTATTTTCTTGCCACCTTTGGGTGACAGAGGACAGTTGTCTAAAAGGCAGACATGCCACTGTTCATACCCCATGTTTCTTTTGAATGTGACTAGATATGTTCTTGGCCTTAGCACACATTTTTTGTGTTGGTTCCCCCTCCTCTTCCCAGAAGTAACTACATTTACTGCAGTGGAAACTTGAAAATGAACTTTTTGTTTGCTGGAGCCATCTCTGTGTCCTTTAGTGTTCAGTTGGTTGTCTGTGATTTGCTGTGTTTTTATTTTTCCTCCTTGTTTCACTGTACATGACAGAGAGACAGGCTGTCTTTTTATTCCTCATTGTAAACTATTATGTGTTGTTGAGAAGACTATTAAGTGCCAAAACATCTGTTGTTCTTTTTAAGCTTGTCCTGAAATAAAATATGTGTCATTTAGTTAGACTCTGTGGGATCCAGTGCAAAGTGTGTAGGTTAGGGGTGGTCCTGTAACTTTTCCAAATATATTACAGAGTGGATTGTAGTTACACAGCAAGACTCTTGTGACCATAGCCAGTGTAATTAATGGTGACTGCTGATGAGCAGACACCTTGAGCAGAGCCTGTAGCAGTCCTGTATGCATGAATTTTGCAGGGAAACACTCTCCTGGAAACCAGGACAGAAGGCACAGAGGAGCCAGTGACCCTGTGTCATAACTGGCACATTTTACTTTATATATGACAGGATGGACGAGCTTTTCATTCTTCATATTTGGGTATGGAGACTTGTGGAGACTCAAGGTGCCATTTTAATCTCTTCTGTGATACTGTATTAGCAAATTTTGCCATTGTTCCAGAGGATGTAAAGCAAACACTTGTGCATGAGGCACTGTCCCTGAGTCTGGAACTGTTTGCCATGTTAGGAGATCACTACAGCCCTCGTGTTTGTGTAAAGTCATTGTTGTCTGAGCCACCTCAGGAGCTGGAATTGCTAAACCCTGAATTTCCCTGAGGGATCTAAATGGTTCATGAGTGTTGGTAATGGCATGGAGGTCATTAGGTCAAATCCTGATCAGGTTAGTGGTGTTTGAAAGCTGCTGGTGTCTGGTGCCACGAGCAGTGTGAAATGAGGGGGTGATCTCTCTCTCTGTGTCCTCATGGACTGGCACTTGTGTTTGCCAGACCTCTCACCCACCAGCTTCCTTGCTCTGCTTTTGAGGTCTGAGAGGGAGCAACTGGTGCATTTTACCTCTCTTTCACTGTGCATTCTCTGCCTCTTTCCTTCCTCAAAACATGAATTGTTGTCTAAATAAGTAAGAGCAGCTTTTTTTTTTTTTTTTAATACTTTTCTCCCTGGTGTGGACTGTGTGTTTCCCTTTGTGCATAAAGCACCTGGCATACCATGACTACCTTAGCAGCAAAGAACAGGAAGAAATGAGGAGCAATCCCTTTTCCTTCTGCTTAGAAGGTGAGAAGACTAATCTGCTCTTGAGTGGCCTTCTGGGCAGTGATGGAGCCTGAGCAAATACAAGCTTCTGCCCCAACAATGTCTTTACATTGGAGTAATAAGGAAAAGGAACGTTTATACATTATCCTAAACTTCACACTACATGTCTGCTGCATCCTCAAGCAAGAGTGGGGGGGAAAAATACCCCCCCCCCCCCCGGTTTTGTCTGTCAGAACAAGTTAGGCTTTTCTGGTGTAAAATAGTGACTCCAGTACTTCAGATAAGCTGCCTTCCTCCAGCATAAACTTTCACACATATCTAAAATGAATGTCAAATACAAAGATTTACATATCACAGACTGTGTAAAATATCATTCCTTCCAGAACTGTTTGTCTGCTCAGTAGGGTTAAATTAACCAGCACAAAGTTTGTCTTAGATCACAGCTGAGTGTTTTATGAGCACCAAACTGGGGCCTATCCTTTATTCAGCCATCTACAAAGGTGTCTTTTCCACACGGGGCCCTGTTTTACTGTGACCTTTTAGGCTTTTGAACTGTCTGTCCACTTCTTTCCAAGCTGTGGGAGAGAACACTCTGCCTGTGTTCTCTTGGAGAAACAACTGTTTTGTCAGTAACCACAACTAACTTACTCAGACTCTACATTTAGCTCCTATACTGAAAGTGTCAGATTGTTGTCATAGGCTGCCTCAGAAATGGTTCAGTGGTCTCTTGGATTCCATCCAGAAAAAGAGAGAATGATCTCCAAGAAAACAAAACTTTAAACAAAGTTCCTGAGACCCTAGGGTGACAACACTGTATGTTTTTATTTAGACTGGGTACCTCTAGGATCCTCTTGTAGAGGACACGTCCATGACTTTCTCACAGAAAGAGGTAATGCAGAAGGATTTGGAGTACAGGATAGAAGAGCAGACAGCATGTATGTGTCTAATATGACTTGTTTCTGAAGATAATGATCCTTACTTTCATATATATATTTATAATTTACTTCTGAGGTGCCTGTAAATGAGTGTAATTTGTGTTGTTCTTTGGGGAATTTAACACGAGATGTTCTGTGCTATCCAACAGCACAAACACGCTCACAATAGAAGGAAGGTCACAGAGCTTCTGAAAGGCTCAATCTTTGTTATGCACCACCTACTCAAAACAATACATGTTAGAGAGCTTGAAAAAATTGATCCAACACCAATGAGCAAATGACTGAAAGTCCTCCTGGCAGTCTGATGTAGGAGAGAACTTAGAGTGGTGTTGAAATTGAACAAGACCCTGGTAACAGCGAGCATCAACACCCAGCTCTAGGGTGAGCAAAAAGTGATGCCAGGTTATGTTACTGAAATATCAGCATTTGTGATCAGCACCAGGAGTATATATCTTTATATTTCCTTTGTAACACCCTTGTCTCCAAGCTCTGTGCTTGCACGAATGGAGAGAATCCCTGATAGATACTGAAGAATGTATACAAAACACTTGCCAAGTTTTTGTTAGCCAGTTTTAAGAGCCATGAGGTCACTTGAGATCTTGTTTTTTCAGACAAGGTTGTGATCAGTTGTAGAAGTTGTGGCAGAGTCCCTGGACCATCAGCTCTGCTGTGCTTCTGGTTTGCAATGATCTTGCAATCAAATGCCCACAAGAAATTCTGCTATTTCAAATAAATGCTTGTGCTTATTTCTGTGTTTTACAAATTTCTGTGCCTTTGAACCTCTGTGGATTGGGCACTCAAGTGGAATTTTCCAAGACTAACTTCTAGACCTCCAACTTGGATGCTCACTAATGTGTAGTTGCAAAGTAACTCATTTCAGAGAGTTTCTGTAGGCTGTGGAATGATGTGTTATGATATATGATATGATGTGGAAGTTTCTTAGAGGACTGATAGTGTAAACACCAAATATGCTATGAAAGCCATATTTTAAGTGCACACCTGATAACAGAAAGGGTCTGCAATTCTTGGAGTTTTTTCCTGTGTGCTGGGTCCTTTCTGTCCTGTCCAGTTCCTTCCCTGCTGTAACTGTTTGTGTCATTCCTTGTAGGATTCTGAAGGAGGTCTCTATGTGTGCATGAACACGTTTCTGGGATTTGGAAGGGAACACATCGAAAGGCATTACCGGAAAACAGGACAGTGTGTCTATCTGCATCTGAAACGACACGTGGTAGAGGTGAGACTGTGGCTTCCCAAAGAACTACCCCGGCAGTTCTTGTGTCTCTTGTGCTCATTTGGGTACTGCATTTCAGACATAGACCAGGTCCTGAGTGACTGAAATGCACACATTCAGATTTGGGGCTGGATATCAAATGCAGGTGCTTGGATCCCTATAGCTTCAGCTCTGAGATGAATCAAAAGCCCTAAAGAGTCTTAAAGGTAGCTCCTTTCTGACTTCCGCTGCTCTTTTTCACATCTTGTTTCTGTGCATCACATACATACTGTCTGCATGTTATGTGCATACTGTACATAGCTAAATACCTTTCTGAAACCTGCCTTTCAAGTGTACAATTACTGGATTTGACTCAGATTTGGCTCAGAGTTTCTGAGATCTACTTTTTATATGCGGTTGACAGCACTCACGGTGACAGGACTACTTTTCATCCTAAGATACCTCTACAGTTAAACCCTGACTTGGTCTGGGATCTTAAGCATGGCTTAAATTAATTGGCTGGATTCTAGAGACATACACTGCCCCTCCTTTAGCCTTTCCCCACACATCGATGTGCACATACAACCTTATATTCACTGTTCTTCCATACTGTCACTGCATGTCAGCGGTCACTTACTGCCTGTGCTTCCTAACCTCTGTTTGTCTGTGGTTTGTCTGGCATCTTTAAAGGACTGTAAATTACTTCTGACCCGAGTGGGCACTGGGTTTGCTTATAGCTCACTCTCCCATAAGCTCTGGCTCTATTGGCAGTTTAGAAGGCTTAAAATAGCTGCTTGGAGTGGGTTAGAATCCTTGTTCCTCATTCTACAGCAATACTTCCCCTGGGTGATGAAGGCCTTGAGTTATGTGAAGGGCCCTGACCACTGATCTTCTTTCCAGTAGAGGACTATTCATATTTTATCAGAATTACAGTGAGATGGATTGCATGTCTTCCAGGATGAGATTGTTAAAGATGTTTGTTATACTTTAGAATTGCCTTTCCTTCTAAGGGCAATACCAACATTTTCCTTCTGTCTGTTAACTGAGTTTTTGGAGAGCCTACTCTGGTTTTAGCAATGGTTCTTCTGACTGAATTTAACACTCATGAAAATGCTATCTGGAGGCAGGTGGGCAGAAATCCTGTCAGCTTTCCTTGTATATAACTTTCTTCCGGTATGTTAAGGTAAACTGGGATTGAAATGAGGCCTCATTAACTCCTTTCCTCATAAAAATTAGGCTGAAAGACTCCAAAATGGAGAAACAAATACCCCAACTGTTTGGTGTTGCAAACCCTTTGATTGAAGAAGTTCAGTGGTTCCTGCTTTTCTCCTGGTGAATCATGATGCACCAGAGGGGCTGGCTCTGTGCTGCAAGGTGGCAATGCACTGGTGCTCTGGGTCATGTGGCAGGAAACAGGGTTTGACTACACAGTGCAGGTGAATATTGCATCATCTAATAGGGCTCTTAGCCAGGATTCCTCATTTATTAGCTGTGGACTTTTTTTTTTTTTGGCCATGACTATTTACTTCTTAAGTGATATCCATGTTTTCCTTTGAGCAATGTGAAACATCAAGTGTTTTATGAAGTGTCTGGCACGTGCTCCATTGTGGTTTTGGAAGCCAAGATTTTAATGGTGTATGATACAGTAAAGCCAAAGGCATTGGATATGCTGTCTTAAGATTCTTATAGAGAGGCTTCTATTCCTGCCTGTGGTTCCCTTGGCATCATCCTTGCAGAATGCACTGCATTGCTGCAGAAATCCCGGGTTGCTTCCCAAGATGTTTGGAATAAATATCAGTTGTGTATCTTGTCACAATTCAATTAGAAAATAAGGGTCACATCTTCAGCCTGTTGGCTCGAGCAGGGCTGGTGCATCTGCCAGTGGCAGCTCAGCACCAGAGGCATCTGCTGAATCATCAGAAATGGGCACAAGTGCAAGTTATGGAGCACCCTCTGGTAAGATTCTTAGCTAAATAAAGGAAATTGATTTTTAGTTTTACTTTTCCACAGAGTTACACTCTTCAGAACTTCTAAATCAGCCACTTTCATGTAGCGTATGACTTGTGTACGGCTGCCTCGGTGCTGTTCATTCCCAGGCAGAGCTTTAGCTTGGTGCTGGAGTGATACCTCAGCCCTGCTGAAAACACTGGGCAGAGAAGCACAAAGGTTCCTTCAGTGGTGAGTTCCTGGATATTATCCAGGGCTGGTGGTGTTACAAAAAGTGGGAGAAAGCAGAACAGGCTGCTCTGTCACCTTGTCCAAGGAGCATCACAAATGGAATTTAATGCCACTGCTGATGCCTTATGTCTCTCATTTGTTGGGCGTGTCAGATGTTAGAAAGAAGAATGGGTTTGTGAATGGGGAATGTTTTCAGTGATTTCTGACAAGGTCAAAAGACTTTCAGGTTGTGGATTTTTCAGGAGTATTGAGCATCTTCAATTCTGATGTATTTGTATTTGGAAAAACAAACTGAAATAATTTCCAGCCTCAGTTAAATACAAACACTCCATGTGAATTCTTTCTCTTTGAAATCACTAGTCTAAATGACTTTTACAATATCACACTTGGTAACATCAGAATTCAATGGCAGCTTCCTAGCACTGGAAAAACCAATTTTTTTGGTTCTGGAAATAGAGTCCTTGGAGTATGTGTAATTTATTCATAATGTATTTTCAATTGGGTTATGTTGTTTCTTGCTGCTGCTTTAAAAAAAAGATTTAAAATACATTTAAAATAGATTCCTGGCTACTTCCTTCCAGCTTGTTAAATTCCAGTGCCATTAAAGAAAGAAATGTTATTTTCACTTCATGAATGAATGTTATTTTCATTTCATTGAGGAATTTTTATTTTAACTGCTGGAGTTGCAATCCTGACTCTTTTCCCTAGGGCTTTTATATGTGAATAATGGATTCTGTTCTTAAATGCAGCCAAGGGGTGTTGGCATCTGCTCTTTCTAAGAATGGAAAATTTTCCTATGATGTGTAAGACCTCACTGATGATTAAAACAGTTTGCTTAGGCCAAAGCTTTATTTACATGGTGAAGGGAACCACCCAAAATATGTGACCCTTTTGCCTGCGAAGGGGCAGGGGCGAACATGAACTTTCCCTGTAGGCTGACAGGTTCTTGGCTGGTTTCTCTCCACCTGTTGTATCCCAATATTATTATTAAAAAAAAAAAAAGTTGCCTAACAACCTTGCCAGTTACACTAACATTACACACTACATCATGCATCATGTTGGCACCAAATAGCCACTGAGTCTTTTTTGATTTAATTTGATTTAATGGTGCCATTTAATAAACAGCTTAAGGAGCAAGTGCATTGACTTTGACATTTCCTCAGCCAGTCGTGTTTTCCCTTGTAGTTTGAGGTATTCTGAACTGGAAAAGTAGTGAAACTTAGTCTCTCTTGGAAGTTATTGTTTTCTGCTATGGAGCTTAAATTAAAAATTACAATAAAATCCCCCACTAAACAATTGCTTGGGTGTTGTTGAGTTTCCTCCATACTTCCTAATATTTAGAAAACATGGTGGTAGTTTGGCTTCATCTTAGTGGAGGCAGGTGTAGAGCCTGATGGAAAGGGCATTTTTTTCTGGATAGAAGAAAATGAACCGAACTAACAGATCAAAGTGAAGTGGTCCTACTGAAATTAGTTCTGTAGGGTTGAATCCTTTATGCAGATAATAGCCTTTTCTTCTGCTCTCTAATTCATCTTTAGTCATTAAGAAATACTGTTGGGGATCTAGTGGAGAGAGGTTTGAGAGGTGCTGGGTGTCCCTGTCCTGGTGACAGAACAGCTGTCACCCATGGTGCCTGTGAGACACACTCTGATTAATTGCTAACACAAGAGTGAAGGACTCAGGTGGAGGCTTCCTCACTCCGTGGGGGCAGTGGGCAGTGATGAGTCCCAGTGTCAGGGGTGAGCAAAGAGCATTTACATTCTTGCTCATCAAGGGCTATGATTTAATAGAAGGGGTTAATGCTGATTTACTGTTGTCTCACTTGATGGATTTTTAATTGTTTCTTTCTCTCTTTCCAGAAGGTACCAGGAGCATCTGGTGGAGCTTTACCAAAAAGAAGGAATGCTAAGCTATTTTTAGGTATTGTGAGCAGCTGCTTTCATGCAGTCCTTTTCTGACCCTGTCTGCAAGTGAACTTGGGTTCTGCCCACCATTGTGTCTAGCTTTGGGGCTCCTTTTGGGTTTTCTTTTCCTGCTGTTTGTTTTGGTTTTCTTTTTAGCTTTTGGTTCTAGATTTTAAAGTTTGTCCTGGCAAATACGTAATTCTTAACCATTTTGGTGCATATTGAGAGATGTGTGTATATATACATGAAACATTTAAAATGTAAAATAGATCCTCAACTATTCAAAGCAGCCTAGGCTTTGATAGGCATTTTTTACTAATTCTATCCATTCTCTCTCTTTGTGATTTCCACAAAGCACCCTTTTATTAAAATGTTTACCCATACTTAATGTTTATATATATCAGGGCCTCACTATGGCTCTGTTCTGCTTGGCAGCTGGCCATAGGAAGGGTTGTTACCATTTTAAAGTTGTTACATAGGTAAATGCTCCTCAGTGATGTTGTGGTCTCTCCTGTAATGAATGCAACTACACATATATCATGAGCATCTCTAATTCTGTTATGTCCACTGTTATATTCCTTTGCTTCATGGAAAGCAGTTTTTTTACCATGCCCATATCATCCAAAATCCATTTATTCAGATTACCCAGAAAACCTGAGGGACTCATAAATATGGATGAGGAGAATGTGATGAAAAGCCTGTATTCTCTTTTCTCCCACAGCCTGTGGTATTTCTTCAATTCATCTATTATTTATTGTCTCTGTATTAATAGTGAATAGTGAATTTTTCTTCAGGTAACGAAGAGGTGAAATGTTTTCTTTGCAATTGCCAGCTCTTAGGGCTAAAGGGAAACAATAGAATGACCTTCTGTTGGAATTGCTTTGATCTGTGGAATGTGTCCCTAAGAGGTCTTTGCAGATTGTGATTGATTAAATTGTTGTTGTTAATGTAAGTCTTGCAAGGAGGACTAAGAAAGAAAAAACTCTGAAAATAAGTCATAAAAAAATTAGACTTCTTTTGTAGGAAGAGGCTGTTACATTGCAGGTTCTGATCTAAATGCCATTTCCTGCCAGTTTACATTGAAAATCATGATTGTCACTGGATGCTTATAAAAGAGTGGGTTTAGAAACAAAGCTGGCTGCAGTGCAGCAGTGGTTGTACAGTGTTAGCAATGTGAGTGTAAATACAAAGTACAAAAGCACATTCAAATTCTACTCTTGCTGGTCTTCTGCATACACCTGAAGGCTCCTGTCACTGAGGTGTGCTGGCACACAGGGTACTGGCAGAGTGTCTCTGATATGCCACGTTGAAATCCTCAAATTCCACCCTTGTGCATGAGCATTTTGTTCCCCCTGAGTAGGTCTTGAGCAGCAGTTCCAAGGGAACTCCTGAGGGCAGTGCAGTTTCACTGGGCTGTCTTTAGGACATGGATCTAGCACCATTTAATCCAGCACTGCTGGAATCTATAATGCAGCTTTGAAAATGTGCCTCATCTGGTCTATTCTACTGCAGTCTTCATTGCAGCCCCTGCTGGCTGGGAGTAGACTGGTATCAAGTCTGCTCTGATCCTGGAGATGGTACTTCAATGCATCCCAGTGTTTTGTGTCCATTTCTTTGGATCAGCAGGTGTTACTGGTTTTGGCCATGCTTAAAGCAAAGAACAAAGAATTATTCCTGTCCTAGTTCATAGCTGAGGAAACGAAAGCACAGAGAGGTCATCTGATTTGATAATTTTGCATGTGACAGCAGCAGAGGTGGTTAGCAAAATTTGGCATCTTATTTCTTACTCCAACATCTTTTTCACTGGTTCAGAGCTGCTGGTCTTCTCATCTAAACAGGTTTTTTTAATTCTGTCTTCCTCGTTGTGACCTTGGGCACCTATCACAGAATGGTTGGGGTTGGAAGGGACATCTGGAGATCATCAAGTCCAATCCCGTGCTGGAGCAGGTTCATGTAGAGCAGGCTGCACATGATCCTATCCAGGCATATTTTTAATATCTCCAGAGAAGGACACTCCACGAGCTCTGCTGGCAGCCTGGTCCAGTGCTTTGTCACCCTCAAAGTAAGGAAGCTTTTCCTCATATTCAGATGTAGCTTCCTGTGTTTCAGTTTGTGTCTGTTGTGCCTTGTCCTTTTACTGGGCACTGCTGGAGACAATCTGGCCCCACCCTCTTGACACTTGCCCTTAAGATATTTGATAAGATCTCCTCTCAGTCTCTTTTCCAGGCTGAACAGGCCCAGCTTGTCCCCATAAGAGAGATGCTTCAGTCCCCTAATTATCTTTGTAGCCCTCCAGTGGACCCTCTCCAGCAGTTCCTTGTCTTTCTTGGATTGGGGAGCCCAGAACTGGATGCAATACTCCAGGTGCAGCCCCACCAGGGCAGAGTAGAGGAGGAGGATGATCTCCCTTGATCTGCTGGCCACACTGTTCTTAATGCCCCCAGGATACCACTGGCCTTCTCAGAGGACACAAGAACACTTTGCTGGCTCATGGTTAATTTATCCTGGGTGATGCAGCCCTGGTATGTGATGTGCCAGGTAGGGCTTGCCCTGGCAGACAAAACCAGACAAGGATCAGTGGGAAACTCCAGAATCCCTGTGTTTCTAGGTGTCTATCAATAACTCCCTGAAGGCCTGGAGATTTAAGCTTTGTGTACAAAGTCAATCCAGTTTGGGCATTTGTTACATTGCTTGTTATAATCCTCTTTGATGTAAAACTATTAAAGATACTAAACCCCTTTCAATCTCCTTAGTATTAGGAAAACATCTTTTAGATGCTCACTGATTACTTTCTAGCACTGCTGCTCTCTAGTAAATGCACTAAAACACAGGCTGCTTGGCCAGTCAACTGCAATATTGATCCTTCCCTAAGCATGGAAGGATTCACAGCAAAGTGTGTGCCTGTGCACATGTGCATTAAGTTGTGGGCATGTTTTGGTTTGGTTTTCTTTGGAGAAGGCTGCAGGGTGTTGGCTGTGAGTGTTCTGTGTAATCAGGAAGCATAACAGCATTGTTTCTTGAAATGTGTGAACTGCCTTTAATCTGTCTGGTTTAGGTGTTGCTGGGCAGTGTGGGCATGACAGCTTCAGCTCAGGCTGTGCAATGTTTCAGGGGGTTTGGGGTGATATCTAAAGCAGACTGTCTGTCTTATTCAGTGCCTTATGTGTGAATAGGAAAAACTCAGTTATTGGGATGTACTGTGATCTTCCTCGTGAGCTCCTGGTCAAAAGGGGTAGCAGAATTAGGGGGAAGATGCTTGTGCTGAAGGGACTGGAGGTCCAGTTTTTACCACAGAGTTACCAGCAGAGTCCCCTGAACTTGTTATTCCAGGAGTTATCAGCAGAGTCCTTCATAATGTTCTAATTATGAAGAATTAATGCAATGTAAGTGGTCTGGAAGGGGATTGCAAACTGAAGAAATGGAATTTGCTGGTTGATTTAAAATTATCTAAGAGATTAAATCTAAAAGTGATTTTTAAGGTGTTACTGAGTAACTAAACAATAGGTGAAGTAGTTGAAAGATGCAAGAAGACAAGAGAGGTGCTTTGAGTGTGTGTGCACAGGGATGTGGTCCAAGTTACCTGTTGCTGCTCAGAGAGGTGGTTTTGAGAGAGAGATGGGCTGAATGGTTCTCTGAAATGTCAGCTCAGTTGTCAGCAGCAGTGGGAGATTTAAGTGGAACACCAGTAAAGCAACACTTTATATTTTGTTCTCTATCATTCTGCTTTATAAATAGGAAGTGAACCTCTCTTTTGAGTAGGAAAAGTCCATCTGCACACAGTATCTCCCTGTTTCTCTCTCCAAAACAAACTAGAAAACACCATCCCCCCTCACCCCCAGCAAACAAAACACCTCAGGTAGATACTTGAGCTCTGCATTGAGGGAGGAATCACCACATTTTTGCCTGGTCCTCATGCCCTGTTCCTGAGCATCTGTTAATCCGTGCCAGAGCCTGGACTCCTGGCTATACAGAGCTGTCATAAAACTTGTCCCTAGACAGATGTCCTGTCCCAGATTGGTTACCAGAACATCATCTGCCAGTGCAGCAAGCTGTGGGAGCTCTGTTTTGAGCAAAGTCAGGGCTAACTCAGACCATCAATTAAAAGTGTTTTGAAGTCCTCAAATGAACAGCCCTGTCAGCAGATCTGTGATTGCTGGTGAGGAGAGTGTCAGCAAGGAGCAGAATCTGTGACACACGGTTGGTCTCAGGAGACCTTGGGAAGGAAAACTTTCACTTGGAGAGTCTGGGAGAACTTGTAAACTTGCTGAGCTTTCCTCGATGGCATTTCCCTGCTGATGGCAGGGGATGCACTCATGGCTCCTTTACCAAGTGTAAAGGCCGTTCCTAAGAGTGGCTGTACTGGATTTGACCACAGCTTCACTTTGTTCTCCCAGGTCTCATAGGCAGGAGCAGAACCCTGTTTGCAGTAAGGATGTTTTTGTTTGGAGAGCTTCTGAAGGGGATATTTACCTTGAGTGGTTAAAGTCTATATTTATGCGAGTAAGCACATATAGAGTATCTGTATCTGTGAATGAAAAGTTGTGATGTAGGAGAATTTAAGCATTTCCCAACAATATTTTTGCAATTTAGCCCAGTAAAACTGTGCATATTCCCCAGCAGCAGCAGTGGAACTGATTAGCTGTTGCTTTTTAGTTCTGCCATTTATGCTTGAATTGAGTATAGGATGGTGAGCAGATACCTTATACTAATGGAGACTTAATAGTTTGCTAGTTTAGGTAGAACTGTGAAAATCAGACTAGATTAACACAGGCTGATGCTGCTGTCAAAACAGTTATGAATTTGAGTTTTGGTGGTTTAGTTTTGCTTGTTTAACACAGGACTGTGCCAGAAATGCAAGGGGTGAGATCTTACCTAGCAATAGGAACAACATAAAAATGCTTTGGGGATGTAGCAAGCAGTTTGAATGTCATTTTACAAGTAGTGAATCATCCGAATGATCCTTGTGGGAAGTTTTATTTTTCATTTTTCTGCAAAGGAAAATGTTGACTGGAAAGTAATTTTGTAAAAAAAAATGTTTCTTTTTTATAACTCATCTGATGAAGTTAATATTTTGAATGTGCTTGAAAACAAATGAACTGAACCGCTTACAGTTTGCAAAGTGCTGCTGCTGCAATTTGCTATTATTTAAAGGCTTCAGGAAGAAATAATTTGACTTAAGGACTCAGGCCCCCACTTCCAAGTCAATACAAATTTGTCCATTGCTTTCAGTGAGAGCAGGATCAAACCCAGATTCCTAAGATGTCTTTCTAGGGTTTCAAAATTAGTTGTAGACTCGCTAGTCAACATCCTCATTCAATTTTCCTGTTTGTATTGCCTTTCACACACACACAGCCACATCCATATGTGCAGGAAATCCCATTTGGGGGTCCTGTCTGGAGTCTCCCTATGCCCCTATTATTAGTGCAGTCAGTTGGTAACTTGTCTAAATCTGATCTGGACACATCCACTCCTTCTCTTCCCCTCTGCTGGGTTGGTTTACATTACAGTACTGTCTCTCAGCTGCTGTTTTCAGTCAGTTCAGCAGCAGTGCATTTCTCACCATCACTCAGTGATGCCTTGTGAGTGCAGTAAATTTACTCCACTGACCACTCGCCCAAAATAACAGCATCAGTTGAGCCTCTGCTCTGAGGTGTCTGCTGCTTTGCTTTGCCTGTCATCCTGGCCTCCCAACACAACACTTGCAACCTGTGAATGCTTTGTTTTGGTGGCCCCAGGGTTTAACTGGGGCTCTCAGGAGGCACCAGAAAGGTGCTGCTCGTCTGGAAGGGAAAACAGTGTCATGTGGACGTTGACCATCAAGCTGTCACTCTTTGAAAAGATTATAAACTGGCTCGTTGTCTTATGGCTCAGTCTCAGAACTGAGTAAAGCCTTTTTCTGCCTTCTCCTCACAGAGCATCTTGGAAGAACATCCTTGATCAAGAAACAGCTTTGGATGAAGCATAGTGCTTGAAAGTTCATGTTTTTCAGTGCCTTTAGTGTTAATTTTTTAATCAAATATGCTCCACATGCAAGTAGATTTCACCCTACTCCTCTTTCCTATAGTTACTTATTCCTCTCTAAAATTCTGCACTCATTTGAAGCTACCTGCAGACAGCACATGATGCATAGTGGCTTCAGGGTCAACTTGCCCTCATTTAGTGTGGGCTCCATTGCCTTCTAAAGTCACAGTCATCTACTTTTATTATTTCTACCCCCACACTTTCTCAGCCGTGCTGGCACTTGCACAGGCACAGAAAATATAATGCAGGTACAATTTCTTACTAAACAGCTCTGTGTCTCAGCACGCACAAGCCAAGATTTAAAAATATGAGTGGTGTTTTCAACTGACATAATTAAGGGATCTCTCTGACAGTCACCAAAAGAGATTAGTTTATACGGTCATCTGCTGTATGGAGGGATTTCAGTCAGTGACCTTAGAATTCCATTCCCCTCTTGTGTACTGGGTCTGGACTCTGAGAAGCTGTCTTCAGAGTGATAAGGCAGTACTTTTTAATTCCTAGTCAGGGGGAGTCGGTGTTAGGTGGAAGTGTACCAGCTTTACACCATCACCTTCAAAAGGGGAATTTTAAATCCTCATGGTGTTTCCCAGGACTGCTATGAAGCTTTGTGTATCCTTCTCTAAAATAACAAGTGGGATGCTGCCGTATTGGCATGTCAGGCAGAAGGAGTCCCATGCTGATGGGACACTGTTGTCTGCTTTTCTGGCAGCACAAATGGCATGAAGCCTGAGGAGGTGAAAAGGAAATTCCCTTCTGTGCCCATTGCTCACAGAAGGCTGGTGCTCCTAAGCATGTGAAGTCCTTAGATGACAGCAGATGACTGCTAATAGGATACTCCATCTTTCATCCCTGGATCACTGGTTCAGATGCAGGTCAGGCCAGCAGCAGTGAAGTCTCTACTACTTGGCTGCTGTCTGGCCTGGGAGATGAGCTGCAGTGTGTGTCTGAATTTTGAACACAGGCAACCGTATCATTGCTATTTCTATAAGGGGACTGCAAGTGCTGTGAGCTTAATGTCAACAGCACAAGGCAGTGAAGATCAGCGGGTCTCACACGTGTCCCCAGAAGCCGGTGGCCGCTGTGAGCTGGTGCCAGGTTCCCTCTGGTGGCTGAGGCACTGCGTGACCACAGCCCTGCAAGAGTGTTCACTGCCTCTAAATCTGGCTGAGCATACACTGAGTTTTTATCCTCTCTGAGGAACCTCTCTGCCATTTAGGAGGTGGTCAGTACTTTTGGCTTTGTTATGCTGGCCACCATCAAATTTCTGGGAAATAGGTGAAAATTCCGTGTGATGCATTGCCATATGCACCATCAGCTCTGTTTCCTTGTTCCATAGAGCAGAAGAGCTGTTATAGACTGCATCTGTGGAGATTCACCCCTTTATCAAACACAGAACTGTAATACAAGCTGGGAAAGAAGCCTGGAGTAAAGTGAGGGATCATTTTGAAATGGTGTGATTTGAGGAGCTGGTAATGGATTAATACATTCTCTAAAAACATCATGCTTTCAGTATGAAAATGTTCTTGCTTTTGTGTCTGTGTTGAGCTGATGAGAAGGAGCTTTTGTTGGTTGCTGCTGAGAGAGGGGTCATGCTGCTGGAGTCACTGGGAGTTGTCACCTCAGGGCTGGCTGGTGCAGCAGGTGAGCCAAAAGTTGATGTTCCTCTCAAGAGGTGGTCTTTCCAGGTCAAGTTAAAATATATTTTGGTACTTGTTTTATCATTTGGGCTTCTCAGTCTGTTACTACCTGCTGGGTAACTAGAGAGCTCAGTTTTCTGAATCTGGCTTCTGTCATCCTCACCTCTGTCCCAAACATACATTTGAGATTTCAGGCATTCCCAGGGTGCAGTGGTTGCTGCCAGTGCTCGTTTGGGATCAAGTGACTCATTAAGCATTTGCATGTTCTGGGGGGAAATTAAGAGCCAGTTTTGGCCACTGCTAACATATCTCTTTTTTTGGTTGAACCTTTTTCTGTCAGTGACTGGTACATCAGAATACCGTGGATTCCACATCTACAAATGGGAGAAGGATCCAGAAAATCCCATCATTGACTCGGAAATTCTTGCAATTGAATCTTGTGAAATTTCTGAAACGTGCATGTTTGGTCTTAATTTTTTCATTTGTCCTAGGAAGAACAGAACAAGATTTTAACTCAGTATTGTCACTATGTGATAATTATATTAATAATTATATTTTTTCATGGAGCTAGAGATACAAACACTAGCCATTTAGTTCCCAATATACCCTCCTGCTTCTCTCAGGGTCCACATATTTCTGGGCAAGCATTTTAGCTGATGTTGCTTGGTCAAGGCTCATATTTAAAAAAAGAAGTCATTCCACCACTGGAAGAAGAATGTACACAAACACTGTGGAAGGCTTGATCTTCAAAGGAAAGCTGTAGTAGTTAATGAGTGCTTTTTAAACATAGTTACACTGGTTAAGGAGTAGAGTTAGCAACAGAGGGACATTGTTGGTGTTACTGTACTTGCTGCAGCTATTTGAGACTATGGATGAGACACAGGAATACTTCCAGCCATGGACATCTTTATGGGAGGAAAGACCACAGGTTCAAGATAGATGGGAGCCACAGCACGTTTCAGCCAGGTCTGTGATCTGGAAAACATGGGGTGCTCTTTTTATTTGTGCTCTGCAGTCTGGGCACGTGCAGTGCGACTTGGTCTCTGTGCTTTATAGCATTTCAAGATGCTGGGTAAAAGGCACAGCACTATTGCATCCTGATTTTGTCCAAAAGGAGCAGAATTTTGTTAGCTGCAGAATACAATGTCGCTGCTTAGAGAGAGACCAAACCAACTGTATCTGTGATCGGGGATGACATCAAGTGGAAATCTTGGTCCTGAGAACATTCTCTTGCAGGAGGGTGAGATTTCAGTTTATATCAGGATTTCACAAGTATTTCTAGCCAGGAAAAACCCCTGGCTGATGCCAGGCAAGCACTGTTTATAGTGTCACAGTTTTGGAACCTTGGATGGTGGGACAATTTCCTAACATTCCCCATCTTGTTTTCCAGATCTAGAGACAAGCAGTGATCTCAACAGTGATGACTTTGAATATGAGGATGAAGCAAAACTTATTATATTTCCTGATCACTATGAAATCTCATTACCCAACATAGAAGAGCTACCAGCACTGGTCAGTGAGTGTGTGGAAGTGGTCATAGGAATTGTCTCCTGTTTCTGTTTTTTATTAAGATGATGTCTTGTTTTCTTATGTGCAGTGCTTGTTTGGACATAAATATCTTTCTTAACTAGCTATAATAGAGTGTCAGTCATTTTAAAAGTCATCTTTGTTTCTTGTATTTCCTTCTATCTGCTGTATTCCTTCCCTTATTATGGTGCCAGCTTGTCCTAGGAAAGCTCACATAGTACATGTGCTTACTCTCCTGCTAAAATAATGACGACAGTCTAAAAGATTAGATGCATATTTGAGTATATAAATAGTCTACTGATAAGTAGTTCTGTATGTGGTTAGCAATAGGCTGAATGCCAAGTTCTGTCCTGTCACTGAGTCGTGTAAGGCTTTGACTGACATCCACTTGTCTTCCAGGTGACGATAGCTTGTGATGCACTCCTCAGTGCAAAATCACCCTACAGGAAGCAGGAACCTGACTCCTGGGAAGAAGAGCTGCAGGCATCTAAACATGCCAAAACACTTGTACAGTTAGACAATGGTGTTAGAATTCCCCCCAGGTGAGGACAGTAAGGTTTGTTGTTGGAATTGTAAAAAGGAGAAAGGGCCCGGCGACTCCGGCGGGGGGAGAAAGTTGCAGTCCAAAACCAATGTGGTTGATAAGAGCAAAACTCCATTTATTAGCAATCCAGAAGCACTTATATAGTATACCAGCTTGTTAACTCCTAAGTGGCTTAAAACTTAGCAAAGCGCATTTCTACTTCTACCTAATTGGACTTATATTGGCAAGCTTCTATTAGTTATGTTATGATTAAAAGAATTCAAAGTTTACCTCCCCCTCTCCGGGTCTTATCTGAACAGCCCCAAGTCTTCAACCTCCATCTTTGTTCCCCAGACCTTTTCTCACACAAGAATCTTCTCATGGAGAGTTTTTTCTCACACACAGGCCTTTTGCTTGCAGGCTCTTGCTACAGTTCTTTTATTGATCCCAATAATTCTATTTCCCAACAGTTTGTTCCTTGTAGGCTCTCTAATTCAGTCAGGGTAACTGAACTAAAGGCAGAAACTCAGCCCATGAGTCCCTTGCGTGATGCTGGGCTGGCTGTGAGGGTTGGTTTGGCCTGCTGTAATGGGAAATACAGGACTGGCTCCTGTATTCCTGCTGTTTCTCTCTGTTCTGTCTCGCAGTGGTTGGAAGTGCTCCAGGTGTGACCTGCGGGAGAACCTGTGGCTGAACCTGACGGACGGTTCTGTGCTGTGCGGGAAGTGGTTCTTCGACGGCAGCGGGGGCAACGGGCACGCCATGGAGCACTACAAGGAGACAGGTTATCCCCTGGCAGTGAAGCTGGGAACCATCACTCCTGATGGAGCAGGTCAGCCACGGGGCATGTTCTGAGATGAGGTACCTTCTGTGCATGAGACTGACAGTGTGCATCTATTACCAGCTGTGTTCGTGCTTCTAGTGCAAGCGTTTGAGTGTGTGATACGGAAAGGAAACCCTGGGAGCCTGCAAATGTTGATCAGGGTTGGGGGGGATGACACACCCTCCATTCTGAGAAAGGCCATGCCTGTTTTATCTGCTCATTTTATATTTTGTATAAATATTTTTGAGGTTTTTGTAGAGTACTAGGCTTATAACAGAAGAATGGTATTAGTTTGAAACAACAGAATCTGGAGAAACAATATTTTTTAGTTCTGCTACATTTCCTAGGGCAAATGGTTCAACTTTCTGTAACAAAGAAACAACAGGGTAATGAGCTTTTTAAATTTAGAAGTCTGTTTGTAACAGCATGTATAGGTTTTTTAATCACAGTGGAAAGTGCTCTTTTTCCTTGTTGAACAAAATGTTGCTGAAACAGTCTAATGAACACTCATCTTTGTGGGGCTGCTGTGGTGCTCATTTGTAAAATGTGTGATGATCTTGAGAGGGGGAAAAAGCTGTAGCTGTGTCCTTGTTTGCATATTCTCCAAGTGTGATGTTCTGCAGCGCTGCTGCGGAGGGGATTATGGTTCGTGAGGATTAAATGGAATAAAAACATGAGGAGCTGAAAAAGTCATAAGCAAAGAGATCTTTTGTTGCAGCTGCCTGGAGAAGTAAAAATGGAAGAACACATAGCATGATTATATTTTGGCTTTAGTGCTTATGACTACAGAGACAAAAAATTGCTGTTTAGAGCAGCCCCTTTTTTTAATAACCATCAGTTGAGAGCTTTTCTAAGTCCTGTTCAGTGTTGAGGAAAGGCAACTGTAGTCAGATTCAACCAGCTGTGCCACAGAAACACTTAGCAAAAACCATTTTTTTCTCTCCCAGATGGAATGTTTTTTCCTTGCATGAGCCTGGTCTTGGATGATTTCTATCCAAATCTCTCAGTTATTGAAGGTGTTTAGGATTTGCCCAGCTGTAGGTTTCAACTGCATCTACAAAACAAACAGGATATTCTGTAGGTTTTTGTTTCAGAAATTTTTCTTTTCTTTCCCATCTTTAGCAGTAATACTTGTTTCCTTATGGCTTCTGTCGTTGTGCCTCCCACTGATCAGCTGCTTCCTCTCTTATGTGGCCTTTGGGATAACAAAGGACAGGCTGTCATCCTTCCCTCTGAATGAGAGGCACCAGCTGTTCTCCACAGACCTTTGTTCTTCTGGATGATGTTTACTTGGTTTCCCTGTAGAAAAGTCTTCCCTCCCCCAACCTTCCTTGTTCCTTTGCAGCAATTATTCTGTCTCTGATCTATATTGCTGTGGTACTCATAACCCCTCTGGGTTATAGATGGGCTTCAGGAAAGAGGCTCTGTGGCTGATGGTGACACAAAATCTTTCTGTTTTCTGCTTCCCTGGGTTGGAGGTGAAGAGGTGATGGTAGAGGGGTAATAAGCGCTAGTCCCTGTCCTGACATAATTTATTCCTTTTTCACACCAGGAGGAAGTAGAAGGAGGTGGTGCCAGTGTTCCACTGACACTCACCCTCCATGTACACAGAGGAGAGCTCTTTGTCTTGCCCTGAGATGTCTGTGCTGTGTACATTATGGAAGGTTTCTGAGGCATTAGCTCCAGCAGACACATCTGGGATCAGGGCAGAAACTGAACCAAACTTCCACTCTTGTACCTCGGACAGGATGCACCAGGAGAGTCAGAAACGTTGTTTGCCTCAGTGGGCTGAGCACTGGGCAGACTGTGCTACCTGCTGCCTCTCTTGACATTTATTTCAAGTCACTATGAGGTTGCTTCTTTGGGAATAGATTGAGGCATGGAATAGGGCATTGGCCGTGGAAAACCCCATGTGACTGATACTTGAAGGAGTTGCTTTGTGGATGCTAATCTTAGCATTTGTCAGATCCTTTTGGGGGGATCCTGAGTCAATTTTTTTTTTAGGGACAGTGTTACCATTGCCTGATTTCCTCTAAGTAGGAAGGAGAGATGTTTACACAGCCAGAACAGATGTAAATCTTGAGCTGTGGAAGAAAATGAAGTCAAGTAGCATTGACATGCTTCTTTTCTTAATATTAATCATAATGATTGTTATCAGGAAAATAGTTTTTCACCCAGAGGATGGTTGGATACTGGAAAAATCTCCCCAGGAAAGTGGTCACAGCACCGAGCCTGAGTTCAAGATGTGTTTGGACAACGCTCTCAGGCCCATGGTGGGATTGTTTGTGTCCTGCACAGGGCCAGGAGTTGGACTGGATGATACTGATGGGTCCCTTCCACCTCAGCATATTCTATGATTTTGTTCTCTGTTTAATAATATTCTTTGTTGTCTGTCTCATATTTATCTTGGTGGGTTGCCCCCCTCCCCTTCCACTTCCCCCTTTCTCACTCTAATGACACCAGCTCGTTGTGTGTCACATTTGCTGACTTGTCTACATTCCTCATCTGCCAGAGTCTGTATGGCAGCACTGCAGACCTGTGTTTGGCAGCTCTTATCTTCTATCTTCGATTTTTTGAAACAAGTGAGTTCTTTCTCCCATGAACTCAAGCTACACAGCAGAAAGTACTGAAGTCTGGCACGAGCTGGGCTCTTGAGCAGAACATTAGTCTTGTGTTCCGTTTCTGCTGCTCTGGGTCAGTAGTCCCAGGTGATTTGCTCTCTGCAGTTGTCAGAGCAGAGGGAAAACAGTATCAAAGCTTCCCCCCTGAAAGCAGTCACTCAGGCTCAGTTGCTGTGTAATCTCACTCCATCAGGTGTTTGAACTTCTCAGGATCTTCTGGCTGTGCTGTGACCTCAGCAGAATAGTATGGGAATGTTGTGATGCCATGTGTGTGGATGAACAGTCATGTCTTCTGGGTGCATTTGCTACCACACAGAGGAATTCCAGCAGATGGGCAGCTACAGCCACGCACATGCCAGAAAGGTCATGGGCACCAATGTTAATGGGGCATCTGATGGCTGATCAGCAGCTGGCAGCACAGCTCAAAGCACAGCTCCCTGCTCTGAGAGGTTTTCCGTAGGGCTGGTCAATGTTAAAAGTTAGTCTTTGAGTTCTTGGCTAACCTTCAGTGTGTGGTTTCAGTGTGGGTTTGGTACTAGCAGACTTCAAGGAGAATGCCTTTTGTTAGAGGGAATGGGCTGAGTTAGAGCCAGGGTCTGCAGCTGCCAGGAGAGGCCAGGGCAAGGACCTCTCAGAAGTGATATTTGTGCTGTGAGCAGCCTTTATCAGTGTTCCTGCTATCTCCTCCTGAGTTTGTTTCTGTTCCTTTCTCCCAGCTGAGCTTTCTCTGTCAGCCTAGATCTAGTCTTATGGAGCAAGGTCACTGTGAGAAACTGCTGGGCACGAGGGAAACTTGCCTGAGAGAAATGCAGGGAGACTGGCACAGGGGTTCTGGATTTTGGTATGAGGAGACACCGAAGCAGTCATTTACTACAGAGGAAGAGACCTGAGCAGAGAAAAGATGGAAGGCCTGTTCAAGTCTTACAAGGGCATGTCTTATCACTTCTGTCCCTTTATGATGCTTGCATCTTTATTGTTATTTGTTCAAGTAGGTGAAACCTGCTCTGAACTCAGTGTCATTATAGGACTCGCTAGGTAAACTCTAAAAAAGAACATTTTTGCTCTCAATTTTTTTGTCCTTCTTTTGGATTTATTAAACTTGGTTTCATATTGAAAATATCATCATTAGACATACTTTTTCCCTTCACAATCTGAACTTTGTCCTGCCAGAATGTTTATGGGCTTTTACTTAAGGCCATAAGGGCCTATCATAGAGAACTGAAATCTAGATCTTCCAAACAATAAAGCAAGACATCTCACTCAGAAAATCAGCCTTTCTCCCTAACCACAAGGTTAGATTAATCTGAGAAGTCCAATCCAGTGGTGTGTAATCCAAAAAACCTCTCTTTATTCTAATAAAGAATTCCTCTGTTCTCCCTGCATGTCTGTGTGAAAAGGGCATAAGTGGATTTCTTAAACTGTATTAAAAATTAAAATACTGTTGGCAATAGTGAGTTGGTCTGATATACTCACAGCTTTAATGTATCTGTCTGTATCTAGTAGCTCTACAAAAATTCATAATCTCTTTTTGTCATGTTCAAAATGTGGAGTGGTCACGTATCTGAGAACTTTGCATACCCTGTTCCTTGCTTTCCCTACAAATTTGTTATTTTGGGGAGGAGAAATACTATGATCCCTATAAATATTTTTAGGTTTTAATACTGTGGAGGCATATAATTCCTTCTGAGGAGAGTGCTTAAAGCTA
Source organism: Aphelocoma coerulescens (assembly GCF_041296385.1). Classification (NCBI taxonomy): domain Eukaryota; kingdom Metazoa; phylum Chordata; class Aves; order Passeriformes; family Corvidae; genus Aphelocoma; species Aphelocoma coerulescens. The sequence goes on along the minus strand of NC_091023.1, from coordinate 19,916,750 downwards.
TTCTGTTAATATATTGACTGAGCTATGTGGGTACCTGTGCACTTCTCTGCTGGCCAGAACCAAACTTGGAGAATATGAACAAGGCATTTTGTATAGGCAGCCCTGCACTGAGAGTGCAGTGTTGGTAAACAAAGAGAAGGGATAACATTTGATACTGGGGCTCACTGGTTTCTCTCTGCTTTTGTAGATGTCTATTCCTTTGATGAAGAGGAGCCGGTTTTAGATCCACATATAGCAAAACATTTGGCACACTTTGGAATTGATATGCTGCAGATGCAAGTGGTAGGAAATGGATCTTTTATTTAGCTTGTTGCTCACTTGTTTATTCACTTAGGGGTGGGAGAGAAACAGGAGAAGAATGACACCTGAAGCTTATTTGTGATTCCTTCAGACTGTTATGACAGTATTCAACTTTGTAAAGTTCAGCCAGCTAATTTGGGGTTTATTGTCTGAGTTCTGAGTAAATCATTGCTCTGAAATCCAGAAGTTGCCTTCTGAAAGAGGTACCTTGTGGTCTTTAGTTTTCATTTTTCACTTTTCCTGTGTCATGTAGCATTTGTCTTCAGGATGAAAAACCTCATTCAATTTGAGAAGAATGTCTAGAGTATTTAATGACAGTGAGTGAAGGGAAGCCTATTGCATGTGTAAACAGATACAAGTCATAAGCAAAAAGAAGCTAAACAATGGATAAGTTAAAAAGAGGCTGAAAGTTCTTTAGGTCAATTTCAGTTTAGATTTTGTCAATAAAACCATCAGAAAATGAGAAAAATGCATTCTCTCAAGTCTAGAAAACAGCATGGTCTCAGGTGTGATATGCTTAGAAAAGGACTGGAGAAAAAAGGATTCTCTGTGTGTGTCTGTATTAGTGAAGAAGTACATTTAATAACTTGTGTCTTAATGGATGTTGGTTCCAGTTCTGTTTAAATTATGTAAGAAATCAGAATAGGATATTTTTACAAAGTCAGGTAGGTTTTTTTGTGGTTGTGTTGGATTTTTTGTTTGATTTCGTTTGTTGTTTTCTGGGTTTTTTTACTCAAGCATAGAACCTAGTATTACTACCTGAGAACATGAAAACTGTTAAAAAGGAACAAATCTGCTACTGCTTAAGTGCATTTAATTGTCCAAGGGGTGAGAAAACTGATAATAATTGAAATGATAGAGAAGAGTTAAACTGTGTTTTCAAAACTCTTCGTGGTACTAATAAAATTTTTGGTATACTAATGTCCTTGCCAGTACCATGAATAGGAAGTTTCTTTTATCCAAATATTTCTGGAAAGCCTGTTTTACTCAGCAACCTCAAAAACTTAGTCTTAGGTGTTGCAGAGGTTTCACCTCTGGTGTTTGGTCTGTACAATTCTTTGAGAAGTGACAGAGTAGTGCCAGCAGTAAATGACACTGTAGTGACCTGCACCTACAGGCTGAAGGCTGAGTGTTAGAGGGGAGAAACTTCAGTGTCACAAATTATGGGCTTTTACCATTTGAAAGAAGGGAAGAGTCCTTGGATCTGTAGCTTTTCATGTGGTTTGTTTGTTATGAACAGCTTCTACAGCAGCAGCTATTCATGGCCATTACAAATGGAATAGGAAACCTGAAAAAAATGCAGTGTTTGATGCTGAGGCTTGAGGTCACAGGCCTGAGAGAAGTGAAGCTCCCAGCTGGGATTGAGGTCACACCTGGGAGCATTTGAAGAACCAGGGGCCTGTGCTAAAGAGCTAAGGCTGTATTGGAGGAACAAACTGCTGGCTTTCTGACCCTCATCTTCCCCTACATGCAGGATTTACCTTGCCTTTCCCATTGATTTGGCTCTTCATTTTTTGGAGTATAGCTGACAAAGTTGGTGGTGATGATGGCAGCAACATAATTATGGCAGAAGTTGAAGAGACTAAAAAGAAAATCTTGTTGCTTTCAGACAGAGAATGGGCTAAGAGATAACGACATAAAGCCAAGAGTCTCAGAATGGGAAGTGATTCAGGAAGCTGGCGTGAAACTCAAGCCCATGTATGGCCCAGGATACACTGGCATGAAGAACCTGGGAAATAGCTGCTACCTCAATGCTGTCATGCAAGCCATTTTCAGCATCCCAGAGTTCCAGCGAGCGTAAGTAGCTCCAAACTAATTCTTGTCACTACCTGCTGCATTCATCAATTTGTTGTTTTTCTAAGAAAAATGGTAATTCAATTTTTGTCTCACCTGCAGACAGGTCTCTTTCATTCAGTTCAGTAGCTTCTTGGAGGATTTAGTGATTTGGTCTTTTCTGGAAAAGGCTGCAACACAAAACCCAATCTGCCTTCGAAATAAAAACTTGCTGTCTCAACTTCAGTGGTGGGAAATCATATGCCACATTGTAAATTTGATGTCTCAGTCTCTACTTTCTCTATACAGATGCACATATCTCCATTTCCCTGGGTATCATCAGTATCACATTAGGGGCTTTGTACTGGCCCATGCCAGTATCACTGCAGGAGTCATTCTGCTGCTCCTGTGTGATTTGTGCCAAAAAGTGGCACAACCATTAGTATTGATCCATGCTAATGAAAAACAGTGCACCTGTTGCGTGCAGGTCTGGCTAAGGGGGGAAACTATCCGAGCCATATTTTAATTAAAATTTTAAAAAAATAGTGAAAAGAGTAGTGTAAATTTATTCTTTCACTTAATAATTGAGAGTAAAAGGACAAAAGCACAACAGAAAAATATAAAATACTCTTGAATGATCAAAACTGAATGCATCACTCCAAGGAGAGAAGCCTTCTTATAAAGGACAGTCCATGGTTTGAAATAAAATTCAGAATGCCCTTTCCTTCCAAAGCAGCAGTAGTGTATGTGCTGGAAGTGAAGCTTTTAGATTTTGGAAAGCCTCACAGGTTTTCATGTTAGAAATTACCTTCTGGAGAAGAAGAGGGAGAAAACTTTTGTTTATTTTCTTTGTTAGCCACATGGAGCACAGTCTGTAGATTGATTGACTGCCAGCTCTTCTACCTCCACTGTTAAAAAATATCAAAATGGACTTTATTAAGGAAGATCATTTTCCACAGCGTGGTCCTGGGCGTTTCCTGGAGGACTTAGAGCCATCAAAACAGTGGAGATCTTTGATGAGAGAGGGCCCAGCACCATGACCATACCTACCCAGCCCATTTCTTCCTGTGCTCAAGGGCAGCAATGCTCAGAGAATGCTGCTGAATGCTTCACTTTCCAACAGGCTGGTTAGAGCAACGTTTCCCTCAGTGTTTGTTGTCAGAATTGTTTCTCCTGTGAAACTCAATAGAAACATTCTTTTTACATATTTTGGTCCTGATACAAACCTGAATTTACTTGGTTATGTTGGTTGGGAGTAGAAAGTACACTGGTTCTCAACTCAGCTCTGAGGTTTTGACCACCACCATCCTGCAGCTTTTGCAAGATTAAGGAATAGAATGTAAATTCCAAATGAACAACACAGCCATATTCTTTATAGCTAGAAGCTTCCAAGTAAAACCTCAATGTCCATTTCTTAATTTCTTTACTATTATTTTTGCATGATAGAAGCACTCATTGGGGATAGATTGAATCATTAAGCTGCAATATTTGAACGTTTCTGCTTTGTTCTTGCTGCCCAGGTACGTGGGAAACCTTCCACGAATATTTGACTACTCCCCTCTTGATCCAACACAAGATTTCAACACTCAGATGTAAGTGACATTTCTCAGTTATTTACTTGGTCAGGTTAAATAGGATCTAAATGATTTAATGGCAGAGCAAAAGAACACCTTTTCATGAGCTCAGAAGTGAGATATGGCACAGGGAGAATGAGAAGATTTGACCACTTAGTTGCAGTTGTAATGATGGTTCATCAAGGAGTCAAAAGCAGTAAACTTTTTTTTTTTTTTGCTTGAAATAAGTCTTCTTTTCTGTTTTTCTCACATATTTGTTTCCTCCCTACCACTTTCTTCCTTACAGGGCTAAACTGGGACACGGCCTCCTTTCAGGCCAATACTCTAAGCCTCCCATGAAATCTGAGCTTATTGAGCAGGTGATGAAAGAAGAACACAAGGTATTTGCCTGAGTTTGTACAGCCTGGTAACTAGGTAAAAGTGATATCCTGAGAAAAGGGAACAGGTGCTGGGCATTGAGGAACACGTGTGGATCCAGCATGGATGGGATGCTTAGCAAGGTGGAATGTGCAGGATTACTAAGTCAGGGATAAATTAGTCAGGCACTATTTGTGCAGCGCATCAAAGCAAGCATTGGTTCTGCTGATAAAGTATTCTGCTGCTCCAATGTGAGTGCAAATGTTCACAGAACTTGCAACCAATGCTTATCTTCTCTGAGGAACAGCAACAAAAAAGTTATCCAGAGAGTCCTAGAAGCAAACTTCTAAATCCTCTTTAAATTTCAGAAAGAAGTATAAGGAGCTAAAGAATTGTTTCCAGGAAGTGTCTGATAATATTCCACTTGATTTCAGGAGAAGTTGTGTAGATAATGCAAGATTAGGTTATGCTGGAGGCTTTCATGGAGGTGGAGGAGCCATGCAGAGCCACTGAAGTAATGCATGCTTCTGCCACAGAGGGATGGTGGTGGTTGCCATGGAAATAGATATTTTCATCTACCTTCATCTATCAATTATTGACATAGGAATTTCTCCTGAAATCAGAATGCCAATAAGATTTTGGACAGATGGAGCATCTGGGACAGAGTAGTTTGCATGATCTGGAAGTCCTGTGTCTCCTGAGTAATTGCTTTGTACAGTGGCTATTTACTGTTTTGGAACAGCAAATGAATCCTGCTTGTTCCCATCAAATAAAGTTCAAGACTAATCAGCACTCCACTGGGAAAAAGGAATAGTGGGACAGATTTCAGCAAACTCCATATGTCCATATGACCTGCTTTTCTAAACACATGCAGGATTGTGACTGGAAAATACTGTGCTGGAAGTTCAGGGATCTGAGTCCTTGGAATAAAGCTGCACCTACATGTTTGGCTCAGCAGCCACTATTAGATGAGATATTGAGAACTTTTTAATGACAGATGGTGTAAAACTCTGTCAGATTGTGGTAGGCATCTACTGGCATTTAACAGTACTTGTCTTCATTAGTTCAGTTTAATGAAGCTGAAGTTACATGCATGAAATGACTTCCTTATCAGGCAATTCATAGCATATATTAGGATTTGAAACAGACTTTACAGCTTTTGTTCCTTGTTGTGTTAAAAAAATCAGGTATAGATATGTTATCTATTCCTTCACTCTTGGAATACAAATCTCTGGTTTTTTCAGGTTGAGGATACTTTTTTTGTTGTTTGCATAGCATTTTGGGTCTTAAATGTTTTTAAGAGCTTCTGTTTTGTGTCTATAATACTAATTATTCATTTTACTTTTATTTCTTTAGTTTTTTTCCCCTTTCTACATGCAAAGACGTTCTCAATCTTTCTGAGCCTTTGGAATTCATCCAAAGTTTTGGGGAGTTGTTGGCTGTAAAAGCATTCACAAGAGATCTGCAGTGGTCCAGAACAATCTATATTTAGCTAAACTGTTTTGCAACTGTTGAGGGGGAAAGTATGCCAGGTATTCTGTAAATATTCGTGGTGCTGTGGAGTTGAAATTTTTCACCGCAGAAGTTTAGCCTGGAAATGGTAGCATTTTTCTTGGACCCACTTTAGGATTAAAAAGAGGCTGAATGCCTAAAGGGTCATCAGCCAGGATGAGCTTTAACATTTCTTCTGTTGTGTTGGTTTTTTTTGGATTTTTTTTTTCCTTTTTTTATCCTTGAGGTGAGATTGCAGGATTCAGGCCTTTTTTGCAGACTGTCACACATGGCATGTTTCTCTTCTTCCTGCTGGAGTGGCTGAGTACAAAGTGTATAGGTGGAAGCAAGGCTTGATTCCAAACTCACTTCATTATACAGCAGGGCAAGTGTGCCACATGCTTGCTTCTGGCACAGGAAGAAGCCTGGGATGTTGTAATGTGAGCTGCTTTATGCATTTCTCTCCCCAGTCCTACTTTTGATGGAAGGCAGTTGAGGATACTGAAGCAATACATAACCCAGGGTGCAGAAATCTCTAGAACATCTCTTGGTCCAAGCAGCACTAAGACTCTGTCTCTTGATGGGGGCCTTTAAGGTTCATCTTGGCCTAATGTGCTTGGTGGTGTATTGCCAAAAATTGAAAAAGCGTTTAAACTGAATATCTGCTTCTGATTTCAGTGGGTCTGGGAATACTGTACCCTGGTAAAACAAAGAAAAAAAATTTGCTCTTCCAGTGTGTTTTTATATGCACCATTTCATGCTGCTTTTTCTATTTTTATATTCATATATGTAAGTGTAGTAAGGAATGAGATTGGCTGAGTTTTTAACAGCCTCTGAGAGCTCCTAAAGGTTATACTTTTGCTTGGATTGTCTAGAAAATTATTTGGTTTCATGAATGGGGAGGGCACCATTCTGAGTAAATCTGAGTAAAAGATTATGACCCCTTCAAAAATGTTATTTAAAAGGCATAATAGCTAGTGTTGTCTTGAGGATCTGGAATGGTTGGGAAGGTTCTTAGAGTGGTATAAAGGATTAGAAAGTCAAAACTAGGACTCTCTTGGAAGCTGGAGGTTTTCTAATTTAGGGCAGTTTCCTCCTGGTGTAACTGAATGGCCAAAGGCAGTAAGTTATGGTTTTTCAACATGACCAACACTTGCAAACTGCAAATTCATGTCTGCTCTTAGCAACCCACCTGGGAACGCATGCTGCACACATTAGTTGTTCTCTGCTTGATTCTGTACAGCTCTCTGGAAAGGTTTTGTCCTGAGGAAAGCTGCCAGCTGATACACCAAAGTGCTTCAGCGTTCTGGCTCAGGGTTCTGAAAGCAATATCAAATGTTATAAAACAATGTAGGCTTTCAGCCATTCTGAAAACTACTAGCCTTTAAAAAATCTCCAATAATCTCTTTAAAATGCCAAATGCCAAAGGACAGGTAGAGTGAGTGCTGTAGGAACTAAGCCATAAAACATATTTTAAACCACCCAAAAATCATGTTTCAGGACTCTTCCCATTTTTATTACAATGGGAAACTAGGTGGAATGGAACCTATCATTCCCCCAGTGCCAGAAATGGGCCACAGATAGATCTAGTGGAGTAACTTCGAGATATTTGGTCCATGATTGAATAAAAATCCCTTTGTAAAAGGTTTTTCTCTCTTTTATTTAGCCTCAACACAATGGAATATCTCCCCGAATGTTCAAGGCTTTTATAAGTAAAGGCCACCCAGAATTTTCTTCTAATAGACAACAAGACGCACAGGAATTTTTCCTACATCTTATAAATCTAGTAGAGGTGAGAAAATCTGAATTACTGCTTCTTTTTCTGGTTATATTAGACAATGAAGGCAAAACTGTTACATGAGCAGCTCAGTTTTTACTTGCACTATATTTAGCCTTAGATATGTAGAAGATGGGACTAATTTAAATGTATTTTGTTTTAGAAACATTTGCTTCTTTAATTCTTCCTCTTCTTTACTTCAGACTCTTGCATGACCATGAACAGGGTCAGTGCTGCTGATAAAAAATATAAAGAGGTCAAGCATCACTGTACAGGCTATAAGTTTTGTAAACATATGTGACCTTTTAAATTGCTGTTCTTGTTTACCATACTGAAGTCTGCCATGGAATATTAATGCATTGGGTATTATGATTATTACTGTTATTGTTCCAAATTCATATAATTGGTGGGAGCAAATTAATTACCCTGTCCAGCTGTTTTACAAATTCCAGCTGTATGGCATTGAATCATGGAAGGAAGGATTTCCCTGCTGAAAGCAGAGTGGCTATTTGTCAGTTGAGTATTCCTGTACAAAGCTTTAGTTCCACCAAGCTCCAGCTCAGTGCTGTGTGTAAAGGAATCATACTGTGAATTTTAATGCTGTCTTTCTGAAAAGAAATATACAAATACATGCAGTTTTGATGTAAAGCATTTCTTGTCTACCCTTCCTCCCTCATTTTCCCATTTTCTCCAAGAATCGAGGGTGTTTATTCATGTGTTCAGTCTCTAGATGAAGTTACTCACATTTGTATGCATAATGTTCCACATACCTAAATGCATGTACTGATTATAGGGTGGTTAGAAGACACTTTTCTGTTTCTTGCCTGATAACAGACATTACCATGAACAACAAAGAGAAGGTATATTATTTGCATGACATTCCCATCTGGATAATGGACTACAAGTTGCTTATTCTGTTTCAGTGCATATTCAGAGGGGTAGGTGCTCTTCTGTTTGCTGAGAGGATGCTCCATGTTATTTATCTGAGCTTTCTGTCTTTACTGTAACTTGCCACCTTCCTACCTTCTTCTGTTTGCCTTCACTCAGTCACATTCTTTGGGTACCTACCCTGCAAGTTCCTGTGTGTAGAAAGATGCTGCTGTGGATGCAGAAATTGTGGACTTCAGTGGTTTTCTCTGTGAGTGCCACAGCTCTGCATCCAGTCCAGTGTGAGCCGAGCTGCCAGATCAGTATCTTCGTGCTTGCCTTAAAACAACCAGCAGCCTTTGGGTTTTCTGGCCATTTTGATGATCACCACAGAAGTGATTTGGTCTAATATTCCTTTCAGAGGAACCCTGTGGGTTCAGAAAACCCCAGTGATGTTTTCCGGTTCCTGGTGGAGGAGCGCACGCAGTGCTGCCAGTCCAGGAAGGTGCGCTACACGGAGAGGGTGGATTACATCATGCAGTTACCTGTGGCCATGGAGGCAGCTACAAACAAAGGTAAAGGAACAAACTGCTCTGTTTGACCCGGGGATGTGCCACATTGTGCCCAGAGATCCCCACCAGCACTGAATCTGCTTTGTCCTGGACAGTGAAACAGTTTGTGAAAACTTCTTCATTGTAAAAAAGGAACCGAACATACTAATGAAAATCTTTTAAAAACACACCCAAAAAAAGCAAAACAAAACTACCAAAACCCCAAATCTACTTTCTGTTCTTTAGCAGCAGATTATAAGATCTAATATGGTGATAGAGAATAGGGTATAAGATAGTTTGTCATCTATAAATCCAAAACACACAATTTGGATGTTCTGGGCTTTATGGGAAGAGGAACAGAGGATGCAGTGTTGGATGTTGATTTAATAAACAGGAGTGTTTTTTTCATGCCTGTAAAAGCACACTTGTTTTTAAAGGAGAAAAGGGTCCAGGAGGTTTGAAGACTTGGAGCAGGGGGGAGGTACTGACAAGTTGTGGTTATCCCTGCAATCAGTGGTGAAGAGCCTTTCGGAATAGCATAATAAATGTAGGCTTGAGGTAGAAGAGGACATCGCAGAAACATGAAGGGAGATGTGCCTCTGATTTCCTACATAATCTGAACATTTAAAATATTTTAAAACTGTGGATACTGAAAAGGTTTCAGCAGAGAAATTTTCCAGCTTTCCAGCATGCTGTGAAGTTTTCCTTTCTCATGCAAGCTAGCTGAAAACAGTGTAGAGGTTTTTGTAAACTGAGACTTTATCTCACTGGTGCAAACTTGTTATGCACAGTCTTGTTATGGTACATTGAAGAAAATATTTTGAAATGGGTGTCATAGCATTCAGCCAATCACTCTGAGAGCTGGATGGTCAAGTGACCAATAGCCTTAGGCATTCTTGTGACCCAAGTTGTATAAACGAGTCTGTAATTAATTAAATAATCCCATTTTATCCTGGACTTGAACTCTGTGTTGGTCTTCTCACTGTCCCCTGTACAACAGCGACATAAAACCAGAAGGATCTATTTTGATTGTTTGATGAGATCCTATGAAATCCCACAAGATGAAATCCCACAAGGCAGAGAATTTCTACCTACTTTTTACCTAGCCCACAACTCCTTGCATTGGACAAGAAGTTTAGGAGAACTTTGCATTCTTTGTTCATCAGTTTCAGTGGTGACTCTGTTGCTTATAAAAGAACATGTTATTTCCAGGTAATGATTCAGGAGACAGATTAGTTTGTGAATTTACCATATGGCACTGCTCAGCTTGCCAGTGTCAAGACAAGATCATACATAATCTTGGCCTGTCTAAAAAGTCAGATGACACAGATAGACAGCAATAACTTTCCAACTCAGATCGAGCTCTGATAAAGTGGGCAGGTGGTGTTACTGTTCACACAGAATTTTGGCTGTCATGGCAAAGTTTTCATTGCCTGTTGCCTGGTATTTCTAGTTCTGCGTTTTCACCGTGAACAGAAACCTTCAAACAGAGATGTGGCTCTAAGTGTAGCTCCTGACCCCAGTGCAGGCAAAAAGATTTGATGTCTAGTTAAAAGCATGTAAACCTTTCGTTGTTAAGTAGATTTTTGCATTTCTAAAACTTGCAAAAATAGGCCTGCTGAGGAACATATAACCATGACAATGTTCATTAGCTAGTGTTGTGTGTATTTCTCAGATGAATTAATTGCCTATGAATTGAAGAGGCGAGAAGCAGAAGCTGCAAGGAGACCTCTGCCAGAGCTGGTCCGTGCCAAGATCCCATTTAGTGCATGTCTGCAGGCCTTTTCTGAACCAAGCAATGTTGAGGATTTTTGGAGCAGTGCCCTTCAAGCAAAATCTGCAGGAGTTAAGTAAGTGTGTGTCTGGCTGCCCGTTAGAAACTGTGCTTATCTTGCTGCCTGGACATGGTGAAGAGAGAAACACACAATGCACAGTGAGCTCTGGCATCACATTAGTGATGGGGTTCATCAATGTGATGTGCAGATCACGCCTTGCAAGACTTGTATTGATGAGTTGAACGGGAAGTAAGTTGTTCTCAGTGGTCAGACTCCAAGAGTTGATGCAGTCTGGTAGTTGAGAGCTTGAACTTTAAATGCTTGTAGGGTTGGATCCTGTGTGTCAACCAGTGACAGCTCATCTCAGTGTGCATGAGGTACTGAGATCTGTGCTGCTGGGGATTCTGTTGCCTGATTTCAATGAGTTGTGTTTCTTGTTCGTCCCAGGACTTCCCATTTTGCTTCGTTTCCTGAGTACTTAGTGGTGCAGATAAAGAAATTCACTTTTGGCCTTGACTGGATACCCAAAAAGCTTGGTATGTACTTGTTTTATTTACCTTTCTAGCCAAGATAATCAATAAGATGTGCACACTATAATGAGGACCTGACTCAAGTCTTTAAGGTTGTACTGTGAAGATCCTAATTGAATCTTCTTTCCTTTTGTGACAAAGTAAACCAATCCATCAGGTCTGTGCAGCAAAAACACAGTTTCATGTCATCTGAGCTAGTTAAATTGTGCTTTAGCATTCCAAATTTCACAAAGAACTCTTTTCAGAAGGAGAATCCTGGCTGTTCCTGTACCTTGAGTACCAGAGTTCCCTCTCTGAAGGGGTAAGTTGCACCATAAGGTAGTTTTGCTGGCTGCAGAAGCTTAGCTTATTTCTCTGCTTTTGTAGATGTTTCTATAGACATGCCAGATTTCCTGGATATCAGCCACCTTCGGGCCAGGGGGCTCCAGCCGGGAGAAGAGGAACTCCCAGACATTGCTCCTCCCATTGTCATTCCTGATGACCCAAAAGGTATTTACTGACTTATTCTCCCCTTTCCTCTTAGCACACAGGGATCGTCTTTAATCTTCACCATTTGGAGCTATGAACAAAAAACCAGCTCTGTATTTCTGTAATTGAAGATTGCTACAACACCCCACAGCCTTTTTTTCTCCCTACTGGACAACCCTAGTTCTTCCAGCTTTTCTGTTTTCGGGACTTATTGTAGAATCACAGACTGTTTTGGGTTGGAAGGGATCTTAAAGATCATCTAGTTCCAACCCCCTTGCCATGGGCAGGGACACCTTTCCCTAGGAGGTTTGATAGTTGATGTTGTTGTCCTTGACTCTCTCCAGTGAACCTTCAGTGGGTGCCCATGACTCCCTTGCAGTAAAGTCACTGTGCACTTCCCAGGTCCAGCACTGTACAACAATACTTAAGGCACAAAAGCTTTCCAGGCATTGAGTAAGAATCTAAATTTTATTCATTTTTAAAATACAAGAATTGTTAGGCCCTAGCAGCTGTGCCTGCATGCACAGTCCTCTTCTCTGCATGTACATGGGCTGCACAGCCCATTGAAAAAGGCTCTGTCTCAAGGAGATGATGGCAAACAGCTGACTATAGTATTTGTAGAGCAGAAAGAAAGAGGAGTGATTAACATGCTATGCTGCGCTTTTTTCCTTAAGTACTGTTTTTTTATGCTAAAGTTCAGAAAAAAGAATATTAAATATCCTCCTTCTTTATTCCCTGGGTTTCCCTGGAGAATAAAATGGTTTGTAGCAAGTAAAATCATGTTTTTTATGGTGTGACCTTAGACCCAGGTGGTTACACTTTCCTCCAGACAACTGAAGTTTGACTGCCTCAGCATTAATATGAAGCCAGTAATGCAACTGCTCTCGTGACATGATTGCCCCATTTGCTTGGATATTTATGATAGTGGTGGCATAATACCATGCTGTATGCATGTGAAAGACAGCTACTACCTGAAATTGTGTGCAGAGTAAGGATATGACAGAATTCAATTCTCTAAAGGTCTTAATTTCATCCCTTATCTATATAAGTTCCTCACAAAGGCCTGTTCCTTCTTACCGTCTTGCTGAATGGACTGACCTAGTTTTAGTGTAAATGCATGGGTGATGGCACTTTATTTTTAACAGATTCTTGCTTAGGTCAGCCATCAGCTTTATTTCCTACTGGTTTATAGTACTAGTGACACTTTGCTCTGAGCTGAGTTATGGAAAAAAATTACTGAGCAGAAACATCCCTGCTCTAATTCATGGCAAAAACATCAGGGAAGTAAGGATGAAACTGCCCTGTCTCCATGAGGTCAAATATTTCTGTGAGTTTAAAAATATGGAATTGTTTTACCCATATGGATCTACTTAACCTTCATAGAAGTCCTGTTTTTTTTCCATTGTTAATTTTCAGATCGCATGACGAACCATTTTGTGGAGTGTACGTATCTCATTTTTCTACTGCTTAAAATATTGCTATGCTTTTGCTTAGCTAATGGCTTCTCTGTCCTCACAGAGATGCATGAAGCCTTGCCCTGCATGCTCACAAACAAAGCTGATTTCAGTGCTTGTTCAATGTTTACTTCCATGTGTGCAGGACTCTCTTAAGGAGTCAGCGTAGCCAGGATATGAGCTGCTCCTCTACCTGCTGCTCCTCAGGAGGTTCTTGCAGTTCTGGGGGTCACAACCACTTGATCCTGGCTTCCTCTGGACTCTGACCTCATGTAAAGCTGTCAGGCACTGTCATTCAGAGGCTGCCAGATCTGGCAGCTGTTGTTTCTCAAACCTGCAAGATCCTGCCTCTGAGAGATGCTTGGTTTTGGCTGCTATCTCTAGCTGAGCTCAGCACCTGACTTCCTCACCCCTTGAAATCCACTGCTGAGGTTTTTTAAAATAAATAAAGTACCATAGGAATTCATCAAGACTTAATGATATATGTGGGGATCTATGTCTTTACTAAGACAGAAGATTATCAGTAAGTCCAGAACAACTACTGTAATGCTTTGTACAAGGCTGTTTTCTGATGACTGTGGGTTTATTGAAGTACTAAACCAAATCCGAGCAATATGTACTGTAATATATGGCAGCATGGGTAACAATAAAAAATATTATACAATGGATGAAATTAGACTTTCATATTTTAGAAGGTCCTTTCTTGTAGCCCTAGATATTGATGAGTCTTCAGTTATGCAGCTGGCAGAGATGGGCTTTCCTTTGGAAGCATGTCGGAAGGCTGTGTACTACACAGGCAACCTGGGTGCTGAAGTTGCTTTCAACTGGATCATTGCACACATGGAAGAACCAGGTCAGTGACTGGAAGGTGTAAGTTAAACTCAGCTCCTGGTTGTGGATTTTGGCAGTCAGTAGAAATTTTATAATGTGTGACAGAGAAACAACGGCCCCCCTTCCCCACCTGGGAAACCTGGAGGTGTGAGTGAATTTTCCTAAGCTGCTCCTGGGATGTGCAGATCTTGACCATTATGTGGTATCCTCTGCCTAGAAGAAGACAACAAACTAAGCTACACCAGAAGTCCTGTCCTCACCACTGGTGTGGGCCAGCTCTGTTTCCACCCTTTGGCTAGGTCCGTGCTGCTAAGGGGGAAGCTGACTTGGGACCAAGTGTAAGTACAAAGAATCCTGTGGTCTGGATGCTTTTCTTCCATATCAGCCTTCTCTAGCTCAGGCTGGAGCATTCATGCCATACTTGGGCTGTCTAGTGATGGACAGGGCTGCTAGATGTTCTCCACTTCCTGTGTTTTCATCCGTGCAAAGTTTGGACTCATGATTCAGCACTGAGTGCACCTGAGTACTCCCTTGCCAGAAAACTCCAGATTTGGTTGAATTCATGCTTCACCATGGGCTTTTGTGTTGCTTGTGTAAATGGGGAATGAGTTTCACTTGGACTAGCTGACATTTTCAGATATGGAGTCAGTTCATTTTACATCTATGCACTGGGTTGTCTATTATCCTGGTTCCGTCATTGTTTCCATACCAATCTTTGCTGCTTTCCTGCAGTTTCACTCCTGCAACATGCCAAGTTATTCCAGTCTGCTCAGTATGAGCATGTGGACCTGTATATTTTGTAAAGTGCCCATTCATTTTGTTGTTTTTAAGGCTTTCCACACATCTAAGTCTGAATTTAGATGCCAGTGAAATGAACTTATGTTGATTTCAGGACTGCTTTTGAGGTGTGTGTGTTGTTTGTTTGTGTTTGTTTTTGACTTTCCAGTTCAGTGAGGCAAAAGAAGGAACTGATGAATGTTTGTTTGTTCCAGACTTCGCTGAGCCATTGGTCATACCTGCATTTGGAGAAGTTGCTTCCAGTGGGGCAGCTGCTTTAGGAGCTGTAGGGCTAGATAACCAGCCTCCTGAAGAGATGGTTGCAATTATCATTTCCATGGGATTCCAAAGGAATCTAGCGATTCAGGCACTGAAGGCAACAGTGAGTTTGTGGGTTATTGGTGGCACTGGGGTTTTGTTTCATGTTCTGTGCTTTGTGCATGCACGTGCTCAGATGCCTTTGAAATCTGTCTAAAAGTCCAGTTAGTGGATGATGAGCCTGGAACTATCCTGGCGAAGTGTGGGATGCCTGACTTCTCTGTGGTGGGGAAGGTGGTTTGTGTGTTTCACTGGAATGTTAAAGTGTGGAAGACAGTGAAGAAAACTTGCCTGCTTTTACTACCTGTTGAAAAATAACCTGGATGCTTAGAGACTGTGTGTCTGCAAGATGAGAACATGAGGCAGTGGGCCTTAGCTGTGGGATTATTTCTTTTCCATCTGTCAAGCTTTTGCAGTCTGTTTGCTGAATACTATTTTCCAGGGGGACAGAGGTATCTTACAAGTTTTAAGTGCTGTTAACACGATCCTTACACTGTTCAAAGGCTGATGAGTGGCAACATGATGTTAGAGAGTATATTAAAGGCTGCCCTTTTGATTGTGTGACTGGCAGAACAATAACTTGGAGCGTGCACTGGAGTGGATCTTCAGCCACCCTGACCCTGAGGAAGAGAGTGACCCTGCTTTGGACACAGTGGATATGGAGAACAATGCTAATGCCAATATCCTTGCAGAGACAGGGTCAGAGGGACCCAGGATCAAAGATGGGCCTGGAAGTAAGTTCTGCTTCAGCTTAGACCTGGTTGTCATTTTGTTGCGTCACACCCACCATGTTCACAGAGCTCCTTCCTGTTTAGAAAGTAGTTATTGTGGGGTTTTTTGGATATGATCCAGACAATTTACTTCCAGTCTTGTTTCTGGGGCTGAATCCAGCTCTGTGGGCTGCTGAGTTCTGTGGGCCATGTTTGCTCAGGAAACTCTTTCCTTGGACTCACTGAATAACCCAAGTCCAAAGTTCCTTGCTACCAGAGCATATAAGCCTCTCCTGGCCTAGGTTTACTTTTTGTTCTGTTGCTATAAGTTAAAAAGACAAAGAAAAGCTAGAATGTTTAAATCTTCAGAGCATCCTAAAGACAACGCTGCTGTTACAGACCACCTGAGTTTCTGTCCTGTGGTCTGCTGGGGAATTTGATAATCCCTTTAACCAAGTTCCTTATTCACAATATGACAGGTATAGTCGGTGCATGTTTTGGTTTTTTTTGGTTGAGATTCTCTGTCATACTGCTGCTAAATAAACCACAAGATGGGGCTAATGTACAGCAGGCAAAGTTGAGAAGTAGGCAAAGAACCTCCTGGGGGTGTCACAGCACTGGAGTACAAAGCTCAGTGGCAGTGCTAAGGATATCAGAAAGCTTTTAGAAGGGTCTTTGGTGCCCAGTTCTAATAACTGTAGTATGTTCTAAACTTCTACCTCTGATCTTGAATGTAAAGGTCTTAGGAAAAAAATTAACAGACAATTTGATTTCTCTGTCTGTGGTTGCTACTGTGACATTAACAGTACCAACCTTAAGTCCTTTGGAGACATGGGAAACACTGATTATCGTTAGGTTAACAAAACCCCCGAACTTGGAATAATTATTTTTTGTGGTACTTAGCCTTCATAGACTGAGACCCTTTACTGAGAGCCTGAAATCCTGGTAATCAACATGATTCTGTAAAATAGCTCCAGAAAGCCCTCTCCACCAAAATCCAGGCCCACATCCTTATGCAATATCGTGAAAGAAGGTACCCTTTTCCTTTTAGTGCTAATTCGGGTGAATGGCATGAATGGCTGGGGATCAAGAACCAGTGCTGAGTTCTCCAGAGACTTTAAGCACAAAAATTGTCCTTGTGTTAAAGGAAGAGCTTTCTTTCCTGTCCTCTCTTTTACGGGCTGCTGAAATACAAACTTCTGGGTTGTCTTGGTTTATAGGGGGTCTGTGATCACATCTATAGGCATAGCTAATTTGTGTGCAGAATGAGCTCCCTGTTTGGCACTTTCTGTGGTGCTCTCTGTGAATTGGGAATGAATCTGCTAGTTTTTTCCTAGTAGGGGCTGTGATCACAGCCCTTCTGTGTGTGCACAGGTCTGTGTGAGTTTGATTTGGATTGGTTTGATGTTTGACAGTGAATCTGACCACTAGTTAAATTTGGAACATGCTGCAGTGTTAACAGAAACTGAGTTTGGGGATGCAGAGTCTGAGCTAGGAGTGCTTAGCTGCTTCTCCAGTATTAGAAAGAACATTTCCCCTGGAGTCATATTGCAGTGTTAGCAGTAAAGGACTCAGGGTGCCATTTATGCTTCTTAAAACAGGATATGAGCTGTTTGGGTTCATCAGCCACATGGGAACATCCACAATGAGTGGCCACTACGTTTGTCATCTCAGAAAGGAAGGAAGGTGAGTGCAGCTGGGAGAGACACCTGGCATGAGCAAATGTTTGATTTGAAGCATCTGTACAGAGCAGAGCATGCTCATGGCAGACAGCACGGGCTGTTACCATCTGTAGGTTTCCCACCAAAAAAATGAAAATTGTCACAGATATGATGAGTCAGTTCTGATCCCACTGAAGTCTGTGGTGAAATGTACCACTGGCTCTCCTGTGCTTGCCATTCCAAATCTCTGTTCAGTTTGGGGCATTGGTTCTGCATCTGCCGTAGTTTATCTGACCTCTCCCCAACTTCCTTTTGTTGCCCATCAGTAGAAACCTGTGGAACTATGGGCTGATACTGGTGTTGCTGGTACTGTGGTGCTGATCTTGGCTGTGATGTTTTTATATGCTCACATTATTTGACATTGGGAATTCCTGATTTTCCTTCATTTGGGCTGTAACTACACATGCCTCTGCACATCCCTCCTTTTCAATTCCTGACTCTGCCAGTAAACCTGGTTCGGCTATTTCTCTGATCCTTTGTTTTCATTGCAGTGCCTAATTTTAGATTTTAAGCTCTTTGAAGTTTGGGTCTGAGAACCTGTGATGATTTTTATACACATGGAATGTAATCAGTCCTGTTTTTCCTTTCAGATGGGTGATCTACAACGACCTTAGAGTCTGTGCCTCAGAACGACCTCCCAAAGACCTGGGCTACATTTATTTTTACCACAGGATACCAAGTTAGGCCTCAAATCTATCACCTGGCCTTAAGAAGCCATAAGCCTTTTTAACCTGCCCAAAAAAGCGTACAATAAAAATCTAAACCCAACAAAAGACCCCTAACCCTTGGACTGCCAAAAAGCAAAGGAAAACATGGGATGTTTATAGTGTATTTAAAAACAATCATTTGATGCCGCCTTAAGTGTTAGACGGAAGATTTCTATTAGGTGCTCTATAGGACATTGTTTTAAATTTATACACCTTACAGGCCACGTGGATTTCTGGTGGAGTTTGCAGCTAGTGTGTGGAGAATATGGAAGCTTCAGTGTTGAGCAAAAATAGCCCAGTTCAGCCCAGCTCCTGCCTGTTCTGTCCATGCATCCTTTGAAGACCACAAACAAATCTTTGTCTTTGGTAACTGGGAGCCAGTGTTTCCATCCAGAGTCCAGACCATTCAGAGAAATCATTTGAAAGGAGGGGGTTTGTGGCTGTTCTTCAAAGCAGAATGTCTTGTTTCAGAGATTATTTTCAGCACAGTGAGAAAAGTCAGCTGAAGTTGTACAGTTGTTCAGTGGTACAGTGTCTTGATTTCACTTTTCCATGCAAAAGCCTAAGAGACTAATGGAGACAGGAGCAATCTCCTGTCAGTGCCCTGTACATTTTTTGCCAAAGAGAAATTTTATTTTTGCAGACATAGGTCTCTTCATCTTTACTTGAATGTTTATTTTGCAAGTTCTTCCAACAGATTCAGGATTACAGATGGCTAAAAGCAGCAGAATTTCTGACTATGAAATTAAATGCACACCCTCAGGAAAGGCAAGGGTATTATTTAAATTTTGCTTTCTTATGGGGGTGGTAAAGAAGGATTTAATGTCCCATTATATTTATGTCAGGGAAATTTGTATCTAGACCACTCATATGCCATCTGAAATCAACTTCCTGACAAAGTACTCGCAGTGCAATCCTGCTTTCTGCTAAAGATTGCTTAAATACTGACTTTCATATCTGAGTGGAGGAAATTGCTTAGTGAATGTGCTGATTTATTGATTTACCCCTCTCTCCCTCCCTTAAAAAAACAAACCAAAACAACAACAACCAACAAGTACAAAAAACAAACAACAAAAAAAACCCTTGAACTGGTATTTCCAGTTTCTTTAAACTTGCAAATGCACCAATAATCTGATCTCTTCGACAGCCACCTTCTAAAAGGTGTTTGATATCTCTGGCAGGGATGATGGGGTGGGTAGGCAGGGGCTGGCCTTTCCTGTCTTTTTTTTTTTTTTTTTTTGGTGTTATTTAAGTGTTTTCCACAGGTGAGAATACATATGTGGATTTTAAAATTATATTTGAAAACAGTCATTGTAGAAAAATTACAATGGTGAGTGCAAAACCTTTCATGATTCCGAAAAAAAGAACAAACCCAAAGGTTCACAGTGTTGGACACTGCTTAGAAGCTGTTGCTGGAGTTGCCTTGTACAATGTTACCAAGCCTTCAAAATAAATTGCAACAGTAAAAAAAAAAAAAATCCCTTTTTGCCAAGTGCAGAAGAGCCAGAGTGGTGTCATTACATTTTATATGCAGTTAGTGCCTGCAAGATAAATAGCAAAATTCAAGCAGCTACACACTACAGAAGAGAACCCAAATCAAACACCTGGTTATGAGAAGGGCATTTTAGTTTTTTGCAGTGTCTGGGGAAAAATAATTCTCCCTCTGGTCATAAAGCCTCACGCAGAGCCAAAATCACTGTTGATATTTTAATCAGGTTTTGATCTTAAAATATTGTGAGAGAAATTCCAGTGCAATAATTCTGTAGAGTGTAAAGGTGTGTAATTGCTGGGAAAGCTCCCTGCACGTAGTGCTCTTATTGACACATTAGTGCAGTGTCCTAGAACATTAATAAGTGGTCCCTGTGAGATTCAGCTGCCTTGTAATTATTGAGCCCCGAGTTCTGGATGAAATAAAAGCTGCCAGTAATTTCTTTCCTTCTACCAGATTTTGGATATTTGAGGACTTCACCAGAAAGTGGCAGGTTTGAAAATGGGATCAGCGAATTATGCAGTGATACATCTTCTATTTAAAGTGAAAGAGCAAAACTTCTATATATCTGTGGTTTTTTTAAATTCTGGCAGTAGAAAAAGAAGAAAAGGCCTTTTTTTACCCCTTTCCTTTAGTTTTTAAATTTTTTTTTAAATTCCCAAGATATTCCAAGGAAATTCAACACAACAGCTTCCCTCTTGCCTCGTGAACTTTAAGGGCTATTTATAAACTACCAACATCTGGTGGCTGCCGCCTTTTTATTTAGAAATGTTGGGTAAATAAAGGCCAACAGAGTAACTCCCATGTTCATTATCCAGCTGGAAGCATGGCTGGTCTCCTAGGATCAAGGATGGAGCTGGAATCTCACAAACTATTTGGTGCATCCCAGCGGGGGGGCTGCCTGGTCTCGGGAGGCACACTTGGAAGGTGATAAACTGGAAGTGGTGGTTGAAAGGGGAGGGCCCTTGGCTGGCTGTGGTGAATGAATTGGAGCAGCTCAGATCCTGGAGTTCTTTTCTGTTCATCACTTCTGTGTTTTGCCTGCCCAAACCAAAGTTAGTCAGGAGTGCAGGGAGCAGTTTAGGGAAAGGACTACAGGTTTTCTAAAATTTAGCAGTTAAAAATATGTTAGAAGTTCTTCAGTCAGGTGCTTGAGGAACTACTTTATTCTCTCCCAAAACAGTGACCTCCCTCCTTTTTTCAAGTGACTGGTTAAGTCGTCTCCCTTTTGTGATGGGTTTTGTGTGAAAGCTTCATGAACCTGGAGGAGCAGGATGTAAACTCCTGACTCCTCAGCCTAATGTGGGGGAGGGGAGTTTTGATGGGTTTTGTTTTTTTTTAAACTTCAGCATTGCAGAAGCCCCACTCAAACAGACTGTACTGAAGAGAAGACTGATCTTCCAGGCTGTGCCTGCTACAATCTGAATGTGCTGAATCGTGCCAGGCCAGGTCTGAGGGCACAGCCTGGGCACACTCCCTGTGTCTGGGTGCTGGAGGAGCTGCTGGGGCTTGGTGAGCTGGGAGCTTCTTGATAAAAAGGAATGGAGGAAAAAGAATCACTGTGAGCTATTTGAGACAATCTAACCTGAGAATTATGGCAAGCCAGGAGCTGGCAGTAAATAATGCTCTTATTTCTCAGACTTACTTTTACTTTTTTGTATATTACATTTAGGTTAGGAGATAGGAAGGAAGAAAAACGAGTCAACTTTTCCTTGATTTCCTCTTCTCTCATTCCTGGCAGCATGCTGGATCCAGTAGACTCCTCATTCTGAGACACAATCTCCAGTCTCGAAAACACATGTAGACACAAACTCCTATTTAATCTTCCTAGCTAAAATATAATTAGGATAAAAAATAATTTATTCAGAGCTGTGGTTTTAAAACAAATGTAGATGTTCCTGAGCTCCAATCACTTGTAACTCTACTGGGTTCAGTGCCATTGACTCTGACTGACTTTGGTGTAAGTGAAACCAACATCAGCCCACTTCTTTGACTCAGGCAGCCTCCACCAGGTCACAACACACATTCAGAGAGTAGATGCATCCAGAACTCATTAGATTTCTTTAGAAACCTCTCCAATTGATTCCTGTTGTTCTCCATCCTGGCAGCAGCCATTTTTATCTTTGCTGTTTTTTCATACATTGGAAGTCTATGCAAAATATGTAACTGGACATTTTATTGTTTTCCCTGTCGCCCTTCCTACCTTAATGGCTGAGATTGGTGTCTGATTTCTACTCACTCTTCAGTGGTTTTACTGTTGTATCCTGGAAGTGTCTGTCCTGGTTTACTTTGCACCATTCAGAGTTGTTTGCTTGAAGCACTGTTAACTTTCTGGAGAGTATTTGTCTGAGATGAGAAAGGCTGTGAATGACGTTGTTGCAACTGTTTTAAATTAAAAAGAAATATTCTCACATCTGGTGACTGTGTGGATTCTTGCTTCTTTATTCCTGTCTGAACTGAAGAGGAATAGACAGAATGTGTTTTGATGCTGCCTCTCACTCTTTGTGGTAACATTTGGTGTTTTACTTGAAAAAACCCTGCACAGGGAACAGAGAGGTTTGTGAGAGTCTCGATTTCTTGTGACTCTTGGCATGTCTGTGGATTTAAAAAAATAAAATCCCCGAGCCCTGAGTGGTTATACAACATGGCAAAAAATAGAAAACAGGTCTTAAGTTAGATTGGTTTGTTTGTTTTTAACTTTTAGGCATGTTGATGTTCTTTGATCACAAGAGTTGGCAATGTTTGTGTGGAATAGTGCTGTCATTTCACCCCAAATTTCTGCTTTATCACAGTCTGTAATTCCTCATATTCACTTAGAAATTTCTTCTGCTGCTCAGTAAAGGAGAAGTCTGTTTTCCTCATGTGTAAGGACTTCACATAGAAATGTGACTATTGGGACTCTGGTAGATGCAAGAGTAGGCTGAAAAAGAAGACTGAGGGATGACAACTTTTATCACAGGATTACAGGACCAGCAGCTGGAGGAGACGTAAGAGGTAAAGCTGCTGGGCTCAGTGACACTTCTTGACATAGAAGTAGAGGACATGTGATGTGTTGAATGATAAGAAATGTAGAGATGGTTCAGCTTCTGAAGTCTAAACTTAATGATCTGTTTTGATTTCTCTTCCATCACAGATATCCTTTGTGACCATGGCAACTCAAGACACACTGTTCACACTACTTGTGGCAACTGGAAGAGGTGGGAGAGTCACTCCCTGTACAAGCTAATGGGCTCTGTTCAGAATTTCCAGGAATTTCCTGTGCCTGCTAGCTTTTGCAGACTGTTTGTGGGAGGCAGTATTGGATAACTGACAAGTTACCACCCTCTGCTCCCCCTCACTGAAGTGGGAAGTAGCACCTTTGTGTCCCTCAGGTGTCCTACAAGCTTAACCCGAATAAGAGAAGCACTGACAGCCATGGTGGAAGACAAATGCCATAAAATTATTGCATACAGTTACTGCATGACTGATGTTTGGAGGGGGCGATTATGTTTTCAGATGTCTTTACCAGTGATTTTGAGCAGTTTTGTATGTGGATTTGGTACTGATGCTTTTCTCCCACTGTCTTTGGCTTTAGGACAACACTGCTGTGTTCCTGGTCTGGATTCCCTATGGAGCACACAGCTAAAGGACTTTCCTGCTGCTGCTTTGTCAGTGTGTTTGAGCAAAAAGGACTAAACTAACCTTAACATCTGCCAGCAAAACACACCCGTGTCAAGAGCCCACAATTAATTTCATCCTAACCTAAGGGTTAGCAGGGTTTTAGTGTCTGTTCCCTTTTGTTCCTTGGTGGAAGGTTCTGGTTAAAGCCATGGGCAGACAGTTGGTTTTTCTGACAGAGCCTTCCTTCTGCAGGCAAGCTGTGGCTTCTGTTTGTTTTTCTGGAGCAGCCCACATGTCCATGGAGAGAGTCCTGCTTTTTCCATAGCCCTGTGCTGTCACTGTCACAGCCCCTCGCTGGCTGTCAGCTTTTCTGTCCACAGCAGCACACAGAAATTTTTGTCCCTCATGTCTGTGCTTCTGTTGGTGTCTCACAGCAATAACACCGAGTAGGAATGACATCATCCTTGTCAGCACTTTCACCTCATCCCATGAAAGACAGAACTGAAAAACGCTGAGAGCCAACTCCTACGGTGGTATTTGGGGAATTGCTTGAGTAGGGATTTCAGTCACTGCATCTTGGCTTTGGTTTTCATAAAAGCTGTTTTGTGATATTACTGCTTCTGTTTTAACTATTGCATGGTCTTCAGAAAAAATGCTTACCTACTTTTTCCCTATTTTTCCTCATATGGGCTGTATGTGCAGAACCCTGTGGGCCAGGCCTCAGCTGGTATAAATTCCAGTTGTAAGTATAATTGATCAACATGCCGAAATAAAAATCAGTTCTAAAAATAACTCTGCCTCAGAGTAACAATGAATTTAGGAAAAATGAGAACAAAAGCATCTTTTGGACTTAGCTTTTTAGCAGAGAAGCACGTTCACTTTGTAAACAATAGGATAGAAGACCTCATTGAAGAAATCCTTTCAGTTGGAGACTTCTTTCAGTTCACGTAATTGAAGTCAAGACCATTTTCAAGTTGAAAAGAGATTTTGAAATATTTGAAGCCACAGACAAAGTTTATTTTTAAAACATATTTAAAAATTGCACAGTTATAAATACAGGTAAATAAATACAATTTAATATGTGGAAAAGAACCCAAGGAAGGCATGCTTCCATTACAGTACAAAAATACTACATTAAGTGTGGTGCTCTGCAAATAGTCATCTATGACCTTAATAAATTTAACACATCCAGTATGCACATCATTCTTGTTTGAGGAAATAGATTATTTTAAACAGCAGTGCAGGGAAACACCAAATTAAAGCATCAGTAAACTATAGGTCTGTGTTTGATATTATACACAGCTGATAATGCACTAAGCATACAGAGGCAGAGCTACCTGTAGTAAGAAACTGATCTTTTACCCCGTATGTTCTTACATTCAGATTCTTAATCTGGGTCAATATGAGCCTTTGTAAGGGAATGTAAACATTCAGGTGTCGGGCTGAGCTCCCACCTCGGCAGCGCTGCCAAGCCCTGCCCCTGCACTTCCCCACGGACACCAGGAGTTCAGGGAGCACTGGAAGTGTGTGCAGCAGCAGGGCTCTTCAGATGGCCCAGGTGAAAGTATCTGCCAACCCTATAATCACTTCTTTCCTATGTTGGCTTAAAAATAAAGCCAAAAGAACTGATGCAAGATTGCAAAGGTTTTCAAACAGTTTACAGCATATAGAAGAAGCCACACAGAATGCCTCTCAAAACTATATAGTTTTATTTTACTCTAGATATGTTATACTCTGATATATAAAATATATTTATAAATTTTTTTTATTTTTCTGAATTTACAATAGCTTACTGATATTAAAAAGGCTATTTAAATTAAAGGTTTAGCCAATGTTGATGGCATTCTGTAAATGTAGAAGGGGAAAAGAGATCAAAGCACATCAAGTCTTGACCATGCAAGCTTGCTCAATGGGCTGTCACATACTGCAAGCATTTGTAAAGTTACAGCATATTTCAGGAAAATTTAGATTCCTTCTGTCTCTTTCCCTTGTCTAATACTTGTTACTTTGTGGGCTGAGGCTCTGAAACTTCCCATGGATTCTCTGACATGCCTGTTTTTCGTTTTGCCTGCGTTTGTTCAAAGTGTCAGTGATGTCTTCATGCATGGCACTCCTGTTCTCTGATTTATTTCACCAGTCCAAAAACCAGTAGAACCATAATGAAGGAATCTGATTCTAGCCTAGGTAAGGTTTGAATAGTAGATAATACTGTATTGCATATCCACCATTTTTTTTTTTCACAACGTGCAGTGCATTTTGTCTTACCATTTTTGTGAATACTTGGTATATTATTAACATTTATTACATAAATTCACTGTACAGACTGCTAAGCTGACAACACTGGTGACCAGAAATCACATTTTTTCAACTGTGCAGGTAATTCATGCGAAAATAACTAATATGTCTCATTTTGCAGATGCATGTTTGGGCAAAAGAGATCTACAACCAATTTATGCTTTGCTCCATTTCTCACTGGCTCCAACAGACACTGATTTAGGCCTCAGGCTTTGGCTCTGCCAGTCATGGCAGCAGTTGTTATTTCTGCCATGGAGGCCTGTGCTCTGTGGATATTCCTAGGATACCTGGCTGTTCTGTGGTTGAGACTAGAGATGAAAATATGAAAATCCAAACAACCCAGCTTCACTGTGAAAGCTGTGAAGATTTAGCTTTTTAATTCTTGAGAGGGTACTAAAACATGTCTGCAAAAGCTGTTACTACAGATGTCTGTTATTAATTAAACACTTGAAGCAAACGTGAAACCCACAACACAAAGTGAATTCTAAGGATGGGATTTTAAAAGGGCTCTGCGTTTGGTCTAGCCTGTTCCAGATAATATGAACAACTCAGATTTGAGTTTGGCAGATGCAAAGGACTTTTAAAATATTCCACAGATGATATGAATCAACAGTTTAAGAATACCCTATGTGTGAGCCTTCTGCATGCATTGTGTAAACACATGCTCAGGTAGCATTGCTGCATGCTCGGGGTTAATATTGCATAGTGGTTACTGGTTAATGTAGTTGCATGCATTATTGTTGTGTGAGGTTTTGTGTCATTTGAACCTCCCCCTTGGTATTTTTACAAGTGCAGTGATTTATCAGATCATAAGAAATTACCACTAGATACAGATATGTTTATGTGTCTGCCTAAAAGTCAAATTGGTTCTTCAAGCTGACATAAACCAGTCTGCGGCCACGAGGCTCCTCAGTTTAAAGAGGTCAGCCAGAAATGAGCCTTTTGCCTTCATTGCAAAGCCTCACTCCCAAAACAATCCCTGTGATTGCCTGTTCAGCCTGTGCAGTGGTACCAGAGCCAGCCCTCTCCTGGGAATACGTGCATGGAAGCTGATCCTGCAAAGTGCTGAGCACTCTTGTGCAGACTCCAGGCTTACAGTGTTCAGCAGCTTGATGGATCAGGCTTCTAGGTCATAAGTATTCCTAAAGCTTTGCAGAGGACAAGGACCCCCAAGCTGGGGTTAGGAAAACATTCTTTTAATTGCATGAAATATAAAATAGAAAAAAAAAGACTCAAAAACTTGGAATCAGTTACCTGGCAGTGATAAATCACCTCTGGAAAAAGAGGAGTAACAAGAAAGGGCAACAGGGGTGGGACATGGTGATACACCATTGCAGCACTCTAATTGGGCCTCACCTAAGAGATGCTGTACAGCATCCTGAAATGTCTGAGTCTCTCCTCTGCTGAAATTGATAGTTAGGATGTGAAACTGCTTCCCTAGACCTGAGCAACCTCGTGTTTGTGTTACCTTCCTACCCTGGTGAGTGGTGCTCTCGCCCCTGCAGTGTGAGACAGTGACACCGCCCTGCTCCCAGGTAGTGCAAGGAATGCTATTTCCCATCTTCCTTCCTTGCATACCTGGGCAAGTCAGGGGTGGCAGGAGGCTTTGACTTGGTCGAGCTCCCAGGGAGTGCTGAGAACAGGACCCAGATTTGCTGTCTCTCACTCTCAGGCTCAATCTGCTACTGTTCAGCACCCGCCTTATTTATCCCACCTCATGCTTGGTTAGAAGCACAAGTAGATGAATTTTCTATTCAGGTTGTTAATATGCTGCAGCCTCCTCACATGTTTCCTCTTGCTGTTTCAGGCAAGAAGACAAACTTGCCCTGAATATTTAAGGAACGCCAAGAGGAGGTCAGCTCAAAGCTGATCTAATCCCGTCTGCTGCACTGGCAGTGCTCGGCGGAGGGGGCTAACAGAACATGATAAAGCCCAGGATCCTAAGGATCCTAAGGAAGTCCCAAGAGTTGCTGGGCCTGACCTGTTAGAGTGAGGTGACCTCAGTCTCCAGCCACTCTCCCACACTGACCAGGCCAGGAGTGTGTGAGATGTGTCACTGTCCCTATCTGCCTGCCCTGCTTTAGCCTTTCCCAGTGCCTCGGTCAGTGCCACGTGGTTGACTGGCCATAGGCTACCTACAACAGGAGAGAGCAGCTGGGATAATCTCCAAGGCTGTGCACCTCTTTGGACAGGCTTTGTAGCCCATGTCCTGTACAGCAGAGCTGAGATGGGCTGGGGGCTGAGCCTCCCCTGGGAAGGCAGAGTTCAGCCCTGGTGAGTTGTCTCAAGGTTGTACACACAACTCGTGCCAGTCCCATGGGTGTGGACATATATCAGCAGATAAATGTAGTTTTGAGAAGTGTATCCCAGGATAAATCAAAAGCTACCTACTCAGTCTGTTCTTTTTGGAGAGGCTTGGACTTGCATTAGGCTTTCCTAACAATTTCTGTGTTACTCATGTAGAGGCTGGAGAAGATGTTTAGTGAACTGCCATGAGAATCAACCTTTGTCATTCTGACTCTGAGAAGTCAATAACTTTTTATTTATTTTTTTAAAATTTTTAATTTGGAAGCTATGAAAATAATGTCCCTGAACAGCTAATTCCTCTGGGTTAGCACTGATTATCCTACACCACAGCACAAAGGATATTCTAGAAGAACTTGTGTGATGGCAGGGCATCAAGCAAAATCTAAGCACATATGCCTTTGCTTTACAGCCTCTTCTCAAAGCTGCCTCCCTTCTCTCTTATCACTTCCCAGATTCAATTGCACTGCACCTTCTGCTCTGCCTTATCAATAAAGAGCTGTCATCACACATCGCTGTCAAAGCAAAAGAGCAAACTGTTGTCAGCAGATATGCATACAGCAGCCCACTTAGCTAAAGTGACATTCCCAGGCAGCCCCATCCTTAGAGAAAGCTGCAGGAATCAGTTATGAAACACCTGATAGATAAACAGGAATATATGTGTAAACAATGAATTAATAAAGCACTCAAAAAAATTCTGTAGCTGTTTCAGCATCTCTATTCTGTGGGGGAGAGAGAGGGATAAGCCTTTTATTTTTCAAATGACAATTACTTTTATTTAACAACCTATAGATGGAGATTAGATGCAGTGATTACGCTGTCTTACATGGAATTTTCCTTTAAGTGGTGTCTCAAAATAACAGACAGCTGCAAGAAACTTTAGGTTTGTACTGGTGAAACTGTCCAACTCCCACAGAGCATCCTTCTCTGTGATCTGTGCAGTTGGATTTCTTTTTTTATCCCTCTGAGCTGGATTTTTCTTTTAATGTTGTTTATAGGAAATCTGCTATTTGTCCCACTTTAACACATTCCAGTAGCTACTCTGCACATTGAATTCCTGACCACAGATCAACACATATCATTACACTTTTTATCTCTCACTATTCAGGAAAAATATTTAAAATACCAGCAACTGAAAATCACCTCCTAAAAATTTCTCTTCCTTCTTTGATTGACGCATTCACCCTGAGCTAAATGTGTTTGATTGTAGCTGAATCAATCCATTCATCAGGGATTGGTACTGCCCCAACACTGCTCCCCATTCATCCAACCAGGGAAAATTAAGATGGTGTGTTTATACACACATTTGTAAGTAGCTACACATACTGGTGTTATCTAAGGATTTTCTCTGGTATCATGGAGGTCATGGAGACAACCATCAAGCCTTGGTCTCAATCCTACAAGCATTATATAGACCAATTTCTTCAGGGAAGGTTTTCCCTCAAGCATGGTCTTCAGGCAGTAACTCCTGTGAAGATTTTTCTTCATTTGCAATAAAGATCTGTAGCTTATTATGTTCTGAAATGACATCATTTGCATACAACATGTATGTGCATGCACATGCATGTATATGTGTTCTACCTGATGGATGCATATAATAATCTTTCTAGTTGTTAATGCAGTTTATACAGTATTTGCATTTTTAAACATAAGAATATTGAAAACCCTCTTGTTACATTTCAGGAAATGATATTTGGTCCTCTCTGCCAACAAGGCCATCCTGTACATTCCGTGGTTGGTAACTAAAATAGAAGCATAACACTATTTTACAAAAAGATTAAAGTGCATAAGTACACAGAAAGGTGCAGACCCTGCCATGAGCTCCTTCAGACTGTCCGAGATCAAGGACAGCTGGTTTGAGCAGCTACAATTCCAGTGCAAATTGCCCCTTCTGCTGGCAACACTTGGCTTCCACAAATGTACCTGGCCTCATCCCATAGCCCTCCATGGACAATGCTCCTCTTGACATTGCACATGGCTCATGAGCCTGCAGAACTGGGCCCAAATTACTCAAGGTACCTTTGGAAGCAAAAAATTGATTGCTGGCTAATGAAAATATTCAAAACCAAACACATCCTTTATACATGCATCTATTTTCAGAGCTGTGTTAAAAACGGACCTTGAGAAGATTTTTCATCAAAGAAACCAAAGGATAGGGAATCCCCACTGTGGGGCAAAGTGGTGTCAGCATAGTGCAATGAGCTACTAAGCAGGTTCCTTGGATGCACTGCTTGCCATTCTAATGTGCAATAACCATTATCTAGGTTTCTTCTCAAGATACTTTTCTTTTTACAGCTGTATGTATATAGAGAGATATAGCTTGCATGGGATGAAAATTCTTCAGAAATTGCTATTTCGTCTAGTTCAGGGCTTTGTCAGATTAGCCACAGCTCATTTCAATCCTTTGAGTTTGAATTTATTTACACTATTTTTGTGCTTTTGAACTTTTCCTTTATGAATAATGTCTGAAAGAATTCCCCTACTGATCTACAGTCATGATCTTTTGGAAAATGTGGTCATTTGGGGATGAGTAATAAAAAAGTTCTCTGTTTTCTAATACAATTTAATCAATTTTTGTATCCTTTTTATTACGGCTCTAGATTAAAAGCTCTTAAGAGAATGTCTAGATCACCCACGTTGGCAGCTTGAAATAGTTCTGGCTGGTCCATCATAGACAGAGCAATCCGAAGTGCTGCCCAAATATTGCCTGATAGTGCAGGGTGGGGAACCTGCTGTTGATTCCTGCTTTTTCTTTGCAAACTGAGAGCAGTGAGGAAATTGCTGACAGCCTCTCTGTAGGGAAGAAGAAGAAAGAAGCAAACAATATAATTTGCTTAACAGCTACAGGCAAACATTCTAAAGTTCCATGCCAGGCTCAAATATGTTATTTTACAATGCAGTTCATCAGTCTCTTTGTGTGTTCTTGTTTGATTTTCATTAAGCAGGAAGGAATGGCTTTTGGTAATGCAAAACTCAGGCTGACCAAATATTTGGGGGTACTGTCCTCATTGCAGCAACACTCCCCTTCATCTTCCCTGTCTTAACCTGACAGCTGGGACCCTGGAATATCACCTTCATTCCTGAAGGATGTACTGCAAGTGTTTTTAATGGCATGAACTACTTGAAGCAGTTTAACTGAAGTTTCACTTTTAAAGACAGGCTCTTATATTTTCTTTTACAAAAGCTCTGAAGCGCAGGACTAAGTTTAAATGAGAGAACAATCCCACTGATTATAAGAGTACTTGCACTTAGAGCTAAAAAAAATGCTTTTTAGTCCTTTGTGAAAAGTTATGACAACATTTTACAATAGCTGAGATTATGTAGCTATATTCTGATTATTTTTTTCTTAGATACCTCCAGCTTGAAAATGAATCTTCACTTGGCACTTGTGATGCCTGACTTTCTGTTTACACATTTTTCACACTCACCTGTATGCCCCTAGGTTGATGCAGCTTATCCCCAAGTTGTATCTGGACCTGATGAAGCCAGGTTGTATTTCCAAAGCTCGTGTGTAGGCCTCCACAGCTTCTTCGCTGCGATCCCCGTTTGCCAAGGTTGCCCCAAGGCGGTTCCATAACGTATAGTCCTGGTGAGAAAAGGAGTTTTCTACTGTAGGTGTCAAAAACCAGACATAATATCTCATTTTTGCCTGCAAAGGAAGGAGGTCTGCAGAAAATAATAGCATTGTATCTTAATTGACAAGGAATGTGAGGTTCTGACTCGTGATCACGGGCAAATTTATATATCTAATACCATTAATCAGCACACAGGTAGGAATTGGACATGTATAAATCTGCTTCTAAACAGGACTGTCTTGTAATTAACAT
Organism: Aphelocoma coerulescens; assembly: GCF_041296385.1. NCBI lineage: Eukaryota > Metazoa > Chordata > Aves > Passeriformes > Corvidae > Aphelocoma > Aphelocoma coerulescens. The sequence continues at coordinate 19,885,254 of NC_091023.1, read as the reverse complement.
TTCTATTTCAGGTCTTAAAATTTTAATGGCAGAAGTGACATCTCATTAATAATAGCCTGATCCAGACAGGAGAAAGGAAATGGCCTGTAAAACTAAATTTTTTAAAATGTAGAAGTATAAAATGTACCTCTGGTCGAACAGTTAAAGCAGCACTAAATGCATCTATTGCTCTGTTAAATTCTCCATTCAGGTGAAAAAGAACCCCAAGTCCCGTCTGCAGGTCGGGGTCTATCATATCACCATTCTGGTGAGCAGCCTCCAGGTACAAGTCCTTTACTTCTTCAAGTAATGAGCTAGACAAGGGTGAAAAATAATTTAAAGACCCATCATACAGTTATCTACAAATATTTCAATGTTGATTGCATAGCTGGAAATGAAAATTCTTGTAGTGGATTTATCAGAAGTGTTGTCCTCCTAAAATTTGTAAAGGAGCTTCTTCATCGTGGCAGGGGTTTACGCCAGGGTGCTGTTGTAAACTCACATCTGAAATAAAAAAAGTTCATCTATGAAATGAAGTCAAAGTACAGCCATGAACCCAAGTGGGATGACATGAAGGTTTTTTAAAACTATTCAAATTAGATGAGTTTCTCGGACATAAAAGAGTTCTTTACTGGCAAAAATAGTAGTATTCTTAAGAGGAATAGATAAGGGACCAGCCAAGACCCTCGAAGAAAGATGCCAAACATGACTTCTGTGCCCACTGTAGCTTCTTAAAACCTTTCCACTGACAGCACCAGATGTCAGCGGGATGAAGCCAAAGTAGAATAACACGCTTAGCAATTAAACAGAACTTGCATATTTTATTTTTGCTCATATGAAATTATCTTGTCAACCCAGGACTGGTAAGTGATAAGGGTAAAACATAAGGCCTGTCTTCAAAATGACAAGCAGATAGCCCGAGTTCTGTAAATCATGTTTATGCCTTTAATGACTTCATTATGCATCTCACAGTCCAGAGGTACTTGTTTATTGACCTCATGAAATCATGACGAAGGGCTGCCAACCCATGAATTTTTTTGTTATTTAAAATGGCTGAGGACAAATCAAATGGCTGTGTTGTCTCTTTGTTAGAACCAGAACAGCTTTTAAACAGGCAGATGCCACCTCTCAATATTCTCAGTGGACTGAGGCCACGTTGCACTGCAAAATGGCTCATTCCTGGATTCTAGTGGCTGGGCTGGGATATGGGAAAAATGGTGAACAGTAGGAAGAACACACACATGTAGAGCTGGATAAAGGCTTAGTATGGATGTGGAAGCAGCTGAAGGATGAGGTTGTAGGAAGTGGGAATACTGAAGCAGGAGACAGGGACAGAGGAAAGTGATGGGATTTGAGGGGAAGCATCCTTTTTTAACTGTTTTTTTGGACTTTTTGTTTTTTAGGGTTTTTTTTAACTTCCAGGGATGGCATAAAAGATAAAGCCTTCAGTCATTAAACCAAATGTTCTCTGTTGGTTTCCCTCTCCTGCTATTAGAGACATGTTCTTCCATCATAGGGAACAGGCTGGACTTCTACAGAGCAAGGGGACACAGCAGGCAACACCAGTCCTAGGGATATCACTAAAATTTCCACCATGAGGATTTCCACTGCAATTACCTTTCATCTGCTGTCTTAGACATCCTCCTGGTAAGTGCTGGGGACCCTTTTTTGCTTCTCACTATATACTTGTATTTTGGATTTTGCTTTATCCAGTTTCTCAGGGCTTGATAGGCTTCTTGTTGATGGCCAGTGTTGGTGTAACTCACAGCCAGGGCCATCAGAGCTTTTAGGTTGTTTGGCTGCAGTTCCAAGCACCTAGGCAGAAAATAAAAAATATATTGAGATATTTCTGCAGCCAAGCACAATGCTTGAATTGTTCCAAAATAATCCATATGAGGAAAATCACAGTCATCACTGTTGCTCTTTTGAAAACTTGGGATGAGCAAGCTCCTACATCAGGCAACCCCTTGGATTTCTATCCAGGTAAGCTAATAAGTGACATATAAGTTTGAGTATCCTTAGGTGAAATAACTTCATGGTTAACAGTGCTGATGCAATTGAATCAAATGGAAACACAAAAACCAATTACAGAAAGATAATAACAATGATGCTGATATTTTGGAGCTCACATTTCATGCACAAGAATTCTGTGATCTTCACATCTCTATCAACCTAAAAATCTTGGCAGTTTAGCATTCAGCAGCTGAAGGGAGCTCACTCCAATTAAGAAAACCTCTTCATTAAAGGACAGACTACAGAAAATATGCCAAGTGGATGGAATATAAAAAAGGCACTTCATTTGCATCATGCCTAACTCATATTTATTAGGCCATGTAAGTTTTCTTTGGTTCATGTACTTAAATTACTCCATGAAATATTGCACTTATTTAATAAAACAGAAATATTAATCACTAGTCATCCCTCTGAAGTCACTGGGAGTTTCGATATCTGTGCCAATGTTCTACTCAGCTAAATAAATGCTTCACATTCCAAGATAGGAATGGTACTAAATATCCCCAGGTCTCCATTAACCAGCACTCATCAGACCCCAGATTCAGGACTGATCTCCATCTACCTTTGGAGGGCCACGATGGCTGCCTGCTCATTCTCATTTTCTGCCTGTGTTATACCCAGGAACTGCCAGGCCTGCAAAAATAATCATCATTTAGTTTGTTAAATATATCCAACTGCAAACAGAGTTACAACTAATATCACTGTTAATCACAGAGGTGAGGAAAAGCAGCAGATCTGTCCAGCAGTAACCACAGATTTTTCTACAGTGTGCACACCAACAGTCCCAATCAAAGCAGTTCTGAATATCTTTGGGCCTAATAAATATTTATAGTCAATGAATGCATGGGTATTCTGTCAGTGTATGATCACATGCTGATTTCTTAAATTTGAGTTGCTGTACATTTTAAATTTTGCTACCATCTTATGGAAAATAGAGAAGAAGTATTATTAAGTTGTATATTATATATATATTAGGGGTTTCTAGGGAGTTTGGGATTCTCTGCTTTTTGAAATATGCTGTTTAATTTAATGTAGCAGTAGATTCAAAGAGCCCTAGATACTTACAGCACAAATATTTTTAATATTTCACAAAAAACAGACTTTAAATATAAACTCGTTGAAAACAGCAGCATTGAAGAAATTGATATAACTTTAAAAATTTTTTCAACAGTCTTGTTAAATCAACTTTTCAATAGTGGTGTTTACAAGATAGTTTGGAAGCATCAGGGTATGAAGGGAAGGTTTGAAATATTTCAAGCAACAATATTTCAAAACCAGATTCTCATTCTATGAAGAACTCATTTTTATCTATTTAAAGGCATACACTAATTCACAACCTTTAGAGTCCAATGTTTCAGTCAGTCATGACTAGCAAAGGCTTGAGCCCAGAATTCATTCCATCATTCCATGTTAATGGGAGTTCCCTTTTCCTTTGCCAGTACAAGGCACAGCAGTGAATACCTCTGCATCGTTGGGTTCCTGTAGAATTGCAGCCTCCAGGTATAAGATTGTAACAGGCAGGTCACCTTCTTTCATTTTTTTCAGTCCTTCCTCAAAAGCACCAGGCCAGTCTTTGAAGGGATTCTCAGTGTGGAAATAATAACCCTGGAGAAGAGAGATAATGGACCCGTGATGAACAACAAGTTGCAGGGAATGACAAGTCTAAAAAATGCAATGACTCACCATTTTCCAACTGGATGTAAACAACCTTTGTTCTGTGGAAATGGCACAAGCTGCCCATGGAATTTCAATGACAGAAAGTGTAAAAAGTCACATCACTGGACATTTATGTTTTGACTCTCTTTATTTTTACTTTAGCTCTGAAGTTATACTTACTGGTACTTAGGCTGGGCTCTCCATCAAAGGTAATGTCAACAACTCACAGTGCCTGCACTAACAGCAGAACTGAACCTCTGAGCCCAGGACATCCAATCTGATGGTAAAATACACACACCAAGCAGCTGAGTCCCTTCAGTGCTCACAACCTCATGGCTGCTCAGTTAAAATCCTGAAATCTTCAATTAACCTTCCAGATACAGAACAGTGTTGCAAGCACCTGAGTTTATTTTAGTATTCCTTTAAGTTTTATCTTTTTCTCTTGTCACTGCAGTGTGAAAGGTGTGTGCTAACATCAGCTCCATAATAGAAATCATATTAAAATATGGAGTGGAAGGAATGAAGAAGAGAGACAGAATCTCCATAACCCTTATCTTCAACAGTGTTTGAATGTGCCAGCCCAGGTAGTTTTATTTGGTGTTTTTCCTTAAGTTCCTGTCTTCAAAAGTGCCCATAATCCAGCAGTTTGCTTTGTGATCCTTTCAGCTGAATGCAGGCAGTGTGCAAGTCTAAATGGATTCTCACTGTGGTAAAGTCTTCTAAATCTGCCCCACTCACAGGCAATTAAAGAGGATGAGCTCTTTTGGGTAAAATCAGCTTCTGTGTCCAAAGAGTTTCCTTGGGTTCCCTGGAATAGCTGAGGCTCATCTCAAAGTTGCACAGGGGGGATGTACTGCAATAAAAAACTTGGTGTTACCTTCTCAATGGTCGAGATGGTGACTTGCCCCGGTGCTTCCTGGTTCTCTGAAATCCAGTTTCTGCGAGCCATTTCTTCCCATTCTGCTTGCATTTTATCCCAAAACTCTGTGTCAGACTGGAAGAAATGGGGGAAAAGAGAAAATGAACAACACAACTTTAAAACAAAGGGGTTTGTTTTTTAAAAAACTTTTAAATTTCTTTCTACCAGTGGTCTGAGTCTGTCAGTTTTGCTGAGTAGTATTAGTTCTATTAATAATCACACGGACTGAAATACTGCACCTCCTGTTTGGAATTCCATATAATTAAATTTCATCTCTTATACTGGAATGTATTTTGTCAACAGAAAACTCTTTATCTCAGAGGCAGTGTATGTCCTATTTGAAGCAGGATTTGCAGCAGCTTACACTCCATCTTATTGATGCTAACAGCAAATTGTTACATAAAATTTGAAGGCAATTAATGCTGCAAGTCCCTGGACAAAGAAAAGAAAGGAAAAAAAAAAGAAAAATCAACTCAGTGCATATGCAAAAGAAAAACAATAGATAAAACAGCTTGAAAGACAGCAAGCTTTGGTCACTTTGGTGTATTCAGCAGCATTTTCATCTATGAGAAAGAGAAATGCCAAGAGTGTTTGCATAAGGGATGTAATACAAATTGGGCTTTTTGACATAGTGGAGAAATGTTAATATTGCATTGTATACTCTGCTGGTGAGAGGAATCTACAAGTGATTATAAAACCATACAGTGAGATTAATATTCAGCTGAAAGATGAGGGAAAAATGCATGTACAAGGGAAACAGAAATTATGAAAACCAGACAAGATCTAGCACGACAAATGAGATTAGCAACGACCAGAAGGAAAGTGGCTACTAGAAAATGATGCCAAGAGATAGAAATAGAATTAAAGAAGGGGAGAATCCAAATTAAGGTGCTACTTTTTCAGCCTCCACACTAGTCATGGGACTCTGAAAAGGAGATCCAATGCAGAATATTTACAGAGCACTATAAGCCTTTCCAAAATTCTCCAGTTCCTACAAGGATATGGCCAGTGTTTCAGTGAACTGACAGCACTGGGGGCACAGTTTCTCAGCTTATTTATGTCAAAGACAACAGCACAAATAAATTTATTGGTGCTTAGACAGAACCATTTGAGAGCAAGGTGCTAACCAAAATTAATTGAAGTTTTATGAACTGGTCCAGATAGTTTTGTGTGAGTCTTTATTACAAGGCTGACAATTTTGCTACTGCTCCACATGTGCATGATTGAAGAAATAGAGCTTAGACTGTGATTTCATGGCTTGCTGCCTTAGGTGCTTGGAAAAAGGAAAGCATACTTTCTTCCTTTCAGGCAGAAATTTGGGATTGTCTGAATTCAGTCTTCAATTCAGGATTGTCTGAATCATGCAATTATCAGATTTGTGCAGGTATCTGCTATGTTCCTCTGTGGAAAAGGAAATAAATTGGGAATCATTCAGTCTTGGAGAGGAGATTTCACTCAAGGTAATAGAAGTGAACAGCCCCTGACCACTCTGTTACACCACTTCAGAATTTGCTCACATTCCAGACTTGAAGAAATTTCATTCTTATAAATAATTGTGAGACTGTGCTGAAATGTCCATTTAGGGTTTGAAAAGGCTGGGATAATGAATCAGATCACTCCCTCTTTAACACTTATTAGCCATGACCAGAGGCACTTGAATCCCTAAAAAGATCCTGTTCAACAGATGCTTCCATCAACTGCTTCTCATTCAGCTCAAATCTATGCTGCACTGAAATAAAAACTATGTGATCAGGCTTTTACTAGCAGTAATTTTGAGATTCAGTATGAGGTAAAAAAAAAGAAAATTTCCCTTTCCTTCAGATTAAAATTAATAAAACTACTGAAAAGTAATTAGTCATGCCTTTTTTAGCCAGCTTAATTTATAGAAATAATTATATATATATATATGTATGATATTTATATTAGGATTTTTGCTTGCATTTTTCCCACAAAAATCCTTTATGAATCAATGGCATGGAAACATCAAATCACATTTCTGCAGATAGTAAGCAAGCCTATAAGTGGGTTTGGGACTTAAATTCAAATTCTGCTGTTTAGTTACATATTTATAATTAACACAGAAGTTCACTGTGTTTGCACTCCACATAAAAAGCCAGTGAATTACTGTGCTCTCAAGTAGCCACCCTAAATGCCCATCTACAGTGACTCGAAGGAGGAGGGAAAATGCAATGAGTAGAAGACCAGCTTTGGTATAATGTCTGTCATCCTACAGTACTTGGACACAGGACCAACAGTTATTTTGCAATGATAAGAAAATATTTGCTTGTTTGGGCCAAGCTGCAGCGTTCAGGGGACATTCAGCATGAGGGGTTTCTGAAACTGGTACAGCAAAGCTGCACTGAGCACCTGGACCAGGCACTGACCCAATGCTGTGGTACCAATATTGACAGCAGAGCAGTTTGATGTCTTGAGAAAGAGAATTGTAAATAGTACACAGTGTTTGCTGAAGGCCTAAGTCTGTATCAGCTGCCATTAGTAGCAGTTGTTTCACTGGCTTTAGTGGCAGGAGGGTTAAATTGATATTTAGCCTTTCTGAAAACCTGGCTTTGGATCAAGGATCCTAGATCTAATTTTAACTCTGTTTTAGTATTTTCACCACCGGTGTCAATTAACCTCATTTCAATGTTTTTGCCACCTTAAGGCTGGTGAAGTACTCGGACGAACCAAAAGTCTTCAGACCAGTTGAACACATTTAACACATTCTCAGATCATCTGCAGCAGTTAAGTGGAATGACAACTGGGAAAAATGTTCATATCATCTGACTGCTTCCAAGCAGAAAATTCTGCATTTTGTCAAAGAGGCTATTTTTACTCTTAGTATTTAAAAATATGCTGAAGCAGTTAAACAAATGGGAGGCAAAATATTTCCAGGCTCTTTATTTTCTATGATCCAATGAAAATGGGCAGAGTATGTATTTATAAATGTACCTATTGTCATAACTTTTAGAATTTTTCCTGTCCTGTATTGACAAAAATTAATTTGCAGTATTCCTGATTGACCAATGGATAAGAAAGGTTCTGTCATTGTTCTCTGAATTACTGCATTACCATACTCTTTGATGTGAAAGACACAGCAACTCTGCTTAGCTATGTGAGATTTCCTTAGCTGGTATCTTCTCAAAACAAAATCTGATAATTTAGCAAAGTTTAGAGATAAAAAATATATTTCAAGGCAAAGATTCCCACTGTGATTTGAAAGAGTATCAAATAAAATGCATCTGAATGACTCAGGTTCCTAGTTCCCAATTTAAAAAAATGGTTTGGACAGTCTTAGGCCCATCCAAAGAAATGTCTCAATAGTGAGACAGGAATATTGTAGGTACAGAAATGACTCCAACCAGTACTCATGGGAACCACAAAGCTGATGGTCCTGGAATATATTTTCCCAGGCTAGAATAAATGAATCCCATCTTTTTCCTACTATTGTCACATAATTTATCTGTAATGTGCTCTGATGCTTCTAAACAGTACATTATACAGCAGATGGTGCATGTGACATTGTGTTGTAAATAAAATGATGCTGGGAAGGACAGCTCAAAATTTCTTATGCATAAGCTCACAAAACACTGTGGCATCTGCAGTTTAATCAGAGAAATGTTGAATAAGAAAACACCAAAACAGCTTTTTTTCCATCTCTGATACATTTCTCAGTCGGAAGTTTTGCACCTACTTACTTTCATTTTTATTTATTCTAACTCATCACCATAGGATGGTGATAAAACAATTGTTTTAATGGAGTATAGGTACAGGATGGATCTGAATCCCTATCGTGGCATTTTCAGAAATTCAAAAGTACCAATTTTTGGTGAAACAGAACTAATTATTAGAAAGATTGTGTTAAAACATAGTTCTTATGGCACGTGGGAATTATTGAGACAAAAAGTCATGAGGCAAAAATCAAATCCAATTTCCAGAATAACAGAAAAGGTAGTGGGGTCTGCAAGCACCCAAACACTGCAAGGGAATCTGGACCCTCTCTAGTAAAAAAGCTATTTTACTCACCACTTTATTCTTAAAAGATTCCCCAATGGCATAGACGTCTTTACACCTTCTTAAGAAAGAATTACCCCACAAATCTTCATTAATCTCAAAATTTGACATCTTAAAACCATTCCCAAAGCTCTAAAGTGAATACTGGGTGGAGGATAAAGTTTGGTGTCTTCATTTACTGAATTGTTAATTAATTCCTTTCGAACTAGGCCACAAAGAACCTGAGATTTACTTCCTTTTCTTGATCAGTTTTCTGACTAATCTTTCCACTTGGAGCTTTCTCAATTGAAGAATATTACAGAAACATACGAAGCCTAAAAAATGAATTTTTGAATGGTATCTTTTCTCTGCTTAAGAAAGCACTAATCTTTCTGAGATGGGCTCCAATTTATTTCAATCACTCTAGCTTTCTTACCACTTCATTTTAGCTGGGATGAAAATTCATCTCTTTTCATATGCAAATGGAAATAACTGCTCTATAAGGTCTTGAAGAATCCTTTTCTTTACATTTTAACTACCTGGCCCAAGGTTCTACTTTAAGCAGAAAGAATAACTTAAGGCTGCCAGCTACAGCTGGGGAAACATTTAATTAGATTCTTTTTAATAGCTATTTTTGAGACTTCTTTAAAGTATTTTAACAACCTGTCTCTGTTGCCTCAGAATGACCTTTTAGTCTGCAGGGGGTTTTTTTAAATATATTCTCCTCCTTACTTTACTCTGCAAAGTAATTCAGTAATGTCTTGTAATCTGTTGTTGGACTCAACTCATTTTTCTTTCTGCTGAGTGTCTGGAAACTCCCCATCACACAAGTTGCTGGCAACTGCAGGAGTACTGACATCATTTGCTTAACCACTAACTCTGAGATGTTCAGCATCAGATTCCCTGTGCTGCCTTCACAGGTCACAGCACAGCACGTCCCACCCTGAGGATCAGCCTGCAGTGCAATTAGGAACATCTAAAGCATTTTAAGCAGTGGCAATTTGAAAGCAACTCCCTCCTTTCCTGCCAGGAGCAAATGTGTATGATGTGTGACATCAAAAACATCTCCTGTGCCTCACCAGCAGCTGTTTATGAAGAATTTATTTGATCTGGAAAGGAAAAAATGCCTTCAGTGCTTAGTTTGTGGAAGAGCTAATTTACTGATTGTGTCCATTTTAGCCTTGTACACTGAGACAAGATTTCTTTGTGTGTGCAATAAAAATCCCAAGAAACCATGGTGGAAACCCTGCATCTCACCATAGCATATAATGAAAAAACCAACAAATCAGGTTAATGACTTCAACAAGAAATTCTATTTCTACCTAGAAGCCAGTATCTGATTTAGGCATGGTTTCATTTGACATCAGCCAATATTAATCTAGAATAGTTCAATTGTCAACACTGGAATTAGAATGGTGTAAAACTTGAGTTACAAGAGCACTAATATACATGCCTAAAATTTAAATCTAGACTCAAATACCCCTGAAGTGTTCCAGATGGTTTGGAGATTAGTGAGCCTGCAGTCCTTGCTAAAACCAACCAGATTTGAGGAATTGGTTTCACAGCTTCATCCTCTGCACCCTAAAAACTCGTTTCAGTGGCTGTTATATAATTTAGCCTGAAATTCTGTCCTTGCTGGAATGGAGCCGTCTTGGCTCTCTGTGGTGATGGGATTTTGAAGAGTTGCCCATGGAACCCCGGAGAAGATAGTGATGCTCCAGATCAATGCTTAGATCTAATTTTTTGTTGAGTTCTGCTAAAACACCTGTATTCTACTTTGTGTCTAAACAGGATCAGTTTGGACTAGTGGTATAGGACAACACTCAAGAGATGTTTTAGACGTTGGAAATGTGGAAGTTAGTGAAAAAAACCAGAAGTGCAATAGGAGAACTATCCAAATACCTTTATCTTTTCAAACTAAATTGATTTACCAGGAAACAAGAATACTCCTGAGCTCAACATTCTGCCACTAGTTGTAAAAATGTGGAAATGGTGTGTTGTTGGTGCTTATGTCCAGCTCTGCTTTACACCAGGTGTTTGTGCTGTTCATCAGTGATGCTGAGCTCTGCTTTCACAGTGGGGACTTGGTTTGTGTCTGGGCTTAAAGAACTGATTGCACACAATTGCTGGGGAGAAATGTTTCCCTCTTTAACTTGTGGTTTGGAATTAGCTACATTTATGGGCCATTTACCCACTTGCTCTAGCAACAAAAATTCAGCTTAAAAACTTGTTTCTGTCTAATCTTTATAGCTAAGGGCTTTGGATTTCTTTTTTTTAAAGAGACAAGGTGATATTTAAAGTTGATAACTCCAGGAACTGTGCCTTTTCTGCTTTAAATAATCCAATTCCAACTTTCTCCTTGCTATGAAATCTGTAGAACATCAGCTGAAAATGAAAAGAGTAAATGAAATAATACCTCAACAGCTGCCTTTGCTCTTTCAAATTCCTCCTCCAAGGAGTGATTTCTGGAGAGAAGAGGTGTTCCCCAACGCTGCTCCTTACTTGACCGTGCCTAAAAAATAAGAATAAATCAGAAAGGCATGATAGACTCTCTGCCACATTTCTGAGTTACCTCTTTAATTGCCTAGAGCCCCAAATGGCCTTTTCCTTGGGGAAAACTTCTTGTTTCCCTGCTTGAATTCCTCTGAATTCTCTTACACTGTAACAGACACACTTCTCATGGGAAGCAGAGTAATTTTTTCCAGATTTTTCTTTTCACTCAAGATGTGTGAAAGATAAAGAGACATCCAAGAAAAGGCAATGCAAGGGTTGGACTATGAAAGGAGACAGCTGACTATTTTTATAAGACTTTTACCTTCCTTATTCCTTCTGCATTATGACTGTGGTAAGGCTGTCCACTGACTATGATCCAGGAAGAAAACACTTTTTTCCCTGCACATTTAGTGGTTTTCTTTCCTGTTTTCTTTTGGGATCACATTGGAGAGCCAGGTTTGCCCTGGATTTCACTGGAAGGAAAAATCCTTTTTACAATCAGCATCTCTCTTATGTACCTTACCATTGGTCAATCCCATTGGAAGCACATAATAACCTTTTGCCTGTTCTTTTTCTGAAAACAAGGGTTTTTTTTTACAAAAAGCACTGTACAAAACCAAACAATATTTAAGGATGGCAGAAAAAGCACAAAGTGGCCTAACCTTGCTAAACAAAGCACTGACTGCTAATCCCTTCCCTAGTGTTTGTCAGGAGGTTAAACTCATTAGCCACTTGTGTGCCCTTGCTTCAAATTGCATTAATTTCCCTGATTATATTTCTGATGACTGTACTTGTAATATTCAATTTCTATGAGCCACACTGCTAAAAGGCTAATTTTTCTCTCCTCACACTCATTGGGCTGTGTCTGCAAGTGTTGGAATGGACACTGCTGGGATGGAACATCTGACACATTTCTGAGCTCTCGTATACGTCGTGTGTAATGTATGGCCAAACACATTTGTCTGTGGTTGTACACACATGGTTTTTTCCCTAGAAAGATGACATTTATTTGTCAAATGAGCCCTAGGGTTTCTGTTTTGTTCCTGAGGCTTTGGTGTCTCAGTTAGAGACTGATGAGCGGAATGGACATTGAGTGGATGAAACACTTAAGGTAAGAAAACACCGATACAACACAATTTCTGTGAGAAGCACGTGGTGGTGGTGGGCTCTGTGTGTGTTCTCCTGTGCTGGCCACTGGACTTTGCTGGGCCAGGAACCTCAGAGAGTGAGGGAATGTCTACACTGAGGATCTGTTGTTTCTGCTTTCACATCTTCTACCTCTGGTCCATGTTTGGAAAATACTATTTTCCTTTGGTGAGACCAGGAAGAGATTTCAGGTTGTCATTCAAAACAAACCAAAACCCAGTCCTATACATGAAAGATTTATTTTGACTGATTAATAGAATTTAGGGCAGAAGAGATAACTGGTTCAGATCATTCATTTGTCTATGTATCACATAGTAGCATTTGTCACTCAACAGCCATGGAATCAAAATTATGTTCTTCAGAGAATAAATGGAGATTGTCTGGAATAAATGTATTTGAGGAAGCTTCTTGGATTTAATTTAAAGTTATCAAGAGACCTTAATGTCATCACTCTGTTTGCAATTTGTTTAACTGCCCTCCTTGTTTCTCTTATTAATTTTAATTTCAGTTTCCAACTATCATTTCTTATTTTTTTCTAGTAGTTTAAAATACTTTTTCGTATTCCTTATTTTCTCTGTAGAAAGATACCGATGATTTTAATCAGGTTCTAGTGATATAAAGACATTTACTTAAATAAAACATTTCAATATTAAATATTTTCAATATGAAACATTCAGATTTTAACTTTTTTTTGGTGTCACTTTTAGTCTCCCTCTTATTTTTTTATAGCCATACAGACAAACAAAGTGAACCCTTTATTCCAGCACCTGTCTTGCTGATTCTCTGTACAGAAATCAGGTGATCTCCTGTCTCCCACTAATTATGTTTCCTTCTACACACTCCTCTTCCTCCAGTACTGCACAGGGAACACTGCTGTTGTTTCAAATTGCCTTCCAGCATAGTGTTGTAAGCAGAGCCTGCTTTCTTGCTCTGAAATGTGTGATTTTCCAAGGGACTGTATTGCAATATGTATTTATACAGATGCCTTGATCACCAGCTCCTTTTTAAGTGTCCCTTATTTTAATTTCTTTCATTCCACTGTTGGATCATATGGGAAGTTTCTGAGGAATTGGCCTGCATGTTTATTTTCAGATCAATAATACTGAAGAAACGTTGTTTCTCTTTGGAATCCCAGAACAATCCCTAGTGATCACAATTCCTAGTAAATAACTACTGCTCCTGGGACCTCAGGTTGGCCAGTTTTAATCTGTTTAACATCTGCTTTATTCATATTGTATGGTGCCAGTTTTACAATCAGAATATGACATTAATTCAAAACTCTTGTAGAATATCATGCACCAACATTTATCAAATTGACCTGTAATCTGATCAAAGAATTAAATTTGTTTTTCTTGACACAGAACTCTGTTGATAGGCACTAATTATGTTCCTGGTCTTTCCATTATTTATGAGCAGGCTCCTGAAAACAGTTTGATTACTTCCACTTCTTGCCCATTTGTTTCCAGTGACTGCCATTCCTTAGGTCAAGGACAATCCTGTAAATGAGGATGTTCAGATTGAGCTGTAGTCCAGGAGGGCAGAGTGAGCTTGTAGGGGCAGCACAGAGGTGAGGGGGAAGAGGACAAGAAGCACAGAGGTCCCCTCCTCTGCCACATGACAGAGTATACACTTCATCCCCACAGAAATATACTTTCTCCTCCATTAAATGAACAGCAGGAGGGGAAAAAAGGTCATTAACAAAAGCCACATAAGCTTGATTTGCATATAGCCAGTGTAGAGTCGTACTGTGGGTTGTGGCACCCAGCAAGGAAAAGCCCCATGAAAAGCCCCAAACACGCTGCCTTTTGCTAGCCCAGGGAGAGGGGGTGGGAGTGGAGGGCCAGCACTGGAGAACTCCACAGCTCACATCTTCAGTAGGTGATGGGGTGGGAGTCTGCAGGGGCCTTCCCTAAGGGAGCACCACCCAGGTGGGTCAGGGTGGGATGGCTGTGTCCGAGGCTGGACACTGGACACTGTGGTTTGATATCCTCACCTCTCTACAGCCAGCTGCTGTAGCTGATCATGGCTTCTGTGTTCAGGGGCAAAACTTCCCGCTCCAATGCATTTGCACACACTATCCTGCACTTGTATTCTCCTTTTGTGCTGTTGGACCTTAAATGTTAATGAGAGGCTTGAATTGCAGTCTTAACTTTTGATCAAGTCTTCAAATAATGAGCAAAATCTGTCCCTTGTAACTCTTCATTTCCTCAGAGTAAGTGGCACATCAAAGGAAAGTTAGGGCCATTAGTCTTTCTGTAGCTATTTGGGAGAAGTGGGGAATTAATTTCACATTCTAAATATTGTGGCCTCAAACTGGAGATTTATAACTTTTACAAGATTTGCACTATACCTTTGTCTAAGAGTGACAATTGACAGAATTAGGTACAGATTTTTAGCTTGTCAGGGGTTTTGTCTATTCTGTGTGAGCAATGATATATTTAAAATGCCCAGGAAAATATTTAAAGAGTTAAAACATGAGCAGACTTTATGCACAGACAATGGAACATATTATCTCCCTCTGCAGTTTGTAATTTTAAGATTAAAAATAAAACTTCAACCCCCCCCCCACCAAACACAGTAGGATGTCTCAGTACCAATAAAAGCATAACAAGGAACTTTTCAGAATGGCAGATAAAAGAAAGAACAGGGATACTTTGGGCCAATGCAGTTTAAGAGTTAATAATAGGTAAAGCATGATGTGAGTAAATGCTGAGAAGCAAGACAGCCACACCCAGTGACAGCCACCAGTGACCACTGCCCATTACAGCCTTTCTCCCTTAAACCCATTACACGTTTCTCCCTTAGTAGTTCAAGGCTTGTCTTTTGGATTTTGTATTGGCACAAGTGCTGGTAAACACAGGATTTTGTTAAGAAGATTGCATAATTTTAATGAAAAGATGACCTAGTTACTTAGCATTTCACTTTGAGGAGCTGAATCTGACATGTCAGAGATGAGTGATGAGGTGATTGGGAAAATGCTGATGGAAACCTGCAGCAAGTTTGACAAGATGAAATCTTTGGGGTATGGCAGAATGTGTTGCATTTGCAAAGGTTACCTTTAAATGAGATAGACAAGACCTACAGAGGACAAAGTATGGAAAACATATGCTTTGATAAAAGCCCTAACGTGATTTCTTTTGCAAGCAGATTAAGAACTCGGTCCAGACAGATGAGCCTGTGTGTTGGGAGCTGACAACTTTGACAGTCCAAGTACAAGCAGGATGAAGCAGGCAGTGAACAAAACCACTACATTTCTAAGTAACCTACCTAGAATAAAAGCACATTCTCACTTCAGGTCATTTCTCTGCACTAATAATTGCCAGTATAACATTTTGTTGCTCAAATGGACAACAAGTTTGAAACAAGCAGGCTATGACAAACCAAGACAAAACATAAAATGTACCAAGACAACAGATAAGAAATTTAGTCTCTGCTTTTTTTTTTCAAGTTGGCTTATTTAACTTCATTGTTTTTTATTTTGAGGTATCAGCCATTTTACAAAACATTATGGAGCCTCAACTGACTGAATTTAAACTGAGTGAAAAATGTGGATTTTTGCATCTGCAGTTATTCTAGTGGAAGAGAAACAGGAAATAGACCATATAAACTAGAGATACACTGAATTTGTAATTGCTTTTACAGAAAGCCACAGCATTTAAATTCTGTGACTGTCTACTTGACTTACACACATCTTGGTTGAGCACTAATGTCCTGGAATTTAGATCTACTGGGCTGAAGAACAGCTTCCTAAAAGAGGGTCAGATGTGCTTCAATATGAGCTGGACAAAGTATGTGAGAACACGCCATCCATTTCAAGTGGATGGCATTGTGCAATAGATCTTTTCCATTACTAAGATGTACAAATCTATTGTAGAGAAAGGAAAGATATCATGCATTACAATTAGTGTGAAGCATTCCAGAGGGAAAAAAACCCCTGTTTCTAATGTAGAGATGGCAGGGAAGTAAGGGACACTTTTTTCCTAAGAAAAACCCAGAAATGGATCTGATAATTGGGTTCTATTTCTACTTTCTGGAAAAAAAAAAAAAAAAAAAAAAAAAAAAAAAAAAAAAAAAAAAAAAAGGTGTATAATCTCAGAATACACACTTGGCAAGTAGTGTCTCATTTTTTCATTTTCAAATGAGGCAATTATTTTCCATTAATTTCCAGATTTTCTATCTGACAGAATGTTTTTGAAGTCCAGACCTAAAAATAGCTATGGAAGGGGAGAAAATTTTTTTCAACTGAAAGCTAATCCACCAGAAAACTCTCTCTTCCCCATTCCAGTGCCAATGGCTGAAATATTTCAGTTAAAAAGTGAGAAGCAGCAAAGAAGGTGTGTGAACAACCTGATCTATCTGAATGCATATGTAAATATTTGTACCTGTATCTGCATACGTACATGCAAATCTAAGTAATAATTTCCAGCAAGACCTGTCCAATACACAATACAACAGTGGAATTGGGCAAATCTACAAACCTTTAGCCCAGAGCCCTCCGTATTAGAGTTCCTTTTCCAGCAGAAAAAAGTCCTGTGACCACACTGCTCTCCCACCTGTGGAGATAAACTGCTAATGAACATTGGTGTAATGATTGCTTCCTGTTTTCCTTAGCAATTTCCCAATTCTGGGGATTCCTGCCTGACCAAGAGACCTAAAGAATAGATATTTAACTTGGGTAGAAGATGTTTAATATGGCAGAATTCAGACTAGAAGTCTTAATTTCAGAACTGGAGGAAGGGAAAAAAGATGGTGTTGTAAACTGTAGTTTGAAGTTTTTCCCTCTGTACAGGAAGGTCACAGTTCACTGCAGTATTAAACTCTGAATGTTTCAGGTGCTGACATAGCTAATTTCACAACCTATTCATTTCAGAGGTGTGTGAAGATATTTTCCCTGATGATCCTGAAAATATCCCTTGAAGAGTTCTCCCAGAATGTCAATGGTTAGCCAGTGGGAAGTTCCTCCTTGCCTTTTTATTGTTAATAAACCTACCAAATCATCTTACCTGTATTGCAGGTGCAAGTTCTAATTCTGATGCTGAATCAGAGTCCAAGGCACTCTTGACATTAGTCAGCTCAGACTGTGATCTGTTTTCTGTGGACCTAGAAATAATGCATTTACATACTCAGCACTAGGACACGCTGCCTTATGTCTTTCAGGTTCATAAGCACACACTGATTAATCAGGTTATTTCTTTCAACTGAATTGTTTAATTTGCAGTTATCAAAAGTGCCTGGACCTTTCTCAGTGTTCTCACTCTTCTATTTCACAGACAGGGAAACTGAGGCTAGACAAAGACACGAGACTGTGCCTCAGTCAGTGTCTAAAAATCAATCACCACAATAAAGGCCTTCACTGCATGTCTCGGGAGAATTCTCACCACCATTTATTAAGTAATCACACCTGCTACTTTCCATTACATTAAGAATTGCCAGCAAAATGGCATTTTATAGTGCACTTGCTTATGATACACTGTCCAAAATATGTGCTTGAACACATTTAATGTTATCATAACAGGTTTAATAATATGATTTGTTATCAAGCAAGCATTTCTGTGAAGTAAGAGAGTTGGGCTGGAAATATTTTTGTAAGGAAAGCAAAAAGTTGTACCATAAAATCTCTTTTGATGGAGCTCTGGATGATGATGATGTTCTCTCTGCAGAAGGGTGGACCTTGCTACTCCTGTCTCCATGAAAACTGACATCATCCCATTTCTCTATCTGTGTCTGAATATCAACTGAAAAATAAAGAACAGAAATATATGAATCTTCTAAAGAAACTACTGCTGAAAATTTTATCTCCTCTGTTAAATGTATGTTGTAGAGAAAATAATGACACTGAAGACTATATTTTAATATAGCCCAACGTACAGAAATATTGTGCACCTTTCTAGTTGATACAGTGTGAAAATATTTGGAAATTCACAACATTTTTCTAAATCTGCTAGTATTCATGGCCAGAACTTCAGTGTAAGTCTTGACTTAAAATCAGTGATTTGTATGTCATTTAGTCAAATTGTAAAAATAAAGCTTCTTTTAGAGACTAACATGCAAAAATGACTATGTAGGCAACTGATATTATTCAGTCATATGTCAGACTCACTTTGCAAAGATCAGATGTTCAGCTCCTGTTTGAAGATAAAGGTCTCTAAAAGAATTTCTGTGCTGATGAATGGAAAATTTGCTGCCTTGGTATAAATTACATTTACCTTGCAAATTTCTCAGTTGCACTGCAAGTAATTTAGTTTGGATGGAACTAAATTAAATTCACCTTTTCCAAAGCTTGTCGATAGATCAGGCTTGGCAGGATATTGAGTTGTTTTGGGGATTTTTTTTCAGTCTGTATAAATATATCTCTCTTGTCAAGAATGGATTTTTTTCTCTGGTATGCATAGATAAAGCAGTATTTACAGATATAAATGTGCATTTCTGACACCTGCAGCTCTGAAAAGGACATCAATATGGGCTGCCTCTCATTTGTGTCCTTCACCAATTTCTCATCACACTCCTACAGATTTTTCTACCATTTTACACACCCTGACTAAATTCCTTTTTACAAAGAACTGTCAAAACTTTGTTAGCACACTTAGTGACAACTTAATAGTTATAATGGCAAAGGCAAAATGTAAAATGTGTTCAGAGTTTAAGGTTTAAAGTGTTTCAAGTTGTTTATAATGGGGAGCAATTGTTACCCTGCTGAAATGTGGTGCAGCAAAAATTCTGCTGTTGCTCATTATTTTGTGACAGTAGCCAGGAGAAACTCGTGCTAAGCAGGGCTATGGAGCACTGATAAAATAGCTACACTCTTACCTAAATCTAGAGAAGACTTGTCTGCAACTCTGACAGCCTGGACTTTCTGCTCAGAATCCACACTGATCAGGTCAGGATTCTCTGTCTTCTTTCTGTGTGTTGAAGCTTTTAAGCCTTCACTTCTTGAAGGATTCTCTGATTTCTTTGCTTTGTTTTGGGTTTGTAAGACAGGTTCACTAAGATCCAAGAGATCCAGACCTGTTGATAATACTTAGAGACAAAATGTTAAAATTCAGTGTTTTTTTTAATTCAAACAGCTCACTTTTAAAGATTTGTTTTGATTGGGGAAAAAATTACTGATGTGTTTGCATTTGGCTAGAGTAGGTGTGTATTTCCTGGCTAAAGAAGATGACCAGTATATTAAAATATGACTGGGGATTTCAGGTGCTTAACTGATTGAAGTTCAGCAGATTTGCAAAAAAGGCTTTTCCTCTGAAACTCTTAAAGACATCTGAGGTCTTAATGGCTGGGGCCTTCATAGATTTTCCTCTGTTGTGATGGTTCCCTGTACAACTGAGCTTTTAGATAAGATTTGGTTTAATCTTATGATTTATCAAGTGCTGGTAATAGCAGCTTAGGGCACTGCTGTTGTGCCAAAATCCATTTGGGAATAGCTGGAGCACACAGCTCCTGGGGTGGACATGGGTCACAAAGGAATGAAGATATGCTTAGTATGGTTTTTACTGTTATTGCTGCTTGTCCTTTGGGGCATAAATACTGAACATAAAGTCTAATGCCATTTCTATTAAGGACTGTATCAGTATGAAAGGAATGTTCAATTTCAGTTCTTCTTTTACAAGTTGCCTAAAGAGTAACATTTACAATTCTTTAGCATGTAAAAGGTAGAAAAACTCCTTCTTTATCATAGTGTTACAGGGCAGGTGTTTTTGACAGATCAATTTGCATTATCTCTTGCAGTGCTTTATCTGTGTTCTTGGAAATCACTGAATTTCATCAATCTTCATAGAATAAATTTTTATTTTATTATTAACTAAATCTAATTAACCCCCACCCCAATCTGATAGATATTCAAGGCAGATATAAAATGTACAGGTACATTTCAAAAAAAACCCATTCTTAAACAATCTGAAATAGTTTTATTCACCCCTGTAATATCTTCAGCTATATTTTTAAAGGGAAAAAAATATTACTTACAACTGTTATCTAATTCAGTATTTCAGCTTTTGTTACTAGAACTTGCATGCTGCTTTAGACACATTAATTAGATGTGAAGATAATCACTCAGCTGTCAATTATTCATTTAATAATTTGCATGTATATAAATTTTAATTAAATGGCTTCTAACAAGCCAAGTCCTTTTATGAAACAGCAAGAGAACACAGAAGTGCTGTGTTGATTTTATTGTCTCTCAGTTGATCTGCTCAACAGCATCGATTACCTTTGCATAGATACTGAGTAGGAGGGGGCCAATTTCTAAAAATACTTCCAAAGGACAATATATTTCAAATAGAATTCAGTATCATTCAAAAGGTTTTCAGGATTCACTCTTACTTTTTGTTATCTTCTCTACTACCTCATTGCAATGCAAAGGAGGTAAGCAAAATATTAGATCCTTTCACTAATAAAGAGTCTGAACTCAGCTTGGATAAAGTGTTTTGATGCCTCACCACTTTTTCTCTCTAACATCTCATCCAAGATTTCATTTAAAAAAAAATCTTCCTAGAGTAAGGAATGGGTTTGATTAAAATCAGACTAAATGTGGCTTTTCCCAGAGGTTAAAATTTTGCAAACCCAAATACAGAGAATTGATTCAAGCTCATATGTACATCCTGTGAGACTTAAACAAATTGCCTTAATTTCAGCCCCAAAGATCTGCTAGAATTGATGTGACTTGAATCACATCAGCTTTCTCCTAAAATGTAATGAACATAGTTTTTCTGCTAACAGGTCAGGCAATTTTAATGCCAGTTTGTGATTTTGTGCAAACTGTAACAAACCAAGAAATCACTTGACAGAAATGTGCTGTAATTAAGCTAAAACTAAAACGATTTTTCTCTATTGAGGGATAGTAAAGAATGTTGTTTACCTGCAGTATTCGATGTTACAGGCCTTGCAACAGCTTCTGGTTTAGTTTCACAGAGAAAGTCATCAATGGAGGGGCTCAGGAGGGGTCTGCTCTCCTGTTGCTCATTCACCAGCTAGCAACAAAGAACCCCAGGTCACAGAGCATTCTTGGGATGCAGAATTTACAGAGATAAAACATATTCTCACAATATCATGTGCTTTATTTTTAATTGTGAGAGTAAGATGTTGCAATTAGAAGATGCACAAATAGCACCGGGATTGAAATAAAAAAAGCTTTAGTTACTCTTTTGGGGCAAAATTATATTCCAGTTTAACAAATCACACAAGAATAAAGCAGCAAGATGATTTTTCCTTAGCAGTTAT
This sequence comes from Aphelocoma coerulescens, assembly GCF_041296385.1. Classification (NCBI taxonomy): domain Eukaryota; kingdom Metazoa; phylum Chordata; class Aves; order Passeriformes; family Corvidae; genus Aphelocoma; species Aphelocoma coerulescens. The sequence continues at coordinate 19,863,842 of NC_091023.1, read as the reverse complement.
TGCATACTATTGCTTATAGGGCTAAAGTTACAGGGCCTGATGCAGCTCCCTTCAAATCCATGGTGAAGTTGCCCTTCTCTTTCACCAGGAGGCTAAGCAGGGCTTTCTTTTTTGGAAGTGGCCTTTTTTTTTCCCCACAAGTAACATGCTCCCTCACAGAAATTCCACAATAGCATTTCACCTTGCAAATAAGCATTAGCCCATTAAACAATAACCTGCTGAGGCAGGAAACACTTCTCTGCCATACAACATGTGAATGACAGTGAATGGAGCCTGGTGAGTGTATGAACTTCCTGCATGAGTTCTGACTGTGGGAAGACTCATAAAACACCTTTTATCTAGGAGCAGTTTTCCATTTTTAGTTGCATAAATGCATTGGTGTTCTGCTACTTGACAGAAATCTCTGTATTATGGGCCATTTAATGTATGACAAATTAAAAAGACAAAACAGTACCAGTCTCAGGAATAAAAGTCTCCTCTTTGCCATCTATCTCTGATTAGAGGATCAAGACCTAAGCTGAGCTGGAGGGATGTCTGATGGTGTGCCCTGCACTAACTTTATCTTAGTATCCTAAGTTTTTTCTCTGAAAAAATGTTTTCCCACTGTTGCTTTTGTCTGGAGCTTTTTCAGCTTTATTTTATCTCCTCCACTCTTCTTCTTGCCCCTCTGTTCTAACTCTTTTACCATTGCTGAATTTTCAAAATTTTCGCTCAGATACATTTGAATTTTTAAATTTAGGATGCTAACATGGACTAAAAGTGGCCAAAAAGGGTATTTACTCATCCTCATATTTCTTAAATACTGGCCCTGAGCTACTCCAGCAGCAGGATTATCTCTAAAGTTATTACAGCAAACCAGATTAGGTTCACTGCTGTTCAGTACTTGATTTCTGCATTGCAAAGCTGCAGCAAAATACTGGAGCTATTGAAATAACAAGCCCACTATTTTGATGGATTAAACATTTAAGCTGATATTGCTGTGTGTGTGCACAAATGCTTTTTCCCAGGACCTAGAGTTTTGCACTAAAATACCAATTTCCATGAGCACCATGGAAGCCAGATGAGTGATTGCCTGCCCAGCTGAGTGCAGCACAATGTGCAAATGTGGGCTCTGAATTTAGAAATCTGTCCCAAACTCCAAATGTACATGTGCTAAACCCAGACTGCAGATGCACCTCACCAGGGACCTAATCAGGGGGAGTTTGACTCTGGATTGACTGTCCAGGTTGCTGTCTCATTCAATGCACAGAAGGCACATGCTTAATTTGGTAAATCTCATCACTTGATTGGAAATTGCATTTATATCAACTGCACACCTTTGATTTCCATTATCCCCAGGTCTACAAATTTACCTAATGCTGATATTTGAGACTAAAGCAGACCTTATTTTTCTTTTTATGATTTGATGACAGTCCTTACTCATGACTATTTTTGAAAAACATGAATGTGGATGCCTCAAGAGTTAAGTCTTATCCAAACTACTTTTAGTATTTTAAAATTTTGTCCAGATATCAGTAAAAGTTGCTTGTTATATTTTTCTTTCTGCATTTACACAGCATAAGGAAAAGTCCTAGACCATTTGGAGAGGGACAGGAGGGAAGAAATAAGAAGTTCTGTAGGAATCAGTGTAAATATAAAACCTTATAGGAAGTATCTATAAGACTATCAATGGGGTGCATTATCACATAAGATTCAGGTGCTTATCAAGTTTCCCATTACATTCCATGGAAATTTTCTTTAATAGGAAAGAACGGGGCAAGGATGAAATGAAGAAAGATTATGAGAACCAAAGCACCCAAGATCACTCACTGCAGACAGTGAAGAATAGAAAATCTGAAGATCAACTGGAAAGGCAATTTATTGCCCAAACCTGCTACAGAGGTCAGAGGATAAACTCTGGGAAGACCAGAAATAATGCTAAGAATCAGAGTTGTGGAGGGGAAGGAGACAAGAATCAATAAAGATCTGAATTTTTCCAAGGTCTAATTGAAGCATGAGGTCTGATAATTTTTTTTTCCCTTTCAAAGATGGTTATCATGTCCTTAGAATTTTCTTTATTATGTTTATTAGATTTATTGCGTTTTAGAGGAAGACTAAAAGAGTTTGACTTGCTTAGACTGACAAAATGAAGATTGAGTAGCAATGTAGCTATTCTTCATGTACACACAAAGGGACAGTGGTCAGACGACACTGGAGGAGGAAAGTTATGTCAGCTGTAGAGAAATGTTGGCCCGAAAGCAGAGTTCTAAACTGGGCATGAGTACATCTGGTCTAGGAATTAAAAGAACTGACCTATCACAGCAGTGAACTGTATGAACAGTATTCTTTTTTTTACTGTAGGGGGACAAAATGCCCACCTATTTAAAATGGCTTTTGCCAAGCCTTCTACACCGCTGTTTATGACATGACTGTGACCCAGAGGATCCCTCCTATTCCTGTGTCCTGTGCTCCCATGGCTAAGGACTAGAAGCTGTAGGAATGTCTTATTGAAAGGTTTGCTCTTGTGAAATAAAATCTGCTTTTATCTCAAATATTTGGGTCAAAACAGATAGCAAATACATGACCATGTCTACTAATTCTCAATAAACACAAATTACGTGTGTATAGCAATAGAAAATATTAGAAAAATACTATTTTGATGTGAAGCAGACATTTAATGATGAATTAAGACTTAACAAATAAGAGTGCCATGAGATGATATTTTTTTTTTGTAAGGAAGTGGGCAGTAGGGCAGGTTTCTGACATTATTGTGTAAGCAGTGCCACTTGTTAAGCCCTTGGTCTCACACTCGGAATTTCATTTTGCTGCCTCATATACTGTACCAAATTTATCCCTCACTTAATACTGCTCAAGTTATTAGAGTTATATCAGGCATGAATTTGGAGTCGTGCATAAAAGATTTATGAGATGAAAACTATGATCTATATTAAACCAATAATTTATGGTTCTCAAGCTCCTTTCAGGTTGAAAATCACAGAATGCCTTAAAACACTCATGAATCAAGCCTGGCATCACCACAGAGCTGAAGAGTATTATCTCTGTGTTGCAGATGAGGGAAGCAAAGTGAAATTAGGCAAGTCACCCAGCATCTCTGGGTGCTGGAGAAGCAGCACTGGGGGCAGGAGCAGGGTGGCCGATCCCACACCGGATTTATGTGCCCAATATCTGTGCCCACGCCAAGGGGTACAGACTCAGCCTGGGAAAATGGGAGTTTCTCAATACTAATTTAGCCAGTGGGTGCCATAAATTCTCATAATGTCTCTAGGAACTTAAATTTGCTTTATAAGATTCACTTTAATTCAAGAAGACACCCATGCACTCCTTTAATTGAGGGATATGTGAAATCTGTGGAGGCTGATATTCCCTACTACCAACACACTTGAAGAGAGTCATCCATAGTATAAGATACTCCTAAATTCAAATGAGTCTTCTGGGAACAGCCCAACAGAAAAAGGTGGTTTTCTCATCCCAGTACTGCTACTGGACTTTGTCATTCCAAAAAAGCATGTAAGTGGGGCTTCTGGGTGCTTCAGGAGAGATACTGGGAGAGTCCAAAGAGTCTGATATCAGCCCCACTGCTTCAAAATACTCAAAGCAAAGACCATTTAGCAGTGACTGTAAATTATGGTCCTTCCATCCCATTGTATATACTCTCTTACTGCATTCCTGATTTTTATCTGTTTGCAATGCACAAAGCATACTGGTTTGTTTTTTTTTTTAAATTTTACAAGGGCATAACATAATGCTAGTCTTTAAGATAAATTATTTAGTCTCTAAATTGGGGGAGAGGTTTCCAGTCAGGCATGGACAGCTAATTAGCACCTATGTTTTGAGCACAGAGTGAACTAGTTCTCTTAAATTAAGTGCTTAAATTCCCTTCATGTTCAATAGGGAGAGATAAATGCCTAGAAAAGCAACTCCAGAGGGAGATCATGCCTGCCCAATTTAGGTTGTTCCTCAGGAGGCTCTCAAAGGCACCTAGCTTTCCCCTGGCTATATATGGGATTTATTTTAGAAGGACTGGCTCAAGAGGCATCTAAAATTTATATGTAATTCACTACCAAAGTGAGTTGGATTGGATTTTGGATTGGATCCATTTTTTCACCTGAGCCTGATTGAATTACTCATGGTACTAATTTAAGATGCCCCAAACTACTACTGGGTAATCCCCTGTACAGTTCAGCAGCAAAGCTGCTCCTGGACACTTGAGACTTTTTCCTGTACTGCCCAATCTGTGTGGTGAGAGCGTGGTTGAGCTGCACCAGTGACATGAGCCGCTCCAGAAGGCTCAGAGAGTGGTAATGAACCTGTCCTGAGCATGGGAGAAGGCAGGAAACATCTAACTCAGATTTTCTACTGGAAAAATTGTATTTTTGAACTTTGTTCTGAGAAACTTGTCTGCTCTTTGGGTGAGACTGGACAAACAGGTAAAAGAGTCAGATCGATTCCAGCAGCTTGTAAGTGTTATGCTTAGGCAGAGGCATCAGCTCATTTCAATCACTAATTATTTTTATGATACACAGCAACGGTTTCCTGACAGACAGGTTTCTGCACATAGCTGGCATCCCAGGATCTTTGGTGGCACTCACTGGGGTAAGAGGAAACAAATCAATTGATTTCTACTACCTGGGTCTTTCTGAAAACTGGTAAATGGGAACCACAACTGGAAATTGAGGTTATTGTTTTCTAGAGCATAACTGGAAGTACTGGCCTGAGAGTTGTGCCTGTGGATCACTATCTTGGCAGGGTAAGAACTGGAAGACTTCCTTTTCTGGTTGCAGAGGGATGTTTGGAGAGGGAACTCCTGACAAAATCAGTGGTCTTGTGATAAAATTTAAATTGCAAGAGTTTTGGTTTTCTTCTTTTCTCACTTTTCTAGTATGTTAATAAAGATTTCACAATCAAAATTACTGCTTCACACACTTTATTTACTCTTTTATAGTAAGTGTGATTACTTCTTGGCTTTTTACATCATCCTTGTGCCAGAGTGGTACATTAATTTTTCTCTGTCACTACTATGAATGTACTCATATTCCAATTAAGCTGATTTGAGAGCCAAATATTTGGTTTTCACCAGGAGAGTCGATTCACACAGCATGTAGTGTAACTGACTTCCACCTCACATGAATTGTGGGAAGCTCTGAGATGAATTCATTGCACCCTCTTGCAAAGAGCACTTTGGTGTTGCTGCCTCTCTGAAGACCAGCCCTGCTCTCCAGTGCTCTGTTGCTAGTAGTAGGAAGGGTGTGGAGTGGCCTGTGAATCAGAGGTGGCAATTTCTTACCTGAAATCACACAAGCCAAGTCACCCACCGAGACTTATGGCTGTCAGGGTTTGTGTGAAGTCAGAGAAGCTGTGGGAGGATGGTTATAGACACTGCATTGGATATTGAATTCAGGTGCCAGCTGTATTGTTTAAAACCCTTGTTTATGTTGCACCTCCACAAAGAGCTGTTGCATTGCTGGGTGACAGCTCTTGTTGTGATCTCTGTGTCACACCAACACCCTGCCTGTGTTTCTACATGCTGAACTGTACAAGTTATGGTGTTTTTTGCAAGGTAAAATGAAACATCTCACATTTCAATGTCTCCTTCCCTCTGTTCAGCCTGGTCTGGCTAAAGGAGGTTTAACATGCGAGTCATGTCTGGCCCATGCATTTTGGCCTGGCTCCAGCAAAGCACTTAAACATGCTCTGCAAAACTCAAGGTTAAGCACATGCTTAACTGTCCTGCTGGACCAGAGCCATGGGGGAAGAAGAGGAAAGTTACTCTTGTTATATTTTAACTGTGACTGGCAGTTTGGCCTTTAGCCATACAGAAATGTGATTTATTGTAAATCTGCCTGGTGCAGGAAGGTGTTATCTAAAATGGAGTGCCTCCTCCTCCTGGGTGTTAGAAGATTTCATTTATCATTTGGCCATGAGTTTTCTTTGTGGTGTTACCTGGTGATTTCTGTTTTAGCCTCTCCCCTCCCCATACCATTGTCTAGGCTGAAGATCTACAACAGGGATCAAAGACAACATTTTGTCATCACCACAGATAATTTGAGATCATTGCTGTTTCTTTGCATATGGGCTGTAACTGCTTGAAAAGCACATGGATTTTTTTTGTCCTTTCTGTGGATTTTTCTTCTCAAACTATGTTCTGTAGCATATCTAGAGTCAGGCTATGGTTTTGGATGTGCTACTGTGCTGATCACAGGAATCAGGATGTTCTTGTTACTTGGCCTTTCCCTTTAGGAATCTGTCATGGAATGTCTGGCTGCTTTGGGATGTTTTCAGCAAATTGAAGAGCTTAAACTCATAAGCTGTTTGTGAACTGCAATTCAATAGAACACTTTCACTGAAAAACCAACAAGTTCAGTGAATCTAGAACAGTAGCTCAGGGTTTGCAACTCTTTATCAGGACAGTATATTCATACCCAGAGTATTCATGAATGAAGAGCCAAGAAGTTTCTGAAAAGTAACTCCTATTAATTAATATAAAAACCAGAGCTAAACTGGTATATTATATTATTCACAAAAAAAGTTTGTCCAGTCTTTCTGTCCTTAAGGAATAGTAAGGCATTTTACAATGTATGAAACAGTATGGTTAATTTTTTTTACTTTATTAAAAATATGACACCATCAATTCCCATGGTAATTTCAAATTAAAACTGTTATTTCATGGAAAAATGTATTTAATTTATGTGACAGAGAAATCTACATAACTTTAGGAAAGCAGCCAATTTATGACTTTTAAGTATATTGTCAAGGCAATTTTATTGTACTCATGAGAGTATTTCTGCTGAAATTATGCATATGGCCCTAAAAGCAATAAGTTTTGAGCAATATTTAATTTAGAGGTAAAGAACCAATTAATATTTGTACTGCTATGCATGCATTTATTCATTTTTTTATTTCATTTTTTTTGTTCTTCATGTATTTACCCTGTCCTAATAATAGATGAAAAAGAGCTATCAGTAGGACTTAGGTTGTGTCCCCTGACAAACTACTCAAAGCTTTTATAATAAATCAGATTTGAGATGTATAGAACATACTGCTTATGAATTTATCATGAATCCTTTAAAAATAATAAAAAAATAGGATCTCAAGCCTAGTTATCCCAACATCAGTGAGGAAGTCCCTACTGTTTTTAGAGGGCAGATTGGAATGTACAACGAATTCAATCCAGACTTTGATAATGACAATCACTCAAACTGGCATGATTTTTGCCTTTTTTACCTGAATGTATTTCACTTAGTTAAAATGCAGTGAATTCTGGTTTATGTTGGTGTGAAAGAGAAGGGAAGCTAGTTACATCCACTGGAACATCCCACCATTCTGTTATAATGTTACTGAGAAAACATTTATGGAGTGGGCTGGAAGTCAGTGCAAGCCTAATGCTAAGAAGCTTAGAGTGAACATGATTGATTCAAATGGGACTGTTAACTTTGTATGGAAAAGTGTGATTATGCAATCAAATTCATGTAGTGAGCCCTTGGTACACACATCAGAAAATCTGCTAGCAACATTGGGAGCTGAATATTAGCTATCTTTAATCTGTTCCCCTTATAAAATTGAATGGAAGCATTTAAAAATCTCCTGTTAGAGATTATAAAAAAAACCAAAACCCAAACAACCCACCAAAACCCACAAAAAAGCACCAGAACAAAACAAATATAAAAAAAGCCTAACAAAGCAAGCAAAAAAAGAAAACTAAACCTAAGCAAAAACACACCACCACCACCAAAATAAGTAAACACATACATACATACAAACATATATAAAAGCAAATGAAAACCAAACCAGTGGGATTTCAGCAGTGGAAATGTTTGAGTATTTTATTCACAAGCCCTTAAGCAAATATAAATGGTCTTAGATCAACTAAGTGTTGGCATGCAAATGAAGTTCACTTAAAAAATAATAGTTCCTACTCTGAATGCTAACTAATACCTTAAAGACCATAAAAAAGCCTTAAGCATCTGGTGCAGTTAATTGGGGTGTAGTCATGCAACATATCTCTTTTTCTGACGTGCGCTGTAGCCTGCATTTTTCACAGGGGAGGACGAATTTCAGCATGTTTCTTATAATGTAATTCCAGCTTTTTAAATTCCTTCTTTCCAATTCAAATTCTAAACCCTAAGTGTTCTGAAGGTTAACTTCTTAAATTATAAGTGCTCGAGATCAAAACTGCTCTGAGCAACGTCTGTGTGGGTCCTGTAAATTCTAAGTAGGCAGCTCCTGTATTTTTCAGTCACAAGCAGAAGTGGGGAATAGCTTTCAAGATATATTTTGCATTTCTTTTTCCTATTGGTGATGTTTTCATGGAGTCCCATTTCTGTTCCATATAACTCCAGAGTATATTTGCCACAGGATTGTCATGGATGTCAATCCCTCCCTGCAGTTCTTCTTTATTTCTGTTATCTTTATAGGGATCCTACCATGAGTAGCAGCTTTCCAACCTGTGTGCTCTGATAAGGAATCTAAATTAGGTGTGATGGACCTGGGACAAATAACTCCTGTGACACTGTGAGATTCCTTTTGTTTTTGCTGGCAAAGCATGAACTTTTTTACTGCTCAATAAAGCAGTTAATCATATTTAAAAGTATAAGTCTGGGTCGAAGAATGTGATTGAATCAGATCCTTTGAAGTTCACTGACCTGTAGAAAATTGGGAATTTCATAGCTGACTGCACAATTAAACTTTGACTTCAGGGCATATTTAGGTTTAAATTTCTCATTAGAAAGTAATTCTGAAGCAAGGTTTTTTTCTCCTGACAAATGCAAAAAAGCTGTGAAGAGGTTAAACAAAAATTTTATTTTGCAATTAAAACCAAATTTATGCATGATTTTTCTCATTTATTTCTCTGCTTCAGGTAGAAGTAATTGGTTCATAGCTCAATATCCAGTTAATCTTTGAACCTTCAGCAAGCTTTCTTACACATTTTCTAGGTTTTATTCATATGAAAAAAAATACCTTTTTTTCATTTGTCCCAGTCTCTTATGAATTATCTTTTAAAAGATAAAGGGAGACAGCAACATGGATAGAGTTATATTCTACAAAATCCTGTTAAAACTGAAAGATCACTCTCTGGATGCTTAAAGTATTAAATTTGGCAGCTACTGAATCCTTTTTCACACTAGTAAGTGTGAAGAAAGTGACTTTTATGGAAGGTAATTGAGACAGGAAGACTGGATTACAAAAAATAAATACTGAAAGGTCTATTCAATTACCAGGAATACCCCTCTGCTTACTGTAGTACACTCATTACTGCTGGAATGGTGATTGAGATTCCCACTTGCCATCTCCTGCCACTGCCCCACAGGAGTCTGCAGTACTTTTTTGGTTCATGTTATTTGAAAATTTGCCTCCAGATCTGATGATATAAAATAATCCGGGAATTGGAAGCTTCATTTAAATTTAATTCACAGTATTTATGTCAAAAGACAGGTGTCATATTTTACAGGCTGGGCTTTGCTAGGAGCATTACAATAAAATGTGACTATTTATCTGTCTTGTTCTGTGCTGGATAGGTTTTTAACGTTTTACAGAGGAAGAGAGCAAAGAGACACATTTTAAAATACAAACTCAGGGGCCTATGTACATTATCACTATCAAAAAGAGGTTTTAGAGACTCTTCTTTGTGTATCAGATTCCAGTTATGCTTCCTGTGGAGTCTGTGTCCACAGTCAGACATAATTAATCCTCCATTCATCAAGGATTTTGGAAATGGGAGATTTCACTTTTTTTTCTCTAAGAAAAGCCAGTGCTCCTCTGTCTGGGCTTGATCCTTGAATTTCACTTGCAGGTTTTTTGCTTAGGTGGCTGTGAGGAGCAGCATAGATACCCAATGTACTTAATTCTTCCTGTGATGTGGATCTGCCCACACTGGGTTTGGTGGTGGTGAGAACTTTGGAAAGACCAGACTTTATTCTCCTGACCCATCTGTCTTGGGAAGTTTGCAGTCAATTTGGAACTTGTTCTACCCTGTGAGCAGCAACCACATCCATCTGTTTCATCATGTAAAGAGCAGAGACAGACACTGGGATGGGGATGGTTGACACAGCAGAGCATTATCCTGCATGGATGGTTGGGATGAGGGGTTCACATGGACACACTGCAGTGACAGCATCTCAAACCAACACTTCAGCCAGACAATTAGGGGACAAATGACGTATGCAACGTGGTCGTACAGCTGCACATCACACATACATGATGCAGAGATGGCTATGGAAAATACTCACTTTTTCACTTGATTCTGCTTCCTTTTGGCTTCTGCACCCCTTTGGTGCATAGCAGGGAAGTAGGTATTTGTGTTTAGTGGAAGAAATTACACTGACTAACAGACACAAGCATTTTACTCATAAATTTATCATAGACTATTGCTGAGGAGACTGACAGACAGCCACTACAAATGGTGAGTTAAACATTTAATGAACCCAGGCTGAACTCCTGGCCCTGTTGAAGCCAATGGAAGTTTTGCATGTCAATTTTTTTTTGGCGCAGTGAAGGCTTAAAGGGGGCAGCATTTTATGTGGGTTTCTAATTGTTTGTTAATCACTTAGTAGAAAATCAGAAATGATGCCTTAAACAGAGCATGTTTTTCCTCTGTGCAGTTTCTTCATAGACATTGGAGTTCACCATCAACAAAACCTGGTGTTCAACAGGGGCTGAGGAGGAAGTGCCAGACCTGGTTTCCAAATTAGTAGATGGTATTTCTAGAATGTGTATTAGTGCAGCACATCTGTGACGCTCTGCTAGAGAAGTACGTGCTGGTGTGTGTGCATCTTAGAACTTTCTAAAGCACAGGGGCTGTTATCCTAAATCATGAAGGGAATAAAATAGGACTGTGGATTTTGCTTAAGGCTCTCACATAAAACAACTTCCAGCAATTTCCATTCCTGATGAGCTGGAAGTATTTGTGTGCAGTAAATATCGGCAGGAAACTAAATGCACTTGCCTGGGGAACAAATTCATGTACGTGAGCAACATGAGGGAATAAAATCCACTCTTGTAACAAGAGTGCTGTGATTTACAGTTGTGTTCAGCTACTGTCTTTAAGAAACTAATGGAACCACCTTGGCTACTCCAAGGTATGTGTAAGATTTAGTGTGGGGACATACGTCCTTCCTTCAACTGAAGGTGGAGAAATGAAAGCAATGAGATGTGCAAAGTCACATATTCTGATCCAGACCAGGAGCAGAGCCCCAGTAGAGCTTAGGAGTGGGATCTGAGATATCGGAAATGACACTAATGTGAACTGGTTGTTTCTTATTTTACTGTGCGCCAATGGGAATATTTTATATATGAATTGCAGATGAGTATTTATGGCAGGACAATTGATGGCATGAATTAGAACCGAGATTTTAAACTAGCTTTAAACAACCTTCTGGTTACTGAACTGGGGAGAAAAATGCATTTTTGTTTAAATTTTCATGTCAAAACATCTAAACCCCCATTATTTACCCCAGGCTACTTCCCCCCTCAGTGAAGCACTGGGATGCCACTGGCGCGGGATGGGTCACCCAGTGGGGCTGGGGACTCGCGCAGCGCCCGCGGCCCCCTCAGAGCCCCGCGCTCCGCCCACCTGGGATGCCACAGTGAGGAGGGGCTTTTCTTCTGCAGACTCCTCCCTCGGAATCTCCTTCATCACCATGGCCACAGCCTTATCGGCTGCCCTAGCGCCTTTGCCCTACAACAGCGAAACCAACAATGGCGCCAAGTCAGCAGCGGGCTCCGACCGCCTCCCGCGCACCCGACCCAGCCCGGCGGGACGCCGGCCGCGCCTGCGTCTGGAAGCGAAGCTTGGTTGGAAGCAGAACACACACACACACACTGTTTAAAAATAGTAATAATAATAATGATACAACAAATGGTCCGTCAACCCAATGGTTAAGGAGGCAGTTGGGGTCTAGCCGTGGTCTGGTGGCTCGTTAGAGTTGCCCCAATGAAGTCAACAGGAATCTGGCATTTTCCTGCTGGGCCAAGGCCTGCTGGAATTTCCCCCAATGCCAACCTTCTGCAGGATAGGATCCTGCAAGGATCCTGCAAGGATTGAAGGATCAGCCCCTTGATTTAATTTTATTTATCCAAAAGTTTATATCCAAAATACCTCTTTGTGGGCTTTTTGTCATTTTGTTTTTCTTAAAATAGCATCATGCAGAGTTTTCAAATAAAGCACAGCTCCTTGTTGTTCACTGAGGCAAACTCTCCCTGAAATTTGAATGTATAATCTGGACCTACAGAGTTTATAGCTCTAGTAACATTCTAAAAAGCAATTTACATCATATAAACGGTCTAGGTTTTTGCTAACAGAACATACGGAGCCAAATTCTGCCATCGCAGGCATTGCTACAGCTCTCCCCAAAATGATAATTGGCGTTGAACTTACTGTAAGGACTTTTTTTTAAACTTCACTTTTCTTAAAATTCACTTGATACATTGGAAATATTCTGGACAAAGTTAAGATATTTTAACATTATTTTATAAACATTAGCCAAACAAAAAGTGCGCCAACATTATGTGCCATGCTGTTTGATGCCATTCTTTTTATTTAATGAGGGTCTTTATCATCTTGAATTCACATGGGTTTCTGTATCGTGATCTTTGGTCTTCTTTTGATCTCTGCCTCTTACAAGAGACAGAGAAGGTTGGAGCTTACACATAAAGCATTGCAGCAGAGCTGTGTTATGCCAGTGACCCTGGGCAGGTCCTTATTATTATACTTTAAAAAGCTCCCATTGATTTCCATGGAAGTTTTAGCTGTGCAAGGACTGCAGGATCTGGCTCCATAAAATAAGTATTTTACACTGGACTTAAATATATTTAAATCCTTAAAAGTCTGTTAACAGAAGGGGTTCTTTACTAAGACATCATATACAAGAATTACCTTCACTAGCAGTGTATTCTGTGTCAAGTAAACCCCCACTATTGCTCAAACTGAACTACAGATTGTTTCAGGAACATTTCATCAATTGCAGGTAAAACCATTACGTACTATTGCAGCTTCTAAATGGATTTTATTACTGGTCAGGTCAATATTAGATTAGCTTGCTTGTGCAACACATCACATATACCCTACAGAGAGTTCTTTGCATGCTGCAAGAAATTCTCAGAGCAGAAGTGTCATAAATGATAAGCATGCTGGATTTGTGATGCCTTTGATATCCAAAGAACTGCAAAGTCATTGTAAAATTAAATATATTAAATTCAATGATAATTACATTTAATTGGTAAGCATATCAAAGGTTCTGGGCCAATTCAGTGTTTGTTCATGATTCATATGACATATTCCAGGTCTATGAAGCTTGTTTCCAGTATGACACATGAGCTATCATTAGCTAGCACTAATAGCATGCTACTGGTCTTTAGAAAATGTAGTCCTTTTGTGCTGAGTGCTAGAACAAAATCGTTTATCAACTAGGAAGGATGCATTGGAAAGCATGCAGTGCTTTTTATTTCTTGCAGAGTAAAAACCCACCAAAGCAAAGGTCAGGTCACTTTTTTGAAGACAGAGCCACTTTTTCTTCAAGGTTTCACCTACTGCCTGAAAAGAGTCATGATACTCATATTAGTGCCTGCTGTTCATCCTCCACACACGTAACTGCAAAGCCCTGGGAGTGGCTGACACCAAATATAAAATCTTTCTCACCAGTTTAAAGTGGCCATGCTACAATGGAGAAAAGCAACCCAAATGATACCTGTGTCCTATTTTTAATGAGCAGACCTTGTATATTTCCTAGGCAAAGCAAGTGGTTTGATGGTACTTTTTTTAAAGTTAGATCTTTAACTTTCCTAAAAGACTGTGTGTAAGTCAGGTTGACATTTCTGGCTGCTCAGCCTACGGTATGTAAAACATTTTGAAACTAGAAGTTGGTAGCAATTTCCTGGGTACCAAAGAGAAAGGCAATGCAGTGGGATAGCTTAAATTGTCAGATTCTGCTGGAGAGGTACACAGGGGAGCAATCCACTGGAAAATGCAGCTTTTTATTCTGTTGTCTAGAAATTAATATTGTTGTCCTATGTAAGGTAGATAAGCTTGAAAATATTGGTCTCTCTTCCCTGTAGTGAACACTATGTAGCCAGTACTTGCCCATGAGGCAATTAGGCAGAAGAACTGGAGACACATAAAACCAGTTTTTCTACGGTCAGGATAACCTTGTTAGTGTTCTGAACTGCAGCTGAAATTAAAATCTCCAGCACATTTATTACACTAACCACTGAAGAATTATTATTTTTTTAAGGTGCTATTTACTTGGCCTCCTTCAACACTAAGTGTTGTTTCTTAGCAAGCCAAAGTGCTGTATAAATTTACCTGGTAGAGCAGTTTATTGCTCAAACCCTGTAATTCTGTAACAGCTAATTTTACACTTGCCAGGACTTAAAAATGAAGAGTTTGTTGGTAGTGGAGGTTTGCAAGGTAAGTTACTTTCTCATGTAGACCACAGTTTAACAATTTAGTAAATAAATTTCATCATTCCCTATTGGTTTGCAATATAGAAATGGAAACATTTGTGATGTAGAACACGACAACCCATGTACAAATAATGAAAAACATTAATTGATGAAGGAAAAAATGCATTATTTGTTTAAACGGAACATACTGCTTTGAGAAAAAATGAGAAATGTGTCAGTATTTCATTATTTGATACATTAAAAAAATGCAACAGTTCCTTTAGGTAATATCTCCAAAGCAAAATAAGGAGTAGAGTTCACAGCATTCCCCTGATGCTAAATATTTCTGATAGATTGGGTTCAAAACTTAATAACAATTTCTCTAGGCTTATCCTTTGGGATCAGATAATGGATAGTAATAGACATTTCCATAGCAGTATGCTGATTTAGCAGGATTTTGTAGGGAAATATTTTTTTCTGCTGCTGTTTCTGAATAGTTTCAAATTAAATTTTGTACAAGTCACACTATTTAGATGTGGTACTTAGTAATGAGTATTTAATTAAATTACTGTAAGAGCATATTAATGTAAATTTCTAGGGCAGCATAAAGTTGATTTTTTTTTTTTTAATAAGTGATGCATATACCTTTGTAACCATGCTCATGTATGACAAATCTTTAAGTACTTGGGACCAACTGATCACCTTCAGGTCCTGATGGGCAGATCAGAATGAACACATGGTCACACTTGAAACATTACTATTTAGTGCAATACTACATAATTCTGTAATTATTTTCTTCATTACAGTGATTTGAAAATTTGTTCTTGTATATGAAAAGCCAACAGCCAGTGCTTTGTAAATGTTTAACATTTTGACAACAGTATTTAAATGATGATTAATTGCAGAAATTCTTTGTTGTCATCTATGCAATAAAAGGATTTTATCTAAAACGAGAAGTTTGCTTTTGACAAATATTTAAGGTACTTGATTCCCACATTCACTTTTCAGGAATATTTATAGCACTTGTTCTTGTGAGAAAGTAAGCAGAAAGAAAGGAGTGATCAGATTTTTCTTTTTTATTTTAATATGTATACACAGAGAAAGTATTCCTTCTTTACACAGACCTGTGCTGTTCCATTTATTTTCCAAAGAGCCTACTGAGCTGTTTCAGCTTTATTTGACACACTACAATGCATCTCTGTTCACTGAGCTATGGGAAATCATCTCAACATGGGCATGTTTAAATTTAAACTTCTATAAAATAGAAGTTTTAAGACAGCTTTCCCTATAAAGGAATTTTATAGATAAAAAATGGATCTTCAGACAGTGCTGGTACAGGTATGATAGGATTTCTGGTTTCATGGGCTTCCCTTTCTAGCTGAGGAGAAACAGAGTAACACATCACTGTATTTATGAATGCAATGTCAAAAAATATGGCCAGCTGTCCTGACCTCTCCCACTGGGCTATTGAAGTGTTTAAAAACAAAATAACAACAACAAAATTCACCAGTTCAGAACATTTTGAAGTACCGAACTGCTCTTAAAATATCTTTAATAGTTAGGGAGGGCTTTTGCAAAGCAAACTTTACGAGAGATGCATTAGTGAGAACTCTCAGTTTTAGTGGCTGTTGTCCTCCTGTGTTGGGAGAAAGAACAGGGAGAGCTGCTGAACGTGTTGAATTTGGGAGGCTTGGCTGCTCTCCAGATCCTCCAGCAGCTGATGTATTAGAGTACCAGTTAAGCAGCCTATTCAAAATGGCTTTATGCTCCACAAATCTTCCTGTTTTGTGCAACTTAAAAATAAAAACGAAGGGGAAAACTTGGCTTTATTTTTTTAAATTATGCAACACCAAGATTTTTACCTCTCAAAATGAGCACACAGAGCTATGCAATGGTATCATGGGAGTTCCAGTGTCCACAATACAACTGTGAGCTCTTGTCTTACATAGGATCTGTTTATTACTTCAAATTTTTCCCTTCTCAGGCATTTATGTTCATGTTTTCTGCATAGGTATTTCTTTTCATCTATACTTTTCTACCTTTTTCTAGTGGTGTTATATCTTGCATTTTATATATAATTAAAAATAATGAGAAGACATATAGTGAGGCAGTTTTATGGACCAATACAAGATTGATATTTAAACAGAAAATTCTGTTTCATCAAAGCTCATGGTAGCTTTTTATTACAAGCCTAATGAAGTCAGGTTTATATCTATGATAAATGAGAACACAACTCATTTAGGCAGTGCCCATTTGACCGTGGTGAGGAAACGTGAATGAGCTCTCAGTCCTGAACTGGAAGCAGCATCATCAGGGCAGAGCAGCTTTCAGAACCTGAGCTACTATTTTGATATTGTGTTTGCATCCTTTGGAACCTCTTATCAGGCTCTGTGTTAGTGATTACCCAAACTCTTTTGACTCGTGACCTTCCATAGTTCATTCTTACAAGATTATTATGAAATACAGACAGAGTTTGCTACAGACAAGGAAGCAGCTACAAGAAGGCTTGCCCAAGAAGTAATTTACAGTAAAGCAACTAAGTCCACATTGGCTGAGTTCACAGTGTTCTCTTTCATTCCCTTCCTCATTTTTTCATCCTTATGTTGATGGAAAAACAGATTTTGGTGTTAATATGGGAAGACTTTACTGCATACAAGAAAAATGGCAAAGAAAGAGACAAAAACTGATAAAAGGCAATCAGCACAAATATTCACATTTACCCTCACTGGGTTGTGTCTTATATCTATCTAAATGTCGATGGGGTGGTTAAATTGCATTCCAGTTTGAGAAGCATTTGCACTGAAATGGCACTGTAAGGTTTTCTGTTTATTGACTCTCAGTAACTGTTGGATCACGTGTGCTCCCTTGAGAAGCTGTCTCAGTGTGAAGGCTACAGATACATTCCCAAAGCCAAGGGGGACAGCTTCCAAAGCATCTCTGGTGGAAGCTCTGCAAGACCCATTTTACTCTCAAGAACTTATGCAAAGTTACTGTACTTAACACATCTAAATGCAAATTATAACTGGAAATGAATAAACAATTCTGTGAAATCTAACTCATTCTCTATAAGCTAATATGAATCCTGCAGGCTAATAGGAGGAGGAGGATGAGAAATAAGTTTTTTTTTCCCCTCCTAAGTCAAAAGGATTGGAGTATACATAGGGAATGTATATTTTGAGCAAGATAACAACACTGTAGTGGTGGAACAATACTGATGATTTAAGTGTAAATAGTAAACCCAGCTGGGAATATAGAGCAGGGCTGGTAAGAAGAAGGAGGTCTGGGACAGAACTAACTATTTAGAGGTTGTTTAAGGTTCTGATCCTTTTATATACGAGTTATATAATGTATCTCCTTGTGATAGAAGGCTTGGATGAGGCGTTTTGCAGTCCTTTCTTTCTTTGCAATTGTCATCTTTTAATAAGTCCATTGTGAATATACAGAAACTATTTTTTAACACTTATTTGATTGACTTCTTAATAATTTGGAATTGCATTACCAAAGGGATGAGTCCTTTGCACAATGGTATATGACTTGAAAAATCTTAGGGAATAGCTGCAGGATTTCCTTCATCTCTGCTTAGTCTGTGTCAAGGAACTTTGTGAAATCACTGGATTTAGCAACTGCTAATTTTAGATTGGTTTGGTAGTCTTCAGCAGAGAATTAATACTGAAGTATTTTCTCCCCCTTAATTTCAGTTCCTTTCATGTTGACTTCAGTGTCATGAGCCCCAATCATAACATATGCATAGCAACAGAATTACTTGCTATTGGTTGCTATATTGCCATGATAATGCATGTGCTGAATTAGAATAAGAGATTCCCCTGGTACAAGTTCAAGTGAAATTCCAGGAGATCAGATCACTTTCAAAATAAACAATTGATGACTAATGTGCTGTCTGTTGTTTAAGTGTGCGTTTATACTGCACACATGATGTGTAAATGATGGATTTTGCTCCCTCATTTCCTCCCAGCACATGATGTTACTGTTCTTTGAAGTGGTAGGGGTTCCTCACCTCCTGCTACACAATTTTTATGGTTTTGTTTCATGAAACATGTAGAGAACTCAGACTAACTCTGCACTCTGTTTAGGAAAAGCAATGAAATAAACTGAGAGGAGGTGGTGGTATTTTATGTGGAAAAATCAGTGGCTTATCAGTGAGCAGGAGTACGGGATAGTCTTTGTAGGAAATGCAGAACAGAAAACATTGTTCTGAGTTAACTGGAACAGGCAAGCTGTTACAAGGCAGCTGTTTCTGAGCCTGTCTTATAGAAACTCTTTTATAGGTGTAGCAGTAGGGTAACCCTCAGTGAAATTAACAGCTGTTCTTATTTAACCTCAGATAATGGCTTGAGCTACGAAGCTTGAGGCAAGCATTTAACTTTTTGCATGCTTGTCACAAATATTTATAGATGTTGGGAATTTTGCTTTTGACAGTTGTGCTTGGATCTGCTTTTGTATTATCTTTGTGTTTAACTCCATCACTGTGAGAGAGGCTTCTGTACTCCCAGTTGTGCTGTCCTAAGAGTCAAAACACTAATTTATTGATTGACCAGAGCAAAATATGGAGTGAGTCATGGCATAGCTTAAAAGTTTCTGTTCATTTAAAGAAAAAAAAGAAAAAAAACCCAGACAAATGCAGCTGTTTCCAGAAGCTGTTGTGCCTTAACTGTTGCATCTTGATATCACTAAAGTTTCTCAATAATAAAATGCATGTGGATGTGGCAACAGAAGTATTTTGGCCTCATGCAGAAGGTGATATTCAAGTCCTTTGAAGCAGTCTGCCTTCAATTCCAGAGAAAAAAATGGGTGATCTCTGGGATGAGGTGAGTCTATGGGCTGGTTGTCTCTTTTATTACATCTTCACTTGGGATCAATGAGACTCAGTAAAGTGTATGATGATGCTTTATGTGTAAAAGACAACTGGAAGTATAACTGTGTCTGGAATACGATGCAAGTTCTTTTTTAAAGAAAGTTACACAGGTTCTGATGTCAAAAATTGTACAATCTGTGCTCTACCTGCCTGGAACATAGAAGAAATGTGTATTTTTCCCAGTGTTTGCAGACTTTGTTGTTCTTGTTCCAGATATCATTATTAAATCCTGCACTTCACAGCTGTACACCTGTGTAGCCAGAAAAGGAATTAGGTCCCATTAGCCCCATATTTTTGTTAGTGGAGCCTTTTTCTAGGTTGGGAAGAACCTCATCAGACATTTAGAATGAGAAAAGGACAGGCAAAGGAATAAATGCAATTTAAAAAATAAAGACTTCTCTGACAGATTTAGAAAAAGGCTCTGAAAGTGTAATATTCTGATCATATCCTACAGATACAATTCTGTGAGAGTTTTAAGATCATTTTAAAGTCCTGAAACTGTGGTTTTCTGCACAGAAAAGATCTGGTACTCCTCTAAAGAATACAACAGAAATGTTTCTTAAAACTGTTGGAGGGACATAAGATTTGCCTGTTGCTTTCTCTTGTTATGCATTACCAGATTAAGAGTCCAAATTGCTTATTTTCATAGTCAAGGTTTTACTCTTATTTTGAAAGTCCTTAAGGAAGGTATTGTTTAGAAAAGGTGGAATTATGTTGAATAAGGGTGACTGTTCAGATGACCTGTTATTTCAGAATCAGATGAAATTCTGCACACTGTTTTGAAAAATGAGATATGTATTTAAATAAATGAATTCGTATATGTCTTTTACTAGGTACCTAATCTCAGAAGTATTTAAAATTTGTATTAGTCCTTAAATTCCTTATTTTGATTGTTTTGGTTTTGTTTATGAAGGATGACAGCTTGGGCACTGAAGACAGTTTGTAATGCATTGTGACCACTATTAACTCTTATTGAAGATTAGGATGAAAATCTCAGGATTTGAGTTCTATAAATATGGTGCAAACATTATGTGATCAGAATTCATGTCCTCAGTTTAATGTTTTCATACAGATTCTTTCATGGTTTGTGTATAATCACACAAGATTTAATTCTGTTTAGGATTTTTGTTTGTCTTTGGCTTGCTTGTTAAACACCTTGCTCAAAGGCTATTAAAAACAATGAAAGTTTTTATAACCACAAAATGCTGAAGTATTTTTAATTCCACCATAACAATGTATGTGATTCTACCATGGAAAAGGATAGAAAGATGGTGAGGCAGAGAATTAATGGAACAAAAAAGTAACAAAGGGCAGCTGGAGGTTTGTGATTGGGTTTGTTTTGAAGGAGATTGATGTTACTTTCTCATCATCTATAATCAAACCTGTACATATTAAATAGTGAAAACATATCATACTAGGTGGCAGGTTTGAAAACAACTGATCAGGATAGTTTATGATTGAAATATACTTTTAGGACTTATTTACTTGACCTATAAGAGTTCTCTCCAACCACTGTTCTAAATGCTGCCAGGGTAAATTTAGCCCTTCCTGTAATACAAACATTTGATTCCCATCATCATAAAAACACTTGATACCCTTGAATTTATTATGTAATTTTTTTGCTAAAACCTTAAGGTTTGAGTCCTTTCCAGACTGAATGGTGTCAAAGTAGAACTCTTCTAGCACTTTGGTCATAAATGGTCTTTATGGTGTATCCTTGACCCAAAATTCATTCTGAGTCTCTTGTGCTGTGTGTTCTTTGCAACAAAGGGTTCAGAATCTGAGTGTACTTACCTCCAGAATAAAACCCTATTTTTAACCTGTATAGTAGGGTATGTTTACCCCCTTATTTTTAATCCCTAAAAAGAGTAGATTGTCACTTATCAGACAATGGCAATAGAGCTGGAATAACAGTGTGGCTGCAAAATAACTTAATGTCCCTGACCTAGACATGGCCTCTGCATGCACTTTCAGCTTCAGAATGATCTCATCTGAAGTACTAAAGTATGTTAATGCTCCAAAAGCAGCATTAACAGCATCATATAAAAGCAGCATTAGCAGCATCATATAAACCCATTTAGAGAGGATTATGCTACTGTCCCTTCATTTACACAGTTTGGAAGCCTTCAGGGAGAAATTCTTAAAATTGAGGTACTGTGAGTGTGCTCTTAAAAGATGTTCCTAATTCTCTGATGTGTACTGTTAGTGTGGAGAATGGACCTTTCTACTCTAATATTGCAAATACATTGTAATTACAAACATGAAAATGAAAAAAAACAAAAAGTAGCTGCATTAGTAGATAATTACTTCTAGACTTAATCAGAAGTTCAGCTGCCTCGGACAACTAAAAGCTCACTCTTAGCAAAGAATCATAGGATGATTTGGGTTGGAAGGGATCTTAAAGACCATCCAGTTCCAACCCCCTGCCATGGGCAGGGACACCTTCCACTAGAGCAGATTGCTCAGAATCCCATCTGGCCTGGTCTTCTATCTTTACTGTTTAAGATGATTTTTTAGAATAATGGGCCACATCAGTTACATTTATATAAATTGGCAATTTTGTGAATATTTGCAAGTGTTCTATAATCTTTTTTGCTTTGGTAGATTTAATTTCATTTTTATATCAATGACAGTGATTAGCACTTGGCCTGTTCAACAAGGAGCTGAAAGCAACAACTCTATTTCTGATAGCCAGCACATCAATGATATCAGATATTCTCTGTACTGTTCTTCTTGAATAGGCATTCACCCTTTCCTGTAGAATTTTTTTTTACCTATTTTATTTATTTTTGCATACTTAGAAAGTGAAAAGCATCTATTGAAGAAAAAAAGAAAATTATGTACTTATTCACTCATTTTATACACACTTTTAAAATGTATGCTTTAAGAGTGTATAATGTTTATAAAGTGCACAGTGTTTTGCAGTCCACTTGTGTTTAGGTTGGCAGGTTCCTCATCAGGGAATCAAGTTCTCTGGTTTTGTTTCTGTAATTCAACAGAATCACAAAATTCAGTTGTTAACTACCAGTTTGAGGATGTCTGCAGTGTAATTAAAAAGGTGGTGAGTCCACACTTTTTGCAGCAGCTTAGTTTGGCTGCTAGTTGTAGCAATTCTGTTTAATAAAAACTCTGTGGGTATCTACAGCATGGTATCTGTGACCAAGTACTAAAAGCAGCTGGTAACAGCAAATGGCTCTTACGGAGAAATTCTTAATTCTCAAAACATCTTAATTAAGATTTCATAGGCAAAAAAAAAATTGCTAAATCATCAGTTATATTTTCCAAGAAGCTTCTATTGCAATTACTGTCTTGGGATGTAAATGATGCTACTTGCATTTCAAAACTGGCTTCTGGTAGATACAAAACCCCTTGGATGCACAGTCGCTCCAGTTAATGGATTGTGCCTCTCCAGCTGGGATGTCAAATCTAGCACCAGTGTGTCTTGCATAGTTAAAGCCAAACTGTATCTCCCCCCCACTCCAGGGCACAGTGACCTAACGCTGTGGAGGTTAAGTGACCTGACAATAGCATGACAGCCTTTGTCAGAAAGATTTCTCCTCAGAGGTTCCATAAAAAAATAAATCTGTCTCAATCATGCAGTGCAGTGCTATACTCTGCTGGTGTCTCCTTCCACAGGAACACATTCATTTACCACAGACTGTTCTTGAACATCAAAATCGATCTTGATCAAGTGAAAGAGCATGCCATTTTCCGAATGGCTTGCAGGCAGCCTCAGTAAATGTGCTTTTTATCAGAGAATTATCAGGCTCATAGCTGAGGGAAAGGGGTGCAGCAGCTCACTCATGTCTGCCACTTGTACCAAGGATTAGCCCAGGATGTGGCTGACAAACACCTGGAGAGGGCTCGGGTATTTCTGGCACCCCAGGGTGGGTGAAGTGGGTGCTATCCTGGGTGTAGAGGAAAAGTCGAGGAGTCTCAAACATATGTACATGTATCAAATATATTGATATATGTATATATCTTTGTTTTCTACTCCCTGAGGAGAGGAACTGAGCCAGCACAGGGAAAGTTTTGCTGCTCTAGTGCTGCAGTAATTCACTATCCTGTCTCTTTTTGTATTTAGGAACTGAGAGTGGCCTTAAATAGCTGCTCTAGCAACACTGCTATGATTGACTGAAATCAGTCTATCAGTCAGCACTCTGAATTTTGTATTCACTGAAACACTCTGCTGCCTCATTTCACTCTGAAAATCTTGTAAATAAGGAAGTTTTATCCCAACTTTACTCTTTCCCATTAAGCGTGAGACACTTCATATTAATGAAACCCCAGTGAAATGATATGAAAGATGGCATTGTCAACTCAGATCGTTAAAAATTACTTAAATAAATACACAGGCATATGCTTAGACTGGCAAGGACTGCAAGTTTTTTTTCAGCCCAGATAGCACGAGCATAATTGAGGAATAAAAGAAGCTGCTGCAGATGGTGATAGCAGTGAGAGGCCCAGTGACATGTGCTTCCACTCCAAGTTTGCTACAGGGGAGTTACTGAGGTAGGATAACACATCAGAGCAACTGCCAGAATCTCAGGCTCCAAGAAACATGCTTATTAGCTAATTAGATCTGCATATTCATAAGGAGAGTGAATCCAATCACTCCTTCCTATGGGGAGGTGTTCATGAGTTGGAAAGCAAAGTGAGGGATCTGTGTCTTTGTCCCAAGGGATCAGTGCCAGAGAGCATCCACAGAGATGAGGGAATGAGGATTTCCAAGAGTGAAGCAACCTGTGGTACTGGCATGGTGTAGGCACTGCCTGGTCAGGGCGAGGAAGAATTACCTACAACTAAGTCAACCTCCCAGTAGGATTGGAAAATACTGGTGCTTCCCAGGAAGGGAGGGGGGGTGTTACCTCGGCCACAGGGTGGTCTTGTTTGAAACCCTGCCAAGCTGTGGTTGATCTAAAAGCTGAACAGAGTGTCCACAGCAAGACCAGGATTTTTTTCCCCCTCCTGTTCACACCTTAACATGAAGTGCCTGTGGAGTCATTGGCAGCCAAAAAAAATTCAAGCAACTGATTCCTGGTCAGTGAAGTGGAAAGGATAGCTTGGAGCAATTTTCACACACTCCTTTCTGAACTGCACTGTCCACTCATCAGCTACACTTGAGTTTTTACACACATTTTGCCTCATTTCATTAATAGAATAAGTTTCTTTGGTCAGTAACAGTGCCAATGGTTGAAGAGAGTTTGGCTATGGTAGACTGAGAACTTACATCTTAGTACATGAAAGACCATCTCCTTTCAAATGTTACTGTGTTATCTTGGAAGTGTTGAAAAAAAACCCCACTCTTTTTAACGCTCCTGTTTACTGAAAAGCAGAGGAATAACTCCTCATATACCTGCTGAGGCTGTTTCTATTTTCTCCAAAGGGCTTTTTTTGGTGTTGGTGTTTATGTCAAATGCTGACCTTTTATTTCTCTATTGTCTGTGGCAATATAGTTTAACTGTATGTTATTATTTCCATATACGGGCTTTTGAATACATTTTTTTGCACTCTGTAAATATCTTGACATTACCAGAGGCTGTGAGCTTTTAGAAACTCTCTTAAAGATCTGCTTGCAAATGTAAAAATATGCACGTTCCATACACAAAGATAGCTGGAAATGAATTGTTAATTAAAACAAGGCATTGTCTTCTGTGCAAATGTGAGCTTTCTGACAGTAAATGTAGACAAGAGACACACAGAATGAATGCATCAAGTGCTTGCATTTTGTGACTAAATTTGAAATTTCAGTCTGAATTTTCCTGGTTTATTTATGAACCAAAGGCTCTGTGCATGATTGGTTTTCTGTGCACAAGACAAGGATCAAGAACAAAAGATGGTCTTTTGTTTGTCTTGTAGCTGCCTGATTTAGAACTCCTATTACCAAGCATGACTTGTTTATGACTATATCAAGTTAGCCATTTAACTCTAATGTGGAGTATTACAGATATCAGCAGATCAGCAAATTATAGATGGCATTTTAAATTGTTACAAATACTGTGGGAACCAAGAGAAGGAGGACTTTCTTTCCAAGGTTTTTTTGTACCATTAAGGCTTTAAATTTCTGGGCTATGTGATATAGTAATTCTTAGTAATTTCTAGCTTTTGAGGTTATGATATGCCTTGTGCTCACCTTAGCTGACCTCATATATAAGAGATATAAAAAAATTTTCCTTTTTTTTTACATCACTTGTATCTTGTAGGGAATATTGTCTAAGACATATATATATAAATAATTTTGTGGAAGTTGTATTATTCTGCTTGTGAAGTGCTCTAGTGCTGCTCTTAAGTCAGAGGAGCATCTTTGCTGACTCTCTGACCTTTCAGCTTGGAGAAAACCAAGCTCACATTGAGACACTGATTTGCTCCCTCCAACTTTCTCATGAGATACATCCCCAAAAACCATTCTGCTGTTCACATCAACGTGTCAGCACTTCGCTTCTCCACTGGGAGTAGATGGTGCTGAATACTCCCACAGGCAGGGATTTCAGCAGCCTGGAGAAAGGATCTCAACTAACCTGGAGGGGAAAGTTTTATTTTGGGAAACTGCTGCCTTTCTTCTCCTGGGTTCACGCTTCAGGGCAGGTGTGATGTTGTGCTGAGAGCACTTCATGAATTTCCAGCTTGCAACTCCCTTCAGTGTCCTTAGGATTCTCTGCTGGATGTCCTCTCTTTTTTTGCTGCTACTTTCCTACTCATTATAGTGCAGCCCAAAAGGCAGCAGAGCGCCTGCTATCACAGTAATGTTCTATTCAATGTAGTAGTTGAACTCCAGGTAATCACTTGCTGTCTGCTTCAAGTATGATTTCTATAAACCCTCCGAGGAAATAATCAATAAAATAGCAATGAAGGACAGTTTTTTATCCTTAATTTTACTTTGCAATAAATCTATCAACACTTGAAATTTATCCTCTGAGAATTACATGTTCAGTGAGTCAGAAATTCTGTTTCAGAACTAAAATTAGATATTTATGTTTCACTTTGTGACTATCAGGAGGTTTTTCCTGATGTGTATGGCCCTCTATTCTGTTTTTTATAGAGAATATCATACCTAGAAACAATAGGTACTCTTTTTGTAGTGGGATGGAAAACATTCCCTACTGAAACTGCTGAGTTGGAGTTACACTGCGGACCAATAAATCTCAGCTGTGGCCTCTTAGGGGCACATATCCTGTTGAAGTTGCTATTGTACAGTGTTGACATTTCTCCTACTGTGTTTATATATTGATTTAATATCATTATTTAGAAAAATATATAACAATGGTCTGGAATAATGATCACCTTGCAAGATGATCTGAATAAAGCAGTGTTGAAACACAGATTTAGAGGGAGAACTGCCGGAACTTCTGCTCATTTGGCACCAGCACCAGTGTAAAAGCTATGACAATACCCTTGTAAACGTTCCTATCCAGACTGCATCTGCCTGTTCTGGCATGTGAGTCTTTGGCTCAGTGGATGACTGGAAAAATCACAATAAAAAATTGTTTCTTTGACCTGCAACTGAAGTGACTATCGATGCAATGCAAAATTATGAAAGTAAAGCTTTGAATCAAATGGGGTGTCTTACTAAGCCCAAGTCTTCCTGTTACAGAGGTGACAGAAAAATATGTAGCTCAGAAAGAAATCAGTACCTGAACACTTGGAACTGATATCTCAAAATATTTTCCACAGAAGACTGTCACCAAAAGCTGGGGATGCTATAAACCTAATAAGTGCTGTATTTTTCCTGAAAAACCTATGTGCATTGAATGTGTATTAAAATTGCATGCAACTCTCAGTCATGCTGAACAATCCTTCTCAGTGAAAAGAAATACGGACATTTAAAACCAACTTATATATATTCAACCAAAAGGACTTTCTTGGTTTGTAGGCTTTTTTTTTTAAACAATGCTACTTCAGTGTTTACTGCATTACATGCATCTTTCTTCCTTTGTCTGGCTTGCTGCTTTTATGGATGAATTCCAAAGGAGAAAATTGTATCTCCTTTCTCAGATGTTCATTTTGTAAAAACTACCTGATGTTGGCAGCAAGTGGAATAAAACCAGCAGGACTAGAGGGATGTAAAGGAATTTCTGAATTTTATGGCAATGTTCAGAGTTCAACAGGGAATCTTTGCAATGCAGCTGTCATCTCTACCAGAGAACAGAAAAACTTCTGAGAGCTTGATGTTTTTCTCCCTGGGGTCCTGGTGGGGGATGGGTGTGAGGAAACACATCTATAAAGGAGTTTTAACTTCTTAAAAGTTGTTCAGAATTGTGAAGGCCAGAGGCCTATATAGCAACATACTGGCTGAGAAGATTCCAGTGTGAAAGACAAATTGAAAGAAATCAGGGAACGTGGCACAAAGAGTAATGAATAAGCACAGCTGTCCCTCACCAATTTAAAGAGAAAATATTTTCCATAGTCCTTTATTTTTTAAACTAATTTTGGCTGTTAATGTGAAATCAAAGATTAGACTGTACTTCTTGCAGGAATCGTGTCAGTAGTCTTCTACTCCTTTCATATGTAAAATGATTGAAATGAGACTGAAGAGCCATGAACATCATAGAGATGCTTTGTCTCATCTAGAATGCTGGGAAATTGTGCTGTAAAATAAGCTATAGAAAAATAGTACCATTTTTGCTCAGAGAAATCCAGAACAGTAGCTGTTGTTCTCTAGCAGTTCAGTTATCAACTAGGAATTATCAAAAGAGCTAGAAGCCAGTTTAAAAACTACAGATTCTCCTATTGTGAGGTTTTGTACTGCTGCCTATCTACAGCTGATACTGCTGTATTACAAGCCCCTGAGAACATTAGTATGGTGTGTTCTGTAAGTATTTCCTAAGTCGGAGTAATGCAATTACAAAACCAGAAACTATACCTTGGATTGTAGTTGTAGTTACATCTGACTCTCGTATAAAGAGAAAAGCTTGTCTAAGATATAACAGCCTACTTTGACGTGTTTAAGGGCTAAATCTCATACATTTAAACCCTAAATATAACGGCCTATCTGCAGTTAGGGATGTGACACAGGCCAGCCCTGACATCTGCCCTCAGAACATTAACCTGGGGGCATTTAGACAGCGGTTGTGGCTTGATACTGTAAGACGTTAAACGCTCCCAATCCCATTGCCTCCTCCAGCTATAAGATGTGCTCAGTAAATCCCCTAAGCAGGAATTACATTTAGCAAAATAAGTCCTCCTTCTCTTGTTTTAATT
This sequence comes from Aphelocoma coerulescens, assembly GCF_041296385.1. Taxonomy (NCBI): domain Eukaryota; kingdom Metazoa; phylum Chordata; class Aves; order Passeriformes; family Corvidae; genus Aphelocoma; species Aphelocoma coerulescens. Next base: position 19,835,398 of record NC_091023.1, on the reverse strand, counting down.
GGTTGAGTTCCTGAATTAGGGGAAGCATTCAGAATCCATTAGAAATAAACATTGGAAAGCAGCCTAAAGTTTGTATTCAGCCAACACAAACCCATGTGTGACTGAAAACTCCAACTTTAGGCTTTGCTTGGTTCCCAGCAGCAAATGAAGCTCATAATTGTATTGTGGATGGTGGGGAAATATGATAATGAAACATCTGGAATATTGAGGACTCGGAGAGCCTGGAGGTAGCCCCAGTCAGCGTGCACAGCTGCAGTAAGCCAGAGCTCCTGGGTGGTAAATACTCCTTATCAGTTGCTCTTCGTACAGGTTTAAAAAAAAAAATAGTTGTTGTTGAAGTTCACAATCCTATGAACACTTTCACCACATCTCCCTGTTCCAAATACCATCAGGGATTAAGCATACTTGTAGAGAAGTACTTGTCTTCTGGTTTCAGGAGAATAGAGACAGCTGTTGTGAGAACTGCTGACATCAGACAGAGGAAGAGAGAACAGAGATAATGAAAAATGTCAGAAGTAAAGAGAAGGAGAAGACTGATGAGATCATCAGCCCTCATGAAGTATGTCATGTCAAAGGTGTTTGACACGATGAAGTGAGATAACAAGCACACACGACACACTGAAAGTTTCTCTGCTTATGTACTCACATATCTGCAGCACAGTTTTACGTTTTTTTTAGCATGTTTCATAGAATGGTTGGAGTTGGAGGGGACCTTAAGGGCTATCTAGTTCCAACCCTTCTGCCATGAGCCAGGATGGCTATTACACCATCATATAGTCATCAAATTGTTAACACTCTCACAGGAAACGTGGAAAGCTGTCTGGGCCACCTCTCCATCTGCATATTCTGTGGATCCACACCAAGTACAACACTTTGAGAAAGATGAAACTCTTTACATGCCCACTAAATCAGGTTACCCAGGGCCCCATCCAATCTGGCCTTCAACACTTGCAAGGATGGGGCACCCACAGTTTCTCCAGGCAACCTGTGCCACTGTTTCACCTTCTAAGCAAAGAATTTCCAGCACTCCCAAGTCCTTCTCTGCAGGGCTGTTCTCAATGCTTGTGATCAAAGGCTCAGACAGAATAAAACCAGTTCTCTGTCAGACTTTGATGGTCTAAACTTTCAAGAGAGTCTACCACAGAACTTGTAGCATAAATAGCTTGAAAGACACTGGGAGCAATCAAGAATCTACAAGTGAAGGTCAGCAGATGTAGCTGTGTTACCAAGAATTCATCATGGCAGCGCACTTTCACTTATATTTATATTTATGGCTAATGATTAAAACCTGTGGATTTCAGAAGAATTCCACTCAAGTTAAAGCAGTCTCACAGCAGCTGGGATATGGAAATACCAGCACAGCACGTTGCTCTAACTTAACACCTCACACTTGCAACTTGCCCAATGTACTTACTTTGAGGGAAGGTGATATAGAGCTGCTGGCTTTGGACTTGTTCTGTGTGTAGTTGCATCTGCCTCTGTTTCCCTGCTATGATCATTTTGTAAGAATGTATTTTTAATAACTAATAATTCTATTAAAGTGGACAGGTAATTGACATATGCTTGTGCAATTTCTATTCTGTCTCCTAGTCCATGTGTTTTCTTTCTTAGTCTTTCTTCTCTTATTTTTAATTGTATTTTTGTATTTTCAGAGAGGTAGATCTCCTATGTTTGACAGTCATGTCAGACATATGCTAATATATGGAGTCATGCTCCATCAGGACCTTGTCACAAGGGAGGAAGGATGGTGTTTGTTCACAACCATCCAAGAATTACAATGGTTAAAGATGCCTTTGCAAGTTCTCCTATCAGCTCATTTTCAATAGAAGCTTTGCTATGCTTTGCTAAAACTCAAAAACATCCCATGTCCAGTCTTTGGCAGTTTCTGGACTACAAATGAACCTGAACCTCCCCTTTGAGAAAGTTCAGATTAGTAGTAAACAGTGAAAACTGATTGTCCTAAACTCCAGAACTATACTGCACAAATATGGCCTGCAGTAATCCTATAGCTCTGCATCTCCATGCACTGCACGTGGTAAGAAAATATTGTCTCCAGCTGCTGCCTGCAAAAGACTTTCTATTCTGAGGCATAACATTTCTCTGTAGGGATACATTAGCTGAATTTATATATATATCCTGTCAGAAGTCATAATCTAGAGAATTAAGCTTTTAAACATTTGTGAACTACCTTGTATAATGAACTTCTTATACTGCTTAAATTATTGAAAAGACTCAGTGAAGTGAGACACTTAATTTTAGTAGAATGAAATCTTTTTAAAAGACCAGTTAGGAAGATAATTCAGCATCTGCAGAAACATGAATATCAGCGTTTCAAAGCTTCTTATAATTGGATGACTGTATTTCAACAACATGCACACATTTGCAATAAATCATATTATCCATCATGCTTTCCTAAATGTACACAAGGATGTAAACAGGTATGAAAACTTCAATTGAAAAGTCCCATTATTTGCAAAATTTTGCAGGATTCATGCTGCCATGTTATTTTACCCATTGCACGTGTAAATACCAAATAGAGACAAGCTGCACAGGGCAACCTCTCCTCTTGAGACTAAAGGTCTACCACATAATCAAACATAGAAGTAAAAATAAAAACTGGAATTGAATTATTAACCTCCAGAATTCTAAATCAGCCTTAAAAGTAGTCTGTGGAGGTTCAGTCTCTACAATCCTCCTCTTACAGTAGATTTCCAGCTCTCAGCATGCAGTCTGGCAGCAGTAAGTGCACTGTGGCTGGGAGCAGCTGTTCATGATGGTATCCAGCAGCTGAAAAAAACCCCACTGAGAATGCCAAAAAACAGTTTTAAAATCTACTCTAGAAACATCCCTCCACCCCAGATTCCCCTAAAGGACAACTTATTGCCAAAGATTAAAGGTAATTTTGGAGGAAAAAACATAAATTAAAATGTAGAGAGGTTTTTTTGCTTGTTTTTGGGTTGGTTTCCCCATCTCCTCCCCCCTTTTTTCTCCTATCTATATCTTTGCACATTCTGAAACTAATCAGATGTCTTGGCACACCAGATTGTGTGGCTCCTCAGCCTTACATATGTCATAAATTCAGGATTCTCTTTCTGAAAGGCTGGGGTGTGATGCGATGTCTCCTGTGAATCTGCTACACCTGGAAGGCCAGGTGCATCCCTCCTCCTAATTCTGTCTTGGTAATTTTTCAATATGCCTTTCTTGGAGCTGGTAGCTCTCAGGTGTCAGATATATCTTTGTCAGGAAAATGTACTGGTGCTTTTGTTGCAGTGTCTTTTAGACCAGTTTGGAGTACTTGTGATTCTACATCCTCCTCTTGGAAAATGTAGGTGGACTTTGACATTCTTATAGAAACCAGACTGGGGCTGAATTGCTGATGGATGGGTTGAAGTCAGAGCTGGGCATGGGTGTGTGCAGCCCCTGTGTCCATGAGTGACACTAAAAGACAACTGTGTGCTGTCCCCAGCCACCCTGTCACCATTACCACAGCCCAGTGTGGATTCTGGGAATGGCTGCAGCCTTGCCTTCTATATCCCCTTCATGCAAGAGGTGAGTTGAGAAAACTCCAGGTACTAGTGCAAGCAAGATGAGCACAAATAATCTGTTTCTTTTTACTTCCATTGCTCTAAACCCACTTTATGTAACTCTTACCTGCCTGCTAACACTGTGATCAGGCATTGTGTTCAGTGGAAGTAAGGGCACCACAGCACAGGGCTGAAATTAAGTCATTGGAAGTGCTACTTATAAGACACAGTGGCTCCTCTGACTTCCTCAAGAGCTTTCTTCAAAGGAGTTACTAAATCTGCTTTGCCACAGAGGTGCCTGGATGCATGTAAAGAGTTTCATCTTTCTCAAAGTGTTGTACTTGGTGTGGATCCACAGAATATGCAGATGGAGAGGTGGCCCAGACAGCTTTCCACAACGTTCCCTGTGAGAGTGTTAACAACTTGATGACTATATGATGGTGTAATAGCTATGGCTTGTAGGCACAAAAACTTCTTGCTGCTAACTTGAGTGCTGTACTCTGATCCTAATCTCTGTTTTGAATCTGATTTAATTTATTTGCACTAGAAGAAATAGCTGACCTTTACCTGACTGTACCTGGCATAGGATCTTTGCATTATGCTTATTGGTTTCATAGCATTTAATGAAAAATGTGGCAGGATACATTCCTAGCTATAGCAAAATTGTTTCAGTAAATGATGGAGCTATGGATCTTTAAAGACCACCTTGTCCATTGCTTTTTTTTCTTTTTTTTTGACTGTCATAAAAATTTTTTAAACAGTATTTTTTAATAGAGCACTAATGAAATCTGCAGGCAGCATCAGAAAGCCCGTTGATCTCTTGTCAGTGGATCCCACAATGATGGCTGATTATAATTTTCTTTTTATGTCAGAAAACGTATTTCAGTGGAAGCACTCCAAACTTAAACTAACTTGAGAGTTTTAATTAAATGTCATTTGCACTTGGCTGCTGCTGTCTGTGTGGGGAAGAGTGGGATGACACAGCTTCTCAGTTCCTTTAACTGTGCTGTGGTGTTGCTGAATGAAGCTTCCTTTTTGCCTACTGTAGGAAGTAAGACAAAGCAAAATACTTGTTCTTTTATTGCAACTGTTCATTCCTGCTGTCAGTGGGACTTGCATCACGTGAGAGGCAGGAAATCATTCATATTTAGGAATATTGTTAATTCTTATCCCAGGAGCCTGAACGCATTTCCCAGATAAAGCCTTTGACTAGATCAGTCACCAGATATCAAATATACAAAAGTTGTCAATGGTTTTTTGCACTTGTTATAGGTTCAGTTAATTTCTATGTCCTATAAGGGATATTATCATATGTGACTCTATAAGATTCTCTCCTGCAGATTTACAGATTCTTTGTACAACATAAATACAAACACCTTATCTGGTGCAGCTGAGGGGTTTGCACCATGTGATCTCCAGAGACCTTTTCCAAACTAAACTATTCTATGATTCTATTCCCTTATCCTGAATTTAATCTTTGTTTCCTTTTAAGTGAAGAAGTTTTATATTTTAACAGTAGGCCCAAGGTGAGGGAGCACAGCCACCCATGGTGTCAGTCATTCAGTACCTGGGTAAGAACTGAGGGACAGTGTTTACCAAGTTGCCCGAGATTCCTGTTCTGCAGATGCCATCTGGCAAATTACTTTCTTACAAACAGCGGGAGTATTTAATCTCCAATGTGTCATATAAAGGATGTACTGCGTGATAATCCTGGAGACACTTGCTGCAGCACACTGGGTCCTGACTCAGGGAAAAGCAGCTGTGCAGGAATGTGAATGAGCTGGGAATATGAAAACACTCAAACTGATAGAGTGAGTAATTACTCATCTGAAAGGGAAGGGTATGAAACCCCTTCCCTTTTACTGAACTCAAATGCAAAAACCAAATCCATTCAGCACAGGGAAATGCAAGTCCCAGCAGGATGTCAGGGTTGCTCCTCTCTTGCTCACCCTCCTGCTCTGGTCAGGGCCCTTTTAGTCCAGAGCAGGAAGAGGGTCCCCCAGGAACAGCCCCCCAGGAATGCTCTCTCTAATTGCAGATGACAACGGTACTGTTGGATCAGCTCCTCTTCCCATCTCTGTCACTTTGATTAATTTTTGCAAGGATGTTCTCCAGCGTCAAAGCTGATGATTTAAGATTAGCCTGGGTCAAAGAAACAAAAGTCTCTGACACATTTCAAGATTGATGGGTAGGAGCAGTCCTCTGGTGCAGAAACAACAGTGGCTCATTAGAGCATTTCCAGTGGAAAGAAATGTTACATTCTGGTTTTATTATACAAGGCAATGATTTTTAAAATTATAAACTGTTTGTTTCAGTATGAAGAGAAAATGACTCTGTTTAATAGTTGCTTTCCATTGATATTCTCATTAAAAGAGGGATATTACCCTCTGTTCTCTAAAGGGTAAAAAATGTCAGAATAATGAGGAATGTGTTGAGCAGACAATGGGACCTTTTTGCTAGCAAGGTGCTAACTGGTGAAAATGTAAATGCCTGACCTTTAGATTTCTGTTGGGAGTTTTGAATTTGTGTCCTTGTTTTGAAAAGTGAAATTGTTATATGATTTTTGATGGAGTTGGTGAACTATAATGGCTCTAGAGACTAAAGCACAAATTCTGGCTGTGAAAATGAGGCTGCTGAAGAAATAAATTTGGTTTCTATGTTTTGTCAGAAGACTATAAAAAAGAAATAATCATAAATGGTATTGGTCCCTCTCCAATAATTTCATTTTACTGATCTTTCAAAAGCTATATGAAAGCTTCAGTTGTTATCCAGCCATCAGAAACATTTAAAAGTGCAGGTAAACTCTGAATTCTTCCTCTGAAATAACTGAACCCTACAGAATTGCTAACTGTGTTCAGGGGATGATTCTACGGAAGATTATTGTCTCCTAGGAGATAATGATCATCCTCATTTTCACGCTTCTAGAAAAGTCCTAGTACCTTACAGAATCACTGAACTAAGAAATTAATTTCTATTGCTTGTATGAGAACAATAATGTCTCCAGACTCACTGTTTTCAAGTAGCTCTTTGAGTATTGATGTCTACATCAATTTGATTTTTTCACATGTAAAATTCTAACAAGAAAAATGGCCACATGCTTCCAGTTCTTGATTTTCATCTCTTCTTGTGTAGTACTTGACTTAGACCATAAATTCTTCATGTTGGTGCACATCAATTTGTGTAAGTTATCACAGAAATACTGTGACAGATCCACACACTCTGAATTTTCTTGCTGTTACAAAAATCTACCCAGTTCCTGTGTACCTGGAGCAGCCAGGCTCTGTCTCTTCTCCTAAACATCATGTTATTTCCACTCATATTGACAGTGAAATAGGCACTGGCCCCTATTTGCATCCTTGCTTGAAATCCAGGAGGAAGAATAACCCAAAACTAACCAAATCTCAGTGTTAGGCTGCAACTTTAGGATAATTTTTTGACTTAGTAGTGTGTCAGTCACATAGCCATTGAGATAAAATAAATCATCAAAATAAAGAAAGCATGCCTAAAAGGCTAACAGCTTGGAGTGTAAACCTTTTTCTCTAGTGAATATTTAATATAAATAATGAATCACAAACTCCTTTATAAATGGTGCTAGAGATGGGTTGAGTATTCAGTCTGTCCTTCTTGAGAAGTCAAATGTGATCAGTTCTTCATCTTCAGTTGCAGACTTTTTATTCAGAATTACTGAATGAATTCTCATGTAAACATATTTCAGTCTACTGAAGAATTACAAATGTGATTTCAATATTCAGCTCCTGTGTGATTTGTTACTTTCAGGATGTGGTGTTGGCTCTCTCTGTTTTGTGGTTGCATGAATGCAGCTCTAGCAAAGCCTTGAGAAATATTATCACAGCTATAAACATTTTTTAAAAGCTGATAGAGGAAGGCTGGCTGAGCAAGGGATCTTTACATATTTTATTCTGGGTTTCCTGGGCTGAACTTTGCTAGAGGCATTGATACAAGGAGAGAATATCCTGAATAATATTTGATGTGGTGAAATTTAAAGCATATGTTTACATATGCATTTCTGTGTCAGGACTTAAGCCTCAGGCATTGAGGACACTTTTTCAAGCCCTTCTGTTAAATCCATTAAGCATTAGCCTCTGCAGTGCTCTGCTAATCATCACCAAGTTTTGTAAGCTAAAGGTGATAAAACATAAAGGGGGAAAGAGTTTGCCAAGCAAATAAATTTAACTCTGTGCACACAATTCACATTATCGTGCCACAGATATTGGTATTTTCTGGTATTGTACTGTCTATGCTTAGACACTTTGGGTATGAATGTTACTTTGTTTTGTCTTGGGACAAAATATAGGAAGTCAGGAAATGATATTTAATAGGATAAGATATGATTGATGATGTTGCCAAAAGCTGAGAGAAGGAGATGTGCTAGGATGTACTCGATGAAATTTATAATTTACTGCGAGAAAGTAATTCTCCTTGGCTTCGTATACTATTAATCTCTACTTGAATTTATCTCCTTACAAACTTTATGAAACAATTTGTTATTGATTTGCTTAATGCAAATTTCTACTGAGCTTTCAAGTTTTTTCTCTCCAAAACTGGTGCTCTACTTAAAGAGTGAGGAGGGCCCAGGCTTGGTGCAACTTTTTGCATATGAACACATGGACTCTTTTAATTAAAAAAAGACCATTGCTTTTCCAAGGATTGGGATTTTTTTTCACCTACTTAAAACATTTTTGAGTATTTGCCACTGTCCAATCTGTAGAAGACTGAAATTTTATTAAAGCTGAATATTTTGGACATGCAATCTTTCCTTAAAGGCTTTCAGGGTTGCTATTGTACACACAGCCAGGTTGTGCAGAATTCCTCTAAAACCAGTTATATTGAAAATCAGATACAGATTTTTTTAAGAAACTTACAAGAAAATAATATATGTTTCTTCAATTCTTCATGCATTTTTCCTAGCAAAGATACTGAACTTTTATAAACTCATTGTGAAAGAATTGCTGTATTAATTACTGAAATTTAGAAGACTTTGAAATGTGATTTAGGTTGTGGATTGCATTACAATACAAGTGTTACTAAGCTCATTGGCATTCAAACAAATTCTAGCAATTTATTAGAAAACTTTTCAATTTATTCCTTGGAAGGCTTTAACTGAGAGAAGGTTTTGAATTCCAGATGCATTAAAATTTTGAAAATTTTGAGAGAAATGTGTGGGCAAATGTTTCTGTTGGTTTAAATATGAGTGTTGATTGACTACTTATGCAGTTTTTAGGTGTGTGTTTCCATTTGCATGTGCAATGTCAAAAGCAGTCCTGCTTTGGCAGGAAAATGAGATCCATGTAACCCCATGAAACTAGGCTGCACCATCCCCTTCGAGATGACAAAGTTATTTGCAGATGCTTGATGAAGCAATGCACTGTTTATTACCTTCTGCTTTTATAGACCTTTGTATGTTCTTCCTGTTTTTCTGCTCAGAAAATGATGTTATTCCAAGACTTGTCATCTTACTGAAGATTATCCAGCCTATATTATATGATTTGAAATAGAACTGGAGACTAATAGTGTTGCCCAAGATGCAGAGACTATTTTCTGAGAAATTTATCAGTGACAGAGCACACTGTATTCAGAGATAAACCTCAGGAAACCTTCTCTACAGAAGACCTGTATGGTTCCACTTCAGAAATGTAGCCACCAAGCCAATGAGCAAATAAGATTGTTAGAGAAGGCCCAGACATAAAGCTGCTGAGTAAATATGATTTATTGCAGTACTTTGTTTCACAGATTTGAATGATGTTTTTAATTTTGTGTGTTTTATGTAATAGCACTCACATATTTTTGTTTGAATAAATCAATATAAACCCTAGTGAGATTTTTATTACTTCTAAAGATGCTTTATGAGTGAGTTTATTCTTGTGATCACCTTTCTGTTACTTGTGGTTATCACTGCAGTATGTTTTGCAGTATGTGAATGCTTCACAAATATTTATCTTTGCATTCCCTTACCAGATCTGTCTGGACCATGACAAGGACAGCATTAACCCTGCCTGTTTCAGCATATGAGTGCTGGTACTGGAATTCATCCTACCTGGGCACTGGAAATCACACAAACCAAATTTTAATGGTCTGGCCTGCACTATCTAACACCTTCTCTGGAATCCAGAGCTGCCTGTTCAAACACAGATTTCTGAATTCTCAGCATAGCCAAGAGGCAGGGACACCCTGCACAAACATATTAAGATAAATATTTAAGTCTTTAGCAGCCTGGAATGATTCAGTGAGTAGCTGCATTTTTGAAGCACCTGAATTGACCAAAGCTGTCAGAATCCTCAGCATTATTTAGTGTGTTGCAAAACATTTTACCTTATGTCACTTCTTCCACCCCTGTTTAACATATTTGTATGTTGTTTTTTATTTTTGTGCACTTGTTAGATCTATTTTTCATCTTGGGCATCTGGGAAAGAAACCTTGACTGTTACTACCTGTAGTAACTCCGCTGGCAAAATCTTGCAAATTATTCCCCTTTTTAGCTTGTATTTCCTTACTGACAGATGAATGCAAAAAATAGGGGTGACCTTTTGACACTTTGTGCATCAACATTTCTGCTGGAGGAGGAAATATAGAGTATCCTTGAATTGGCCATGCAGTACTGTGTAGATACTGGAGGCTTTGACTGTCTTTGAACTCATGAATTGTTATGGAAAGCATTTCATTATCATCCTTTAGCATCTAGAAACAGTGAAGCCACAATTTTCTATAGAAGTACTGTCTTCCTTGCAAGTGCAAAATGAAATTCTTTTATGCTGTGACTGAGCATATCCCAAATAATTTTAAGCTACTGATTGATTTTCTCTTGCTTCCTGTAGGCTCTTTGGTTTAATAAAGAGTTTGAGCAGTGGAATGCAGAGCGACTGATTTTATCCTGTGATTAATTTCATATATGACAGTTGAGGGATACTTCTGGCTTTTTCCCCCCATATTTTTTCACAAAAACCTTTCATTTATTCATAGCTGTCTCATAAATGACTACACAGTTGACTAGATGCTGTTTCTAATATTCCTTCTTCCACAGTGTGGCAAAGCCAATAAATCCACTGATAATTACAGGGAGCTTCCTTACAAATGTTTCTAAAATAATTCGATCAACAGCTGTTCCTCCACCTAGTGACACTTATTGACAATAATCCTTTTGAAGTGCACATCTTCAGTGCCACTCACAGGGATCTAAAGAGACAGAGCAGTGCATGCCCTGTTTTGCAGGTAGAGGCTGGGGAACAGAGGGATAGATTTTCTAAGGATCACGTAAGTGCATGGCAAAGCAGGGGTGTGAATATTTTTCTCCAGCTCATGAACTCACTTTCCAATCAATGAATTGTTCTTGCTCTCCTGGGCAGGAAGTGTGGGCACTGTTTGTAAATAATTTTCACTTGTAGACGTGTGTGTGTTTCTAGTGGAGGTAGGAACCTTTGCAGAGTGAATTTAGGTCTAAAAACTGGGACATTGCTTTTGTTAACTGCATTTCTCAGTCTCTGTATATGTTATCCATGGATTTTCCTTCATTGGGAATTTTTCCAGTCTCTGGGCCACAGGTAGAAAACCACTGGTATGGACTAAGAAGTAAAGGTGCTATTTTTGTCTCTGTTCTGTATCTTACTACTGCTGCCTAGATGGCTCTCTAGTCACTTGGACATTCTGGATCATTGCCCCTGGCTCATGTGTTCCTTTGTAATAAGTGGTTACTTAAGCCCTTACCTTATGGCAAAATTTAATTCCTTTATACAGATTTTTTTAATCTAAATATGACCACTACTGCATGGCAAGAAATGAGATGAGGTCTTCTCCAGTAAATCGTCTATCTTTGAGAGTAACTATCTGCCATCTGATCAGGAACCACACTGCTTCCTGTAACTTCACACTTACTCATCTTTGCAAAATCATCCCACTGAAAACTGACAGTAGAATTTTGGGTAGTTTTAATTAGTGATAGAAAAAACTATCTTAGGATCTACTAAGATTGCATAATCTAGAGGTGCGCAGCAGTCACCTGTCTTGAACACAAGAATTTCCACCAGTTCACCTCTTTAAAGTCTGTCCTTCACTTACTTGCCCTTTGGACTCTCAGAGGTCTTGTCTGGGCTGGACTTCCTGTCTGGAACCACATGAACTGGGCACCAAGCAAGTGAAAAACCAAGAAATTTCTCCTGCTTTTCTGTTCACCTTCCTCTGATTGCTCCTTCTGCCACCCTCCTACTCCAGGCTGTAGCAGACTTGTGAACCAGACATAGGCAGGAGGGCAGAGTTGGAGAAAATCAGAAGCAAGGAGATGTCCAAAGATGAAGTACAAACATAATTTCAATCAAACCCAACTTGTCTGTTACTCGTAACAAGAATGGATGTATATAACCTGCATAACCTTCAGATATCTTCAGTCATTTCCCCACAACTTAATTCTGAGAGGAATGATGTTTAAATCAATGTGATTAGGTTCAGCTCCTGGCTCTGCTACAATCTTTTTGTGAAACTTTGCCCAGATTTTTATTGTTCCCATTTGTCACCACTAAATGGATAGTGGTAGCTATTTGCCCATTTACAAAGTAAGAATAAAAATTTCCAAAGTGACAGACTTTTTGGCAGTTGAGATTTTATTTAAAACACAATTCTCATTAGATTTTTCCCAAGATTTTGGTTACCAAAAGATGCAGATAAGGGTTTTTTGATATTTTTGAAGTTACTTACAATGATTAGGTTGCTGATCATAAAGAAAGTTGGAAAGCCAGTTAGCGACTCTGTGAATACTGCAAAGCCTCATCTTTAGGCACTTAATGAAGTGGGACTAAGGCTTAGACAGAAATAAATTTCTTGAGCTGTAGGAAAACACTCCATGTCTGCTCATCTACCCCAGGGATCAATACTGGATGAACACTGTTAAACACCTCAATTAATGACCTGGTTGATGGGCCACGGTGAGCTCAGCAGGGTTGCAGGCACTAAACTAGGAGTGGCCGGGTCACCAAATGATTGTGTTGCCATTTAGAGGGACCCCAAGAGGCTGGGAAAATGGGCTCCTGAGCTCAACAAAGCAAAGTCCTGGACCTGGTGAGGAATAACCCCTTGCACCAGTACAGGCCACGGGGTGTCCAGCTAGAAAGGAGCTTGGCAGAAAAGAGCCTGGGGGTTCCTGGTGGGCACCAAATTGAGTCCAGCAAAGGGCAGTGAAGACAATGAAGAGAATTGGAGAATCTTAAATATGAGGGATGGTCGGAGAGAGCACCAAAACAGGTTGCCTAGAGAGGCTGTGGACTCCCCATCCGTGGAGATATTAAAAATCCCAACAGACACTATCCTTGGCAACTTGCTTTACTTAACTCTTCTCCTGGCAGAGAAGATCTACATAATCTCTAGAGGTTCCTCCAACATCAACACTTACATGATTCTGTGAAACAGACGAAGAAGTAACTTGAGTTGTTTTCTATTTGGTGCAGTCTAGGAGAGTAAATCCTTGTAGCCTGGTGGGTTAACTCACTCATGACAATTTCATGTGTCTAAGCTCATGGTGTCCCTAATTATACAGTTACTTTTGACACATATATCTAAAGTCTGTGAGTGTGGAAATGCTTATTGTGATGAGCAGGTCCAAATTTTCATATATTCTCACATTTATTTAGAAAATACATGTGTTAACTTTGAAAAGTTTAAGTTTCTATTTTTTTAGGTACAGTGGTATATTTGTGTGTGTGAACAGTGGTAGACATGCAGAGCTCAATGTGTAAGTATGACCTCTGGGGCGTTCTGCTTTGGCAGGATGCTTCTCCCTGCTGGAATACTTAATCCAGCTATGTTTGCAAAGTGAATTGAGAGGCTTGGATGGAAGGTGAAACAAAGCTACAAAGTATTACAGTTACATGATATTTACTCTCAAGCTAAAGGGCTCTGAACAGGAGAACCCAAGGGATCTTTTTTATGATGAAAGTAACATTTCATTCCAGGGTTTTTGCTAAGCTTAAACATCTCATATCTGAGCACTTTGCAGGCCTTGCTGGTATAATCACACCTGCAGGTGATGAAAAGAAACGACTTTTCGTGTTGAGAATATCACAAACAGATGCTGAATTCACAGCAGATCACAACACACTGAGACTTTGCAGTTTTTACCAAAGAGGACATGAAATTGTTGAGACTACACACTATTATGTTGGAGAAAGCATAGCAAGAATACATATTTTCAACAGTTGTGGAGTTTATTCTCCTAAACCAGCTGAAATCTATATAACGAAATATATCCACTCTGCTAAGAAAAAAAATTACTGTATATAATACACCAAACTTTCTAATTTACATTAATTTTCAGCTAAATGATTGTTAATGTGAATTCTCCAAATGCATATAGTGCAAAGTTTGGTCATACAGGATTATCCATGAGGATTGATCTTGGAAGAGTTGAAACTGAGAGAACAGTTTGGCCACAAAAGAGAAAACTTTGCACTTCCAATCCTAATTAAAGCTGTCTGTTGATGTCAGATTCAAACACAGCTTTTTCAATTCACATTAAGGCTAGTATTGATTTCAGCACAATGAAAGAGAACAGCAAAGGCTCTATTAAAGGAGATGTCTGCTGCACACGTGCATGCATCTGGTTAGGACTTGAACAGTGTAGGGGGTGGAAACTTTGGATCTCAGGACCGGGTGCAGGGTCAGAAAAGCACAGATTGAAGGTGAAAGTCAGTGGGTGATTATGAGGAGACACTAAGGGCTGAAAAATGTTTAAAGAGAAATATCCAAAAGCCACACTAATTTATCCATGCTTAGCCTGTAGTAATAGAAACTGTTGTGCATATTAAATACAAATCTCAACATTCATGCTTCCTGTATTACAGTAAATCTGATACAACTTTTCACAGCATGGTAAATTGCATTTATCGGCATTCCTGTCTCCTTCAACAAGGGGTGCCTTGTTTAATGTACCCATCACAAGAAAGAGGTGAGAACTTAAAAGACTGTTCTAGATTAAAGCCCAGTCTAAATTAACTTGCTCAAAGACACCACCAGTCACCTGCTTCTTGCAGCTTTCATTAAGAAGCAGATCCCTCTTTGGAATGCAGATTTGGTAACAGCTAATTAGTTTATATACCTAATCTTTTACACAGTCTTTCAGGTTATGAAGATAAACTAAACAGGACTAACAGGAAAAAACATCTACAGCTTGCTGATAATAATCAATCCCTAGACATTTCCCCAGCTTAATGTACAGTGAGACATCTTTCAAAGCCAAATACTGTTGGAACAGCTGAAAGAAGCTGCAGAAAAGCCTTGAATAGTGATTCAAATCTGACTATTTTGGACTTAAGTAGAGAAGGGATGCTTACTGTAAGATGCTTTTCAGTGTTGGAACTGGGGGCTAGGAGAGATCAGAGGGGAAGAATGATCCAGGCAATTCCAGGGAGGGAAGAAATAACCTGATTAATCTGTCCTGTTGTGTCATGGCAAGAATGAATGCTGTATTCACCTCTGTGAAGGCAATTTTCAGCTGACTGAGATGTGGATGTGGAAAAACCCATTTACAGTGAAAAAGATCAGAAGAGATTGTTTCAGCTTGTTGTTACTTAGATTTACGTGGCACCAGTCAGGTTTCAATGAACATTCTTGTTATCAAAATATTTTGTTGCTTTAGTCATTCTCTCTTCAGTTACTAAGTTTAAAGGTACTTCCACTCTTGGGTTTAAAAGAAAATAAGTTCTGTTTTTTCAGGGAGTTTTATTTGTAGTTCCAATTGAAGCAAAATCAAATTGGCTTAAACATGACTTGTCTTTTTTTTAAAAAACAAACAAGCAAACAAACAAACATTCTTTTTTTGTATATGCTTAAGCACTCTAGGAGTATGTTTGTGTTTCCCTTCGCACACACAAGTGTTTTCAATCTGAGGAGTTTTACACTTTCAAATTCCTGAACTAGTCCTACTTGCAGGTCTGTATCTTCTGAAAATTTGCTCTCTGAAAAGAACATTGCAGATTTAGATTCAGTGTTGTCCTAATGTGGCACTGAAAGTCAAGAATTTCTGAATTCTTTAGGAATACAAACCAACTCATTAAAAATAATGAGATAGTAAAAATAAAACTGTCAATTATTCTACTTGCTTTGTGACTTGTTAAGTCTACATTTTAAACTTCCTCTTCACAACCAAAAAAGCTAAACACTTTTTTCAAAAATCAAAAGAGGTGCAACTCTAGAGGCTGGCTGTTTTCAAAAGAACAGAATGAGACCAAAAAGCAAATTTGTGAAAATGGAAAACGATGCAATAACAATAAAAATGAAATTGATGGAAGAAAGCTCCTTTGTGTGGCACACAGTTGTGGATGGGTGTCAGCTGGCATTCATTGTATGTGGATATTTTGTTTATTAAGCCAGGAGCACGTGTACAGGAAGGGGGCAACTGATGCAGATGAGGAAGTGACAGTTGTGTGTAAAAATGTGCATTCAATTTGTGCTTTATTGAATGCTGTCAGGAGATGGTTCGGTGAATGGCAGAGCATCTGTCTTTTTTAACATAATTAAATTCTCACTGATTTGCATCTCAGATTTGTTCTCTTGATAATAAGCTGTTCTGCGGATGTGACATCATCCATTGAAACTGCTCGGAACATCACACAATTATTAATATATTATCACTAAATTGATAGTGAATGGTTTTCCAAGACATAAAATGAAGACCCAGATTATTTCACAATAAAAAGGATGTAAAATAGCTAATTACTTGGACTGAATTGCCTGAATGATTTTGTTCTGCACTTTGTGTGTTAAACACTGACAAATGAGGGCAATTAATACAGTACTGAAGTTCAGAGTGTGCAATGTACAGGGCTGAGGGAGGTTATTTCTTCTCCTTGGTATAGCTCTATTTCACAGTCAGTCTCAGGTATTAGGGCCTACCTGTTACCACTTCAGCCAAGGTTCCAACAATATATTTGTCACCATGATTTTATTGTGTCTGTACTGGCCCGTGTGTGCTGGATGTGAGTGACATCCATATGCTGCTTGTGCTGCAAAGCTCATGAGTGCTCGTGAGATCTTCTCCCCTGTCATGTGGCTTTACAGCAAGATGGTCCACATCCCTTAAACTTCACACAGTCTCCAAAACTGAGTCAACAGATTGGTTATTTCTCAAATTTATTAAATATTAAGTATATATTGTATACATGTCCTCTTCTATGCACTGCCTTTCTTTTGCTGTGACAATTTTCTTTAGGTGGGCAGATTTTAGACATAAAACTTCTACTCTAGTCACATAAGTTCTAAATTCAATTTGTCTAAACAAATGCTGTCTTGCCCAAAGAGCTTCTAAATTAGGTAAAGACTCTTTGTTTGTTTCAGAGGGTTTGGTTTTTTGGTGGAGAAAGGAGGTCCTACACTAAAAGTAATTATTTTGCAGTTTCTCAATTACCTAAGTTTTACTTCTGGACATTCCCATCTTGATAGGTCTCATTCTGCATCTGTAGAACTCATGAAATAAATGTTCTTGTGTCTCTTTTGCCTGCTTGGTTTAATCTGGGAGGCCTCTGTGGAGCATATCATGTTCACACAACATCCTTCTATTTCACCCAGAAGTGCCATGGTTAGAATAATCATCCTGTACCCCATTATTTCCATTTTCCAAAAGTATTTGATCTTCCTCACTCCATCAGAGTGCTCACACTAAACTGTAGGATGCCCTGACATAGTGGGAAGCCATTCTTACTACTTTTTTATTGAAGCAACTCTAATTTGTATGGAACAAATGTTTTTCAGTGGACTACAGAAAGCCCTGTTTATCAATATGGAGAAAACCTAGTGTGAGAAAAACTAAAAAGAGAATACCCTGAGTTTCAGACTCTTGATTTACTGAACACTTCATTTTTATTTTCAAATAATCAGCAAAAGAAAGACTAAAACTCAGGTGTTTTTCTTTCCAGCATAACTATTTTGGCTGCTGGGCTATATCCAAGTTTGCTTTTATCCCTTTTCTGACTGGTGCTATGAATATTTAATCAACTCCATGCACAGTGGAGCAGATTCGGCAGGAAGGAATGAAAATTCCATTAATACAGCAGGTTGTCCTACATCTGCTGGCTTGGGGACACCTTGAAGGTGGCAGATGTTGTGGATTCTGCAGACACCCTCTGGAACAGGGTACATCTCTTCTGAAGACTGAAGTGCTGGAGAGGACACTGCTGCTCCTGTGCTTTCTGTCATTTGGGAGGGGGACTTAGGCAGCTTAACAGCAATGTGTTGGGTACTGCATTCCTGGGGAGGGGGTCTGAAGAAATGTTTCCTCTGTCTCAGTAATAAGCCAAACCTGCCTTTTCTGAGCAGTGGATTTCCTAAGCAGCTCCAGCTCCAGCTAGGAATGACTGTGAATGGTGATTTCAGGCACGCATTCACCTCGGGTGCCTGGGGCACAGCTTGAGCTGAGGATTTCAGGACAATGCAACACTTCTGTGTTAGATGATGCCCTGTTCAGCACCACTGTGCCTCTGTGCTTCTCCTGCCCTGACCAGGTGTTTCACAGAAAGATTAGAATCCTAATGAGCAAGTGTTTTCCAAAGATTTCCTCTCTTCCCTCCTGTTTTATTTTTCTTTTTTTTTCAGCTTACAGCATTGTTTTACCTGCAACAAATTTCAGAATATTCACAATAATAAAATAAAATGGTTGCTCGAATGATCAAAATCACTGCCAATAGTATGTGGAGAAAACAAGCCGAGCTTTTAATGCTGCAAATTGAAAAGCACATGTCAAAACACAAATGAAACAGCTTACTAAAGATCACACCAGTTAGGGTAGCAGAACACAGTAATGGTGGATGAAAGGCTGTAAATAAAGAGCTCTGACTTCTGTCTTCCTTGTTAAGCAGCACTTCACAAGACCTTCTGCAGTACTTGAGCTGCACAGCCACAGCAACAGTTGCAGGTACAGTAAAGAACTATTTTGGTCCTGTTTTACAGATGAGATAATTCAAAGCAAAGAGAAGTAAAAGTACAAAAGCAGAGGAGATACAGAAATATCCTTTGTTTCTTTTAGCTCAGAGGCAAACTCTTAACCCATACCATTAATCCCACTACGTGTACGACAACAAGGGCAGAGAAGAGCTGGGATGTGTGGCCATATCCATTTCTGATACTGTTTTATAGTAAACCCAGATCAGACCAGGCTATCTGAGCTGAGTGAACCTCTGCTGAGCGTCTCTGCTCCCATCTAGACGCAATATTGCTCTTTTCCCTTAGTAGCCTCTAGAGGCACTTGAAATGCACTGCCTTCTCCCTCAGTGTTTCAGGCGGTGTCTCATTACAAGGTGATAAATAACTCGCCTGCGGTTTCTGCAGCTCGCTAATACCAGAGACAGAAATAAAACCAGCCAGAGTTTTTCTCCCGATTCATTTTCAACTTAATGAATAGTGAATGGAAATATTTTCTATTAATGAACTTTGATGGAAGCTGAAGCCTGGACAGGATGGAAAGAAAATAGAGAGCCCTGTCACCCTCTGTACACAGTGACACTCTCCACATTCCTCCCATGCAGTCCTACAATTGCCAGCTTTGACGCTCCTGATCCTTTCTTTCACCTGCATCATTTTCTCTTTCTGCAGCCTTGTGTGCTTAGGATGATCTTTCTGAGATAGGTTGCAAAGCTTCTCGCCTTTCTCTGTCTAAATGCCACTTCCATAGTCCTGCTTTCAGGAAGTTTTTTAGCAACAGAGTCTGAAAGAATTAGAAGACAGCAAAGTCTTGTGCTTGACGACGATGAATAAAAACATTGCACTGGTGCAATAATCAGAGCTGCACTTAATTTGCTTGCTGTAGTTTGCCTAATAAATACCTGGTTCTTTGGACTCTCACATCTAATTAGATGAAAATTAATTAGGATAATTTTGACAGACACTGCTGGGTTGTTTTTTCTGCTGACTTATAAAAAGTTGTTATTTTTGCTTAGTTGTACAGTTATGTTTTGCTGTGGAAAAATCTAATTGTCAGCTATTAGTGGCACTGCCAGGAATCACCATGGATGCTGGTTTCCACTTATTAATGGGATTGCTATCTGGTGTTTTCTCTACTCTCATCATTTTTCTCCACTCTCATCAATTTATGTGTCTTTCTTTACACCTCTTATCTTTCAGGCAATCTGCCTTTATTCCTCTCCTGACCTTTCCCTACTGTCCTCAGCAGTTTCCCCTCTAGTCTTGCTTGGCTCCTTCTCCTTCCCTTCATTTTAAGCGCCGGCTCTCTGTCACTATTTGATCCCTCAATAGTGATGCCCTTTTATTCACTGCACTTTGTTTCTCAGTCTGGCACAGTCACACCAGCAATCCAGACTTGGATATCTCCCACATGCTGTTTCCACAACCTTTTTCTAACAGGATCTGCCGGAGGAACAAGACTATGCAAGGCAATGGTATTTCACTGGTTGTTTTATGTGTTTAGTAAGTGTGGAACATTACTGACAACAGAATCTTTGCTGTTGTATAGAAACTTTAGAGTAACTACTGCTTTTTTAAGAGTTACCATTCACAGCAACAGCCACAGCCAGGTCTTTGAGGAGATGAGCATGGGAGGGGTTAGAAGAAATCTTGTGCTTTTCCCCCACAGTCTTGACCAAGGCATTTTATTTGGCTTTACGTAGAAGTTTGAAATTTCAAAATAAAGAAAGAAACCTTCAAAATACCCCTCTTCTTACTCATTTCCACAGTTATTCCATAATAGAATAGTTATCAATGTAATAAGATTAAACAGAAATTGCCTGTATTGAGTTAGATTTTGCTGAAGAAAGCAGCTTGTACCCAAAAGCATGCTTGCTTTTTTCAAGCTGTATCAGCTAATCTAATAAAAGATACCATTTTCACAAAACTCTCTTTGCTTATGCCCATTCCTCTAAATGCTCATTCCTTCTAAATCAATAAATAAAGTTAAGGGTATCTAAAAATAAACTGGGCTTCTTTTGTGGCAGGTTCCCAAGCACACCATGCAAAATACCTTAAGAATCTGGCTATACATCTGCTCAGCACTATTTCATCTGGGAGACAACTGCTAGGAAGAAAACTAAGGCAGAGACAAGGACCTGAAATTCTTTTTTTTTAGAATATAACTTTTCTCACTTTGCATAAAAGACTTATGTATGTTCAGACAGTGAATCCTAGAGCCATGCAAAGTGGTGGGTAAATTGTTTACTGATTTCTTTCCTAAGAGCATAACTGTTTAGAGCAGTACAATTTCACACACCACCTGATACTGCAGATGTATTTCATTCTTGTATGCTTGATTTGTACTGGACATTTCAGTATTGCTGTAAATAAATGAAATGGCAGGTAAAGAGATTACAAGCACATTTCTTCAGAGTACGAGGGAGGCTTTCAAGCAAATATCTCTTAATGATGTGTTCACTAATCCATACTCTTACAGTTAGTAAGACACTATTCCCTTGAAATCCATTCAATGTAATGAAAACATTCATACTTATAGCTAACCTTTCACTCCTCATCTGAACATTTAGGATTCTGAGATGTGGTTCTAATCTTAAAAATGCTTATTCTGTAATTATTTGAATGGAAATCACGAATTCACAATAATTTCCTTTTTTTTTTTTCTTCTCCTTCTTCAGCATCTTAAGTGGAACCTTCTAAGAGAATGTCAGAGATTTTGTAAGTCATTGAAATGGTTCATCCCCAACTGCTGATTTAGTGTCCATTA
Organism: Aphelocoma coerulescens; assembly: GCF_041296385.1. Taxonomy (NCBI): domain Eukaryota; kingdom Metazoa; phylum Chordata; class Aves; order Passeriformes; family Corvidae; genus Aphelocoma; species Aphelocoma coerulescens. The sequence continues at coordinate 19,814,197 of NC_091023.1, read as the reverse complement.
TTTGAAATCAAAGTACTTCTAGGCTTCCATAGAAAACATGAGACCAATGTGGTACTGAGGATGATCTTAAACACCAGGAACTGCAAAGTGCTTCAGAGACCTGAAATTTCTTTGGGTCATATACTGGCTGCCTTGTGGAGTGAGAGAGATACCCACCAAATGACATGGATAGATATTTGGCAGAATATCTCTTAGAAGATACTCTTTTTTTGAACCTCCCTAGCATGCATTGTCCTGTTATCCAGAGATTTTGTGTCGATGTGAGATATGGATGGAGTTTTCCCATATGGATGGAGTCCTCACATATAGTGTTTGAGGTTCTGAAATTCTTTTTCTTCACTGGCTGGTACTTGGAACTCACAATTAGAGTTACGTTTGAGTGCAATAAGTCAGGATTTAAACAAACAAACGAGAACTTTTCATTTTGCATTGAACACTGAAGCTACTTGGTTACTATGAATTAAAAGAGAAATCTACTTTTATCCTCAAAAAAAGATGCTGAAACACTGTTTCCCTTAATATTTCAGCCAAGAGACAAAAAAACCTTTTACAAAACAGCCTGCTTCTTGAAGTTGCTTGTACTTTTTTTCCTTTGCACATGTTCTGAGATAATCAAACCCCTCTGAGAAGGCAGGTTATCAACTCCCCACATGAAGAGCAATCTTATGTCTTTAATCCTTCTTGCCTATGTGAAAAGTAGGCAACCTGGAGGGAAAACAACATGCCTTTTGTGGCATCAGAACCAATCATTTATATTAGTGCTTGAAGATTGGTCTACGTTTTCAGTTTTCTCCAGCAGGATTCAGACTTCTGTGAAGTAGAATGAGCTCAGTTGGGGAAAACATAAGTTTAGAGAGTGTCAGCTGAACATTTTCTCCTTTTAAATCTACCTCAGTGTACAGTAGGAGGAGAAAATTTTCCTTAAAATAAGAGAAAAAGAGTATTTACATTGATATTGTAATTAAAATTATAGCTCTCTCCCAATTTCTCTGTGAGAAACTACCTGGAACCCTCTGGAAAGAGTTCCCCTACATATAAAATAATAAACTGATGCAAATCAAACTTACACTGAATTATACAAATTGAGCATTTGACAACTCCTCTGTGAGAGCTTTCAGTGTTATTGCTCTCAGATTGTGCTTAACTTTAATATAAATGATGGTAAAGTGCTGTCGTGGGTTTTACCCAGTGTCTTCAGAATCTAGGACATTACAATAAAAGAAATGTCTATAATCTGTTTTCTACGTCAATAATAAGCTACATAAATCAATGGAGTTGAGAATTTTGACTGATCTGGGTCTGACCTATACCCAGCACCTGGACTGAGGTCACTGCACTTTACCTGCGTTGTGAGATTTCTGCCAGACTGGGAAGCAAAAAGCTCTAATTGCCTTTTCTTCCCTGGCATGTGACCTGGAAACCTGTTGTGCTGTAAAATACAATACAGACACTGTTTGTGGAGGGGAAAGCCCAAATTACCAGTGCCTATACTCAAGTTGCCTCTCTGCTCCCTGCTCTGTGGATCCAAAAAGCACAAGGCAAGAAAGAAAAAGATGGGTCATGGGTAGCCAGGGCCAGGAGCAGACCTTGTGCTGTAAAGAATCACTTCTCCCATTAGCAGCAGTGATCAGTGGTCAGATATCAGCATTCTCATTAATTCACCCTCTGTCCTGCTCGTTCCTCTGTGATTTGCACTCGTGAAGCAACTCACCAGCCCTTGCTGCACATTCCAAATATGATGTTCCCATTTAACCAGCAAGGCATATGGGGTTCCTTGCATAAACATTGTTAGGTGCTTGTACGCACTTACAAGGCAATAATCTGACTGCAGTTATTATCCAATTAAACTGACAGAACATGACAGGAATAATAATATCAGTGTAACAACTCCAAGGGAGAAGGTGTTAGTCAAACACTGCCTATATCCCAAATACTTTTAAAACTTCAAGAGTTAAGGGGATTTTAATTTTATGCTTATTTTAGGAATTACTCAGTACAGTAAGGTGTAAGTCAGACACCACTGATAAAGTTTACAAACACAGATGAAATCTTGTAATCAAGATTATGCAAAATAAGTCCTGATCAAAGCGAATTTTCTTACTTTTATCTTTTTTAGCTTTTCCAAAAGTGAGTTTTGATCAAAAACAAATGATCAAATAACACAGATTCTGATCCACTCCTATGGCATGAGCTGATACTAATTATGGCATTTGTGACATTTATGTAAGAGTGGAGCTCACAGTTGTGTAAGGGCCAGGCTGACAGTGTGGCATCTGAGATTTTTTTTTTATTGCTGTGCTGAGCAGACCGATTTGAAAGGCAACTGGGTTTGTCCTGGGCTTCCAATTTACAAAGTGTGCTGGAGAGGAAACTGTAATTGAGAAACCACAGTTAGGTGGCTGTGTTTGGATATATCCAGACAGCCTTCCTTGAGGGGAACAGGGAGAATGTAAAGGGAAAGGACTTCCCTCTGTTTTCTCTTGCGCTCTGTAACACAGCACATCTGGTCTACAGGCTCTCAGTCAGTGGAAAAATCCTGAGCTTAGCTGGGAGCTCCCACCTGCTTCACACACTCTGTCTGTGCCCGTGGTGCTGCTGCACAGCACTGCTCCCATAATGAACCAAATTCCTTCGAATCTGCAAAGACTACTCTGGTTTTACGACTATACAACTGCTTCTGTCCTTGTGTTGGACTCTCCCCTCCCCAGGACCTCAAGCCCATCACTGATTCTGAATGCTAAGATCTGGAGCATTAAATGCCACTCTAGACAGGTGCTGGCTTTCCAAAATATCACTCATGCAGCTTTCAAAAGCAGACATGCACTGAAGATGGACTTATGAGTAAAGAAGATACACGCGTTCCTTTATGTATTTAGGACTTTTCTCATCCTCTTAGATGAGTTGCCTGTGCACAGATCGTCTCTGATCCAGTACAATATCTTGAAGAATATGCACAAACATTAAATAAGCAGCTCAATGATACGTAGTAAATGACTATTTGAGTGAACAAAGCCTCAATGTGATGGATTTTCTGGCTTGCAGTGACAGATCTGATGTCATGCTCTATGCTAGAGTAGTTATATTACTTCATGCTGCTGGCACTGAGAGATCCCAAGCACTTCCATCAGTAGGGAAGGCAGGAATAGCTTTGAGAGTAGTGATGTTCCTTACAGCGTTAAATTAGACTGGACCCCTTGGACAGCTGTTTTTGTTGTTTGTTTTTAGAAGACAACTGGGTAGATTTTAGGATTATCTAATTATCAAGAGTGAGACTCAGTCTTTCAAGGAGGTAATCTTAAAAAAGTCTTGTTGGTAACAGGACTTTTTTGTAACAATAAGTGTCTTTGGTTGACTGGTGTAACTTAAGCAGATATTTTGAGACATACAATCACTATATACATGAACTATTACAGACACAGTTTTTGTAAATATTCATGTCTTTAAATCTCCAATGTTCATGTAGTATCAGAATTTTCCAGGTGAGTATTATGTAGGAAATAAACCCTCCCTGTGTCCCAGTCTGACAGAAAGGTATGTCAAATAAATTCTTACTGACAAATCTGCAACGAGCAGAAAAATCAGACTGCCTCTGATTTATTCCAGAGAGCATCACTTAGTTTTTTGACAAAAGCAACTGCTGAGAATGGCTAAGACAGCAAAACATACATATCACCCAGAGACATCAGCACAGTCTACCTGCCCTCTGCTGACTGCTTGTTTTATATAATTCTGCATATTTTTGCATAATGGACATGCTATAATTTCTATGAGTACATTTTCGGTTTGGAGATTTGAAAGCAAAATACCTTCTCTCCCTCTCAGCTATGAAAAGCTTCTTCCAAAGTTGTCATTACCATGAAGTTAGTGCTGGGATATACAATTAGGAATAATGAATTAGACAAAGCAGGTACCAGTGCTGAAAACACACCCAGCCATGAGTGATTGAAGTGAATGCTGCATCCTGTTCAACTGGGAATGCACTGAGGAATGCAGCAGCCTGTCTGCCTCTTGTTTCTGTCAAGATTGCTTGGTTTTCTGAAAGATGTATTCTGAACACAGTCTCTTGAGCTCGACTGAGGAATTGGAGCCTCATTCTTTGGTCTGTCCTACTGCACTGCCATGGGAAATGGTCACTGTCCTCTGCCACCTTCTGAATCCTGCCTGGGAATTGTTTGGAAGACTGCAAGCTAACACAGGGTGAAGGCATGTCAGGGACCATTATGGCAGCCTAAAAGAGATTATTACAGTCCAGCATCCAGGCCCTTTCCCTGACCTTTTACTAGCATAAATATAACCTGTAGGGTAGCAGCATTCAGCTTAATTTCTCAGACATTGTGCCTGGGATTACTGCCTGGAGGTTGTTAGCCATGTTATTATTTTAAAACGAGGCTAGATTTTGAAAAAAGGAAGCTTGAAAGCTCTTTGAGGCTACTTTAATGTAACTATTTTCTAAATCTGAGAGGTGGGAAAACGCTGCACGCTGTGCTGCTTTCTCTGCTCACAGCTCAGGACTGCTCTCCTTGGTGTTTCTGAACCACTTTTAAAGCAGAGAGACAATGTGTTTCAGAAAGATTTAAGGTACAACTGCAGTACACTGGAGCATCAGGATGAAGAGGCTGCAATGTTAAGATTTGTGATAGAAAATGTAACTTGTACATTTGAATAAATTGCTGACCACAAATTGGTTTGTGTTCTAAAAGCATGAATTTGTCAGACAAATTGTTGCTTCGTGGGGGACTGCTGGAGTTTTCTGTAGATCAGCCTCACTCACATATGGCACGGGCCTTACTGGAATTGCAAATGCCATGTTTCCTTCAGGCACTGACTCTTGAAAGAGGGAAGGAAGTGACTGAATCAAAAAGGCAGCATTATTGAGTAGGATTCTGGAGTCAGTGGATGGCTGTTTGCATAACCCAGCAACAGGCACTTCATTGATGCAGTAAGGGGAATAGTCTGCATTTGCTCTCACAAGGAGCCTGCTGATTTCCAAGGCAGCTAGGGACCTAATTTAGGTACTGAAATTCAGGTATACAAGTTCTGATGTGTTTTACCTCTCAGTCTGCTGTGCAGAATTGAAAAGTGACTTCTTTCTGTACCTTTTATCATTTACAAGACGGAGATAAAACTACTGACCCGATTCCCAGTGACATTCTGGAAATAAGTGAGAATTGTTTAAGATACTCTACTGATAAAGCCTTACACGTGTAAGAAGGACAGCAGGTACAGCACTTGTCTCTGCAGCACCTCAGGGCCCCTGGTGACTGCACACCAGCCTCTAACCACACCTGGGCTCCCCCTCTGCCACTCATTTCTTACTCCCATCAGCATTTTAAGGCAGAGCCCTTTGACCACTGTCACATCTGCCCTTCTCTGCCTGTGTATGAATGAGATTTAGCGAGTACCTATTTTTTCTGTCATTGCGGTGATAACAGTAAAAATGGAAGAATTAAAGGCACTGAAAACTCATATATGTAACATAGCCACAGACCAACAAAACCAGTGAGGGCTTTCTTCTGATCCAAGGGCCTGAGTCCCAAAACAACTTGGAGGAGACCACAGGGTAGTGTAGCCAGGCCATGTCTATAAATCAGCAATGGTGAAATTTTGCAATAATTTCCCTGTTAGGTACAACGTAGCTTGAGGGTCCCCATGTATTTTTTAAAAGACACTAAATCTTACGTGACTTTATTTTTGTTGCATGTACGTGTGGAAAATGAGCAGACCTTTGCAGTTCACTGGTGAGTGCCTGCAAACCTGGGAGAAATGGAGTTACAGAGATTCTCTCTGCAGCTTTCTCAAGCTAATGCCTCGCCTCAACTTTCATTTTGTTTTTCTTTCTCAGTATCTCTTTGCTCACTACTGCCAGACAGAAAAACAGGCTGAAGCTCACTAAGATGAAGTAGCTGGGTCACACTGCAGAAAGTGCTGATGTGAGCTGTTTCTTAACAGGTTGAGCTGTTTTCCCACATAACCCTGTGGATGTGCTGAAACAATAGATTTTTCTTAGTGTATGTATGTATATGCATCTTGGACTAAAGCTATGGATGTACAGAATAATTTTTAATGGTGGATTTAGTATTTCCTGTCCTATGCCTTAAAAACAAAGTAACTGGCTATATTGCAATAGCTAATAATTCCCACTGTTTTGAGGTATTATTTCAGATTATATCAAAGGATCCAAGAGGAGAATGTGCCAGGCATCAATGAATTTAACCACAGGATTTATCTCTGCCAGATGGGTTGGTACTGTCCCTGAGGTGTTTTTATAAAGAGAGGAACTAAGGCACAGGGAACCTCAGAAAACAGACTATATTCACAGGCACAGTAAACCATGTGTCCAGTAATACCCACTCTTCAAACAACTTGGGTTCCCCATAAAAGATCTTTTGTGTATGTCAAGCTGACAACACACCAATAAATATTGGTATGAAATGTTGATTTACTGTTGATTTGCTAACTCTGTGGTCTGTATGGGGTAACGTCCAGCATGACACTAAAAGTTCAAGTTCAAAACTTGAGAAAGTTAATAATACTGAAGTCCATACACAGAGAAGAATAATTTTTAGAATTGTTTTGGAGATGATATTCTGGTGTTTGCTGGTAGTTTTGCATTAATATCGTAGATCTCCTTAAATTTTATTTTTCTGGTTATGTATATAAAAGTACATATATAAATAAAAGCTTGCTTTTCCAAAACGCACTTAGAATTTTAGCCTTAGTGATTACCTTTGGTGAAGATACAGCTATTGATTTTCTGGGGACAAGAGTACTCTTATTATGTAGAGGTTACAGTCCTACAAATTTTCATAACAACACAAAATATTTTTCCATTATAGGTCTATTAGGAAGTGAGAATGGAAATTTTTTTGCAGTCCCTTTCTGTGACCTTCCAAATGATTCTGTTTAATCCTGCATTTCTCTGCCTGAAGCATTAGTCATAAAAGTTGCTATTCAGAAAAGTTCTTTGCTTCTTCTATATCCAAATGATCTAAACTTCATATGAAAATAGATTTTGATTGATTTCTCTAGTTCATTCTTAAATGTACCATTGGAGATTAGTCACAAAGTTAAAGCCACATTTTCCAAGTAACTGAGGCTGCAGGGCTGAGTATGTTCAAAAGTATATTGGTTGGAAAAGGTTCCTTACACAAACAGCTTTATTCCCCACACAGCTCACATTATCTTCCCAGTTCTACAAGAAAACTTTATTCTTTAAATACATTTCATATTTTAGATAAAGCAAGAAATCTTTCAAGACACTTGCACTTCATATTGCTGTACTGACAAAATATGTAGGGATTTATTTTAAGAAGTTTCAGACCGGTGCAGCCTCTGCAGTGTGAACTGCAGCAGTTGTGGCCTTGCCCACTCATTGCCATGAGCTCGATGTGCAGATCAATGCCAACGACCAGAAAGTTCCCCCAGCTGCAGATTGGCAAAGAGAGTTCACTGCTCAGTGCTGGCATGTTTGAAAAAGTGCTTGTCTTCCTTCTGGCATCTGCCCATTCTAATTTTTCTTTAGTGCATAAAGCGTAAAATATACAGGATCCACAGCTTCAAGTGAAAAGATAAAAGGTCATGTCTCATGGCAGGGTGTTCAAGCTATTTTGTTGGAGCCATTGGAAATTTGTTATTTCTTTCCACTGTGTAGTCACTGTTTGATGTATTGGTGAGTCTCAGGCACTGAATTAACTCCAGCTCACAGTCACTCCATACAGAAAGCACTTTAGACACTGTTTTTTGTGGGAGGTGATGGAGTGAAAGTGGAGTATAAGTATTTAAGAGAACATGTACTATTACTCAGTAAAGTGATTTTTTTTAAGAACATCTGTGTTTTGTTAACTCGCACGCAGCCATGAGCAGCTGGCTCTGACCGAGTTACGCAGGGCAGCCTGGCAGAATCCAACAAGTCTGACATACTGGGAATCACAAATACCTCACAGGCTGTCTGGGTTATTAACATATCCCATTCAGTTTCTGTGAAAACTCTTCAGTGTAACTTGGTATGCTGAGCTGTCAAAATGTTATTTAAATAACACTGAGGGATGGCAGGTTGTAGACAGGCCTCCCTTAAGCAAAACACCTGGCACTCAGTAGCTATTGATAAAGCTTTAAATTATTTTATCTTCTAGCAATTCAATTTCCAGTATTTTTAACTGTAATTTCACACCTAATTGTAACAAAGTAAGCTTTAAAAAGAAAGGGATTCTCTTTCCCTGGGAATTTCCAGGTAACAATTGACACTGTTCTCCCCGTGGAACTGTTCCTGTGACCCCCAGCTGTAGCTGGTCACAGGGCAGGACACAGACTGACCTACACTGTGCCCAGTGGGGCAGCTGGGCTGCCAAAGCAAAGTGTCAAGCATTAAGGAGCTCCTCCATCAGCTTCCAAACAATGGCTCAACAGGCACAGAAAGAACAACACTTCTGCTGAGTACTTAGGGGATCCAGGGAAATCTTAAATCAGCAAAATTACATTAATGCCACCTCCCAATGAATCCAGTTTGCCCTGACAGTGAACTGGCCAGAATTCTTGTCTGGGGTTTCACTGCTGGCATTCCCAGCTGAGGGGATCTGAGTGGATGTGGTCACACAGTGAGCAAAATAATATGTTTTGATTAAGACTCATTTGAATAGCTTTGTTTTGAGTAAATACAGCTGCAAGGGAAAGGTGCAGGCACACAATCTTGTCGGTGAATTATTAAGTATCAGCTTTTGCTGCTGGATAAATACAAATAAAGTACTTGGGAGAAAAAAAAAAGTTGCTGGTCAAAATGTTAGAAATTCAAGGTAAGGTGCTGCTTTAGCGAAGTCAGGCTGACAGCATCCAGGCAGAGATTCATTGCACTGAGGTCTGCTGAGTCTGTTCTAAATAAAACAAGTAGGGTTTGCCTCATGAACAACTGGATTCATCTACTGAGTCCCTGCAGAGGGATTTTTTTTTGTCTTTGTATTGTCATGAAGGAATAATAAAAACATCCCTTAAGTCCTAATCCAGCATTAAAAATATATGGTAGATGTATTTCAGTTTGAATTAACAATACTGAAGAGTTTCTATGAAAGGAACAAAATGTCATACTGTGTGAAATATATAAGCTTCTGAAATTCAGTATTTCCCAGCTGACTAGTCCACATAAATATTCAAGCATTTAGAAATGTATTTTTCAGGCAAGGTCACTCTATTTTTGTTTTACGTGTACACAAAACATTTCCAAATCAGTGCATTTCATTTTGGTATTAGTTTCACAGAAATTACCACTATTTATGTTGACAAATGAGAAGGGAATTAACCCAAGAAACCGATGTCTTCGTGGAGTTCACAGGACAGAGATGAATCCAGAGAACGCAACTGGAAAGCATGAAATATTGCTTGAAGTGCTGGGAGTATTGGCTTGGCTATCAGAAATAAAGCAGTGGCAGTGGGGGATATTGTATGTAGTTTCTCCTTTTCACTGAACAGGGAAATGAGAGGTTGGTGGTGGAGTCAATGCTTCTGCTATTCTGGCCTGTGTTTATCACTACCTTGATTTACCATCACGGTGCAGTTTTCCCCTTTCAGCCTCCCTTTGGTCTTTTCTTGGCTTCCAACACTCTCCTGGAGAGAGGATTGTCTCCAGCAATGTAGGGTAGTCTGTTCAGTGTCTTTAAATATTGACTATTCTTCTTCCCAAATAAGGACACATGCTAACCCATTTCTTTCACTGACAAGAACAACTTCCTTGTCTTTTGCTTCCATTCTTAGTGTGGGTAAAAATGGTTCTTCCATGTATTGCAACTGGTTGAATAACCTTATTACCTTTCCATGTAAAAGAGAGGAGCTTCTTATCTGTAGCCTTGTCCAGATCACTCTTAGTGAGAATTGTTTTCAGGCTTAGAGACTGTCACTCCCTGTTGTGTTAATTGGACTGTAAAAACTCTCATTGCCAGGAACTTTCTGAGAAAATGCCAAAATAGATGTATGATTTAACTACCTCAGATACACACTTCTGACATACAAGTGAATAGATTTTAAATTTTCTCTACACAGCAGCTCTCCTGTTATGTGACCCAGCTGTTTTTTCTAAGAGGTGATCATAATTCCCTCCCACAAGACTAAAGGTGAAATCCTGGTTCCTCCAGAGGCAATGGACACTTTTACACTGTAAGATCATTTTGTGCCACATAGAACAAGAGGCTGCTGATACCTTGAGGGTTTTTCCTCCAACTCCTCCAACTGCCACTTCTATCCACTATAAGAGAACTGGAAAACAGCTGGGAACAAGATGACACTTCTGGCTGATTTTTTCATGTGCTTATTTACATAGGTCCTGAGTTAGCTGCAACTCTTCATGACTATAAATATAATTTCAAGCCTTTTCATTACAGTACAGCTTACCTAAGAATTCTAAAAATATTATCTGCTTTATTATATCACTCTAAGGTAGTTTCTAATGTATTGTGTGTGTGTGTATGAAAGAAATATGTTGCTGATGCTAAGAATACTTTGAACAGTCCGGAGAATCACTGCTGGAATACTTTGAGCAAGTGATAATAGGTTCCCCATCACTTCAAGCTTAAAATAGATGCTTTTCCAGAGTATGTGCTGTTCCCATTCAAATGGTGATCTTGAAGATCAATTGTGTCAAGTGTGAAGTCCATCAGCTTGTATTATGTTACAGTTCATATGGCATGTTAATAAATTGAACCTTCCAGCCTCAAAATCTGTCAAGGTGCTAGAACACAATTTTTTTTTTTTTGTAATTTCAGGTGTGGTCCAAATGTCAAAAGCATTTGCTAGTTTTGCTATTAGTTGTGTACCTCAGTGTATGTTTATTTAGAGTCTTTTCATTGGTACAATGTCAAAGTTCAATGGAAGCTTCTGCCTGGTTTTGTCTCCAGCAGCCACTAAACATTTGTATATAGGTGAAAACTTAAACTAGTAAAAATTTCTGTATGATCAGCTTCATTTTTCATTTTTCCAGGAGGCTGAGGTTCTAGAGTAGCTAGTATGTCCTCATTTCCCTTACAGCTACTGTTAAATTGGATTAGAATTTAATCTGGAACTCTTTTGTGTTTCCTTCTTTCTCATTTGAGATCAACCATATGGAAAATCATAAAATAAAATACCTTGCTTGCAGCAATGAAATAATTTTCAGTAAAAAGGAAAATAATGAAGCAACTTTACTCAGTGACTAAAATTCTTCAAATGAATTACAAATGATATCTAAATGAAATTTTAGAAGAGGTTGTCTAGACCTACTGAAAAACAACATGTTATGTGAAGCTCTACTGTAGCAACACTCTACCTCTCAGCAGAGTAGAGCAGAGTACCACTCTAATCAAAGAACAGTTCGTTCATTCATTCTTCTACATGTCAAATGACTGACTTGAAAAGAAAACCCTCCATGATAATGAATGGTATGAAAAGGAAAATACTGAGCAATATTTTTTTTTTTTTTTGTAACAAGCAGTAATTTGCAGCGAGAGAAACACGGGTTTGCTCTAGAGAGTAAACCACAAGTAAACAGGAAGTGGTGGCTGAGGGCTGGTTTATGGCACCCTTACTCCAAGAAAAATCTTACTCCATTAGCAGCACCATTAAATACAGCAGTGCTACCCATACAAAAAGCTCATATTCGTTCTTTTAGGTTGTCACAGTCTGATGCTACAGGAATATCGTTCGTAAGACAGTGGTGAAATGTTTTTCCATCGCTGCTCATCTGCACATTCATAATACATCACAAATACCTTTTTTCTTTTAGCTCTGTATCTATTCTTGGCTATGAGGTTTTGATACAGAATTCATACAACATCCTGCATCCCTGATGTTTTGTTCCTACCGCTCCCCAACTGTAACTGTCTGCATGTTCCATTTCGTTATGTACATTTACGTACCAACGTGGTCAAAAGGTTAATACATTGCAGGGGAGGAGGAAAGGGCTCCCAAAAGGTTATGAAGTCCTTCCCTAAGGACTTCACAGCAGCCATTATACCTATATTCCTTTTAGATGGTAATATTTGGCAACACAGCTGCATGCTTAAATTATTAGATATGCAATTTATATTCCCCTTGTTTGCTCTCAAAGGCTCGCTGTTCTGAACCAATGTCCTGCGCGGTGACAGAAGATCCAGATCTCACTGCTCAGCCTCTGAGTGTCTGGGAATGACCCCCTTTTTCCAAAGGTGAGAAAACATCTGATTCCTGCACCTTACAGTCTCTCCTGAAAGCTGCCTGTTCCTGACTCCCATTTCCATTTAGTCTCTTTACGACAAAATACAAAATCCTCTTAACCATTTTTTCCCCTAAACTTACCTTGCAGTATTTTGGCAGCATATTAGCTTGCACTGGACTTTCTTCCCTGGAGCCTGGCATCAGAGTCCAAATGAGGTCATTAATCTAAAAAAGTGGAGTGGTCTCATCCTAGCCCTGGTTCCGGAGGGCGCCGCGCTCGGTCCCGTTCCAGTGAGCTCTGCAGCCTGTGCTGAGAGCCAGGCTCGGGGCTTCCACAGCAGGACTGCTAATGGTCAGGAGTGCACAGCTTGAGCACTGCTGTGTCAGTAGCAGGAAGCTTTTACTGTGCCTGGGTTCCTGTCAGTGCTACTAATTCAATCACTTACATATGCAATAAATTCACATGAAAAATTAACAAACACCTAGCCAGCAGCAGTGCCCTCTGTTCATTCTCTTTTTCCTAAAAAAGCTATGTAGCTTTCTCTTAAAATGATTGGATTTAATGGTTTATTTCAGCATTTTGTGAAAAAAACCATTCCTTTATTTCTAAATAGCATCTCAATATTAATCCATGACATTATTTTATTTAGCTTTTATTAATATCTTCCATCAGGTTCTCTTCTAATTACATCTGTATCATCCTTTGAACTGAAAGGGACTGTGCAGATGTCAGGGTGGGGTACAGCTCAGCAGCTTGCAGTGATCTATTCCACTCAAGATCTATTTGATTTGATTCTATTTTCCATCTCTAAGATCCACTACAGATAATTTTTGGTATCATTAGTAGTAATAGCTCTAAAGGCAGTGCAGCCTAATGAGGAAAAAAGAACTCAGGACTCCTTTCTCCTCCTAAACAAGAATCCCTAGGGAATTGAGGTCCAAGTATCATCACATCTTTCCTTATTATCCTTTTTGAGAGACTGGTGATCCTCCCTGGAGAGCTGGTCTGGGATTCTACAAGCAGTAGCCTACAGCTCAGTCAGTCTAATGACAAAAAACTGTGTTCAGAACTCACAACTTAAAGCAAAAACTGTGGTCTTTAACAGCAGGTTTTGTTGAAAATGTCTTTCCCAACACAGCTTGAGAAAAGAGGGTGAAGTGAAAGTACACATCCTCTGCCCATGGGGCAGGCAGAGATTCATACCAGCTGTTAAAGCAGCTGGTGACCACAGTGATATTTAGGATGCCTTTGGCATATTCCTTCTCCTGTAGAAGTACTCCAGCCACTGGGGCCAGGTGTCAACTGCCTGGCCCCTCTCCCAGCTGCTTTTTGACACTGTAATAAACTGAAAATCACATGGGCAAGGATGTGTCCCAAGTAATATAAAGGAATAAATCTTAAATTCCGATGTCCACCAAAGTGTTTCCTCCGAATGCTGTTATGGAGATTAAAATATCTTAATTCTCTAGAAAATGCCTCTTTCTGAGGCCTTTAGCTCTTTCATCAGATATCAGCCTTTGAGAAGGTTATCTCACTATGTTCTTCAAAGTTTCCAGTTGGTATGTGTGCTTATTACCGTGCTAACATCCCTTCCATGCTCCACGTAGTGTGCTGTGTTGTTTCTGACAGTCCCCCCTTTATGGCCTTTTTCTTAAGAGTTATTCAAACTGGTTCTCCTTTGAATGAACTCTTCTGCTTCATACCTTTTCACAACTCTGTATCTTGAAAAGCCACTTTGAATATCTATATCAGTACAGTAGCTGGTTTTTTGCAATTGCTCAATACCAGTCTGTTCCTTTCCCTCTTATAATTATGATATTATGTGTTATTAGACTTAGAAAGCCACTCTGAAGCCAAATCACCTTATTTTAGAAAAAAATGCCAGGGGTAATACATTGTAATTTTTCTGCATTATATGTGAAAAATGGAGAAACCAGAATAATCTTTCACTGTAAGCAACAGCAAATCCAGTAAGGTCAGCTTGCTCCTGAAGACTCTGCTAGTGTGGCCCAGTGCAGCAAACTGATTTGTGGAAATCAAGAGGGGCCTCACAGCGCTTTTCCATTGAATCTATTTCTTTTGTTATGGATTTGGAGTATAAACAGTTATGAGGTAATGCACTGAATGAATTGCATTACAGTTGATTAGCCAGGCATAGATGGGATTAGACTGGGACACAGTGATGCAAAAAGATTTGTTGTAGTTTTACAGAACCAACGGATAAAATCACATGGGGTTCCTGTGCTATCTGCTAAAATACATGTTCAACCAGCTCTACTCCTAAAACTCTGACCCCTCGCTCAGCTGCTGAGCCTGGCTCAGAATGGGATTTCCTCCTCCTCAGTCCCTGTGGTTGGGGTGCAGTCATGCCATCCTGCCTCCCTTTCCAGTGCTCTGCTCAGGACGCTCCTGACTGGACTTTGCTTCAGAGTTCCTCTGTTGTTTTTAGTTTTCCTTACCCACACAGGGTTCTCTGTCACTGTGGTACTCATCTGCTTCTCTTCCCTCCCATGAATCACTGTTCTATCCATGTCTTATCAGCAATACCCCAGAAGGAAGAATTAAATTTACTTGGCCAGGTTTCCATGTTTTGAAAAGAGCCCTCTTGAATTTGGGATTGCATTATTGGTATGTATTTTCCAACTCCCCTACTAATTCAGTTATATGGAGGGCACTGAATCCTGTACCATGTACACTTTAATTTCTGAGTGACATCTGGCAAAAAGTTTGGATTCAATATAAAGGTTATTTTTAAGAAGACTTTTCATTTTTATAAGAATAAAACATTGCCTTAGTAATTAAAAATAAAAGTGCTCTCCATAACTGGATGAGCATTTGCTTCTATATGTTTTAATACATCTGGAGAACATCCTATAACAATGAAAGTGCTTTTATTCCTGTGTTACTGATAGAAACCAGAAGCACAGTGACAATAAGTGCCTTGGACAGTAAGTCCAAGTTCCTATAGGAAATCTGTGGCAATAGCCAAGCAGGAAGTTAACTCCAGATCCCTCTGTAGTTCTGCCATAACCATTGGAGGTTACTCATGGACCCAGGAAGTTACTGGACAGACCTTGCATGTGCCACATACAAACAGAGTGTAAAGAGTTATAAATCCTCAGAGTTTAGCCTGCTTCTGTACCTCGTTTCTCTGTGTTTGCAGAATGAAGATATCCCTTTCTAGGCTACTTTGAGGCAAGGAATAATGCTTCCAACTGTGAAAGAGTCTTAATAAAATTCTGACTGCACTGAAATTAATGGTATCTTTATCATTGATTTCACTAGAACCGGGATTTCAGGATTTCACTGGATCGGCAATAGATAAATATTGAGCAGCATCTTTGTAAATGAATCTTGCAGTATATGAGTAGTTGCTGCCATGGTTCTCTGCTAGTGCTAAGTATTAATAAGAAGGTGACACAGAACAGAAATCTGCAATGGATTTCCTCTGGAAACTATGCTTCTCATATTTCAGAAATTATTTTGCTGTCAATAAACACAAATTCTGAGGGACTGCACAAAACTAATGCTGCAGAGAAACAAATGGTAACCAGATACACTAAATAACTGCTTCTCCTCTTAGTTAGTGAGAACCTGTAAACAAAAGTCAGAGCAGAATTAAATGTAATGTTTGTGACATATTTATTTTTCCTTTATGAAAATGATTTGAGGAGAAAAAAATCACAAGTGCAGTTGAACTCCTAAGCAGTGATTCTGTTCTTTTCCAAGACATGTCAGCTATAAAGAATCAAAAAAACCCATGAAAAAATTTAGAAAGAAAATTGTCTTTGACTAGTAAACCTAGAGTATTTTTCAAGTATCTGCAGTTCTTTGATACATGTGTATTTAATTGTCACAGCTGAAGTGGGAATGATAGTTCAGACATCATCTCTATGGTTTCAAAATAAAACAGACACCAGATTGTGTTATGTAAGTTTTTACCTGCAGATGAGTGTAAATGTTTCTACTGCACTCCTTGCAGACTGTTGTCCAAAAGAATGTGCAGTTGATGAAACTACTTTCTTGTCTGAAATGCTAGATGGGACTTTAATTTGTAGAACTCTTTGTTTTAGCAAGAAAGACCAGAAATCAAAGACAGCCTGCTGGCAGTGATATACTGAAAGCACCATGCAGACATCAAACTCATCATAGCTGAAAAATAATGTTGTTTATTGTGTATTAGTGTAAGCCAAGAATTCTATTTCCTTGTTAACAGAGCTGTATAAAAGTCATTAAAAACCTTACTAGTCCTTTGTTTTGTATTTGCAGATATGGGAACACTCTGTACATAGGTTTTAGCCTTTTGCTAAACTCAGGTTTGATATTTGTGGTCTCTCTAGTCTGTGTCTATCTTGTCTGGTTGGCCACATCAGTAATATCTGCTCTCAAATTCAGCAAATGACACACAGGATGGAACTCAAGCATGTCTGTGTGCAAAAAGGAATAGTAAGTACTTGCTTGTAAATTCACAAAAAAATTGCTCTGCTTGGTGCTTAGCAAATATACCGAATCTATATGCAACAACCTGAATACACAGTTTTTCTGTGATGATTAATGAGTCTGAGTTAATTATCTGGAATTTTATTTGCAATTTTATTTCTGGTATTTGTCAGTGACTACTTGATAAAAAGGTAGTAAAATTTGGTTTCTCTTTGACAACAATAAAACACTTTGGAAATAAACATTCATTTTTTGTGCAATGGCAGGAAAAAGTACCCTTGCTCAGTAAATTTAGTGATACGCTTTTGCATATCTTTGCCTAGCCAATATCCAGTGATCTCACCTATTTGGAAAGTCTTTTGCTGGTGTGACTCTTGAAATTCTAAGATCTGAGTAGCAGAGTACACTACAGCATAGAACTGATTATGACCAAGAGCTGCAAGGCTGTAATGATATTATCAGATTGTGATGGAGTGTTCAGGGACATCTGTCTCCCTGATACATTGTGGGATGCAAATTACAGATACAAGATGGGACAGGAACCCCAGAAATCAGATCCTGAAATACTTTTATGAGCCTGAATCAATTCAGAAATAATCTTCTGACTCATTACAGGGACAGAGCACTGACTCTAAGATGTGGCTTTATGATCCCTTCCAAAAGAACAGTCCAAAGTGAGTTCAGTAGTTTTCCTGACTAGGACTGCAAAACAGAAAACTGAGTTCTCTTATTTAAGACCACATGCTCTAAATAATAACCAATGCATTTGTTTTTGGAGCTCAGGAGAGAAAAGTGAGCCGGTGGTAATATGAAAAAAAGCTTAGCCCTGGCTCATCTGACATCAGGGAAAATATCTTTGCTGGTTCTGATGGGTTCTAGTTTATATCCTTATGCACACAAAATTTGGTTATTATTGAAATAAATTTAATCCTCCTGTTACACAATGTTGACACAGCTGGTGATTTCCAGCCCCCAGTGCCCACTTGCAGGAACATGAATAAGAGATACTGAAAGGCTTCAATGTCTCTAACATGAAACATTGAGTTTAGCTGTATGGGAGAAATACATTTCCTCTGATTATGAAGGTTTTATACAAAGCAAAACCATGAGTTCAGATGAGTGGGAGACTTGATAAGAAAGCTGGCAGAGAGAATATTCAAACTTTAGAGCTCAGGTCGACTCAAAATGATGTCTTGGACTAGGCAAAGTGGCACTAATTTGTCACTGCTTGTGTGGGTCTCTTAACAGGAGGTTAGTCACACTGTGAAGACAGTCAAGCCCTCCACAGCTGTAACAGGAAGATTTTTGACTTCTCAAAGTTCAGTATTTAGGTCTTTCTGAACAGGAGTTGGGGTGTGTTTCTGCTGAAGTCAGAGAAATTTGAGAAGGCAACTTCAGAAGATGAGTTTGAAGAGGCCACTGAGAGGGGACCTCACTCATTTGTACAAATATCTAAAGAGATGGGGTCAAGAGGATGGACCAGGCTCTTCTTGGTGGTGCCGAACAATCAAACAGGAGGCAACAGGCAGAAACTGATGCACAGGAAGTTCCACCTGAACATGAGAAAGAACTTCACTGTGCAGTGACCGAGCACTGGGACAGACTGACCAGAGAGGGTGTGGAGTCTCCCTCACCAGAGATACCCCAGAAGGATCAGGACACAATCCTGTACCCTGTGCTCTGGATGACCCTGCTGGAGCTGGGAAGTGAGACCAGATTATCCACTGTGGCCCCTTCCCACCTGAACCATTCCATGATTCTGTTAAGACAAGGAAGGTGCTGTTCCTGGGTTACTGAGGTTCAGTCTTCTGGTCTCATAGGCAGCATGCCATACCAAATCTCTCAGAAACTGACTGTGTTTCATCTTTAAAGTAATTCATTCTTTTGCTTCCACTATTCCAGTTGGAAGGCTATTGGAAGTCTTGATTGCTCTAATGATCAGAAACTTTCTTCTAATTTCCAACCTAAATTTATTCACAGCTGGTTAATATCCATTTGTTTCTGTGCCAGTTTTGTTCTTAGCTAATTTAGGTTTTTCCATATCTGGTGTTTATCTCCCTGATGCATTTACATGCTGTGATTATGGTCCTGCTGAGCTGTCATTCTGCTCAATGAAATAAGCCAAAATCTTTTGGTCTTTTCTTGTAAGATAGACTTTCCCTTCTCCTTGATCATCCTTCTTTGGACCTGTTTCCATGCCTCTCTTCTGTACAAGATTCTCAACTGAAAATCTGCTACTGGCATTGTCAACTGGCACTGATATTTTCCTGACTATTCTGGAAAAAACTCTTCTAAAACTAGAACTGCATCTGTCTTTTTTATGGATGTATTTTATCGACAACTTATAGTCATTATGTATGTGCAAGTTGTTCTTCTCAGTAATTTCTATATTATAGTCCATGGCTTAGGGTAGGTTTTTTGTTATTAATGATCAGCACTATACTGTAGTGTTAAATGAAACTGTATTTTTATTGTTGAAGTATAGACAGGTTCCTCTGTAGAGTGACCGAAACTCAGCAGTACTGAATCTTTCCCAATATTGACAATGTTTTCCAGCACTGAGTAATCAACAAATGCAGTCACCATTTTCCTGTTTCTGCTACATTTATGGATGAAACATCATAAACAACCACTTCCAACAGTGATCCACAAAAACCTTCCCTATTAAATTTTCCTCAGGCTGACAGTCCTTCCTTTAATGCTCTATTTTTCATTTCCCCATGAATGAGTTTCCTGCCCTCTTTACAGATTTACTGCTATTCTTTACTTTCTCCAGCTTCACTAATAATTTCTTTTGTAACACCATAACTAATGCTTACCAAAGGTCATATAGATCAAGTCAGTTATACCTCCCTTGCCTAAAACCCTGTTATGATAACAGAAAATGCTGTCAGGTTAGTTGGACATTATGTCCTCCTGATAAATTCAAATAGCATTTCTTTCTTTCTTTTTTTTTTTTCTTTGTCTAGGTATGTGTAGTTTTCCTTGAAGTCTGTTCCCTAAAACCTTGGAGATTATGGATAGCCATATGGATATCCGGGCTGTTAGCTGTCTTACAACTTTTCTCACCTTATCTTAAATCTCGTATATTTTCTGTTGTTCTGTTCAGATTCATAACAAGAATATATTTTCTTGTTATGAATAAGAAAATATAACATATTTTATACCAAGTCTCCATTTAATATAACACATTTTTAATAGCTGAAGAATTCAAACCCTCTTAAACATTTTGGGTTTGCACCATAAATTAGTTTATCCATACTACAGATGCCACTTTGAGTATGTTTTGCTCCCCTCCCCCTTTTCCATCAGAAAACCAAAAAACTTCCAATGATTAATATACTTCTAAGATCTAAATAACCTTTACTTTAGGCAGCTTGTACTTTTCCCTTCTGCCTATGAGAAACTATCTCCATTCCCTGTGTATTCTCCATTCGCTGTGTTAAGGCATAACCTTAACAATTTAACAATTGAAAATATTAGTTCTGAAGCTTCTTACAGAATTTTTGCCCATTTTCTTCGGGTCTAGGTTCTTAATATGACCAACACCTTTGGTTTTCTGTCTTCCCTGAACAGCATGTAATCTTTTATCGTGAGTGCTCCAGGGATTACTGCTCTTTCACTATTTCCACGTAGTATCTAGCTGTCTTCTAATAATTCAGATTTCTTTAGTTTGCACAGGTTCAGGCAATTCTATGCATCCCTTCCATCTGTATATAACTTGCCACGTTGTGTGCATTACCTGGATTGAGTAGAGTGGTAATATTAACAATGATTTCTACTGTTCAGAACAAAACCAGCAGCCACTTACTTCCTAGTTTCCATTCTTTAGCATTGTTTTATCTGTTGTACATCCTAATTTTCCCACTTTCTTTTATCTATCATTCTTTCTTGTGTTCCTTTTTCAAAGCCTTCTTAAAATTGTCCTGGTTCTTGAAAGCAGTGTTAGACAACATACAGCAGGAGATGAAAGATCTCATGTACATCTCAAGCCTGCAACTGGAAAATTATATTCCTTGTTAAACTTCCATGAATGACAACAGAAATAACCTGTCACTTTGATGAGACACGTCAAGCTGTATTTTTTATTTCATTAATCACTTCTGTCACATTTCTGTCATTACTCCTATGACAATGGTGTCCAAGATCATATTGAAGAATAAGGCCATCTTCTACCTAACATAAATAAAATGAATCTGTTCTTTTGTGTAAAATATCTTTTTTTTTTTTTCAGATATTCCTATTAAGATTTTAAGAGGCTCTGACAGATTACTATCATATAAAAATGTGATGTTTACTCTCAGTTTTACATAATACTCAGAAGTACTCAAGAAGCTTCTAGTTACTGTGGTCTTTGTTTATTCCTACATTAATATTAGCAAAATTGACCATAGGAAATTTTGTGAAGTTAAACTCTAATATTCAGTATTACTTATCAAGAAATATATTTCTGTATTTCAGGGTAGACTTAAATGGGCAAGTATTTCCCCTCAACTGATTTTTAATTAACAGTGAAAAGAGTTCCTGGACCTTTTACTGATACGCCTACTAGTCAGAAAATGCTGAATTTAAAAATGTATTTTGTGACTGCTTTCCTGCCCCTATCCAGGAAATGCTGTATTCACTACTTGACACTGTAGCTTTGGAACCTGACTGGTGATGTTGGGAAGACAGAAATTAATGTGAAAAAGGCTTGGAAGCAAATTACTCTGTTTTTACATCAGTGTAATTTCCAATTAGATTCACTGATGTAAAGGTTAAGTTACAGCTGGCTCTAATCTTGTTAAGACAAATTTTAAAGTTTGTTTCCTCAGCTTTTGAAAACTATTAAGGTCCATAAAGCCAAACAACTGATACTAAATGCATGTCAAAATAATTCTGAAGGTCTCATTTCTAAATGTCAGTGGACAAGAGCATCTGAATTTCTTTTATGTATCTCATAACAGCAAATGAAGTCTTAATGTAATCAAGAATGGCAATTTGTCTTAATTCATTGCACAGTACTTTTCTTATCACACATGCTTTTGTTGTTGTTCTAAATGCATAGGTGCTACTTTGTTCCAAATGCATATTTTATTGAAAAATGCTGTCCAAAGGTATTGGTAAATTGTATTCAACACCTGTATCGGGATAAGAGGTGTAAAAAGGAAATTCTATGAAATGAACAATTCAAGTTACCAGAAGACAGTAGACTGCTCTAAGACAAGTGAACATGAAGCATTAGTGTTCCACATTTTACAGAGAAACTCACAAAGACTTTAGTGTGGCTCTTTTCCTGTAGGGATTGCCAAAAAGAGAGGCATGTGAGAAAAGTGGGTTTATAGGCATAGGTCTACCTTGCAAATGTTGTAGATAAAACTCAGGTGTTTTTTTTTAAAGCTGGCTACTTCCCTTCTCGTGGCAGTCCCCTATTGTTTCCTAATCCTCATACAGTTTGTGAAGAGGGAGCTCTGCCGGTAACCAAATTTTTTACCATCAGTTCACTTCCTTCTACTTGTGGCAGTGAGTAGACCTTGGCTGTGGAACATTTTTGTTTTGTGACCAAGTGCTGCTGAGAGGGGACTCGGCCCCTGTTGCATGCAGCAGTCATGGCCTGGGTGAGTTGGGTGCCCTGCCATGGGCAGCAGGAAGGAAAACACAGCACAAATGTGGCAGGAGG
This sequence comes from Aphelocoma coerulescens, assembly GCF_041296385.1. Classification (NCBI taxonomy): domain Eukaryota; kingdom Metazoa; phylum Chordata; class Aves; order Passeriformes; family Corvidae; genus Aphelocoma; species Aphelocoma coerulescens. The sequence goes on along the minus strand of NC_091023.1, from coordinate 19,791,947 downwards.
CAAAACGTTTCATGAAAGCCTTCGAACTTGAGCAAGGAGGAGAAAATCAACAAACAGGACAGTGAGAGGCAAAGCAGTGGCAAATCTGAGTGTCATGACAGGCAATGGAGAAGTAGAGGAAGAAAACTTAATGCTTACATCTACTATGCCAACCTACAGAAGTTCAGGACAACCCATTTTTTGAGAGGAACTGCAGTAATGCTGATACATGACTAATCATGCAAAGTTTGGGAAAATCACCTTTGGGGGCTACCATTAAACTTTGGGTTGTGATTTGCATTTCTGGGCGTGGGTAAACTGATGAGACATGGATTTTTTTTTCCATTGTGTATAATGAGTTTCACTTACTTGATATTTTAGAATTTATTTAAATGCAAATAAACCACTGGAAGTAAAACTCATGTACCAATGACTCAGAACTTCAAGAGCCTGAGAGCAGAGCAATGAAATATCAGACTCTTTATAATAATTCTAACCTGGTAGAAAAATTTGCTGAATACAGTCTTTATGATCCTTAGGCATTTTATTAGTAGTGTTACTGGACAATGATGAAAATCCACAGCTACAGAAAGTCACCTCCTAGTTTACATGCCATGACACTGACTTGGAAGACAAGTGTTTCTCTCAGTTTTTCAGGATCACCTATTTCTGAAATAGACTGTGCAAAATTAGATTCTGTGATACAAACAACTAGTACGTACTTTATGCACTGGGTAGATTCATTCTAAGTAGTATTTCAATGTTTTTACCTTTTTCATGTTTAACTTTTGCAAAAAGAGTAGCAAATTAAGCTGGATAGATGATTTTAAATGGACCTGGTTTGTACATCAACACCTTTTTTTTTAAAGCTTACTTAGATACAAGACTATTTTAAATTACAAAACATCCTACAGCCAAGTTATGAGACTGCATTTCCTAAAGTGTAAATTTCTATATGCGTTATTTTTTCCATCCTTTCATGCCCCTTGTTCTATTTGGACAATTCCTCCTGATCCAGCTGGTGGACTTTATCTGAACTTTTTATCCTCCTCCTTTGCATAGTAAATTGTGACAATGGTGGTAGATTAAAAAAAGAAAGTACAGCACAATTCTTGAGTAAACAGTGCCTCTTTGGTGAAAGTTATATACTGGGTTTAGACTAACATTTATATTAATATATGACAGAGACTACACTAAGGACTGTTGTTTTTCTATGTTTTGAATGAATTTAATTCCAGAATAGAGGGGTGGATCCTTATTTAGTTAGTAAAAGTTCTTCCTAATTTACATACAGTAAAAATATAGCATGAGCCAAGAATTTCTGAGCCTTTGCAAGATTTTCCACTAGGCTCTTGTAAAACTGCCTAACAGCTTCACTGAACACTTCTCTCTACCAGCATTGCAAATGCTCACAATTTTTACAGTTTCTGTCTGTGCCTTCGCCAAACACAATTTATCATCTACCTTCTTTGAATGAACTTCATTCTATCAAAGTGAGCTCATTATTTTTACCTTTTTTTCAATTTATAAGCAGTTCATAATCTGATGTTCAAAACTTGGTAGAGCTGCTACTAAAATACTGGAAAATACCAAGGCAAAATAGACAACATACCACCATAAACACTGCCCTAGTATTGTGAGTACTTTTTGAAAAGAGTTGTAATAATAAAATATTATCGGTTTTTCATAATGGAATTTTAGCTAGGCTAGGAGTTATGAATCATAGACACCACTAGAGATCAGTTAGGATTCCAGCCATGTGCCCAGATTTTTAAAATTTGTAGCTTAAAGTTATTAAGTTTATGTTGACATTACAGCTGAGAGGAGATTCAATTTGGCATTGAATTCAATTTTACGTTGTGCATATTCTTTGTAGACCATTTTATTAATGAAAAAATGAACATTACTTTCTTTTTTTATTCACAACTCTTTAATTGCTTCGGGGTTATTTATTTTAGGTAGCAGTGTATCCAACACTGTATTTTTAAGAGGTTACCAAGTAAACCATAATGGGATTTGCATCTGCAGTTAATCGTGAGACTGTTCTGCTTCCCTTTTCTCAGCGAGTTAGTGTGTCTTAAATGCCAAGAAATCAGTATAAAATCATCTTTTATAAAATATTTAGCAGTGCTTTTCAGGCCCACCAAAACATGTGAAGCCCTTGAGGTTCCACCTTGCAAGATACAGGTATGTGTTTGACAACTGAAATCTTACTGAAACGTGAATGATTAATATGGATCATTTCATGTAAATACGTAGTACCAATGGTAGAATGTTAAATATCACAACACAAGAATTAAGGTCATGAAGCTGATTGCCTATGCAATCAAAAGTTTAGGAGACAAACTATCTGATCTGGAACTTGGCCAATGCATCGTGACTTACAAGCCTGCTCCTGCAAAAAAGTGCCAGAGGAACTTTGATACTCCTGTGTGGTCAAGATTTGTGCTTTGTCTAAATTAAGACATCTCGAAACACAACACTACCATATGTAAAATCCCATGCCAACATTTGGCAAAGCACTTGTTCTGTTCAAGCATTTGTGCTGGGGAAAGCAGACTAAATACAGCATCAGGGCAAACAGTTTTGAAAGCATTCATTTTGAATTTCATAGGAAGTCAAATGCTGTGCAAATCCCATTCTGTGATTGAAATTTGCCCCCTGTTCATTTATAGAACTTTAATAAAAGCCAACAGGAGGTCTGGTACCAGGTCTATAATATACTGTAAAAACCTTAAAACATCTTATACTTGGTTGTTAAAATGACAGACATTTTAGAGCAGTGATTGGGGGTTGAATGTTCTGCTTCCATCTGGTCTGCTACTGTTCTGTTGTAGATGGGAAATAGCACACAGGATTGCACACATTATCTTAAGAGACAAACACTCTCTTTCACCTGTACAGTTTAGCATTTAGACTTGGCTCTTCTGCCTTATCTGTGAATCCCAGGGTGTGCTCCTGTCTCCATCAGGTTCCATCCAGTCAGAGCCTACATTTACTGAATTAAACGGGACTTCTTACATAACTGAGGTTGTACATTTGTAGACAAACAACCTGTGCATCTCCTCTGAAGCTCTCTTGCTCATGCAAGAGCCTCACCCCTGGGGCTCAGGAGGCAGCTGGAGCCTCAGGACCCGTGGCAGTCCCTGCTCTGCTTCGCGCAGTCACTGCGCAAACCGAACTGGTCGGTAAACAGAGCAAAATCAAAGGCTAAAGCTCATTATGATGGTGAAATAGCTTGGGAAGAGCTCCCGTGGCACTGTACCTCTCTGCATCCTAGTGCTGGTTGTGGTGCTGGCTCTCTGGAAGGCCACTTCAGCTCTTTCCTGGTGTTCTACCTGAAAGCGTGGGGTGCACAAGTATCACAAAAGCAAATCCTACAGAAAGGCACCTGGAAATGTGGAGGCAGGACATAGCTTCCTTCGATATCTTTTTTAACTGCCTTTGGTATTTCGGCTTAGGACCTCTCTAGTATTTCTGTGTTGTGAGGCTTCATTTAGAAAATAGTAAGAAGAAAATCTAAACCTAGGTCTTTGGAATAAACAAGGTGATTTTATGGTTTTTGGGAAAAAAAACCCAACAAACCTCATCTGTACTATAAACAAAATATTAAGAAGAGATATGCACATTATGGCCTGATGTAATAAAGTAGTTTCAGTGCTGGACTTCAGAAGATCTTAAACACAAAGTATATTTAATCTACTTGTCCAATTTATTGAGCTTAGTCAGAAATTCCCCACTGAAGCTGATAAGGATTGATGCCTCTCCAAGATAGGTAAATTCCCAATCTCTGTAATTATGCTTATTACCTTGTTACTGTTGTTAGGTTTCTCCCATTTTAGAAGTATTCCAAGAATTAGCTGAGTTCCAGCAGCTTATTAGTGAAACATGGCCTCTGCAAACATTTTTTAAAATAAATGAACTACGGAATTTATTCTTCAGATTTCACTTTTACATCTGAGAACAGAATAGTAGGAAAAAGGGAAATGATTACTGGGAATTCTAAGTCATATCCTGCATTTGATCCCGGTAACTTCAGAACAATTACTTTAAAGAGTGTAGTATCAGGCATTATATCTTGGCCCATCATTTTGCATTTGGAAGTAGCCAGGTAGTGTAGTTTACCCAGCTAAACATTACACCTTCTCTTCAAGAACCGTAAATTCTATTAAGGGCTCAGTGCCTTAAAAATGAGATTATTTTTGCTTAGGAGTCCAGGGTGCTAACTTATGTGTCTGACTTTATCCACCCAAATTGGGATGGGTTTATTGTTCATCTTATTTTAGATTAACAGGTAATGCAAATAGTTCTCCCTAAATTAGTACAAATCTTACAATGTCTTGGATAGTAAGAAAGGACCTGTAATGCCTAAAATGTGCTGACATTTTTCTTAGCATGAGGTTTGATACCGTATTTGTATGGTAACTTAGCCTATGTTCCAACATGGTTTAATAAACATTACAGTAGGTCATTTCATTGCAAAGAAATTAGCTTGTTATTGTCTTTGTCTGACTCACTTAAAGGCTCTAATTAAGGATATACTAAACATGAAAATCTCTCCTAAGGCTTTAGGCTTTGTAGATGTTATCTGAAGCTCATTAATGCGTCCTGTTAGGATAAAAATATATTCAAAAGTTTGGATGATGAACTCAGGTGGGCTTTTGTTTTTAACAATTACAAGTGTAGTCAACAGGAACAGTATTTTTACTTCAGCAAGCCTTTTAAGAGAATTTGGTTAGAATTTAATTTTATTTGGGCTAGAAAAAAAAATTATTTTGAAATAAAAATTTATAGGACACCAGTCACAATACATTTGCATGTTTTGACCTTATTTCCTATTGCAAGTTTGATTTCAATCTTTTAATGACTCAGAAAATTTACAGTGCTGCGAGACACCTCAAGATTCCATTAGATTTCCTTTTATAAAGTGTTGTATGTCTGTTGAAACCTTGCAATATATAACTCACAGCAAAGAACTTCTGCTTTCTTAAGGATGTAAATACCTACTTGGCAATGTCCAATTCAGTAGCATTAGTTTTAGGACTGATTTTGTGTTTTAACCTTATTATCAGAAACAGACACGCATATTCCCTCCATTGATTCACCTCTTGTTAAAACCTGTTTGCTCTCAATTACAAGCGGTATTATGACACATTATTTATCACTGCTGCGATCAGGGAACACAAACATGAAAGAGTAACTGGTATCATTCAGTTCTGGAAGGTAGTGCTGAATCAGAGTCCTCTCTTAACTCATGTATATCGTGCACAACCCTGGCTCTGACACTGCCTGATGTCCCCGATGACCATTCAGTCAGTATTTAAATGCTGTGCAGTCACACCAAACAGAAGTGGTCAGCTCGCACCTCCTAAGGCTGCAGTTCCTCTCTAAACAGCCTCAGTGCTAACAACACCACATCAAGGCTGGTGCCACTGTACGTGATAAAAACATTTGATCGTTCCTGGCAATGAACACAAAGCCAGACTGGGTCCAAAGCAAAAGAACAAATCTGGGAGATCGGTGTAAACCTTTACTCCACTTTGATACTTCCTCCTTCTTCAAAACAGACTTGGCTTTCCAAGGAAGAGCCATGTGAAGGAGAGTGGGAGTCAAGGTTAAAGCCACCAGGTCCAAGGCAATAGAATGTTTTTATCAAGGAGGGGTGTATTCTGCCAAGGCGATGTAGATCAGTAGGATCATGAGACAAGATTTCTGCCTAAAATCTTGAAGTCTCTTTGCCATGTGTTTGAATTCATTCTACAAAGTCATTCCGTGGCTTAGCAAAATCAATCCTCATCCCGTGTCGGGAGGGAAGAATAGAAATCCATCACCTTTAAACACAACACACTGAGCAAATCGACAGTTTGAGTGTGGTGTGAAACCTTTGCAGATTTTGCAAAGCAAGTGCTCTGTCTTTTCCCTTATTGTTTGCCCTTCACTTGACATACAGGAAGAGATGCATCAAGAGGATGGCAGGAGACATGTGTCACTTAAAGCATGCCATAACAATGTTTGCCCTGGAATACTCCCTTGAATCTGTTTGAACAAGCAGGCATCACACACGGAAAAATACACAGAGAACTTCACCTAGTTACAAAGTTGACAGAACCCCTTTGCCATCCTCCCCCTTGAGCAGCGCCAGCCCCAGGCACGCTGCTCCCTTTGGCCCTGAGCTGAAATGCCACGGTCACACTGCACCAGGTCACTTGTTGCACAGTGCCAGGGTGGCATCTCCCCTCCGCTCAACCCACCGAAACTTCCCAGAGCCACGTTTCAGCGGAGCCCGCTCCGAGCTCGCCGTGTGCCGCCTGCAGCCGCTTACCTGCATGTGTCCCTGGTACATCCTGCCGTGGCTGCTCAGCTGCCCCTCAGGCCGGCAGGTCGGCTGTGCGCTGCGCTGGGGGCACTTCTCCCGGCCGCTCGACTACAAGAAAGAAAAAAAAAAAAAAAAGGGGGGGGGAAAAGAAAAAAGGAAAAAAAAAAAAAAAAAGCCTAACCCTGAACGAGCTATTTTTGGCTAAAGCTCCGTTTGTCCTGGCAGCTCCTGCACTGGTTTCAGTAACCCAGAGCTGCTTTCCGCCCTCCTCTTGTCTCGCTGCCTCCCTGCCTCTGTTTCCCCCTGCGAGGCGGTGCTGGCACTGCCCAGGAGCCGCTGCTCGGGGGTGCTGGGCAGGCGGGCGGACCCGGGCAGGGCTGCGGGGCGGCCGGGCGGGGAGAGCCGCGGGGCGGAGCGGGGCCGCCGCTGCTGCCGGGCCTCGCCCGCCCGCCCGCGCCGCGCCTCGTCCCGCTGCAGCCGCCCCGGCCTGGCGGCCCCGGCCCCGGCCGCCCTCCCCCGCCTCCCGCCGGCAGCCCCGGCCTCCTTCCCTCCCCCCTTCCCTCCTCCTCCTTCCTTCTCTCCTCCCTTCTTCCCTCCCTCCCTCCCTCCGCAGGGGGAGCGCGCAGCATCCAGGGAACGCGCGGAGCCCCGCGGCCGCCGGGCAGAGCCCGCCGGGGTCCCGCTGGAGCCGCGGTCCGCCAGCCCCACCGCCCCGCCAGGGCTGGCGGCTCCCACTGCCGACATTAAAAGAAAAAAAAAAAAATACAAAACAACACGGGAAACAAGCCGTACTAAGCATAACAGCAAAAAAATCGGAGCGTCCCGGAGCCAGGACTCTGGAAAACGTGGATGTGGCACAGGGAGCCTCCGGCGGGTCGCGAGTTTCGCCTCCCCGCGTGGAAGCGGAGGGGGCGCGCAGGGAGCGGCTCCGCGCGCGGGCGCATCCCGGGAATGTCGCTGCCTGCGGAGCGGGGAGCGGCAGCGCCGCGCTCCCGGCCCTGCCCCGCCGCTCCCGCTCCGCAATTAACCGGGTTTCGGCAAAAGGATCGGGCCGGGCCCTACCTTGTGCTCTGCGTATGAGGAGCGAACGTGATCTGTTGTAATTCTCAGAAAATATCAGGAGACTCTTGTTCTGGCTTGGTAGTATCGCTTGGTAGCGTTTTTCAACGCTTGCCAAAGGCACTGTTATATAGGCAAAGATCTGGCACTGGCCCGTACGTGCAAAATTCTGACCTTGTAAACTGGCACAACGGGCCTGGCTAAATCCTGCAGGAGACACTTGCATCATCTTGGATCCAGCTATTTTCTCTATTTCACCTCAAACCTTAAACTCTGAATCTGCTAAAAGGAGAAGATTTTTCAATTTCATCGTAAATTTCTGTCCTACCCAGAGTATCTATATTCAGTAGCACAGAAAACCTCCAGTGCCTGGAATTTGCTAGATTGTGTAACTTCTTGGCTTTGAGCTCTCAAGTTTTACTATTAAACTACACAAAACTTTATGATGCTTTTGATACACCAGAGCAATCCAAACTTAAGCATGCTCCTGTACTAGAACAGTGCAAAATAGATTTCTTATTCCTGAAACCAGCACATTTGTATCATCACAGCTCTCATTTCAGCTGACTAAATAAGCCTTTTTGAAGTGTTCCCATTCAGCTAAAAAATGGATTTTTGCAGAACATGAGTTCGTAAAGTCGTCAGTGATGTCACAAGCAAAATCTATCCAATTATTTTTTTCATTTAAGCTTAAGAGTTTTATCTTTTAGATAGCAAAAGTGACAGTTCTCTTAAATCCAGTAAATACGTATCCAGCTCACTGAGATTTTCAGAGCAGCCAAGGAGTTTTGCCATGTATTGGTGATAAAAGGAAATAAGAAATGAATATTTTTTGTCTAAATCCCTTAAGCAGCTTTGAGAACCTCAATTAAGAACTGATAAGCTTAAAATACTTCTTTGGGATTGTCCATACATGTTAGACATATATTACTGTAAAACTTCACAAAAGGTGACTGCACTTAGATAGGTGAAAATATCAGATTTAAATTACCATGATTTCACTTAAAATACAAAATATGGAGTACAGGTTTTTCAGATGTAAATATTTGGCTGCCTTTATCCTCAATTTAGAAGTTGAGGTCTAGGTGAAAAAAAACAACAAGTTGTATTTAAACTTGAAGCCCTTTGTGTCTTTGCTGTTTCTTGAGATTTATTAAACTCTTTAGCTTTAGTAATCTTGAATTTCCAGTTTTTCACTCTGGCTAGAGTAGATCCAGAGCATCCATCCCTGTATCTCTATGCAGGTTTTCTATAGTAGCTGAATGTTTCTAAGGCACTTGAAAATATATTTTTCTTTTTTCTTTTTTTTTTTTTTTGTTGTTGTTGTTTTTGTTGTTTTGAGTCTGAGGCTCTTGTGTTTTTCTCAGGGGGAAAGCTGAGGAAAATTTGTCAATGCCAGTGTGTAGCAATATCTCCATTTTCTAAACCTAAGTATTTGCATCATGATTTAAATTTTTCCTACAGGGTATGAAAAAGCACACTTATCGTAGAAGAGTTGTTAGTTTAGGAATGGTTATTCATGCTGTGTTATTTGTAAGTGAGGGACAAACACTGGTAGAATTTGTCAAGATCTCCGTGCTAGAGATTAATAGTATAGTGTGCTACAGGCATTTTTCCTAATGCATCTGAAGCATTCGTTGCACAATTTGTTGATGCAGTGGCATATTGATGTCACATTTTGGCAGGATTTGAGTGATCCAGTAAAGCCAGATAGATCCAGCTTTTGCCTTTTCCCTTAGAGGGGCCTAAATCGCTTGGCACTGGTCAGTGAGAAAGCTGGCAAAGCAGCAGCTGGTGCAGAGGAGGGATGGAGGGAGATGTGTGCAGGGACAGAGGGCTGGCAGGGGCACCTGCTTGAGGAGCTGTTCTTCAAATACAGTTGAGTCCAAGCCACACTCACAGTGCTGTGCTTCCACAGGTGTCAACTCTGCCTTTGCTCTCGCTCTTCACAAGGAGAAGGCTCAGTGAGATTGTTTCTCTCTCCATCTAGTCCTAATCTGGAAACAGTGCATGATCCTTATTGCTCAGTTGTAGTGCAATTTAAAAAATGCAGTGATGGGTGGCACAGAAAGCATTAATGAGTAATTCTGTACTATACATATAAAGGCAAGTTCTTTACAGCTTGGAAACTGGTGAGTGCTGGGATTCATGATCTTTGTGACTCTGCTCTGTTTATGAATGTGAAAATCTGTTTTGTTACAGGGCATTGTGGTCCCTTTTGGTCTATCTGTGTGGCTGCATTAATATTTGAACCAGTGATGTCTGTGGGCTACGAGCTCTCTAACCTTTGTTGTTTGTTATGGCAAAAATGGAAAAAATCATGGCAGAAACTACGAAAGTCACAATGTTTGTTAAGAAAAAGAAAAGTCACCATATGGCTCAACAGATTTTAATTAATATTAAATTGCCAGGGAAATTTTGAAGGAAGTCAAATAAAAATCCTTTATTTTACAAATAAATGCTCCGATTTTGTTTTTGAATACATTTGTGGGGCAATTGGGACTATTAGGAAGCCTGAAGACATTAATGGGAGTGCAGAGGCATTCTCAGAAATACAAAGGGCACAAGCTCATTTTGGAGAAGCTGGCAGCTACCTAGCTACTGCCAAACCCCTGACACTTAACTACCCCTGGGGGATGGTAGATATTTCACTCCTTTAAGCCTTACTGATATTTATGTCATCCTGTAAACTTAAAGAAACAGTCTTAAATCACTGACTGTGAAACTGCATGAGACAATTTATATAGATTCCAAGTTAACAACAGTTATTCTAACATTCTTCATGAACACAGTGCTCGGAATGACAGGGTCTGTGGTTTCCATAACGAGATTTTTGTTAGGAAAATCTTGCACTGGTAAACAAGCCTGCACACTCCATGTAGAAAAGTGAAGATATCCTCAATGTGTTGTGTGCAACAAAGTGTTCAGTGGAAGAGTTTTAAATGCAAATTAAGGGGGATGAGTTGTAGCATTGGAGGCAGCCATAGCCTGTGATGTGCTTTATTCCTGCAGCTTTGGAACTGAGACTTGGAGGGGCCACTTTGGGGAACTTGTGCCTCTGAATGCCCAGCAGGTTTTATCCATCACTTAAGGGTGCATCTCAGATGTCTCTGAATCTCTGGGTGTTTCTCATGTGTGATAACAGATTGTGTTGCCAGCATCCACCAATAACACATTTGGTCATAAAGATACAGATTTGCTGCTTTGTTCAGTAACAGATTAATGTTCTGGTGCATATACATTGTATAAAACATCATTCTATTAGCTCATGTAACCATGGAGATAAGCAGTTTGCATACATGGAAACTCTTTGTGTTCATTTATGCCTAGTGCCTATATTTTATTAAGAAGTAGATATTTACAAACATAATTACTAATAAATATTTTCTTTAATGTTATTTTTTGCTAACTGAGAATAATTGGCCTAATTTGCGAAAACATGGAGCTGATTAAAGATTAACCACTGAAAATAACCTAGCTTATTCTTAGACTCAAGTGAGGTGCAAAAACTGTCAAAATTAATATAGTAATAGTGTTAAACTTTATCAATAACATACAATTAGGATTTGTAATATTGTTAGTTCTGACAGATTCTAATTACACTTTATGCTTTGTTTTCTAGTGGCAGTTATAAGGTATGAATGGTACAACCACACATCAGTGAAAGTGCTAATTATATTATGTGTGTTTATACATTCCTTTCCCATGCTAATGTGCTTATATGTGTTTAGGGAATACATATAAAGAAGGTTTTTGAGATTCTTTACATGATTTAATGAATAATAAATTTGAACAAGACACAATCAAAATTAATTTTAAAAAGCTAAAAATTTTGCTAATGATGCATATACAATGTTTAATTAAAAAGACTCAATGTAGAAACCACCAGTCACAGTAACAAATGGCAATTAGATTGTAACTAGTGCGAGTAGAATACTAACAGTATAATCTTCATTATGTTGGAGTCACACCAGTTTTATTCTCCTGTAACTCTGTCTGTTAGTAAATACCAGCCTAGAACTTGTCAGCAGAATGAAGAATATAATAGATTGTAATCAGCACAATTACAAACTCCCAGTCCTGTTTCAGTTGGAGTTTGGAATGTTTCCAGAGAGGGAGACCCTATGCCCTCCCTGTGCAGCCTGCCCAGTGCTCTGCACCCTCAATGGGAAGAAGTTCTTCCTCATGTGGAGGTGAAAGTTCTTGTGGTTTATTTGATAGGTGGTCTGTGCCACTCCTGCCCATATCTGAAATAAGTGCTGTGCAGGAATTGTGACTTCCTTGGGAAAAGTGAGCTCTGAGTCGGTTTGCACTGAGCTGACCTTTCCCACTTGCAACGAGCTCAGCAAGAGCTGGTGCTGCAATGTGCAGCTGCTGAGAGAGGATACAGGCCATGATCATAGACTAACACATCATCCACATCAAATCATCAGACCAGAAGAGCAGGAAATTGCCTCCCAGTAGGTCTGTCCTGCCTTTACCTCGTGTGGTTGTGTTTCTTAGCACCATAGTTACTGTTGTTTGTCCAGCCACACAGTCAGTTCCTAGCACAGGAGGTTTTACCCGCAGAGGAGCTGGTTTGGATGTGCAGTGACACTGTTCTCCAGACAAAAATGCCTCATACAGAAAGGATCATCTGCCAGAGTAGATAAAGAAAAGAGGAGATAGCATGTCTTTCCACTCTCACCTGATTGCAGATCCCAAGAAAGCTGCACGTAAATGGCCAAATGGCCACTGCTCTTAAGTTTTCCTGGATTTGGACCCTGGTGTGTGTCTGCTGAAGTCAACACAAACCTTTTGCTGACTCCATTGAAACGGAGTGTATGGATAAGGGCCTCATCTATACAAGTGCTGCAGGTTTGTAAACCAACCATTCCTCATTTATGAAGTAGAAAAAAGTTTCATAGAAGATTTAGAATCTCCAGGGATACACTGATACTGAGTTGCTGTGATTGCAGTGTAGCACAAATGTATTGGGGTTGATTCTGCAACCCCTATTGAAAGTCTTAGAATGTGGAAAGCCCACAACCCCACAGATAATCAGCTCTAGTTCTTAACTATCCTACTATTTGAGTTTTCACTATTGACCTTACTTAAACATGCACTGATTAAGTTTATGCCCTTTTTTCTATTTACTTTAGACAAAATTGATGTGAAGAAGGATATATTCCATTTTATTTTGTAGCTGCTCTGTACACATTTAAAAAAAAAATATTGCATCTTCCTGTAATTTTCTCTTTTGTAAAAGATTAAGCAATACCAGTTTCTTAAACCTTGTCCCACAGGTTGGTTTTTCTAAGTCTTGATCATCTTTTTTGTTACTTCTCGTAGACTGGCTTACTTTAGTAATGACTCAAGCTGGACAAGTACCAGAAGAAACTCTTCATGTGTGTTTCATGCAGTATTTCTGTTTCTGTGTCCCTCCATGAGGTATTGCAATACCAGGATACTGTTGAGTAGTGTTAAGCTTGTTATCCTGTTACCTTTGGTGATACTACTGAGTCATTTTCTCAGCGACTGTGTTTTTTGTGGTTGATTAGTCCTCCCTAACTTCAGAATGTTAATGCTGTACTTAACCACTTGTATTCTACTTCTTCAAAACAATTTCTCCACTTTACTCAGATGCTTTTATATTCTGAGCACATCCTCATCCTATTCTCTTGAGGTTTTTCTAGATTTATGTTCCCTGCAAATTTAACTAATATGTCTTCTATTCCTTTAGCCAAATAATTAATCAAAACATGCTGAATTATATGCTGGAATGCCACTGAGGAAAACCCTGTAGTTTGACAGTGAATCATCAGTAACTGTTTTCTGAGTAGAGCTAAGCAATCATTTAAGTGGGATTTTTCTAGGCTATGTTTCCCCCCAGCTTTTTATGACATATTGTAAAGTTCTTATTAAATATACCTGTTGTGTTTTGCCTGCCTGTAATACCCGTGGCAGTATTGTACAGAAAAATCAGTCTGCATTGCTAATTACACCTCCCCTTATTTTCATCTAGATATTATGATTGTTTCCTTGTTGATGACAGTATTTCTGCTGTAACTAGAAGTAAGCTTCCTAACTCTTTTCTCCCCTATTTTTAATGCTAAGCACTGTGTTTGTACCTGTTCATAAGTTCTGTTTAATGCTTCTGAGATTGCTTCTATCTATGCTCAGAGTGTCAGAGGATGAATTTGAGCAGGTGGAGTATTCTGAAGACAACTAACTTGCCTAAATACTTTCAAGCCGGTGTTTTCCCATTACTGGTGTTAGGTCTGTTATTCTTCCAATCACACTGGACCACCTTAGGTAATTGAAATCTCTTTTTTTTTTTTTTCAGATACCAGTAGTATTTTAACTTCATATAGCTCGCTGGAAGTTACAAAATGTATTTTAGAGGCTGCATAAGTATGCAGGCATTTATCTACTTCAAGCTCCTGATATCTGTGGCCGGATGGATGACAGTATCCAGCCTGGCTGGGATTTACAGCTAGCTTTGGTATATCTGCACTGCATTGCCATTGCATCAGTAAACACATAAATTTATCCTAAAGTAGGAAAAATTGCTTAGATAGAAATCTTCCTTATGGAGTTTGTGAAAGTCTGGCTTAAATGGTTTAGTATTGCTAAAAATGTTTATGCTCTACAAGAACCTAAAACATGCTGGACCTGAAATGAAAGGAAGATTTGAAAGGATTTTCTTCTGATCATTTTTTTCTTGGTTACAAAAATTCTCTCCAGATCTCAAAGTGAAAATTTGATTCTTTTATCAGACTTTATCCACTAATAATTGCTGGTGATACAGATGAGACATAGTCCTCTTATCATATTAACTGCTTCACCGTTTGTTGTACTTAACAAACCTTCAGAAATTACTGGATTCAGCAGAGCATCCATTTAGAGCAACTCCACTTGGTTACTGACATAAGGGACTTCCTGGCAGCAAAAGGTTTAATGTTGCTGTATAAATTCAGGGCAGGCAGCATGAAAAAGATATGAGAGTACTTTGTACCTCAGATCCTGTTCAATACAAAAGAAAGAAGGATTTTTATTGAAGTAGGAATATTCTTACTCACTGGAGAGGTACTGCAACACAGAGGAGTTAGAAAACCCAAATACCTGGATGTTAAGAATTGTGTTTAAACTACAGATCTTGAGGCATTTTGGGAGTAAGTGCTATTATCAGCATTTTGAGCAGGTAGAGAAAGAGATTGGGAAATTCCATCACTGACTGTGGAGGTTGTTAAACAGCTACTGTCCAAGTTGAGACATTTTATGATCAGCAGTTCCAAAAACATTCATCAGGGAGTATTCAAGGAACTGCTTAAGAATGTCTCTGGACTGTTAATGTTGGTTTTTATTAATTGATACAGCACTGGGAAGGCAAATACTGTGCCAGAATTTTAAATAGGATGGCTTCTTAATTACAGGCCTTTCAGCCTGGTGCCAATCTCTGGCAAAATAATGGAAGACTGATATGGGGTATTATTAGCAAAATAATCAGGAATAATGTAATATATGGCTGTTCTTATTGGTTTATGGAAAATATATCTTGTTGGAATAACTCAATAACTTTCTTCTGATATATGAGATTTGGTTGATGAATGTTGTGGTGCTGATGTAATGGACTTTCTTGGGGCATTTGTCATGATACCACACAACCTTTCATTAAGAAATGAGAATAATGCTAATTCAACTGGGCAACATATTAAAAAAGACCTAAAACTGCTCATCTGGTAGTCTTAATATGCAAAGGGGGAATAATCATCTAATAGACTCCCTTAGGGACTGTTGGGTCATACTCTGCTTCCCATTTCTTTTAAAGACAGGAAAATTATTTTAAAATAATTAATGGTAAATTTATGTAGATGGAATAAATTTGGGGATTTTGGAATAAATTTAGTGTATGAAGTGATTAATAAATCATATACACTTCAGTAAAACTGAAGGTAAAGCCCTGTCCTTTGCAGGGCAAGGAATTGGACTTTGATGATCTTTATGGATCCCTTCCAACTCAGGCTATTATATGGATCTTTGATTCTAAATTATATTTGCAGGCTGAATGACTGACCTGAGAAATAATAGCTGAAAGGTATGTGGGAGATCATGATAGATAACTGGGGAGTGTAGGGTTTTACTGTTGCACCAAAGGCCTAAAGGTGGCCTAAAGAGAAACTTCCAGCAGTAATGATGGAGCTATCCTGTGTCAGGAGGGATGTGGTAACTTCACCAACAGCTGAGTCCATGTAAAGATACAGATTCATGTGTCAGAAAGGAATAAAGAGTTGGTGAAGGGTTAGAGTATGATTAATAGACTGGATATTCTGTGCAGTAAGATACTCAAGGACTTGAACCTGCTTAGTTTAAGCAGAGGTAATTTGTCCCAGCCTGTGTGTATATAAGGCACAGAATATGAGGCTGGAAATCTTCACCATAGCAGTTATAAGGAAATAAAATGGTGTAAAGTTGGAAGTTAGACAAAGGTAGACTCTAGGTGGACATTTCTGTAATAATGGTAATCAAACCATTTAAATGGTTTATAAGGGACCATTGTGGGTTTTCTGCCTGGAGCTTTTAAAATGAAGATTCCTTGGGTTTTACTTTTTCTGAAAAATATATTCTACTTCAAGTAGGAATTGATTTAGACTGAACCTATAGTTGTGTTATGGGAACATTGTGTAGTGTTATTGATCATTGTGTTATTGATCACTGTTAGAACTGTTTTTGTCATTTCTAAACTGATTTACTCAAGACTACCCAGTGGGACACCAACAGAATAGTACCTGTTCCTGCTGATTCCCAGCCTAGGGTGTTATCCTGTATACTACACAACTTCCTCCTAAATAAGAGAAAGGCTGGAATTTCTTAAACATATGTTCCTTTACACATGCATGTGCATGTGAGAGTCCTGCTTCCATGCTCAGTGTGGGAGGTTGAAGGGAGCTCTGTGCACCTTGCCCAGGAACAGTTCTCAAGCTGTACTTTGTGCTGGGTGAGTGCAGCAGCATGGAAACCCCATCCAGGGCCAGGATGAACCTCAGTCTGTTGTCTCTAGACAGCTGATATCACTCTGAAAGGGTTCTTCTTGGAAGCCAGGGCTGCTCTCCCACATGCACCCCATATCAGATGAAGAATGTGCTTTCCTCAGTTCCCTTGGAGCCATCAAAGCTTTTTTCATTACAGTTTTTGGCTTTCCTATGCTGCACTCACTCCCAAGTCATTACTTTCCTCTGCTGAGCTGGAAGTTCATGTTTCAGATGCTGATTTTTCATAATGTGTGTTCAATTTCAGCCCCTAACAATATTTTTTTTATTAATGACAAGTCTTTCTTTTTTTCTTTTTTGTTGTTGTTTTTTTTTTTTTTTTTTACTGGAATACCCATGTTGGTTAAATAGCTCCTATCCCACAGATCAGGAATTGTTTGCTGACACACAGAAAATGTGTACCACCAAAAAGGATGTAAGGGAAGACTCTCCTGAGACTTGTTTTTGTGGGATCCTGAATGTGTGTCTGTCCCACCAGCTCAGAAGGCCAAATCCTTATGTCCTTGCTCAGATGCTTGGATATGAGAGGTGCTCTGAAATTGTTCAGTCCAGCTGGGCCAGTTCCAGAGTGATTCAGTGTCACTCCTTAAGTCATTTGGTATTCTTTATGTTTGATGTAGTGTCATGTGGAGAGGCAGCACAAGGATCTCTGTATTTTACCACGTTTCACAGCAAGAAGGGCAGCCATGCAGAGAAGTGTGTACATCACCTCGTTGATAAGAGAACACATCCCCATTTGATTCCAGCACAGGCTGTGGAGGGAGCTGTGATGGACACCTGCCAAGGGAAAAGCTGCAGGGTCACCAGTTATGGTAATACACCAGCTTCAGTTCATCTTTTCTTCTGCTGTTGCAGAAATAGCAAGACAGGATTAATAGCAAGGAAGTAACTCTTGAATAGCAGGAGTTTGTAAATGTCAGACTCAGTGTGTCAGACTAGTCTGCCACAAACAAATTCTGCTGCATTTTTCTTTATGGATTTTCTGTCATTCACAACTAACCTGTGTTTCAGGCTCATTATGTAATGGTTCTAGGCATATTCATAACAGAGATATTCTTTTTGACTACAGAGAGGGAAAAAAGGCATCTTTTTTTCAGTTGTTAACAAAATAGTCATCTGAACATATTGGGATGTGTAGATGGTAGCAGACAAAATTTGACTGGGGTTCTTTGACAAAGAGAGAATGAAAAGCTCACTCTGGATTTTAATGTTCTTTAAAGAGTGTACATCAGCAGCAATCAGGTCTAACAGGCTGAGATAGGGTGAAAATAATCATTTACATCTTACACTTATGTGAGGAGTATTTCTGTAAAGCAAGTGATTAAAGTGCACACTGGGCTCTGAAGTCTGTCTTTTGAAAAACTGATTCTTTGAAAGCTGCCTTCTAGTTTGTCAGTGTCAGGGAAACCAGTTTTATTTTAGGAATTCTTTCATGTCTATATGATAAAATAAGACTCCAGTGCAGGGGAAACATTTTTATTTTGGCTTTGGGCCAGTTTGACTACCTGTCCCAATTGTCAAGAACAGAATAAAAACCCCACTGGAATAAGAAGAGGCTATTTTCAAAGCAAACATGACTGATACAACAACACAAGACTCAGAGAAAGGCATGGAATTTGCACTTACAGATCTCTTGGTGCTTTTGTAAATCTAATCCCAAAAAATAAACCTTCTCATTACAAACTACAATGTAAAAGGGATTCTGCACAGTTGGGCAACTGAATAGAGCCTAAAAATAAAGCTTTAAAGGACAGTTGTTACAAGATTTCACTGTTCACATTTTGTTTACTTTTAAAGTGAATATTTGATTCTCAGAAATGATGAATTTTCATAATGTTCAAAAAGAAACACTTCCTCACTTTGTCAGGGATATTACCTGGTCATGTAAACTGAGGGCTTAGACCACAATTTATAGAATCTAACCTTTCCTAGCACTGTTTCTCTTTAAACTTGTCACTAGCACAGCCTCCCTACTGCTGCTTTCTCAGTTTTAATCTGGGGCAGTGTGTGTGCATGTCATTAGCTGCACATGTCCCAGGGCCAGCAGAGAGTTATAAACTCTGATAAAAAGCTGTTACTGACAACCCATCTTAATGGGGGGATTTCAAATTCAGAAAGTAACAAGAGCAGATGTGATCAGGAAAAAAGCAATGACTAACAGATACAAAACCACAGAGCTATAAGTATAAATACAAACAAATCATTGTGCTGTGCTCACTTTCATCATGACAGACAACCTTTCACTACAAAAACACATACACAGCAGTAGAAGCTGGAAAATCCTGGAGCAGATCTTCAGCAGGGATAAATGCTCACAGCTCCATGACAACAGCATTGTGATAATTTATACCTGACAAAGGCCTGCTCTTTACAGAACAACTCCACCTCTTTTTGAGTGGAATTCATCTTTTTGCAGAGAGGTATTTACTTCCCCTGGTGCAGGCTTAGCAAGTAAATCCTGCATGAGGGGTTGGAAGGCAAATAGGTCTTGTGCTGCTTTGCTGCATCAGAGTATTTCACCTGCTGTGTTGTTGCATTGTTCAGATGAACGATTTGGCCTCCAAAGAATTCCTAATTCTTTGCTAACTAATGTGAAAGTCAGCTGGTGTCCCTTGAGATGCTATAATTAAGATACAGCAGATGTTGAAACTTTTCTTCAGAAGGTACTAGTGATTAAGATATCATGTGTAGTAGACATATGCATTTGCTTAGATACAAGGGAGAAAATAGGGGTTATGTGAGATCCCTGTTTCATGAGGCAAGGAGGAAGATGCAGTGTGTGCTGGGAGATTTGTTTAGACAAGTTAATGGCAGAGGAATTAACTTGGGAAGTGTCTGGCTGATCAAGAGCAAAAATGTTGCTGACGTGTGGAAGCTGGAGGGCATGTAGAGAATTTGTACTTTGGCAAAAGAACTACTTGAGAGGTCCAAGGAGGACACAACAGCCTAATTTTTTTAATGCATTCTCCTTTACTTTATTTGGATTACTGCATCTCATCCTGCTTTGCTCTGTAACCAAATGAAGAGATGGAGGCATTTTGGGGAAAATTTTGTGTCTTGTCTTTCTCTCTCTACTTTGGAAGGTCTCAAATCTCGTCCTTCTCTGAAATATGGATGATTTCATTTGAATTTTTGCTTTCTTTTCTGTATTACTGCTTGTCTGCTGTTTCCTTTTGCTAAAGATACCTTGCCTAGTGTGTATCTGCTGCTTGTGACAGGGTGTTTCTTCCTGATGTGATAAAAATCCTTCCAGCAGTTGATTCTGGAATACTGATGCTCCAGTCTCTGCCTTTTCATAAATCAGAGCAAGGAAATTGCTGCTTAAGCACTGTTTGTGCAAGCTTTGGTTTAGAAACTGAGTGGTGTTTCTGTTAAGGATTCAGAAAATGCACTTAGACAGTATAATATTGAAGTGTTTG
Organism: Aphelocoma coerulescens; assembly: GCF_041296385.1. Taxonomy (NCBI): domain Eukaryota; kingdom Metazoa; phylum Chordata; class Aves; order Passeriformes; family Corvidae; genus Aphelocoma; species Aphelocoma coerulescens. The sequence goes on along the minus strand of NC_091023.1, from coordinate 19,772,145 downwards.
CTTCAATGATGGATAAAGAGACTTTAATGTGTTCAATTAAAGCTTCACAAATTCTTCTCGTGGTAACAGGCTGTGTTATCACCCTACGAGAACTGTGAAGTGAGTTAATAGTGATTAAAATATCTACTGTACCTGCATCTTGGTTTGCTTCCATTACTGGCATGTTAGCTCTGCTGTCTTGCCTAAATTCCAGTTAAAAAATGGTGTTCTGCCCACCTTAATTGTAACTCCTTCTGAAGCACTCAGCACTCCTTCAGCTCTCCTACTTATCCATTATTTCTGCTCCAACCTGTTGAGCAGTACCTGGGAGCTGCCAGGCTATGGAGCTTTAGTCATGATTCCTACGTAATCATCTGTAAGTTAATTTCTCAGCACTTTCTTAGGACAAAAGGCAACATTTGAGTTATTCCTTCCCACCAGAGCTGTGTAATTTCACACAAAAATCTGAAGAACTAAGACCAGCTGTGTAAACGTTTCTGGGAGCTCTGTTGGCACCGTGCATTCAGTATGTTTTTATATGTGTGCTAGTTGAAGTAAATAAAATATTTTCAGAGCTAAAAATCATTTACAAAATAACATGACAAAACCACCTATAATCTCTTCGAAGTGTGAACTACAGTTCAACAAAGGTGTCACTCTTCTATTCTTACTAATATAGCAAAAATGCTTTCAATTTTTGTCATATTTTTCTCTTAAGCACTGCAAAACATTTTAGCAGTTTTAGAAGTTATGGATTACCATCATCTTCATTTGAGAGAGGAATGTACTGAACTCAGAGGAAAGTTAAATGGATTGGAGAGGAGCCTTCAAAGTACTGACAACCTAAGTTTTGAAATCATCTTCTTTCTGAAATGTGAAATCGTTTGTAATTGAAGCAAAACTGTTCCAAAAATATAACTTGCATTTTTGAAAGGGAGTCAGGAGAGTGTTTATATAACCCCAAAAATACCTAAATATCTTAGGTATGGCCGAAGCCATTTCTTTAGGCTGGGGAGTGATCACTTAATCACTTCTGCAATCAATAGTTACAACCAATTTTACTTTGCCCTTTTGTAGAAACTGAGCTGTTAACAGAAATAAAATATGATTAACAGTTTCCTTCAAAAACTTGAGTAGAGATAAGCTGAGTCAGTATTGTTAACTCTTGAGACCTTTTTTCCTTTGGTTTTGGATTTTTTTTAACCAGATTAGCATAGTGGGTTTCTAACCTGTAACTAAATCTCTTAAGCTGGAGGGAAAGGTTTCTGGTTTTGTTTGCCCAATGACAGACAGGAGAAACACATCTACCTCAAACCAAAGGTACTTCTTGGTTCAGTCAGGAACTTAACAGAGGAGTAACAGTGTTGAATTTTAGCTTCAAGATCAAGTAAATTGCATTTATTTCTCCATCAGATTTGAATTTTTAAATCTTAGTCACAAAGCAAAGGATATAATTGAGGAGACAATATCCTGTACTTTCTGTATTTCCAGAACAGACTTTTCCTCCAACTTTGCTCTGTGGCCTTGGACTTCCTCTGTAGCCACAACACTGTCACAAAGTTAATTTCTTCTGATAGGTGACCTGCTCTTTCTCTTCTTGTCCATATTTTAGCTTTATTCACTGTATTAGCCTGCTACAAAAATTCACATCTTCAAGTGATTCCGCTACAAGGTGCCACAATGTCCTGCTGGGGTCACAAAGCAAAGCTGAAATTGAGATACATATGGTCTTTGTTGGAGAAAAAAAAGGAAAGTAAAAGACAATAATGTGGTTATCTAAGTCAGTGATGAGGTTCATTTAGTGCTGTACAACCGAACAACTGATACAAAGGTATCTTGAGAATCACAACCAGATGTTTCAGAAAGAAGATCAATTCTTTCTCTAGAAAGAAGGGAACAATTAATTACATCATATCTGAGAATAAATATGGGAATTGTGAAGCTTTAATTGAAGCTTTCCTTCTTACTAGTAATACTTGCATGTTTTATAAACTTGAAACTCGCTTTCTCAGAGGGCCTTGATGTGCCTTCAAATTTAATTCCTATTTCAGACCTCAAGAAACTTGCCACACCTGAAATCCTCTCTAGTTTTTACAGCTACTCTCCTTGGTCTGAGAAAAAGACCCAGCTCTGCTTCTCATCCTAGATGGTCATGGCTGTAACAGCATTTTCCACTGGTTTGTCTGTTTTGATGTTGAGAACTTCAAGTACATGGGGTTTCCACATCCCTGAAATTACAAAATTCAAGCTTTTTGAAAACCTGAAATTCTTGAACAAAAAAAAAAAAGATAGTTTAGAAAGCTGATGAAGGATTTAACTTCAGTTGTCACAGGATGAACTGTTCATGAACTAGTGTAAAAAGAAGGATGAAAAATCAATTCTGCATGTTCATGCAATTCTTCATCATGTTCATTGCCATATCAGGGACTTTAATGAGATGTCTCTGGCACTCAGACATGGATTGAATGAACAAGTTTATAGAGCTATAAGTTATATTTAAAGACCTATAGTTTGTATAAGCCAGATATCCAGTGTGTGCTGGTGAGGTTCACGTAAAAGAACAAAGAAATTCGACGTGATGCTCTGCAGTGCAGCTCTGGGTCGTGATCGCTTTTCAAGTCCTTCATTTATTCAGATTTCAGTGAGCAGCTGTAAGGACAGATCAGCATCTAAACACATGTTACAGATGGGTACCAAACTGTGATGGAAACATCAGCTCTACTGTGCTGAAAGAATGGAAAGGAAGTGGATTAGGGCTTTATGGTAGCAAATAAGGCCTGTGTTGACGTGGGCTTATTGAGCAGCAGTGGGCTGGGATGGTCTGTTAAACTCTCTGCTTGCTGTTCTGTGATGTAACATTCAAGAACATTTCAAAGCAGAAGAATCCACATCCTTTTGATCATAAATCCTGAGCTTTTCTGAGCAGGGACCTGGAACATTTGCTGTTTTGTGAAGAATGAGGAGCACATGGTCCTTTGTAAATAATAAATGATAAAACTAAAGCATGAGTAACCGTGCTGTAAAAAGAGAGCAGCAAATGCATTGAGAAATATCAACTGCAGGACCAGGATTACCTAATGAGCTGTAATTTATTATTTTTCACTTAACTTTAGAGTTTTAACTCCGAGACGTAACTACTTAATTCCTAAAGGAAGGGCTTCTACAAAATTAGCTTTTAAAAAAATTTAAATGTGGAACTTCAGGTAGGATTTGTCAAAAACTAGAAACAATTAGAAAGAGGGTAATGAGAAAAATACAAAATGTGACAAAACAGAGTTTAAACAAAAGAATTAAGTTTGAGTTCTGTCTACTTACTGTCTGTCAGTAAAATTAATGATATTTGTGGGATATGCAATGCTCTGTGATGATCTTCTGAGTAATACTGAATGTCTCTGTCATAGGACATGCATTTAATAAAAGTTTTTCCACAGAGTAAAATGATATTTTGAGCTGTTATTAGAGTTTGCCAAGGGTGGCAGAGGGATGAGAATAGAATATGTTTAGTTAATATGTATTTTGTAAATCTCATTTTTAATTTTATTTTATTTTGTAAACTAAGGAATCAACTTTAAAAAGTATTCTCTGGCAGGTCAGGCTTATGTGACAGCAGAATCATGAGAAATTTGCACATGTTAAAGCTGTATTCCAGGAAAAGTTATACAAATCAGGAATTGTAATGTTTAAATTTTTTTCTCAAAAGTACAACCATTTTTGTGCTTGAGGATTTTAATTTTTTTGGTTCTTCACAAATGCCAGAGTTCTCTGTAGAACTGGCATCTTTTATTGCAACTTCAAAATGAAATTCAGAGACTCCTGTCACGTTAAAATTTTCTATTTTATATAACCTAAGGACAGAACCCATCCTGCCCATGAATACCAAATACACCACTTACTTCTTTCAGCAGTTGTATTAACCATTTTTTCCTTCCCATGCCAGTATGGAATATATATTTTCAAGATCATATTAGAGTAATATCATGGTAAAAAAATTATTGATTTCTTAGACAATTCCTTTACTATAATAAATCTAGCTTGTTTTTCCAAGTCCTGCTCTGAGTTGCAGCCTCTGAGTGATCCCAGGAGGCACAGAACTCCAGAGACACTGCTGTGATAGACTTTCATGCCTCACTTCTGTGTCTCCACTGTTTATTTCCCTGTATTTTAGAAAAATACCACAGGAACTCAACAGTATGAATATGGCTTCCTGCTCTATCAGTAACAACTAATCTATCTGTCTTGTCTCAAGTGATCTCCACATGCATCCTTTTATTGTTTTCTGTACCAGAAAGAAAGTTTGGTTTTTATTATTCTGCTACATCCTATTGGCACTTCCTAGTTTATCTTCAGAGTCTGGTGGTGTGTGTGCTCCATGTGCAGCAAGATGTCATCTCTGGCTGTATATCTATCTATCTATCTATCTATCTATCTATCTATCCATTAAAAGAGGAGAGAAAGGGTAGAGAAGAGAGTGATTGGCTCTGGAAATAATAATATTTTTTTGTGACAAATTTTAGCACATTATTTATAGGGAAATATATCCCATTAAATCTTGACAGAGGGATGTGTCAGCAGAAGTTCCTGTGATTGTTTGGTACCCACAAAGTGACCCATACTGCAGGTGCCACGTAGCACCTGAAGATTTTGAAGACAAGGAACAGTGCAGCAATGCTCTTTTTCCTATAGAAGTTCCCTGTGCAAGTTCTGGAGCAACATCTTCAAGAATATTTCCAGCAAATACATTATATTTGTATGCTCATACAAGACCATACTAATGGGAGAGAACTGCTTTGTTCTGTGGAAAGTACTTCCAGGTAATGGCTTTATTCACAGTGACAGGCAGTTATGATGATCCAGAAATAATTCTCAGGACTGTAATTTTTTTTTTTTTTTGCAACAATTAGCTGGAGTCTGCAGAATTTTTCACTGAGGGTTAGAACCAGAAAAAGCAGATCTGACTAATGGAGCAGTGTGTAAGAAGAGATATAGAGGTCATCTACCCATAGAGAACTAGAAAATGGTGTTCCACATTCTTTTAGCAGAGCAGCATTTTAGAGAGGGGTCGGGTATTTTTCCACCAGACTATACTTAATATTCCAAAGCATGAGTTTTTCTTCTGAGTTTGAAATGTCTGACTATGGGAGATATTTAGATATTTCACTGTCTCCCACCTAAAGCTGGGAACACTGAGAATGTGCAAAACCCTTGGCAGCTGCTGCCATCTGACAGGAGGGTGCTTGACTTGAGTGTGTGATGGTCAGTGTTAGACATGAGCAGTGTCAGACAGTGAAATGGACCTGCAAAGTGATGGGGTTGATTTTCAGTCCAGTCCTTGACTACAGCTGGGTTTTCTATTTTATTTTAACTAGGTACCACGGAGCCAGGGTATGGCTCTTCTCACTGTTGGGAAAACTGGCAGAAGAGACCCTAAAAGCTTAAGTAGAAGGTTTCCTTGGACTGTAGGAAATTTGCATGGAGCTGTCTGGATGTGCTGGTAGATTTCAGAAAGCTTAATGAGCAAGAACCACTATGACAGCTATTTCAGTCATAGACAGGCTTGCTCTTTACACCTTACAGCCCCAGAGCTGAGCCCAAAATAGCTGTTTGCATGTTCCAGGCAGGAAGCAATTTGAGTTTGGTGATGAAGTGAAAGGATGTGGTTTTTGTCCATTTCCCTGATTTTCTGCTGCAAAAGGATGAGTCCAAGTAGGCACATGGCTCTAGCACAGTGTCCTAGTCCCCAGCTTGGTGATAATTGGTGATAATTCCCATGCTGAGGAAATGAGTAATAGAAAATAGGCTTAAAAAGGCAAATGAAATAAAAATTGTATCTTTGGGGCAGTTCTAGCCAAAAGACCAAAAAATTAAATATGTGGGAGCTTATTAAGGAACTTACTACTCATATTACTCTCTTTCTTACAGTGCAGGGATGCAGAAATCAGATATGAACTAGATGTTAAATTAATGAAGGTTAAAGCCAACAGTTTTAGCTGATCTAATTTTCCATTGCATAATACAGAAAAATCTCTCTTTTGGGGGTTTCTTTTGAAGGTGAGCAAGGGAAGTGGAATGAGATGTGTCCCTGAGGTTCCTGAAATGTCATTCCTCTAAGATGTACAATGGTGTAGAGGCTCCTTCTAATGGCAAATACGAGAAGATGTGAATGAAAAGTATAAAGTTTTGTTAAGTAACTAAAAGTTAGACAATTGTTCAAACCAAAACAAAGACTAAAATTGCAGAAGAGTGAATGTAATTAATGGAATAATCCTGCTCTGTGATATGACAAGTACAAAACCAAATCTAAGTGCTAGACCCATTATTTCATGCAAGTAGAACAATGAGAGATGAAAGAGTTCAACCATGGAAGTCAGGAAATAGAATTAGAGATGAACCAGAGTGAAAAACTGTAAGGAAGTGTGATAGAACACAGATGGAAAGTGATAATAAGCAAATATCGTCAATAGTATAATGGTTCTGAACTAAACAAAATCTGGAAGGAGACAGTCTGGAAATTGCAGTAGGTTTCATATCCTTTTCTCTGTGAAGGATGTGACTAACACAGTAACAAAGATGTTATTTGAAATGATTAAGATTCTAAGGGCAAGTCTGTTTTGTAATCTGCCTCAGTGTTTACTTGTTTCTGCAGAAGGAAGTACAAATCCTGTGCCATGAGCAGGAGACTCAAGTGCAAATGTTGTTATCAGTGTTAACCCAGCATTGTGGTTCTGGAAATGCTATGCTAAGATGCTTTAGCAAAGGGGCCAAGGAACATTTCTGGGGCTAATTATGCAGTAATTTGTTTAAGGCAAGCCCTCTCCTAATCAGCTCTGTTAGAGTTAGACTAAGGCCTTGCATTTTATGGTTTTATAGAATTATCTTTTCAAGCCAAGAGGCATAAGAAATCGGACAACCTGTTTAACACATGCTAGAAAACCTCATTTAATAATTCCTGTATGCTGCCTACAACTATATAGGTATAAACATACATTATTACATCCTGAAAGTAGTTCTTTTAAAATAACAGGAGGAGGAAGAGCAATCCTTTACTCATTGTTGTGAGCCATCAGTCTGGTACATCCATGAAACAAAGTAAAGAACAACTTAAGATGTATGTCAGGCAAGAAATCTCCAGTAGAACTGTGACAGAAATGTCATTTTATAAGGCATTAGAGAGATTTGATTTGGAAAATCGAGAACAATTCTCATCTCTGAGGTTAAAAAAAATGACTTGCAGGCAATATAGACATCTTTGTTTTTAAAAGGAGGGCAAAAGAATAGAGCTGCCAAAATGAAGATGAAGTGTTGCCATGGTTATAACTGAAGCTGCTCTGGACTGCTGTTCATCTTGAGGTAGCAGCATTAAAGCACCGTGAAAGAACTGTCCTCTACTAAACTCAGCAGCATCACCAGCCAAGCCAGAAAGCACCATATACAGAGATGTGAGCTACATACAAATACATTTTGCCAGTATTTTTTTGAGTTATAGTGGATATCTATATCACTGGCTAAAATTGCTGTTCCCTTCTAAATATCTGATTTACTTTCAACCATTTATTTGATGTAATCAGTCCTTAGATAAATGCAGTTTGCTTCATTATTTTTTCGTGCAACAAAATAGGTTCACATGCAGGCCAGAATATGCAATAGCTCTGCATCAGGAGATTTGGCATTGTCAAGACTTTAAAACTATTCAATACTCAGTAGCACCTTTTTGTGACAAAAAGAACATGGTGTGAGAATTGAAGACTTCTAAAAAGCCAAAATTTTTCTGAACACAGACAAATTTGAAAAACTGCTGCAAATCTCTTAAACTTTCCAGTTCTTAGTTTCCTTGTCACTTAAATGGAATTACAATTTATGACAAATTTTCTGGCTCCAGCGGGTCTTCACTTATACTCGGAAATAGACAGGTTCTGAACAAGGCCCAATGATTAATGTTTCAAGAAAAGAAATAATTGCCAAGTATTATTAATTTAATTTCTCTACAACATTTATAGACATTTTTCATAATTCTGAATCAGAATCTCTTTTCATATATAAAAGCTTTGCAGGAGACAGAGGTAATGACATACTTCACACACATACCTTCTTAATGTATGCAAATTATTGTGTTTTTAGAAATTACACACAGCCACTGCAATCTTACAAACCACTGCAAATTAAAATGAAAGAAAATTACTTTAAAACAGCCTTGTTCATTGAGCATTTATCTTTTGACTAGACAAGAATATAAAGTAAAAAGAAACTCAGAAGAGCTGGAGGCATGAACAGAACTTATCACAACAAATGACCCAACTACTTACAAGATGCTAGTTCTGAAAAATCAATGAATAGTGACAGTATCTTTTAAGAAGATTGCAATATAATATTAAGTTTTCTTATCTTCCTGAGGACCAAATCCTGGCTCTTGGTAAAATCACTGAGAGTTTTGTTAATGCCTCTAATGAGAGCACGATCAAACCTCAAGAGCCTAATTTGAAAGTGTATTAGCTTTCCTGAGCGTTACCGTGAACAGGTTCAAATTAGTTGCATCACACTATGGAATAAAAACCTGTGCTTGCCTTTGTCTCTTTGTGTCTGTGCATGCACATATGAATGAACATCAGTTCTATAAAATATAATATGTTTTCAGTGCAAAAAGCTTACGTTTTGAACAGCAAGGAGCACTGGCTTAGCAATCAGTTAAGCTCTCATTTGAAATGCGAAAGCTTTTTGTCAGTTTTAGCAGACAAAAGTTCCACAGAGCAGTTTATCGTTTCTTTTACACAAAATTATCATTTGTAGAAGCTGTGCTTTTGGTGTGGTATAGCTAATTTTATGGGAGGAGGATGTGTGTCTGGATTCTGTTCTTGTTGCTTCTCTGTTTATGCATGGGTAATATAATCAGAAATGCTACCAAATTCAAAGAACTAACTTTATGTAGTTGTATACGCATGGGACAATAAACTACTTGCTTTATTTTCAGAAGGCTCTTTGAGAACTTTGAGAATTAATTGGAAAAAAGCCTTTTCAGTGAAGACAGCATTGCTTGAAGCCATGGAGGAATCACAGAGATACTTCTTGGCGTGAACTGCTGTAGAGTCAAAACTATTTCATGTGCCTGATGTTACATAAGCAAGTTCTATTTTAGAAAGGCTACAATGTTTTAATATGCAGTACAACATATGAGAAGTACAGAATGATTAAAGAGGGATCACTATTTTGTAAACAAGCTGTATCATTACAGCCTTTGCAGAAATTAAATGTTGTATTTCTCTACAGAGTTTTAAGGGAGGATGTTACATAACTGCTTAGTGCTTTTGCTCTGTTTGTCAGTCTGTGTATCTCCTCTCTTGCTGCATCTGCACAGAGCTGATTGGAACATGAACTGATTTTTTATGCTTTCACTCTCTTATAGCTGTAACAGGGTCTCTGTGGATGGGTGCACACTGCAGTTCAGGAGTCTGGGTAAAAGGTTGTTCCTGGCTTAAGGACCATGAAATGGGCATGGATGTATGTAATTGGTTAGTTTGCACACATAAAAATGCAAGTCAGAAACTGCTCTGGTTTGTGCATCATTCTTTGTCCTCAGAGAAGCTTTTTATCATTTGTAACTTCCTCCTGAGGAGTGCCCCACATGCATTTCCTAACCACATACCCTGAAGCAAAGAGAGATGCCCAAGAAAGGATGCATATCTTGAGAAATGCTGAATAGCTCCAAGCTTTCCAGGAACTCTTTTTCTACATGGGGAAATCCTGCAGATCTTTAGGATTTTTTTCTGTCACCAGAACAACATCCACACCCTACTGTGCATTCTGAAGCTGAATATCAGGATATCTAAGTGGGACTGAATTGCTGCAGAGAGTAGATGTGTGTGAGAGGAGCACAGCGTGCTGTCACTAAAGGAGGGTTGCATTACAATCTGGCTGGTGATCCAGTGCATACAAAAACTATTTGCCATGTACATTATGCTTGTTTCTGGAAGCTTAGTATCCAGTGGAAATCAGAGATCAGAAACTGTCATTTTGAAAGAGCAGGGAGTAATTGAATTCTGCCTGAGGCTGGTTCACCTGAGGACCATGTGCTTCCACTCCTTCAGCAGCTTAATTCCCAGTGCACCAGGCTGAAATGCCACATTACTGCTTGTGTCAGTGGGAATTATGTGTGCAGCAATGAGAAGTCATGTTACAAAGATGGCTTTTCAGTGTGGCCTTCTGGTTTTTGGCATTTTAAAACCTTATTTTGTATCCGTGGACAAAGTTAAAATTTGTTCTGCATGAGTTTCAAAAGCAAGGAAGTAATATCTGGAAGCAAAGGCAACATATGATGAGCCAGGAAATTGCAGTTCCATCCTGGCTCTGTCACTGATTTGCTGCTGTGTGACTTTAGAGAAGACATCCAGCATGAGATTCAAGTGAGTGCATTCACCTGAATCAGTGATCCAAACTCCCAGTACAGACTGAACTAGTACAGGCACTGGGTTTAGGGCATAATTCATTTCACCCTAAAGCAGATACCTGAATCCTACTGATTTCTCACAGAAATAAAAGAGTACTTTAGCATTAGTCTAAAGGTGTTTAAAGCTATGTGAGAGAGTCACATCTCAGCTCATACAAAGGATATGACATTCACAAAACATGTATGATCAGTGTCAGATACAGTGAAGATCTGCTTGGTTAAATCAAAGGATTTTTCAAAAGGAAAAAGAAGAATGTATTCTTGATTTTCCAGGGCTTGTCCAGTGCTGTATCATATTTCTGTAGCAAAAATGACTAACATTGCAGAAATAGTGGTTTTTAAAATTTTATTCAGAGGCAATCATTGGACACTTACATTCTTTATCATCGAGGGCATTAAGTTGTCAATTTTATTAATGCACAATAGATGTAACCTGCCACCAAATTGGAATAGTTACGTTTTACATTCATTTTGTCCAGCTAAATAAGATTTATGGGAACAGAGACTCATGGATCAGATATTTACATTATTGAATATGGATGGATTATGAAAACAATTTCCAAACTGATTAACAAATGAGTGCAATACGATGGGTAATATTTTATGAGTGTCTGTGGTTTCAGAATACAGTTCTCAAATTCCTGGCATCCCCAATTTTTCTGGGAAAATTGCTTAAAAAATAGGAACTGTAAGTCAAGGCTCAGGTCTTCCAGAGATTCATCTGATTGCATGTCTTGTATTGGTGAAATCCACTGTGGCACAGCTTGTCCCATAAGGTTTGTGTAATGAAAATAAGAAAAGTTTCCACAATCTCATCATTTCCCAAATTTATAGGGACTTTACCAGTTGTGTGGCATATGAATATTCAGGGCTCTTCCCCAGTGTGGCAGAATATGCTATGAATAATTTATAGCTGTAGACTGAAGTCTTGTCCTTTCAGCTTTGGAAATGTATGCATCAACACAGACGTCTCCATTTCCTGCTGTTGAAACTGTATCCTAAATATTCTTTGTTCTAAATTGCCAGCTTTGCTGAGGAGGCCCAGGACACCAAAATATACATGCACTTGGTGATGTTATAATTGTGGTTGTGAAAAGGAAATTTAATGCCTCATGTAAGTGGTTATCTGCAAAAGCAGATTTCTTCCTATGCTTGGTCTCTGCAGCAGAGAGTAGCAAAGATATTATTTCTCCAACACAGAAACTGACCTCTAAACACATTAAGCAACATTCGAATTATTGTTGCTTTCTGGATGAAGTTTCTACCTTTGATTCTCTCCCATCAGACATGAACTGGACGGTTTTATTGCATTTTTTTTTCTTTAGTTCTAGACACGTTTCTGTTTCATACATAGAAATTCCTGTCTCAAAACAGCATTTCAGTGGGAGGTATTTTTATACTTGTATGTGTGAAAATAGATTGGTGCCATGATTTACAATTGAGCTTTAATTGTAATAGGCAACTGTGAGACTAAGATTCTAGTAAGATCCTACTGAGAATAGTCCTGGCCTTTCCTTTGCTCCTAGGGAATCATATGAGTTGTACCATATTTTATTCTGCATTTAATGTTAGGGTTAATGAAGTTTCCTTTCAAAAGAAATTGTCATAGAATTGTTTACAAGGAAAAATTGTTTTTAGGAGAGAACTAGAAGAATAACATTAATAAATGTAACATAAGCATTGTTACAATAATTTCCAGTGTGCATAAATTACCTGAGCATCTTTGGACTACTTTTTTTTCTGGTTGTATCACCTGCATTTCCAGTTGCAAAATTGTATTTAACAGGAAAGTGATTTATTTTAAATTCATGCAGAAACCTGGTAGGCATTGCTGGGATCAAAGTTTTATTCTGATACTAAAAAAGGACAGAATCATCTCAACAGACTAGTAAATAGTTGAAGACACAAATGCTGATTTCAGGTGATTTAAAAGCAGCCTATTTTAATTTTAAAAATAAATAGGTTGAATGAGGATTAAGCCTTTATGGTATTATTCAAAGCACTGAGAGTGTGAATACAGTCTAACCTGAAGTTTCAGAACCCATGAGTCAATTAAAATTATAACTGGAATGTTTTATGTTGACATTGCTAGGATGCTGTTGCAGGATGAGTGGCTGTGCAGTGTGCACAGGCAGGGACTGACACAGCCACTGACTCTGCTTGGGTCAGTACATGGCAGGAGGAGGCAGAGTAGCCATGGCCAAGCCAACCCACCTGGATTTCAGGTGGGGAAATCCACCTTATCAACACTTCCCCTGAGGAGTGCATCCAACCCTGGCTCAGGGTACCTGGAGAGAAAAGTGCCCACAGTGAGGACACACAAGGCTTGTACTGACAGCTTGTTCCCCTGGGGCTTACCCGAACTGGGAAACAGCAGGTGTGCCTGGAACCCTCAGGGAGGGTGGATTTCTGTGGATGTTGTTGGGCTTTTCCCTCTGAGAACAGGGCAGCAAGGAGAGGTCCTGTATCAATCAGCCCCGGAGGAGCAGCTCCAGCTGCCACACACAACCGTGCAAACCAAGGCTTAAGCCTGAGCAGGTTCTCTTGCTTCCCTGTCCTTCTCTATCCCACTGACCAGCTCGTTCCTCTGGAGAAGCCAGGAAGGGCAGGGTAGATGTGCCTCAGCCACACATCTTGGCTTGTGCTAAAGAACAGAGGAAGTTGCTGGAGGGGGGAGATACATACTCTTGGAGGTTTTGGAACGATTTTGCCAGAACTGAGAAAGGAGAACAAGGCTTGTGTGGGAAAGCTCTGACACATATCCAATTTGAGATGTCTGGAGGATCACAGCAGCTTCCTTTGGATTTACCCACGGAATCTGAAGATTGGCTTAGTGTTTTCTGCTACGTGCATGTTCCATTTTTATCTTTCTGCTCTCTGCTTAGGAACTTTTTTCTACTATATACTCCCTCTCCTCACTGTTTCTCCTCAGGTTTGCAGTTTTGCTGTTTTGAAGTGCTAAATAAGAACAAAAATTTGAATGAAGGGCTCAGTGGTCTACACAAGGATAAGTAACAAACAGTTTGATGAAGAGGAGGAAACCAGTGTTTAATCTCTGACATAAGGAAATTATTGCAATCTGAAGCCCTAGGAAACTATAAAGGAAATATAAATGAGAATTCTGTACTTAATGGACTTGGTCATTATTGCTTCCAAATTGATTATTGGCTCACCAGTTGAGATTGACTGTATTTCAGTCAATGGAATAGCATACATCTGACAAAGAAAGAAAATTGAGATCAAACCACTTTGAGACTTGAGAAAACCTGCACAGATAAGTTTTCTTTATATTGCTACACAAAAATACCTTTCTTTGCTACCTATAAGGTGGTTCTGAGGCAGATGTTACCTGAGTCAGGAGAAAAAAAAGAAATACTGCATGCCTAAATGTTCACTTTCCTTCCGTTTCATGCTTTGAATAGGGTAATTTAGGTCAAAAATCCTGTGTAAACAAGAGGCTGCATGCAATCAGAAAAGGTTTCCCTGTGTGAGATTTTCTGTAGGCTGCAGATCAGTTTGCCAGTTCTCAGCTGGGTGTTTTTGAGCAGGATCAGAACTGCCATCTTTTGCAGCCCATGACATTTGCAGTGCCTGTGCCTGTGTGGTTTGGGCTGTGGGAGGTTCCCCGTTGGCAGCGGGAACAGCCAGCAGGGCTGGGAGTATCTGCAGGAGGGTGGGCAAGGCTGGTGAGCAGCAGCCTGCTCCAAGTCAGCTCATGCCAACAGGGGAAGACTGCTCTGAGTCAGATTCAAACCACAGGAGGCCGTGCCTTCCCGTAGGACCCTTCCTTACCAACCTGCTTAGATGCTCAAATACAGAACTTCTACCCTCAGACTGTCTCTCTTTCCAGAAGGGTATGGGCTTCTTTGATGTCTTGTTATTTAATACCCAATATCATATTGTAATCTCTGTAGTTAACAGAGCAATCACATTTTAAGACAAAGCTGTTTACTTAAGTCTTTGTCATATTGACAGTGTCTGAATAAAAGTGACAGAATTTCTAAATAAGTTATGTAACTGGAAGATTTTAGTTTCAAATTCCAGTATCTTAGAGATACTGACTTCTTCTGAAACAATTATATTTATGCTTTCAATAGAGACTAGATGCTCTGTGTGCTCTGAACCTCAGCCAGGACCCAGTAGATTCTGTTATGAAGAAGGATCTTTTTTGCTTCCCTTGAGTCAGGGCATAAAATATATTTCTGATATGATAGATCACCGTAGCAGAATGGTTTCTCTATATTTTTGCTTTAGCTGCTGCAAGACACCTGTAAGAGAGAGAGGGCAGGGCAAGGAGAAAATCTTAAAGTGAATGAAAGTAGATTTGAAACTTCAACAAGGGCATGACCAGGCCAAAAGCTGTTGAATGAAATATATGAGTGGGTAGATCTGCATATGGAGCAAGTTATCACAGGTCAATTTTCATTTCAGTATGTGGCAAATTGCTGCAGTTGGGGTGATAGCCCCAGAAACTTCAGTTCCTTCAAGTTCCTATAACAACAGGTTTCTCTGCATTGGTCCAGTGTGATCCAAAACTGGAAGGAACTCAAGAATTTTATTTCTGTCATATGGAAAGAATATTTATTTCCCTTACGTCTGCCACAATCATATATCTCACTAAAAACCTCTAGATTTGTCAGCACCCAATGAGTGACATTGACATTTTGTTGGTACAACTGCATGGAGTTGTTCAATATTCTGCAGGTGTAGCTGAAAGCAGAATTTGTCCATCAGACTGCTTGGTCCCCCATGGGTCTCCTTGTATGGCAGGAAAGAAGATCAAAATGGTGAAGGCAAATAAGCCTGTCTGTCAAATTAATGTCACATGTTATCCATGCTTGAGAACCAGACCTTAAGCTCTCATCCTCTTTGCTGCTCATCTCCTAAGTCATGATATTTTGACATATGGAAAGGTCACAGTGCAGGTTTTATTTAAGAGGTTCATGCCACGGTAGCTTTTCTGCCAAGGGTAATAAGTTGCATTAAAGGACTTGCCAGAAAGAACAAATCTGTCTTATTTGTAATTAGCTGAGTTCTAATTATTTTTCCTAAATGGACAGTCAGATAATAATGTGTAAACATGAAGTAAGCACAGAACTGCAAGTACTACACAGTGGATATTTCCTCCCAAGCTGTATAATACTTTCAGGCTTTATCGTGGTACAGAGCAAAACCACTCAAATTGGGCAGACCACAAACCTGTCTAAATTCTAAATCATCCATTTTTACCTGCCATGCAAAGAAATGAAGGGTTCCTTTTCTCTACTAATTTACCTCAAGCACTTTGTGTCATGGGAAATGGATCACCAGTGCACAGATCTGGGACTAATAACTGTGAAAAAACCCTGGAGTTTTATTCTCATCTCTTGGTAAGTTTAATAGACCAAAGCACAAGCAAAACATAATAAATATCAGAAAAGAGATTTCTGGTTAAAGAAAGCTGACTGAAACACCTCATGTATAGCAAAATTTTGCAAAAAATATTGCACTGGCAAATTGATGAACACTTGAAAAGCTGATATCAGCTGTAATTGATTCTTCCTGAAACCTGGCCTCAGTGATTCTAAGTGCTGCCAGCAGTGAGATGATTTTGTGGGTTGCCCATGCACTCTCTCCCTGCTGCTAGAAATGGACAAAGCTCTCTGTCTTACCTGGATTTCACATGAATGGAATGTAAAGTTTGCCACTAACCTTTTGCAGCAGATTTTAGTGGTAGAAGATTAAATGAAAAGAGTTAAAAACATCCTTAATGGGGCTGCTGAATAAAACTGTGCGTGGACACAGCAGAGGTACCTTGGCCAGCAACTCTTTCTCTTCCCATGTGCAAAGCAGTGAGGAAGGTGGCAGCAGTTGGAGAGGATCCAAGGTTGCACAGTGCCAGACAAATGAAGAGGGTCACTGAGGGATCAAATGAAGGCTGCTTGTTGTGGGAATTGTGTGAGAGCCACTCTGTTCCTTCAGCAATTGCTTCCAGAGCCTCAGGTGGAAATACTCCCACAGGCAGAGCTGAGAAACACTTTTTAATCCTTCACCAGCTCTCAGGTGCTTCAGTGCAACCCTCACATGCAGATTCACCAAACAGTCTTCTAAAGGCCTTTCCAGTGCAGTGAAATATCCTTTATGGAGGGTCTTGAAAATAACCTTAGTTCTTGGAACTGAGAAAAAGTGACAGCTGCATGCATTTAAATTCCTGTAGTAAGGAGTGGAAAGTTTGCAAATGGTAAAACCTTATTAATTTCAATACAATCATTTATACTGTAATAATGACATAAATAAGCCTCTTCAAAGGATTTAGGGCAGGTAGCTGGAAAAACATTCTGTCATCTACCTTTGATGAGAGCTTCAAGGCAAATAATAAATGAGCAGATGAAGCTTTCTGTGGAAAGTCTTGTTTTCAAACATGTCCAAATAACTTCTTCAGTTCCTGATAGCAGTGTGCTAAAAGCAAAGGCAAATCATTAAAAATAGAGAAGGTACTTCCAGATTAATAGGTCTGGCTACAAAAACCCTAAAATTTCTCTTGAGAATTGCCAATGGATAAATTAATGTCTCCATTCTACTGAATTATCATCATCATTTTCCAAGCAGTAAAAATAAAAATAAAACCCAGAAGAATGTAATTATTTCTCTTTTTCTTTTTCTTTTTCTTTTTCTTTTTCTTTTTCTTTTTCTTTTTCTTTTTCTTTTTCTTTTTCTTTTTCTTTTTCTTTTTCTTTTTCTTTCTTGCTTTCCAAGGAAATTTTTCAGTAGGGAATATTTTAATCACTAGCTGTAGAGCTCTAACATGTCACTTCTCAGAGGCATTTAATAAAAACAACCAACCTAGTTAAGAATGTAGGAGATGTATTTACAAGAGATGAAGAGAAGTCATGGTTTGGGCTATTACTCCTTTTTTTATGTATCACATTCAGTTCAGCAGCCCATGAAGTAATTACTCTGATAATGATGTTGTGAAAATGAACAGGAAGTTAATTATGGACAGTTAGTCAAATTCAAAAGGGTCAGAATGGGAAAATGACCACATGGAAATGCAAATCCACTTAGGTTGAAAAAACAGCCAAGAAAATCAAATAATTCTTGAGACAGCACCATATTTTAATAATTTTAGGAACTTGATTGCAAGGGAATTAGCCTAACATGTAAAATCAGATAGGTAACTGTCTTCCTGATTCAGGTCTTGTAGAAATACAGTGCAGAGATATAATCAAAATATTTATATTTCAGCTGGTAGGGCAAGAGCTGTTTAGTCATGGGAAATGTACTGATAGCAGGTGAAAGGTTTGCAGAAGAGGAGTGTTCCAAAGGATAATAATTGCTTTAATTACAAAATTTAATCCTGAACCTTGTATTTGTATTCCAGAAATCTTTTATTGGAGAGAAGTGATGGGGCTGTTTTATAGAAGAGTGAAATCAAGCTTTTGATTTGAGCTGATTGTGAGAGAGGCTGTGAGAGAAAATTTTTCCTGCATGACTTTTTAGCTCTGTCTCCAGTCAACAGATATTATTCTCCTGCTTTGGAAATTGTTATTATATATAATAGAACATGTTCTTACCTTAGTTCTGCTTCTGTGGTTTCAGACTTCTCCTGCTGGACTCACAGGAGTAAATCAGAACTGTATTTGCAACAGTATATTTTAAATCTGTATTCATACAGTTGATATGCTGAGTAAAATCTTTGCTCAACTAAAACTACAGAGACTTTTGCCAGTATTTTTAATTGATCCAGGATCCTGTCCTCTGCTATTTCTGTAGAACTGCATGGAATATCCAGATGATCCAAGCTCTTTTTTGTTGTGGGAATACAGAGAGCTTTGTTTCATTCCATGATTGAGATGGGTTTATTTGCAGTTTGGGTTCACAGGGGGCTGCTCTAGGCCCCTGTGGATGATTGCATCCATTAGCTGAGAAGCTGTATATTTCCTGGATGAAACATTTGCAAGAAATATTAACCAGTAAAAAAGAGTTTTGTTATTTTTCCCCTTTTATGAACCTTCATTTTATGATCAAGGCATTTAGACTTAGATGTTCCTGAAAAATTACAATCTACTCCTTAAGACACCAAATGTCAATTAATTCAATTTAGTTAAAACACTGATTTATGTTCTGAAAACGAGTCATTTTCCATTTATCTAGAGTACTTCACTTTCCACTTCAAAGTGAAGAAATAGTTCACAGTAAATATTATCTTCCCTTTAAATTTTTTTATTGATAACATGTCTTGAATTTGTATTCAAGACTGTGCAGTTATTTAATCCATTTTCTGAATGAGGTCTATCTTGTGGATATATCTGCACAATGTACATCATAAAAATATTAAATTCAGTGAAAGATTATACAGTATATAAAACACAGTGGCCTTTTCATGGCTGACTTTGAATCTGCAATCAGCCAAAACATTGCTAGCTATCTCAAAGTCTAGGACATGTGGCTGATGAAAAGCTGAATGAAATTTGAAGAATTATTTGATTATCTTGTATCAGCTTTGGTAGATTATTTTCCTTTAGAGTTTAAAATTTAGGGGGGAAAAAAATCCTATATGTGAGCTGTGAAACAGTATTTTCCTTGATCTTCTGACATTTTTTTCTTATAATTAGTAAGAGACAGGCAACCCCAGACTTTTAATTTTAACTTGTAGTCCAGTCATACTTTCCCCTTTTTGTATCCCTATTTTCTCCCTCTCTTATGTTGTTGTTTTGGGGGTTTGCTTTTGGCATTCTTTTTGGTCTCTGGTATGTTTTTATTCTCTTGTTGTTTGTTTATTAAAATCCCTGCTCAAGGCAGGGAATACCGTTTAGCACGACTGTGTATTAACCCAGCCTCCTCAGATCCTGACTGCTGCAGTCTCAGATTAATTCAGGAGGGACTGAAATTACTACATTACAAAGGAGTGGATCATTTTGATCAGCTGCTTTTCCCTTCCCAGAGGCTCCTCTTGTCTTTTTTCTTTGGACATGAGAGTATCCCATTCTGGAGATACTTTCCACACCCCTGTTGACATGGGGTATGCTGTCATTGCTCATGGAATGCAAACCCATCTGTTTAGTCTGGGCAGACAACACTTAACCAGGCACCCATTTGTTTCTACTTGATTTGGTTTCTCCGTGCTGTGATGTTCACAACACATCAAAAATCACTGGATTTGTTCATGGAGAAATATTCAGAGAGCTTGTGCTCTGATATTTTGCAAGAGTCACCTACAAATATCAAAGAATCATAGAATAGCTTGAGCTGGAAGGGACCCGTAAGGATCAATTAATCACAAGGATATATTGTTGTTGTTTATTGCCTGTGTGTGCTTTCTTAACTGCACTTAGGACTTCAAAATGTGCTGTACATTCTGGATGGGAAATTGAACATTGTGACTATAAATTTCTGGATGGATTTGAAACAATAGACATATTTCATTACTTATTTGAATTCTACCCAGGCAATTTGCATATAAAAACCATCCTTTGTAGCATGAACTTTGGGAGTCTGGCTCAGCTCTAACAAACACCTCATCTGGAGAACCTCACTGGTGCTGGATTCTCCTGCTCCCTGGCCCAGCTGGGAGGTCAGGTGGGCACTCAGCATCTCTCACTGCATCTGGACACAGACTTTGTAAAGACAGGACACAAAGAAAACTGACTGAGCTTGAACCTGCTGTACATAGGAACCCCAGCACTCTCTTCACTCTCTGTTTTTCTTTCTATTCTAAATCATGTTGGAGTTTGATTTGCATACTGATGACTAATATAGCCAAAAAGTTCATTAACTTATAAGAACAGAAAATCACACCAGATTGTTTTACTCAGTTAATCAGAAGTAACTCTCACTACAGATTGAAGAGTATTAGAACATAAAAGGGTGTCCTCCCTGCATGTCTCTCCTGCAGTGCAGCATGCAGATGGTAATCTTTAAATCTCAATTCTTCAATTCTCAGAGAGGCCAAAATGAAGATCCAGGCCTTGCAGACTCTGTGATCAGGGCGTGGCAGCTGCCAAGGTGGAGCTCGTGGTTACAGCAGCTTTTCCCAAGCCCTGAAAGAGGGAGCTAAGAACTGAGTGAGAGCCATCCTCAGTGCTGTGCTCTGGAACTCACAGCATGTGAAAAACAGTTGCATTATGCAGTAACTAAAGTTTTCTTCATTTCTGAAAGAATGGATTTCACCCAGCTGAATTCTTGTGGATTTCTCTTACTCCCTTCCTTCTCCCTCAGCTGCCTGCAATATCGGTTCCAGAGGGAAAGCAGACCTCTGCATGATATAGCTGGGTATTTTCCTTTTCTTTCAGATTTGCACTAGAAGCCCATCAGAATTTATAAAAATTCCCTCTTTCTTTACTCATGGGTTGGTATCAAAGACCTTCATTCAGTAACTGTGGCCACTGAACTCTGGTGGATTATTTTCACATTCTGATACAAGGAACACAAATGCTAAATGTTCTCACCAGACAGGTGAAGGCATTCTGTGCACTGAGAGCTCTTCTGTGCCTACGTCAGGTGCTCTGAGGATATTTCACAAAAGAGAGAGGGATACAGAGCAGGGAAAAACCTTGTGCTGTTTAGCTGTGACACTTAACACACACCAGGTGAGATCCCATCTCTCCTCCTCCCTGGCATTTGTGGCAGCAGCTCTGAATGAGAGCTACAGTTTGATGCAGAAACATTTTGCTGGGCAAATAGGTGCTGTAATCTCTGTTTAAATTTAGTATTATGGCTGTATGCCCTTGGCTGCTCCTCTGGCAGTCGTTGAGGTTTAGCTGATTGATTTCTCAGCTGGTGAGCAGGCATCTCTGGAGAAGACATTGATTTCTATAAAGATGGTCACATTATGTCCTAGGATAATAAGCAGCTTAATTCAGGTTTTCAGAGGTATTTATGAATGAAGGTAGGGTCTGTGTCACCACAGCCCCCTGCAATCAGTTGTCTTGTACAGAGGGCAAATTTCTCACCTCCCTTTTTCTCTTCAGTATTTTGGCATATCTTGGATAAACAGGCAGTGTTATCTGGATTCATAGAGAATTTTCATTCTTAGTTTAGCTTTCTATGCAGCCCCTCCTTTTTTCCTTCTCCCTGCCCCTCCCCTCCTTCTTCCCTCAGTGTTGGTGTGCCTGGATGTGCATGAATGTGTGTAAATGTGAGGGCACGACAGGGATGGCAGATAATGAAGTAATTGCTGTCTGTCCCCTTCCCTCCCCTTTGTCCTCTCTTAAACATTTTCTACAAAAGCATTAACATGTGACAATGTACATTTATTCTCTCATCCTGCCTGTTCAGTGAAGCCTTTGGGGGGTGTTTAATTTTCTTGTTTTGATGCACAGACTTTCTGGTATTCTGTCTCTTGCTGCTCCAGAAGGCAGCACTAGAGCAATTCATGATTTCTCTGAGCAGAGGGAAGCAGGGCCGATCAGTGCCCTGACATTGATACAATT
This sequence comes from Aphelocoma coerulescens, assembly GCF_041296385.1. Lineage (NCBI taxonomy): Eukaryota > Metazoa > Chordata > Aves > Passeriformes > Corvidae > Aphelocoma > Aphelocoma coerulescens. The sequence continues at coordinate 19,750,320 of NC_091023.1, read as the reverse complement.
TGCTTTTAAGGGCAGACCCCCTGAGTCCTTGTATACATTAAACTAATTCTCCTCTAGTATAATTTCAGTGTCAGCTTCATTTTATAATATATATCCGGGATTAGTGACCAGAGTGGGGACGAAATGGAAAAACGATGGAATGAAGTTGCATTTGCTTTGAATTATTCACACTGGACTGCTTTCAAAAGGAAGCAAATGGAAGGGAAATACAGCTGCAGATGATGACAAAGGAAATCAGATTTGTTTAAACACAGCTGGAAACAATGCTGGAGATGAAGACAGTCCTTTAAAATAATTTTTATGGTCAGTAGCTGCATAAAAACTTTCCAAATAAATTCAATTTTCTCTCAGGCTGAAATGATTTGTGCAGTAACTTTTGGGAACATTTGCAATATGTCTGGAGACTGATGCAATTGTTAATAATACTGCTGCCTTCTGCTTCTTGTTTTATTAAAAAAAAGTTGTTCTCGTAGTAGTCTGATAAAGAGTCACCACTTGACCTCAGAGTTTCTTTTCTAACCAATCATATAAAATTCCTCTCTTTGTATCGATTTTATTTTTCTGCATGGCTCTTCACAGGCCTGATCTTATGCTATCTATAAACAAGTAACTCAAGACTACTCCCTTTACAGTGCAAGGGAGAGAGACTCAGAGTCTTATACGGGCTGAAATTTTGTTTTGGTCAACCAAAATGTTTTTTTCCTTTTATACCATGGTTTTATCTTGGTGAAAAAAAAGTTCAAGTTTTGATTGCTTTTTATTAAATTGCAATTACTGACTATCAAGAATTTCAGAAAACTTTGTAGCTGACTGGGAAATATGCAAAAGCAAAGGTAGAGTTGTAAACTTTATTTTAAATCTCAAAACTTTTTAATTCCAAGTAATTTATGTGCTAGGAACATAAGCAGTCCTCAGCACAAACCTGGGTTGGAAGTATCTCATACTCCAGAATGCTGTTGTTTGCATAAGGACTCCCAGGACTTGGTTACTGATTTTTAGGTCTTTTTGGTTTCATGTTAGGGAATGGATCAGGAGTGGCTGCTGCCCAAATAAATGGAGAAGGATCAGCGTGGCCATGGTAATTTCTGTACCACACACTAAGGAGCTTATTCCTCACTGGCTAATCCTAATGAGTTAGAGTAAAATACTATTAAGGCTGAGAGTAAATCTCCTTGTAGAATAAACCTCTGATGTGCCATTTGGATGGCACTGGCAGGAATGTAATTTGATGAACTGCTAATGGGTGGGAATTTATAGATTCCTGATTTCTAGTGCCACCTGTGACACCAAGGAAAAACATGATCTTGGTCAGGTACCTTGGTTTCCTTCACCTCAATCTCCCAGGTTGTAAGTGATAAAGTTTTCTCATTTCCCCTAATGGAGCCCTTGTGCAGAGGGAAATAAGTTGAGTGAAAAGGAGGAACAAAGCCCTGTTGCTTATTCTGAAATGTATTACAGATGAGACCAGGCAGCAATGTGTTATCTGAAAGGCTTTTATTCCTTGCTACCTCAGGGACAATTGAGCTTTAACACATGCATAGCTGATCTTGACAGCATGTCTCTTTATCTATTAAGTATCATTTACACTGCATGCTGGCTGAGAACTCTATTCAGGGGAGTGCAATTTCAGTGCCAGAGCATTGATCAAAAGGATTTTCTTTTAATACAAACAGACAAGATACAGACTATATATGAATGTAAAATGGAGTTCTAGAACACTGAAGAACTTCTTTTCTATTAGAAGATAAATTTGTTTCATTAGTGAAGTGGTGAAGGATGTTTGAATTCTACTTTGTACAACTTCCATGGAGGCAGTGCAGTAACCAGACACCTCTTTGTGTATGGAACCTGCCTATGTCAGTGAATCATTAAAAAACCATAAGCATTTGACACTGAATTATTTGACTGCAGTGACAAGTCATTAAACCCCAGTCCTGCAAATTATTGCTTGATTTTTTTTCCTCCTAAAGATGTGGGATGACCCTTAGAGGGAAAAGGTGCTTTTTTTTTTTTTGGTCCTGGTACTAGAGCTGGCTCTAGGGAGAGCTGGGCTTGGCTCTTGTTCCTGCCACAAAATGTGAATGACCTAAACAGGCCCTGTACTTAAGTTCGCTATTAGGTGAGAAGCATTGTGGGGCTTTCTCCCCCTCTTTTGCTTTGGTGGAAAAACCTGTTGTGTTTGCTCAGTGTCTGGCACAAAAGGGTCCCAGGTTTGGGGGGTGCACACAGGCACCACAATGAAAAAAAAGGAGCAATAGTGACTGAATGTAAATATTCACGATTTGCACCATGAATTTTCATAAAAATAAGAAAAAGTTATTTTGTCTGAGAAAATTCTTTGTGATCAGATATAATTACCTGCAAGGACTAATGAACTTGCTTTCTTGAGCATTAAGATCTGAACTGCTTTTTCTGCTCTTCAGGGTGAGAACATTTCAGTGTTTTATTACTCATTATTAGGGAGAATAAGTACAGACTGTGGTTTGTATTGCTGCTGTAGTCATGAGATTGTTAATCAGTCTTACTAATTTGTTTTCATAAAAATGTTAGTTTACATTACTGCTGAACTTACTTACTTACTTACTTAGTGTAGTAATAGTGGGAAATACTGCCAGCTTGTGCAATTCATTAGGAAAAATGACTTCTATTCAGTGTAATCCAAGGTGATACTTTCACAAGACTCTTGTTTCCTTGTTAAAATCATGTTAAAATTTATGCTTTAAATGTGCTTGCAGAGATAGTCTTCACAATTGCAGATGCATGGACACCTCACAGCACTTGAACTCACCTGATCTGCTCCTGGGCAGGGATAACCAGCCAAGTGATCACTGTGCAAACAGAGCTGTCCTGTCTCCAGTGCTACAACAATCCAGTTCAGGGCTGCTTCCCGTCACAGAGGGTGGGCACACCTTTGGAAGACCAGCACAGAATCTTTCCATATCATTTAATAAAGTAGTATTCTTGCTATTCAGAGGTGTAAAATATGGTCTCCAAAAGTTTCAAATTTTTTGGGGGGGGTCAGGTTTTGATAAGCAGAAAATTTTTCTGCTACTTCTGTATAAGGACAGGATGCTGTATTCCCCTGTAAAATTCATTCCTTGGTTGAGGTTGCTGGGTAGTGTTAGTGGGTAAGACAAGGAAATCAGCTGACTGAGAACTGTATGGAAGCCACCAGCTGACATCAAATACACATTTTGATGACTTCAAAATTTGGCAATTTTGTCAAGTCATGGCAGAGTTGATCTTGCACTCTGTGCCATATCACGATACTTAATTCCTGAGGTACTTAGGCTCAGTTGAAAGAATTCTTTGTGTAACTGTCTTTGTTCATTCTTTAATGCTGATCCTCTGTCTTGCCACTGATATTAAAACAATAGTTTGCATACTTAATTATTATTTCAATTAATGTAACTTATAAGTCTATGCCAACTTTTCCTGTTTTCCAGAGCTCTTCCAAACAGCTGAGGGATGTTCCCTTCACATAAACCTTCCTGGAGTTCAGGAAAGAGAATTTAGCTTTTCTATCTGAATTCTGAGTGGTAAGAGGCTTCACTTCTTTTGATGTTTTTGTTATGCTGGGAAATCAAGTCCTGAAATCAGAACACCTCACTTATCTCACAAAATTAGGTTGCTTTTGGCACAACCCAATGAAGAACATCTGTGTCTACACACAATATGCTGTTACTGCATCAACCAAATGAGAGGACTCTGCATGGTATTTGAGAGATGGCTGTAGTGCAGTTATAATAAAGAAAAAGTATTTGATAGTTTTGAGTACGTGATGTACTTAACTCTTTTGCTGTAGCATCTGTAAAGCCCAAACAAGAGAAATTACTCGGTGAAGGTTGGAGAGCTTCTGGTATTTGTGTTACCTCTGTGTATCTGAGCATTTCTTCCTTTGGAATACTTGAATCTATTTTAAAAACAAAAGTATTTTATTTGGAGCTGGTTCAAGTCCTCCACAAAGGCCCAGTAGTAGATCTGTTTTATATCACTTCCTTCCGAAGTACAGATGATCTTATTTGAAGTGCAAGAAATTTCATCTCTCTGTCTTTCGTCTGGTAAGACATGAAACAGGGGAGGGGATCATGGATTGATGGTGATTATTTAATCCTTTGCAGCAGTCTGTCAGTGTTAGGACTTTCATAGAGTAATTTCTGAAGGGTATCATTAGAGAATGCTGTTCAATATTTCATGGTCAGGGAAGCAATGTGAAACCCGATTGCACTGTTTAAAGTCCTTGGGCTTCTGTGACTGTTTTCAGAGGCAATTCAGGGACAGCCTATTATTGTATTAAAGGAATGCACAAAGGCTTCAAGTTTTTTGGGATGCAATAGCCAGTTAAAAAAAAACATGGAATGAAGAGAAGAATAAAATATGAAGAGTCCTTCATTCATCACATGGTGGCTGTCTCACATTGTGGGATGACCAGGAATACTTAAGTGAAGGTGAAAAATAGCTGGTGTCATTAAAAATTACTTGAGGCAAATGGGAAACATAGGGATGTAGAGAAATGCTTTTAATTATGCTCACATTAATGTGCAGTAAAATTAAATGGACTGGGTTGAACTTTGGTGACAGTTTCTGGCAAAAGTACTGAAGCAAGTTTATAAAAATAGAGGTCAAGGAGCTTTGGTTACATATTATGCAAGAGTGAATAGAAAATATGAACCTGTGACCTACTAAACCAAGTGGATTAGGTAATATATATCTATATCTAGTAGCTTAATTGGTGGCTTGGAAAAGATATATGGCATTTTTGGAAGTTCAGTTTAAAGTGCACCTGGAATTGAAACTAAGCAGTAAAGTACAGAACAAGAAGGGATAATAATGTTTTTAACTATGCTACTGAAAGTTCACTGTGATTTTTGGGAACTAGACCATGAAATGACTGAAAATAGGTACCATATTCTTTCGGCTTCAGACATCAGTAGCTACTGAACCCTCCCTAGGCAAAGAATGTTGTCAGGAATCTGTGATTAAAATCAATTACTGCCCATGCAGCTTACCATCTGGAGGAGGGAAAGTCTTTCATTCTCTTAACTTGTGCATCTCGTTTTTTGCGTGGTGAAAAACTCAGGCAATCCACTGTGTTCAGTAACTCAGCTGCTTCCGTCCTCTTCTATTTTCAAAGTTATTTTCAAAGATATGTAGTCAAAGCTTTTTTTCCCACATTTTTCTGAAATATCATTAAATTGTCTTTACTTTGGTAGCCACTTCCTTCTGCACTTTTAAAGAAAGATTTTTGATGAAGGATAAAAAAGTTTGCATTGATAATTTTGCAAAATCTTTGACTTAAAATGCCTGCTGTGTTGTATCTTCTCCAGATCGATCAGTTAAGTCTTTCATGTTTGGAAAATTTGATTCAGATGGAAGTGGAAAGGACATCCAGAACGTGTAAACCAAAATTGTATCACAAATTTATGTCATCCTGATGAATGGCTTTGAAATAGTCCCCAATATGATTTCCACAAAATGTATTTCCAGAAGCTTTTGTGTTTTAAATGCCACTATCTTCTCCAGTCTGGAGAGATAACTGAATCATACCTGTTATTTATGGTCAATTTTCTCTTCTTGACTTCTTTCTGAATTGAATTCAGACAAACTAAATTAGCTTTTGGGATTTCAGGTGTTCATAACTGTTGTTGACCATGATGCTTGTTAATTGCAGATAAGTTACACAGATTTTCTGAAATTGCAGAGCACCGCTTCCTGGTGTCTGAGCAGGCAGGTTGGTAAGTATCTATCTGCTTTATAGGAATGCTTCATTTAAGTAGTAATCCTAAATCAAATTCTCTAACAGGCTTTTCATATCAGCATTTCCTTGTGAATGATTAGAAGATGATAGCTGGTCTTCTCAGGTGTTGTGTCTGCTAGTGATGTGTAAATTATCCCATGTGGCATAGATTGATTTTTAGTTGACATAGAACTATGAGCTGAATGTCTACCCCATTTTCTAACAGCATTTAAAGTTGAAACTCTCTGTATACTTTCTAGTTCCTACCACTTTCATGTCTATCAGGGCTGAAACCTCAGCATCAGTGCCAATAAATCTCTTTCTCAGAAGGATGAGAGTGAAGTAGTTCACCTGTACTCTCCTGGCTTTGTAAAGGCAGTATCTCAACTGTCTGTGGAATGAAATCATCAGTGATTTGTTTTTCTCCTTTCTTAAAAGCACCTGGGACTTTTGGCCACATTCCCAAACAGAAAACAATAAGGTTTGTGCCTGAAGTTTGGCTTCAAGTCTATCTGTGCTGATGCTTGAATTCCTGTGCTAGTGAAGCCGAAGGTGGGTTGTCTCCCATTTCCCAGGTAATATTCCGTAGCCTGGTGCTCACTGACAGGAATTTTATTCATTGAGGTAGGTGAGAACAAGCAGGGTTGTGAGCAGAGTAGGAGGGAATGACTCAAATGAGCAGGGAAAGGGTTCTGTGGTGTGAGAGCTGTCACTGGCCACAAGCCTTTACCCTTCCCTTCCATGTAAGGGACTGAGGAGCAGCAGGGAGCCCCATTCCTTTGCTGTGTTCAGCCTCACAAATGCATAAATACCAGATTGCTGATCCCCTGCAAGAGGTGGGCAAGCAAGCTTCTGAAAAATACGGAGTTATTTTTCCTGATGTTATTTTCCATCCTTTGTAGATTTACTTGCCGCTGTTTCTGTATTTGCTTGTCTGAGCCACAGCAAAAAGGAAAGGGAAGCAAGCTGCCAGGGCAACAGCCAAAACTGTTTTCCACTAAAAGTAGAGAATGACTGAGAAAGCTAATGAGATCATATTTTGATTCTTTATTTTCTCAAGCTGTATTGCATTAACCTGTTAATATGCATTTTTATTTACCTGTTAGTAAAAGGGCAGATCAGCGTAACATTATGGACAGTACTTTCAGTTTAGAGTTTGCACAGGCAGCTGTGTTGAAAGTGCAGAGATTGCCTTGCAGCAATTTTTCTTGAAAAATATTTCCAATTTTTGTTACCAAGAGCAAACAAGCTTTGATGCTCTAATGGTGTGAAATGAACTAGTCTGAGTTATGAGCACCTCTCAAGAAAAAGGCAGATCCTGATAACACTATAATTTAATAAAGATACTTTCCTTCCACTGTCAAAATGAATTCCCTCTAATTTTATAATTTTATTGCACATTTCTTACCAGCTGAGAGAATATCAGGGTTCTGCCAAATTCAGCTTTAGCAAGGCCATCACTTCTAAACTTGTTATATCATATATTAATAAATGCTGGTAATAAGAGATGTGGATTGAATGAACAAGCTGTTTGTAAACCTCAGGAAATTTTCAAATAAAACATTTCATCTGCAGGATGAACAAACAGCTATCTTTCTGAAGAGATAGATATGAGAAACATGGGTTTAATATTTTAAATTTCCCATATCTTTTCTTGAGCAGTTACATGTCCCTCGTGGTTACAAAGGATCTCCTTTATGAAAAAAAACGGAGCTTTCTTTCCATCAGCCGAAGATATTTTCAAATAATGAAATAAAAGGAAAGAAAAAGAAAACAAGATGAGTGTAGGGAGATATTGGCACTGTTTTAGTCGATACATCAGCTACTTGTGGCTGTTAATCAGATGTATTTACTTTATTGATCAAATGAAGCACTCCCACTGTTTGTGTGTGTGCATGATGGTAATGATGCTGCAGCTGCAGGTGAATGAGTTGGGCTCTAGTCCAAATCTGTAGTGTGGAGCATGAAAAAATCCACCTGGTTTATTAACTCTTCATTTGAGCTTGCAATGCAGGGGGTTAGATTTTAGTTTGCATGTTAATAGTAAATTCATTTAGCCTCTGAGATACCGTAAATATGCCACACTTTGAGGGTGGCAATGGTCTGTTGAAAGATCTTTGCTCAGCATTAATTTGATATGAATTTGAGGTAATAAAGCTGAACACTGCAGTTTGGTGTGACACATTCCAGGTTTGGAGCACTGCCACACAAAGGTGTCCAAGTCATCAAGACCAATTTTATCTGCTAAAGCAGCTGTGTTGCCACCAGACTTGTCCTGGCTTGCACCATCCAACACAGGAGTTCCTGTCACAGATTTTCCATTTGGGGGTTGAGTTTGTGCACCTTTCCTTGCAGCATCTTTCACAAATGAGCAGCATTCTCACGTAGTTGTGTTTTGTGATTTGCATTTTCATCAGAGTGACAAGGATAACAAGCCTCTATTAGATTTATGAAACATGAAATCACCCACTGTGCCAGGTTGCCCAGAGAAGTGTGGATGCCCCATACATTTCTACAGGTTTTCAAATGCCTGTTTCTGTCATTTTATGTGTCTTTTTAGCTGCATCAGCTCCAGCTATTGCAATGTGCAGGATGCCCAAGCAAGGTGAAGAGTTTAGAGATGGAGTGTTGGCTTGCTAACTTAATTTTAAAAGACAGAGATTTTTTTTTAAACTTTCCTTACAAAAGAAAATTGGGATGTTAAATTAATTTTTCTACTTTTCTGGGAGCTTGAGGCTACAGTGGGTGACTTCTATGTTTAAACTGCCCTAGTCAGCACAGTAGCAGTTTCCTCCCATTGAAGACTGGTCAATTATCAGTTTCCCCAGGCAAGAAATACTCTACACCCAGCATATCTGTCTGACTTGATTAGGAAAGCTGGAGTGAAGGCATTCAGCCTCTCTTTACCTGGGGGCTAGGTGCTTCTCAATGTCCTTTCTAAATTCTGCTTGAAACATGTTTTACTTCAGCTTGCTTAATTTCCCTGATCCAATCAAAAACTGCCACCCTCTCCCTTCTGCCTCCTCACAAGAGGTGCACATGGAATGTACTGAGTATGCCAACATTTTTTTCAAAAATTCTCTCATGCAGGCTTTTCATTCCTCTCAGTTTACTGGGTTGGTTTTGGTGTGGTTTTTTTCATTATTATTTATAATACTGCAACTGGTTCTGTGTAGGAGTAAACCAGTGCCCATTTGCAGCCCCAGTAATTCCAAAGGATGGGCTGGGATGCCAGGGGAAGGCAGGGTGACAGGGCTTTGAGTTAGTCACAGCCTTCAGATCATACAAAAAATACACAGGCTCCAAATTACCTAAATATTATATTAGAAGATAATAAACCAGATATTAATTCTGTATACAGAGAGAGATTAAATATCATGGGTGAGACAGATTTGATAATGAGCTTGAAAATGAATCAGACTCCCTGACCTCTGTTCTTGCAGTCTTGCTCTGAAGGTCAAAACCTGTCAGCAGCAGCAGTTAAAAGTCTGTGATGGACCATCTTTGAGCATTTCAGAGTACATCCCACCTCCTGCCCACCACTTCAGGGGTGCACTGTGCACAGACCCTTCCTCAGCTGATTCTCAGGTCTGCAGGATTTAATCAGGTGGATGGATCAAACACTCATATCTGGGTGCTCATTCTGGACATTTTCCTGGGCACATTAACTTGCCTTTTGTTCGTGGAAGATGCCGAAAAACATAAAGAATCATGAAGATGACAAGCATCTCTGTTTTTCAACTGACTGTAACTCTGCTGAGAATTTATCAGTTTCAGTTTAGAAACTTTTTCTAGGTGTAGCCTAAGATGCTGCTTGGCAGCTCTCCTTTGAACTAGTTAAATCTTTACCAATGGCAGGAAGATACTGCGTGGTTGTGTTAAGTAGGTGCCATGTGGATAATATTTTTTCCTGATGTTTGGCTTAAATTTATTGGATGAATATGTACCATTACAGTGGCAAACCCCATAGTTTTGACAGCTAAAGCACTTTTGCACTACCTTAATGAATAACTGGTAATACTTTAGTCATCAGACAACTCCAAGAAAACTGATGCTGAGTTTCCACAAATGCAAATATCATAAATTGACTCTTGGGTTTTTTTAAGACAAATGAAAAGCAAACAGTTGAAACAAAATTAAACTGCCATTCAGCCTGCGTGCTCACAGTAACTTCTAGTGGTTGCAGTTAATGTGAATGTACATTTTTTTTGGTTCAATCATTATTTTTAACAGTGAAGCCTATCTAATCATTAGCTGGATCGTGAAGTCAATTCCTTTCATGTATTCAGTAGCTCATCTTGCCTAAATTGTTTCAGTTCCTTGGAGATAGTTTTTGAATATGCATGACATATTTCAGCATAATAACTAGGAAGTCATTTTTTGTTGCATCTCATTAGCAACATAAGTATCAAAACAGGTTTCCCTTCCCTTAGAGGAAGCTCTTCAATTAGCTCCAGAGAACAATTCACCTTCAGCTCTCTCACACAAGTTAAAGCCTATTCCAGAATATTTGATCTTAAATACTGGACTAGACTCACTTTAATTTCATTGCATATAATTTACTTTTCCTCTTCAAGGATCATAAAAGACATACCAGTTTGGGACTGTGTTCTAAGTTGGGTATAAAGCAAAGTCTGAATCAAATAATTTGTTCTGTGCTTTGGCACAATGTTTCTGGGATGGACTCCTCATCTCCTGCTTACACTATCATGGAGCACAGCCTCTAAGAGCAGCTGGCTGCTCAGGTTGCTCCTTCCCATAAATTCAGGATTTAGAGGTACAAGATGTGTAGAGGAGAGCCTTCACTTCAGTGCTGCTCTTCCAGCCCTTGTGAGAGAGAGTGCAGAACTTGGTCCACAATTGTTTGATGTACCACATCAATAGATGGCCTATAAAATAAATTGTATTTACATGGTTCCAAAATATGAGTTCATGTCTTAAACAAGTAAATCCTTGCATCCCAACTGGGATGACTTCATTCTCTGCTGCAGCAGAACACAGCAATCCCTGAAATGTTGTCTGTGTACCACATGACAGTTTAGGACAAGAAACAACTCAAGTGTGTGTTCAAAATTAGAAGGAAGGGCTATGGACTTTGTAGTGCTGTAATCAGGACATTGTTACTTTGTCTTTTGAGATTTTAGGACTATAGTCCCATGAGTAAATGCCCACTATAACTGCGGGCTTTTTTTTTGTTCCACTGGGGTTTTTTGATGTTTTCCCAGATGGCTGTATTTTCATGTGGATAGAAATTCTCAGTAGAATCCCTTGGCCCAGGGGATGTGTCCCAAGAATAGAAAGCTTGAACATCTATTTGCTAGAGCCCAGCTCTTGGGCTCTAGTCTGTCCTTGAAGCACTCTCAGTAAATATGATTTTCTCTGAGGTTTACACTTCGTTTTTGTTATGGGGGTCATGAGAACCATGAGTTCGAAAAAACCTCAGGACTTTTGTAATACACCCTACTGCTTTCCTTGAGGCAGATCAATCTGTATTACAGAAATAAAATGCATGTCAGATTGCTGGACTGGAAGAAAAAACTTGCTCTTTCACTCCAGCCTGTAACAGGCATGAAGCAACCTTGCAGATACAGGACTCTGTTGTTTAGTAGTTATAACCATATTTGACACAGTTTCCCTTCATTTGCCCTCATGTAATTTATTACAAATGTTCATATTGAAAACAAAGCCTTCCTGCAAAAATAATCTGATGGAAGCACAAGATATGCTTCTGTGTCTACAGGACACTCAATCTTTCGGGGGCAAAGAAGGATTATATGTCTGACTCAAAATTCTGACCTGACTTACAGTAAAAACTGCATATTTGTAACTTGCAGTTCTAAATACACCACATAAACATTTTTACTTTATTTTATACAAGTTTTGTGAGGAACAGATGTGGAATTCACTGAGCCTTATGTACTGTGGGTTGTAATGAAGAGTCAGGAAAATACAGGATGTCGTAGGAAAAAGATGTGTGATGTAAATGGAAACAAATTGCATCTCAGTGGGATGTGGCCTGGACACAGCAATCATTCTTACTCCTCAAGTAATTTCCATTTCTCCAGGGAGCTGCTTTATAATTAATGTTCTTTGTTTATGGTACACTTATGTCTTCAAGAAAAAAAAATAGAAGTAGACATGTCCTTCATCGAGTCTTGCAGGGTGCAGCAATTATTGTTATATACCTTGTATTGTGTGTAGGATAAAGCTCCCATGCCGTGCTGAACACTGAAGGGCTGCTAATGCATTCACAGCACAAGTAAGGAAAAAATAATTCTGTTGAGTGGGGCTATGAAAAAAAAATCCCTTTGACTCTCCAGCCCATCTGTACCGATGAGTGGGCTTGAGGCTTGAGGTTTGATGCTGTCATGCCTGAAGAAAGTGTAGATGTAACAGGAAGGAGCTCTTCTCTCCATCCTTCCACCCCTGCACTGCTTGATGAGAAGCTCAGGTCCTGTGCTGAAGGGCTGGGAGAGGTTCCTCTGAGGGTTTGGATCAATTCTCAACATTTTTATGAGTAAACCGGTAGGAACAGCTTCACTTCCAGGCTTTTTGGACCAAGCCTCACAGTTTGATTCTTGATCTGTTCTTTATTCAGACCTTACAAGTGTTGCACAGCTCTGAGCTTAGCTCCTGTGAAAAGACATTTCTGTGATGCTGCTCATGCTTTAAATACATCATCTGTGAATGCACGGTGAACTCACATCTGTTGAAGGAAGCAAGTAACAAGTTGGAAATATTTTTTCTGTTCATTAACTTGTTTAAAAGTTTTATTTTGATTAAAACCCCACAAGAAGCAGTTGTCACTTTTTTCACAAATTCATTTAAGGAATGTCTGACCTGGTTGACCCAGCTGCAGAACACTCGATATTGTGAAATTTCTATTACTAAAGGAAGTTAAGCTCACCACTAAGATTGTCTGCAACTTAGGAGGAACTGATTTTAAGAAATAAAAGCTTCTAAGCCAAAATTTGATCAAAACAATTCTTCATTATAGGAGAAAATCTGGATACCAGACACACAGAAAAGTTTGATATGTGTGAGTAGCAGGTTAAGGTTACTCGATCATAATTTAGTTTAATGCCCCAAATGTTGCATTTCACTTACATCCCTCCCAGCAAGAAGGATTTCAGTTTTATACAAACAATAAGGAGAAAATGGGACATTTCTGTACTGGGATTTGAACTCCCCAGGTGCCAGGTTTGAACTGGGCAATCTCTGTCTTGTCTGTCTCCCATGGAACAGGTTCATTCTAACTGATCCATAGCATCAACAGTTCTAGCGCTGGCCCAGCTCCTGACTTTAAGAATTTAAATTCTCAGAGCTCTGTATCTCTCCTGATATTTGGTATTTTTAATCTAACCTTGGCTTTTGCAGTCCAGTGGTTCCCTGGCCAAGCCAGCTTTTGCTGTATCACAGTTTGAAAAAGTGGCTGGTGTACATTGAAAATATAAGATGCACGCTAAAAAAAATGTAAGTACATTGTTTGTGGGGGAAAGATTCACACTTTAAAATAAATTTTATCATTTTTTAAGGTCCGTCTCACATTTTTAATGCTAATGTTGGCAATAATGCTGTTTTTCTCCAGATGGTTCTTTTCAAAAGGAAAAAAACTAGCAGTACCCAGTGGGGCACTTATCTTGAAATTCAAATAGCAATGGTAGATATGCAAAAGAAAGAAGATGAAAAAGAAGAGAATGCAGAAATAAAAGAATCCCAGGGCAGATGTTTAAGGCTGGATTATATCTTGTCTACTCAGACATGTTCAATAAAATTAAACCGAATGAATTTGGGTTTGAAACATATTAGTGAAACCATAATAAATCGTTTTATGTACATGCAGTCAGAATTTAAATGGCCTCAATTTGCTTTAGTGTAATTCACTTTGAAAAGAGTGAAACCAAGTTATGCCACCTCTATTTTTGAGGAAAAATCTGTCCTCTTAGCAGAGCTGATCTGTGCAATTTGCCTTAAATTGACACCTTTTTGGTTAATTCAGCTTCTTTTCCTGAGTGTCCTTGACATATTTGGGAGCTAACAAAGGGATGAATACTGTCAGATTCAGGAAGATTCTTCCCTCATTATGCTTACCTCTGAATTTTGCAGAATCTTAATATACTCTGTGGAACACATTGCCTTCCTCTCCTGATGAAGTCAGTGAAAACTCAGCTGCAAATGGTCTGAATTAGATACATTGAGATGATGTGTTTGTCCTTCTTCAGGCAGATGTGCTCCAAGCCCCAGCTGAGGTGGCTGTGGAATTCCACCTTGGGATCCTGGAGCTGCCAGCCAAGGGCATCTTCCCTTCTCCAGTTGCCTCCATTACGGAAACATGGGAAGAGCAGATGGACAGGAATTACACCAGCCAGTGCCTGTGCCCATTTGCTGCATCCAAAACCAAGGTGGAAATTATCAATGCAAGAAACAGTGGAACAGAGAAAACCGTGTAGAAATCATAGATAGTAATTTTTGTACCCAATTAATACTAGCACACAGTGTTGAGCTAATGAGGGTTTCTGCTCATGCTGCCTGCTGAAAGACAGATCCAATTGGAGCTGGAATGTCACACACATGTAACCCCAGCTCCAGCACAGAGCCTGCCAATGCAATAGAAGCCAGACAGATTTTTTCAACTAATTTTTAAAAGCAGTAAGTGGTTCTACCTTATTCACTGTTTCTCACGTGGTGACAGGATTTCTGATTTGGTGCTGGGGGATCTAAAGGTGGATTAATGCATTGTCAGAAGGAGACACCACAGTTATCCTTATTTGGCTTTGTCGAAATGGAAAGCCTGGAAAATGATTCTCTCTCTTCAAAATAGCAAGTGGTTATGTGAGATTTGGATTTAGTGATCCAGGATACAATCTTAATTTCTGCCACACATTTTAGTTCTGGTTTGGGTTGGTTTTATTTTTATATGTTCCAAGCTGCTTTCTTTCACTTTGTTCAGACAAAGATTTGTTGAGTTATGGAACAGAAGATGCTGTCCATTATTTTAAATATTTGCTCCAACTACTGTGTTCTTCAATTTTAAGAAGACATATCACTAGTATCACAATTTCATATCACTAATATAATTTTCAAAATCATTACATAGCCTTTTGGTGATACAGGTCTTTAAAAGATGACTTTGATTTTAATAAAACTTTTGTTAAAAGGAAGCAGTTTTTGAGCATCTGTGGTGGCTTTGAATGACATGAGAATCACATAGATCTCATTAGTATCTAACCCACCTTTAAACTCCACTGTAAGGGGACAGTAAATCTGGAGAAACTGTAGAAATCTAAAATGCTTTCTAACAAAAGTAAATCCCTATATGTGTGTATTCAGACAACAAGGTAGGTTAATTTAATTGTGATCCCTCTGGTAACATATGAGACATTTCAAACCAGATGATTTTCACAGCAAGACATCTTCTATCTTAGCATGTAACTGGAAAGCAAAAAGCTGCATGGAACCTTCCACTCTGGTTGTGGAAGGGTCTGAAGTTTAATACAGATTAATCCTTGGAATACAAGCCTTCTCATCCTTAATACCAAGATAGATTTTCTTATTGGCTGCATTCTCATTTGCCACATAACACACCTAGAAGCACGACAGGATCAAAAGTGTGACTTGATCCCCAGTGGATGGTACTTAGGCAAAAATGTGTTATGTTTAGAAAGCAACTGATATCACTTATACACCATTTGAAATGATTCTTTGTGTATTTTCAGTGTAAGCTGTGTTTGGGACTAGCAGTTCTCACGACGTGTTCCTTTGCTCTCATTCACCAGGGAGAATACACGGAACACTCGAGCAGCTCCCAGCAAGGCTGGATGAATAGCTGTGAGCTATCTATATTTTCGTGGGAGTGGGGTTGGGGTTATGGCATTTTCACTAGTGATTAAATGTCTTCCAAACCTATTCACGCTGCAGAGCTATAAATTATGGATTTTTCGCATTAATGAAAAGAGCCCTTGGAGCCCTCTGGAGTGCATAGTTCTATTTTTACATTTCACTATCGGAGAATGAGGGAAGATAGGCCAATGTGTTTCTTTTTTTAAAATGGCAGGAACAGAAATTCAGCCTGTTCTGACCGTCATTCAAGTGCCAGCATCGTTACCCATTGTGGGGGACCCACTCAGAGTTCATATTTGTTACGTCATTTCATCAGGGGGATTTTTGTCACTTACTTTGAGCTCATTAGCAGACCTGACCTAAAAAAAAAAACCCCGTACACAGGAAATCTGAAACTGCTCCACTATGAAAATGATGTGGTATATGATCTTAAAATGGGGTTTTAATTTGGAAATCGAGCTTGAAAGTTCCCAAGAAATGGTGGTGTGGGTTATCCTGTTGCTGTTTTTTTTCTGTATTGTTGCCCGTATCTTGGTTTTTATGAATACAGAAAGGGAAGAAGGTTTAATCCCCTGTGTTTGCTTTTCAAGGAAGGTTCTGTCATCTTCTGGATGTCCTGAAAAAAAAACCTTTTTATTAAAGCAGAATGGAAAAAGCCTGCCATTCCTAAGGTGACTATGATGAAAAATAAATTAAGAGCAAAAGCCCCAAATCACAGGTCATCTCTACTGATCACCTTGCAATCAAAGGGAACATAGAATTTCATCTTCACATGATCCGTCTGTAGAAGTGTGTGCAGCTGTATTTGCATTAATAGTGGTCCCTCATCCAGAACTGATAAAAGTGAAAATAATGGATCCCAGAGAGAAAAACTGAAGTAATTTATTCTTTTAGCCTCCTATCACAACAGGTTTATTCTTTTTTTTTTTTTTTTTGTGAATACCAAAGTTAGGTCTGTACACAAGTAAAAGCCACTGAGACAGCTCTGACTTCCAGCAATCAACATTTTGGATAAACAGTGTGAGAGTTCACCAAGTTTCAGCTCTCTGTAAACAGGAAGAAATTGTATTGAAATTGGAATCCTGGAAGGATTTGCTAATTTGCAGCTTCCCTAAGACAGTGAGGTCTCTGAGTGAAACTACCTGTGTGTTCCTGTAGGCTCAGACATAGAATCTTCCAGGCATCTCAGCATGAGGCTCCTTCTCAGAATTCAATATTCAGTTGTTGTTGGACAGGTTATCCTAGAATGCTTTCAGGCACGTATAAATGAGTCAGGAGTGAAAAACAGGAATAAGTAATTGCATGCAGGAAATAGGCAGCCTTGAAGCCTTTGGGAATTGTTTCAAACATGCTGATTTCTTCACTTTTCTTTGTTTTCTGGCTTTGGTGAGGAGAGTTTAAAATGAGAAAGAAAAAAAACCCAACAAAGCAACAGCAATAAAAACCTGCACAATAAATAAAAACCCAAGGAAAGAAATCAAGATATTAAATTTGTAAAAAGCGTGTGCCCCAGCACTACCAGAGACTCATCCTCAGCAAGTGGCCAAGTCACATCTCTTGGAAAGGACAGAGGTCAGGCTCTCTGGAGAAATCATTATGTTAATCACCAATACAAGGCAGTTTAAGAAATTAAAGAGATTAATTTAAAGATTTCTTATATTGTCTATAGTACCTTAAATCAGCCCTAGGGAAGAACAGACAGAATGGAGGACCAGGGCTGCTCCAAAGCAGTTTTCATCTTGATAAAGCTCATCATAGTTGCTTAAAAAATTACTCATCTCTGATGTTCTACAATGCCATAATTTGGGTAGGTGATAGACTGAACTGCAAACAGTGTTTTTGATAACTGCTAAATCTAAATTGCTATTTTAATCAACTGTAACACTTAGATTGTCAGCTGATAAAAAATGTGTGCAGAAGACACATTCCTGGTGTAAGTGCAGTGGTATTTAAAATCAATATATACTGAGCAAAATTATGTTCCTCTTTGCTTTTCTTGTTAGGTTTCTATGGAAACCTTCTTGGAGGTGGTCTGAAGAAAAGAAATGTTAAAATAGAACAATAAATTGTGTCATTTATACATGCAAAGTAAATATCCTTCCTGCATTTTTTATGGACGTGAAAACGTGATTTTATAATTTAATATTCTCCCATGACATCCAAATTAACTATGACCCAGTCTCCTTAGGGTTTACTTTTCTGCATTTGGCTAACATGTTTGAGAGAGGAAAAACAGACATCTTTTATGCTGAGCATCTATTATTTATCTGTATTTTACTAAACTATCTTGATTTTTTTTAAAACAGCAACCTTCACAACTTTTACCATGGAAAGAGTGTCTAAAAAGTTATTTTGAAACTACAGCTCTGTCAACCTCTTCATGAACACAGTGTTCCTTCAGAGTTTTAGCCAGAAGAGTATAAAATGCAAACCTATATTGACATATCACTATAAATAAACAGTAATAGCAAGTGGTTAGAATACATTGTGTACATGTATTTTCTTAATGATTCACCGTTACGTAGGATGACTTTTCACTTCTCCTAAAACTACTACATATACCAGGGGTGACTACTTTGATATCCAGCACTGTTCTGCTGCATGCAGTGGGTTTGTACCTTCATATTTTGGTGTATAATTTTGCTGGTTTTGTTTTCTTCGCTCTGGTCCCTGCCTTTGAAGGCTGGCTGTTAAATCTGTTAGAAACACACAGTCTAGTCTCCTCTGTAGGTATGAGTGACTGTCATGAACAGTATCAGCGTGAGGAAACATTTGGGGTGGCTGCTGATCCCTACACTGGGTTTAACCCCGTGGTGGAAATGAGACTTTCCAAGAAAGGTGTTCCTCTGTGCCATAGGCACAGCACACTTACTGTGTACACAACTCCTGCTTTGTTTCTCCTCCTCACAGCTTTGGAAAACCTCTCTTGGGGTTTGCTAATAGGGCTGTCCATTCTCTATTAGATTGTCTTCCTTGTCTCTTTTTGTTCACCTCCTGTCTGGGCTCATTAATAAACCTCTGTAACCAGGGGGAGTTTTAACCCTCACACTGGTGGCTGTGTGTGCATTTCCTCAGGCTCTTCTTGGAGGGCAGTGCAGAGAGAAATAGGGAGCCTCTTCTACCTGGCTCTTCTGTGTACAGCAACATTTCATAGGGTTTTTTTATCGCTACAAACATGAGAAACTCTGTTAAGTCTTTGAGCCCCATCTAATGAATCTCCCTGCTGAGTATTTGCTGGTATATAATATCTCATTCCATGAGAACCACAGTAACAGGTGACAGATAAAGTTGGATGCCATTAACCAAATAATTTGCTCACCAAACCCATGTATTTTTAGTTTAATTTAAGTTAGGATTTAATATAATTCCTGATAATAGAAAAAGGGGATTGTTTTCTGGACAATAATTGAAAAATTTTATTCTCCTATTTTCAAAACAGAAGACTTCAGCTTCTTTCAAGTATTTTTATTTGAAGCTTAGTTTGCTTTTCTCTTCCAGGAAAGGCTGCTTGCAGAGCACAGGAGACATTTAATGTGCAAGGGCTCTAAGAGGGTGCATCCCCTGTTTGAGCCCTTCATGCACTCAGCCCTGCCACAGCACAATAACACATGCAAGGGAGAGCAGAGATCGATGCCTCTGAGCCTCGAGCAGTCCAGGCTCAGCTTTTCTCAGCCAGTTCCACACCTCTGTGTACAGACATCTTCCTGCCAAATCTGCCTCTGATCTCCCTGCTCCCTACTCTCTGTTGCCTTCATCCATTCCATAAGAGAGATGAAGCACTCATTCTGTACTGGCTACAATGAGGGGAATGCAGTAGCTGCATTCCCCAAACTCTGCTGTCCTTTTTCCTTTCTCATTCCTTTGTCTCCTTTACCATCTCCTTGCCTTCCCTAGTTTAAACTGAATCTTCTTGCCTCATCACTATCTGCAGTTCTTTTCCCTTTCAAAAAACTTGTCGGTGCTTTCTATTCTTTGCATAATGTTGTGGTTAATTTTTTCTTGTGGGAAAGCAGTAAAACTGAGCTCTCCAACGTGTTGCCTCTAGCTGTGCTCAAGGCTGAGGCCAATTTGAATTGTGTTGTTACAGCACTGGAAAGGTAAACAGAATCAAGCTGCTTACTCTCCATTTGCAAAAAATTAATCTCTCAGAGCTGTGAGAACTGGTGGCAGCAGAGACAAAAGCTTGAATGCTGCATTTGCAAAACTCTCTGAGAGCACCAGAGGCCTTTGTCAATGAACACCAGAGGGGCTGAGGCAGAAATTGGTCTTGAAATCATTGCCAATCCTTTCCACAAACCATTTCTAAATGCAAACCGTGTAACCCTACCACTGAACTTGCTTTCCTTGTATCAAGGGCCTAGACCAGCAGGGTGTTATGCTTTGGAATTTGTGTAAAGAAGTGATCAGCCTTCTCTCACCGGCTGCAGAGGACTTGTCCCTTTTCCTTCTGCTGCCCACACCATGGTTGCCATCTCCTGCAGCTCCCTCATTGAATGACCAGTGATTCAGCCTCCCTGACCTCCCAGCTGGCCCCTGGATTGGCAGGCATTGGGACTAGCAATGCTGTGTCCTGTGCCAGCATTCCTTCACCCTCTCTGATAGTCCAGTGGGTTTGGAGTTAAATGGTTTGTGTGATATTTCTGACACCTTAAGCATGAAAAAGCAGGGGGTCTGCAGGGAGGCTGCACGTGAGTCTGTGCTGTGGAAAGGTTTCTTTTGCAAGACAACTCCTGGTGGAACTGCCAGAACACACTCCCATGGTGATGTCCTGCCCATGGATGCATATGCCTATCTACATCTATTCAGGAACTAGAAATTCTGTGATAGATAGGTTTAGATGCTCAAAAATGTTTTCTAAAATAACTGAAGCACAAGCAAGTACTTTAGGAATATTTTGAAGAAGCTGAAGGGAGCTGGAGGAAACAGAGATCCTATCTGGACACAGGAAGTGGAGAATAAGGGGGTAAAGGACAAGGACCCTGGAAAAGCTCTCTGAAGGAGCAAGGCAATGGATGGAAAGACCTGCTGCTTGCACAGAGCCTGGAGTGAGGGTGAGTTGGGGTAGTACAGCTCTGCCTCCTTAGAGCAGCATTTCTGTCTGCTCAGCCCAAGTGACAGAAATACCTGAAAGGCTCAGAGTGCTGCAGCTCTCCCAGTTCCCCAGCCAGTGAAATCTGCTTGGGGTTATGATGGGAACTGGTAGGAGAGGGCACAATCCCTCCATCAGTGCTACCTCTCTGATGCTTCCTAAACTACAATGATTGATCTCATCTCCACCCTATGATCTCATTTTCTCTCTGCTGTGATGCTCCTGTTGAAGTTGTCCAGAATAATGGACTTCATCTTCACTCTCACCATGACTCCTGCATTTATACTTCTGATGGAGGTTACTGCTCCATGCTGACGACTCCCCTTTTCAGTTTTCTTGTAATTTTTTTAATCATCATATAATCTAGTTGGAAGATTGCCTAAGGAATTTGTTCAGATACCAGCTAATCACATTGAAACTCGAAATGACTGATAAATGCACTAAATGCAAAAAAGCTGCCAAATATACAAGGCTTTGCCAACTTAGGATGCACTGACAGCGAATAATGGAAGCTGTTTGGAAGTCCAGTGAGTGCATTTATTAGTGGTTTCAGAATGCTTGCCTTTTCACAATGATTAAAAAAGTTCATCATAATGATTATTCAGTTGCTACTTGAGAGCTAATGGCTGGAATTCTTAGCCAAGGCTTTTTTTTTTCCCTTGGGTGCCTTTCTGTATCCAGGTCTGCAGGTGCAGGCATGATTTGCCACACAAGGCCTCCCTTGCACTGTTCAGAGTGTGGAAAAAAAATCCTGAAATTGTGCAAACCTTTCCTGAGATCCATATCCAGAGCCTGTCTGCCTATAGGGTTATGAGGAGCAGAACACCTGTTCATCATGGAAGAGCACAGGGTTTAAATTTAATGTAGTTTGAGTGTTTCCATTTGAAAAATTGAGTATTTAAGACAGGTCAGAAGTTGAATGAAGAACTCTGGGAGCAGAAGCAGGGTAGGAGACACTGTGTTTTGATAGGGTACTCTGGAAAGAGAATGCAATTCCAGGTTATGTCTTCTTTAGTGGCATTCAGGGCAGACATGCTCCTGGGATATGACTTATCAGAGCCATGGCAATAGATCTCAGTGCAGAGATGGCAGGGATAGCTTTGTTTCACTTCAAAAAGGGGTTTGCTGTGAAAGAACTTCACAGCCAGGTGCATAATATCTTTAGATTATTACATTTCGCTTATATGAACATGTGTAAATTATAATTAAATTATATTAAACATAAATTTATATTATATTTTATAAATATATATTTATATTAGAAATAAATTATAATTTTTAAAAAGAGAGGCCTAACATACTTTCAAGTTGCACCAAGAATAAATAAATAATGAGAGAGGCAAATGTTCCAATGTAGCCACGAACAGCAGTGACATCACATACCCTGAAAGCTGAATCCAGTGTCCAGCTCTGAATGAGTCTCCATTTAGAGAGCATCTCCAAAAGGTGGATTCCTCTGCTAGACCCAAGGCACAAATAATCACGATAGGAATTGTGAGAAATGTTAAGCACTGACACAACACTTCTGTGTTCACAGCACTGAGCAATCAATGAATTGTTGGCTCTTCAAACAGCCCTGCAAGGTAAACCCTTGCTGTGCTCTGCCCTAGGGAGATTCTGCAAATGTCATGTGATGCCCTTTCAGGCAAACCGGTCTGTGCTTCAGAATGATTTCTGAGGCATGATAAAAGTCAGGTCTGGCAGTGTCTATACAAAAAGATGACTTCCTCCAAGGGCAGGACCATCAGTCTCTGCTCCCAGCACTACAAACACTGACTTTTATGACATTGTGTGCATCCTCTTGCATCTTCTCTCCTTAAAGTCTGTACTTTCTGAGAACCTTTGAACATTGCTGCACAATCAATACCTACCCTGATAATATCCTAGGTTCTAGATGAAGAAATAACTTAGGAGTGCACTGATATTTGTGCCATGTTAGTAAAATTTCTCCTAAATTAAATGAACATTGTGTAACTGAAAACCATAAATATGAATTGGATAGTTAATCCACTTTTTCCAATACTGCTTATATTTCTTGTACTCCATTTTCATAGATATTCTAAGAAATTGTTTCCTCAATAGAAGCAGCAAGTATAAAAATTACAAGAATGTAAGTTTTAAATTGATAAAATATGGCATCAAAACACTAGTTTAGAATTTTATTAATTAGAATACAAGCATCTATTTTGTATGACTGAAATTTCCAATAAATCCACAATAAACTTTAAATAGTAAACATCCCACAAAAAAGTGCAGTTGCAAATCAAGAGTTGTAGTTCTATTTTAGTTGTAGTTCTATTTTAGTTGTAGGCTCTATCCATGAGAAGATTTTTGGAAAAGTCATTATAATGCATGGAAATTGTGGATGCAGAGTTGCAAAAGTTAGTTGCAAATAGTCTCTTGTGCTCTTACCCACAGGGGGCTGAACTGAGTTACAGTAGGGCCATGGCTGCAGTCATTTTTGACAGAGAAAGGGACTGTGGGATGCAACTGAAGAGACATAAAACACAGAGACATGAAAGCAACTGTGATTTCCCCCATGCTCATTTTTTCTTCTGGGTCTTTTGACCAGCTACAAAAATTTTTGTTGCCTGTACATGCAGTGCAGAGCACCCAAACCCAGGGAGACAAATATTGTCTGTGTGAAGGAGGATGCCTGGTTTAATTCCTTTTGTCCCAGTTTCAAGTCAACAGCTCCCTGACACTGACTAACCAGCATTTGATTGTCAGACACTAAGACATTGCAATATGTCTAAAACTTGCATTTTGCCCCATGCATCAAGCAAGCCAAGCAATAGTACAGTCAGAGAAATAGGTATTTTGCTTTGAATTATCTGTTGTTTCCTCAAAAAAGCCTCTGGTCAGAGCCAGTGGAATTATTAAAAATCATATTGAGCAGAGCTGAAAAGAGTTTCTCAGTCTACTATAAAAATTGCAGAAATGTATTTTTACTCATTTTAAAAATAGTGGGAATATTGTAGCACACCATGGCTGACTCCTCTTTTAGCACAAAAAGGCAGTAATGGAAGACTGCAGTGTTACTCTGACATGCCAGCTATCTCATTTCCTGAGCAGTGCAAAGCTGGGTTTGAAAGTAATTAGAATGAAGATACAGCCAAGATTTTAAGTACTAAGTAGTACAGCATTTTAAATTCAAGTATCTTGCAGTATAGGTAAAGACACCAGCCTGTAGCAATTGAACAAATTCCTTCTCCTGGGAGCTCAGATTTTCCTGTCTAGTCAGAAAAGTTTGGAATCAATAATATTGAAGATATTATTAATTTTAACTGCCCATTTTTTATACTTTGTAATGTGTCTAAATGATCAATTGCCTTGCTTAACATTTTTCTTTGCTACAAGAAGAAACAGTCAAACAAAACTGGTCATTCTTCCATTGTCACACTTCTCCTCATCTTTCCTCCCATCAGATTAGCTTTCCTTCTGAATACTAAGTCTTGGTAAGTTGCTGTCACTTTCAAAGTCAGTTAAACTAAAAAGTTTAGCTTTGGCCACATTGCAAACACTGTTTTCCACGAGGGAAGTCATGGAAGACTATCTCTAGATGATGCCTCACTGAGTATGCTTTGAAATCATCTTCCTCTAAATGGAGAAGGATCCAGCTCATGTGAGCTCAGCTGCTGCAATGTGCAGTGTTGCCAACGTCACATACTGACAATGTCTGCCAGCCAGTTGGAAACCCCCAAAATGGTGTAAGGATTACAAGAAGTAAAAATAACAGCTTTGAGGGTTTGGCCTTCTCTATTTGGAGCTTTGGGCCGTTCAGTCAAATCATAAAAACTGGCAGCAGTGGGCATGGTGCTGGGAGAGGAGGGAGAAGTTTTTCCATGTACATTTTCAAACTTTCTTTGTGGGTGGAACTTCAGCCAAATTTGAATAAAAGCAGAAGCTCGGCAGTACCTGATATACAATTAAAACACAACACATAATTTTTCAGTCAGTAGGATTCTACCTTTAAACACATCTACTGTGAACAAGTAGGACAGCTTGGCATGTACTCTGGCTGCCCCTGGAGGCAGTGTGGGTACTGTCTATGAACTGAAGTGGATGGGAGAATTCCAATTTCGACAGACTGATTCAGCTGTTGAAGCGTGTGCTGAGGTAAGATGTTTGCCAGCTTCATTTTGGCACAAACACTTGAGATTCAAACAGGCCATGGTGCCAGGCCCAGGCCAGTGGCCATGGCTACACTTGGGCAGCACATTTTGCCTCTCTGCAAGCTCTGACATTGCTCCAGGCCCTGCAATGCATGTTCCTTTCATCTCTGGCCAGGCAGCTGTCTGAGCAGTTGTGTGGAAGAGAAGGGGGTCTGCACTCACACAAACTGAGGGACAAAAAGAGAGGAAACGAATACTGAGTGAGAAGGAGAAAGCCCAAAGGACTGAGACAGATGTGCCATTCAGAGCTCAGAAGCGAGTCTCTGCTCCTTGAATTATCTTTGGTATTTCAGACTTGGGATGCTGCATGTGGGTGCCATTCAGCTTGTAGCTTTATTATCCAAGACACAAAAGCAAAAACTAAAAAGTGGTGGAAAAAAGGGTCTCTAAAAAACACCTCATTCACTATTGCTTTCCTTTTCCAGTTTCTCTTTATAACCTATTTTCAAACAAAGGCACAGTATTTTCCGTGCCTCATAAGGAAATAAGGAATTTGAGCAAGCTGAGAATAGAGTAGGATGGTTTTCAGGTTTTGCAAATAAAAACCACTGTGTGTTTTTTGGTGAGAGTCGTTGGGTTGAATTCTTTGTTGTTCGTTCATACTTGGCCAAACAAGGGGCATTCACTGAATATGCCTTCAGATATAGGATGTGTATCTAGGTACCTATTTATCTTCCCTGCATGCCTTCTGTCTGGGCCACAGGTTGTTTTGTCTGTGAATAATAAGTTCTAAGTGAGCCAATAAGCTAATAAATAAGTTATCAGCATGCAGGTGGCAGTTTCTGAATTTTTTGTGACTTGTTCCGCACTGCAGATTTCTTTGCAGTGGCTACTTTTGCATATTCTTAAAAGTTGATTGAAAGTCTCCTTCCAGGATCACACATAACTGGAGGGTCTATGGTTTTGGCTTGGGTCTTCTAATGATGCTGGGAAGGTCAGGACTTCTGCTCTAGAGTCTGAAATACCTTCTGCAGCCTTGAATGGGACACATAAAAGTCACTTTTCCCTCAGTGTTCAGTTCAGCTGTGATCAGCTGGGATTGCTGCTCAGTGACTTCCTTCCTGTCTGTGCATCCTTACTGTCTCTCCAGAGCCACCACCCTTCCTTCTCTCCCATTCCATCCCATGGGTTCACAGACAATGGCGTTTTTAGAGGAAGGGGACCATCAATTCAAACTTCCAGATTAAGGGGCAAATTTTAAGAATGGCCTGGAGGCACTAAGAAGCACTAATGCATTAAATGTTGGAAGATAGCAGGAGCAGGAAAATGCTTGATTCAGAGATAAAGTGACCTAATGCTAATTACATCTGTTAAGCAATCCAAAACCATGTCACAAATTGGAAAGGACCTTTCCCAATTAGTAAAGAGTTCATTAAATAAAGACTAAAAGCTAGCAGGAGACAGAAAGAGCTTGAACCACACATATGTTTTAACTGGACTTGGAAAGAGAAAAATTCTTGTATCCTAAGGTGTTTGCTGATTCTAAAATCTTCTGTGCCTAATTCTGAACAACTGAGGTAAGTATTAGAATTGCAGAATAGCCTGAGTGGGAAGGCACACACAAAGGTCACAGAGTCCAACTCCTGGCCCTGCACAGGACACCCCAACAATCCCAGATGTGCCTGAGAGCAGTGTCCAAATTCAGACAGACTTGGTGCTGTGACCACTTCCCTGGGGAGCCTGTTCCAGTGCCCAACCACCCTCTGGGTGAAAAACCTTTTCCTGTTCTATTGACAGTTGCAAGAATTACAAACCCATCTGCTGTTCTTTATCCATTTTCTATTCTTGCTTAGGGGTACCTTTCTTTCTTGAGGAAGGGCTACTTCTTTTCATTATAATGAAGAATACATGAAAAAAAGCTGTTTAAGGCTTACAAGCATACCATGTGATAAGAAAAAGTGAATGGACATGCCAATTATTGTTTCTAATAGAACAAACTTCTTTTTCAAAATTCTGTCCAAACCATGAATAAAAAGACAGAATGGGCCTGAGGAGTTTAGATGTCTATTACAGAGGAAATATTTATAACCACAGGGTGTAGACAACAAGTATTTTGTGAATCCCCTTGCAAGAAACTCTCCCTCTGGAGATTTCATCCTGTCTAGCTGCTGAGAAAGCTTACACAAGCAGGGCTCAAGGGTTTGCAAGAACGTTTAGCTCATGGATCTTGATACAACTCTCCCCTCCTGTGTCTCTGACAGGTGTCTTTTTTGCACTGTCCACTGAGTAACTTTAGTTGCCTTTAACACCAAGTAACTGCACTAACACTGAGCCAGACCATGCTGCCAGCGATTAGAGGAAGTTGGTTTTTAATAGTGTCAGTACCTTGATGTTTTTCTGGGC
This sequence comes from Aphelocoma coerulescens, assembly GCF_041296385.1. Taxonomy (NCBI): domain Eukaryota; kingdom Metazoa; phylum Chordata; class Aves; order Passeriformes; family Corvidae; genus Aphelocoma; species Aphelocoma coerulescens. The sequence goes on along the minus strand of NC_091023.1, from coordinate 19,723,136 downwards.
TCCCAAAGAGTTTGTGATCTCTGCTTTTCTCTACCGTATTTGCACATGCAAGGTGGGTTCACAATGCTAAGAAATAAGACAGACACAAAATTGCATACACTAATTGTGCACACGAACCACCACAAAAGAAAAGAAACGCTGCACCTACACAATAATATACAGTGTAATTCTGCAGTCCTTCTCTGGCCAGACTCAGACATGAATTCTGAATTTTTAAGCATCCCTAGTTTTCTGGGGCAAGCAGTGGAAACAGCAAGTTCTTAGCCCTTCTACAAACTGGGGTCTATGAGTTTGGCTATAAATGTAGCCTGAATGGTAGCTCTAGAATCATGCCATTTCACTGTTATCTTGCAGAGTTCAGCAACCTTACCTGATAAAAAACCATTAACTGGCACATCTGTGGGCCTGTAGATAAATTCATATCAGCTTCTGGAATGCACTTGCTCTGTTTAACTCTTGGATTGCTGTTTTTTAAAATGGGGCACCTTAAAAAATACCCAGATACTCTTGTGATGCTTTCTGATGTGCAGGGTCAGCTTATAGTTGGTCTTTATGCTATTAACATATCTGCATGTGTTTTATATTTTGGAACCTTTCAAATAGCAGCTTTTCATCTTAGTAATAGTCATCTTTACACATTTCTAAATGTATAATGTATCTGAAAGTGTGGCTGTCAGCTGGGCTGGTAAGTATATTTCTTGCTATTATGTCAAAATCAAATATAGAAAGGTTATGTATCTCACCCAGTATCTAAGGAGAAAATGGAGCTCTGGGACTTCCACGCCTTGCTTTCATATTAGAGCTACTGTCTAAAGGTCTTTGTACAAACAGTCTGCTCCTGGTGCTGGTGATATAAAAAAGTAAGCAGCCTCATGTCTAGACATAATCATCCTCCAAATACAGGTATTTCATTTTCTGATTGCACTTGCACAGAAATCAGAGATCAAAATAATAAATTTTGATCAAGCAACATTTTGCCTTCAAACATGACTGTTCCCAAATTAAATTAATTCAATTTTAGACTAATCAATTCATGCTTAGCCTGTGGAGTTCTGTTGAGTTCAGATTCTCAAAAATCAGCTGGAAAGGATAAAGGTTGAGCAATTATTTTTACGATTGGCTGCCCATTCAATTTCTGTTTCTCTAATGGGATTGTTCAGCGAGTATTCTACCAAAAGCGCGGAAATTGGTTCAGCTAATTCCCCTCTGCAAAAAAAGATGAAAACCATAACATTGTATTTAGCTGCTTGCTTCTTATACAGGTTCTGCCTAAACTCTTGTACTGCATTTTAATCTGTGTCACTTACTTGAGATAGTTCTGACAGAGGAAGCTCAGCTCTGACTCTCTCCATTGAGCCACATTTGCTGCAGCAAACCACCTACACATGTTCCTCCGTCCTGTTGCCTTTGGTTAATAAGCTTGAAGCTAAAGATAAACTGTTTCTCAAAGCTCTCCTTGCCTTTGACATTAAGGGGGGCAGTTATTAACTTGTTGCATGCTGTTATTACTTCATTGATCTGCAGTGAGTAGCAGGGATTTACAGCAAGTGGGGATCTGGATAAATAGTTACCATGGGGAAAGGCAGGATGTATTTAGCCAGAATCAAAAACCTGCCAAGCATCTCTGGCAGTCTGTAATATTGCATTAACTAAAGAAAGAAAAAAACAAACAAAACAGGTTAAAAAAAACCCCAAAACAACAACATAAAACACTAAGCAGGCGAGTTCAGAACAGACTTACTGTAGGGCATATAGGGCAATAAACAAGAGTTGGCTGAATAAAAACCTTCTCTCAAATATTACCCTGAGAGGGAAAAATAGTTGAAATTATCTGCTTGAAGTAGAGGGGAAGCCAATGAAATGGCTCTGGGATGAGGAGGGATGTACAGAACAGAAGCTGGACACAAGCAACTCCCCTCTGTAGAAACGAATTATCTTCATTGCTGCCCGACTCCCCACTTGGGACCTGCTGATCGTGGAAACATAGCACTGCTCCCCATTTCCAACCAGATTAATGCTATTTTAGTTCATTTATTAGTAGGAAGAATGCTGTGGTGCAGATTTATAAAGATACAGAAATGCTTAAATCCTGTTGTTAACAAAGTGCCTTTGAAAATCAGCTATCGTGTTCTAACCATTTAATTTCTCTGATTATAACTTGAAATAAGTTACTCCCTACTTAAAATAACTAGTCAAGTCATGAATAGGAAAATTATTTCCTTACTGAATTTTAAGTCCTCTTTAATGATAGGCTCTCACTGGCTTTTGAATGTAGGATCTGTGGAGAGTTCAGCATATTTTAAGATAAACGTCCTGAACAAAAGGAGGAACAAAGCATGTCATGTCAGAACAACAACAAACAAGTCTTAATCTTAAAATACAATTCCTGTCTCAGTCTTTACATTACTACTACTTCACAGGCCAAATTCTGCTTGATTGGAGTAGATAGATCTCTTGCCCATCAGGGAAGCAGTAAAATAGAGAGAATGCTCATAACCCATGAAGAAGAACAAATCACAACCTGCTAACTCCAGAGGGTGCCACATTCTACAAAAATTATGAGAATCCTCAGGAAATGAAGAGTTATCTCCATGAAAAAGTTAGGCCTGTGAGGACACTGATATTCCCTGTGGTTTATCATTCCTTTGTGACTGTAGTGACAGGGTTTTTCCAGCCACAGCTATTTTTTTATATTGGAAAGGTTTGCAGTGCCTGGGCTGTAGGAAGATGTGTGTTCTTTGTCTGCAAAAAAATACAAGAGCAAGTGCTAGAACTGCTGTTTCCTTAATTACCAGCTACATTCAGTTAAACTAAATCCTCTAAAAACAGAACTAATTTTATTTAAGTTATCACAATGGCTTTATTTAATCTAGAGCACATATGAGCAAAGCTTATTTAAAGCTTACCAATCTTTTTAATTATTCATTGTTCTTCAGTTATTTTGTAATGTGGGTGGAAAAAAACTTGAAGTTTTTTTCTTAAAGTGGATAAATCCATATTAATCTTTATCTTGGTTTTCCCATTGCTTTTGAAGGCAGTAGTAAGTTTAAACGGTGTCAGCATTTGGCTGTGAGTGAATTTTAGAAAATTATTTAAATTGATTTTTATGTTTTGAATGAGATGTTAACAGGAAACCATTGAATTTTGCTTATCCACATAAACAAAACTCATGGGAACGTGTAATGTTAAATCAGATGTTTTACATTTAGGCTCAAATCTATCTAATAACTTCTAAATCCACTTTTGTGTGGATGCACATACAAATTTCCATCAAAAGCAGAGCCAGGGACTGCAGAGATGGCCTACTACAATATCTTAGGACACTTCTTTATCAAGTCTGGTTTCTTAGACCCAAATTTCATTTGAAAGCAGAAATAAGTCAATAGAACTCAACAGAATTACACAGAATTAATCTATTAACCTTACACAAGTGAAGGGCAAAAGGAAAGCATGGCCTCCAGGTTTCCTTTACATGCCCTTGTCCTGAAAGGGGAACCTGCTGGGACTCTGGTATGGATCAATCTGCTTGGGAGGTGCAGCAATTTAGTTCTTTGCCCCAGGATCCTTGTGGCTCTCAGGAGATGGGGCAAACTCACAGCAGAGTGGAGTTTGGCCACAGCCCATGTCACTGCAGACTGTTCAGTGCTCTGCATGCAGAGAAGGAGTCCCTGTGCTGATAATTCATCAAATTAGTCCCCCCTCTTCATGGCCCAAGTGCTGTTAAGAGTCATTAACATAAGGAGGGTTCAGTACTTTGAACCACAGGCTTCACTTGTGAGCTCTGCTAGAATCACACACCATGTAAAATACTACAGGAAAATTCAAGGAAAGATAAATTCTCTGCTGGAAAGGAACATTTAAAAGCTATTAATTGAAAGAATCGCCAGGGAAGAAAAGATCAGCTTCATTGGAAATGGAAGATATAAAAGATAAACTCTTTCCATCACTGCAGTTCAGCAGCATGCAGGACTTGAAGGCAGATGTTGTATGACTTATTATTTTTCTATATGGATAGTTCATATATGGTCTTTGTAATATGCTGTAACTTTGCAAAACACATTTGTGCCTTCCCTTTTTCTTTCTATTTTACCTCCTATATAAATGGCTTTTCTGTGCATTTAATGATTAGGACATTAAAAACTTTTTGCCAGTTAAAGAAAGATATTATGAAATACTCCTTGACTCTATTGTGAATCTCTATTAAACAGCCTCTGTTGGATGTATGCTAAATAGGGACTATCAACCATGTAATAAGAAAATAATACATTTATTATTGAAGCATAATGTAGCTGCTCAGAAGCACTGGCTCTGTTTCCTGTGTTGCCACTCTTACTTTAAAACTATTGGTAAATTGCTCCAAGTTTCTGGGTATCTATATTTGATTTGTATCCCATTTGGGCTTTGTGTACTTGAACTACTTATCAGAGTAAAGAATTTTTCTCTGGCTTTCTCTGTATTTTTTTTTTGTGTATGCTTTAAAACCCTGATCTAAATTTGGGATCCAGGCACTGCTGTAGTTCAGTAATAGTGACAGATAAGAGTAGCAATGTCAGGATTGAAAAAGGCAGTTCTTCTGGCATTTGGAATTTAATGTAATGTCAATATGCTGAAAGATTTTAAGAAAGTAGTCTGAATCATGCTGCTGTCATTCCTGAAATTTCTGTGCCATCTCAAATTGAAAGTGGCATGCATGGCTAGTATTTCGATTGAGAACTTCAAGAAAAACTAAGTTTTACTAGAGCCTGCATGAGACTTATGACCTTCACAGGCATAATATCAGTTCTTGGTAGAAATTGTTCAATCAATGGTAAGGACAGAGTCTGAGGGATTTACAAGAATGACATTTGACATGACTAAAGTATTTTATCAGTGGCTTCTGCAAGAATGTCTTTAAGTACCACTGTCATAAAGCTGATTGCAATGTGAAAAGGGCAAGACAGCAGGATGCATAAATGCTCAATTCCTCACTACATTACAGCTTTTACAGACCAGCAGTCCTGGGGTCAGAGTGAATTGCAGCTTTGGAGTTGACAAAGAAAGATACACCCTGAGCCAATGCAGGAAGAATTTTTCTTTCCCAGACTAGACCTGGAGAGTTTATCATCAGCAAAGACACCAAGAAACTTTCTGTAAGGTTACAGGTGGAGGATTCTGATATCTCAGGAAGCTTAGTATGCCTGCCATACACCAAAGCACTGCTTCATTTAAAGTCCATAGGATTCCATAAAATTTGTTGCAAGAGTAGGCAAAGCTGATCACTTGTGCAATAGGATTGCTTCATAAATTCCCTTGGCAGTTTCACGTGGACCATCTGTTTCTTCACCTGCCATGCAGTGCTGTGTGGATCTCACCTACAGCTCTGTGTTTCCCTGATGGGTGAAGTGACTGCAGTCCCTTCTTTCAGAGGGGCCTGGGTGTCCTGCCTGGGCTCCAGGCCCTGTACAGCTGCATCCTGGAGAAATCCATCATCCTGGAAATGGGAGGATTCTGACAGAAACCGGAAATCTCACAAAGCAGCATCACAGAGCCTAAATTTCTGGATTAGGACTCCAGGACCAAGGAACTCCGACTGAAATGTGCCTGGTCCCCAGGTTAAATACAGTGCAAAAGTAGCCTGGCATCACCAGCACCTTCTGGGAAGTGGGGACACTGCAAGAAACCACCCAGAAAAATTTTTGGGAAGCACAGCAGCTTCCATTAGGTCTCCATTGATATGATCTCTCTTTTGATAAACTGGTATTTTTCAACAAAAAAATAATCAGAACAATTTATCGTCTCTAATGTTGAGCTGGTCCTGATTTTTCACTGCAGAAGACAGATGTTGGTTAGGGCTGTTCATATGTTGAGAAAAAGCACTAAAATTCATTATTTACATTCTATATTATTCAGTCATTTGCTCTTCAGAAAAATCTGGCAAAATCAACCCCATAAAGTTTAATTTTCAAATTTTAAAAATCATGGGTTTTCTCCCTTTTGCACTGCAAGTTTGAAATCTTTCTACAAGGCTGCATTCACTCTTGGGTTGTAAGGCAGTTGCTAAATGGAATCACAGCTGTTAGAGATATAACATCCTACTGAGCCACCCAGTCCAAACCCTCTGATGGGTTATAATTGAAAAGTAAAAGACACAGGCCTTTTACTTAAGGATCCTCCTGATTCAAATGCTGACAAGTTTGCAGGACTGGTGGAATAGGATTTTGAATTCCCTTAAATAGCTTCACCCTGTAGGGAGCAACATCACTTCTGCTAATGATAGAAAATGAGGTCAGCCATGTAGCCTGGCATGATTTATGGTGGAGTGCAGCACAATATGAAGTTCTTTAGCCTTTAATTCCACCCAGACTTACAATCTCTACAACCAGAATTCTCTAAAATTCATGAACGTAGCAGCTGAATAAGGGTGAAAAGGATGCAGAAATTATTTCCTAATGACTTAGTTAAAATGTTTATTTTAACCTCCACAAGGGAGGTTAAAATTTTCAAAATTAAGATTCCTCATGGAGAAACCAGCTCTGGAATGAGATTGGCTAAAAAATAAGAAATTATTACAATCCTAACAGAGGGATGAAGCCTTAGACAAACAGGTTTAACCTTCTCTTACTTTGCAGAAGGAATACAATTTGAACTTCATCTAAATGTGCTTTTTCCCAGCCAAATGTGGGTAGACTGCAGTATTTAGGGGTTGCCAGTGAACCTGGCTCAGATTTCTTCATCATTTTGTAGGTAACAGCAATGCTACAGGCCAGACAGTGCCACTTCTGATACCTTTGGGACTTATTTATTGCCAATGAAAAACAAATGGCTTAAATCCAGGAAGCAAATCTGGTGGAAAAGCAAAAATTGGAACAGCATTCAACTGCCCATCCTTCAGCTGTGTCTCTTCAGTAAAACTTTGGTTCTGTGAGTGCCAGAAAAAAGGAGTGGTCTGGAAAACCAGCAGTAAGAAATCGTTGGTGTGCAAAGTTAATATTCTTAAATATCTGGCTGTAAAATAGAAAGTCATTAATTCATTTTGGTGGCTTTTGGATATGAGGGTACTGAGTGATGTATTGAGCAAGCAGTGATGAGCTTGTGAAAAGGCTGGGGGCTGTATTGATGTGTCTGGAAATACACACAGGGGAGGATTGAACAGGCACAACCATACTCTTCTAAAATTATTGCCAAATCCATGGCTTTTTGAAGACTTGCTTCCCTAAATTACTGGCTTCAAATATCCTTATATCCTTATCCTCTTAATAAATGAAGTGCAGAAAGCAGGATATGTGCTGCTGACTGGGCACTGTAATCTCCTGTCTCAAGAACCCAAGGCTGAGAGAGACAGTTATCAAATGATCAGGTAATATGGACCCTCTTTGCTTTTTCTGTCAGGGATGGAAAGAGCCAGAGAGGAGTATAGTCTATTTTTATGGCCCGAATATTCCTCGTTATGAGGGAATCCTACCTCTTTCTCACTAAAATGGTGCTGAGTCAGGCAAGCCTATGCACTGTGAAGCAAAAATACATGAATATTGTTTGAGAAAGATAAATATCCCATTTCCAGTCAAATTCATGCTTCATCAGGGAAGGATCCCAAAGGGGCCAGTCCCTACAGGAGTGAACAGTAGGTTACCACAGTTCTGCTGCTGCTGCAGAATCTCATCCTTAACAAAGAACAGTCAGGGCAAAACCCATACTCTTTTTGGATGTACCTTCTCCAGCTCAGGTATATTGCCCTGGATGCCTTCCCTCCTCTTCAGGAGAGCAATAAACACTGCCTCTGTACTGTCCCAGTGGGGCAGTGAGGCTTTGTGCTAATCCTGTTAATTATCCACTTATCATTACCTTTGCAGGTTCCTACACTCGAGGCAGAGCTGTGTTTTTCCTACACCAGTGCACAACTCCATGCCAGTTTTCTCAGTCTTGCTTTCAAGCTTTCTGGGAATTCTAATGGAAGCACTAAATCATTTTGCTGTGGAAAGTGAGTCTGCTTTGCCTGTTAGCTGTGATCAGCATTCACCCTTCCTGTTTTAAATGAGCACTCTGCTCTGGGATCCCCCTCTAAACACAACATTTTGTTCATTTTAGGTCTTGCTTCCCTTTCTAGTAAATAGGTGCCTTGAGATCTGCTCAGCTATCTTAGCTCATCATTCCTCAAGACTGTGAGTTTATGATGAATCTGTACAATATTTCTATAAACAATGGCTAACACAGTTGTGCAAATTATTTCCTTCTGTACTAAAGAATGGATTAGTAGCATGAATTTATAATCTGTTCGTTTATGCTTTACACCTTGAATTATCATTTATGTATATGAGATATGGCTGTAAAAGTCTTCTGGTGATACTCCCTTTGTCTTGTGCAGCACTAGGGATCAGCTTATGAAATACTGGAAAATAAAACCCACTGAGATAGAAAATGACCCTTTCCACCTCCATTCTGCCATTCTAGGGACTAAATTTACCAAATTCCTGGTTTGTCTGGGAATTTCTTGCTGGTATGTGGGCCTTCAAGGTGGGAGAGTGACAAAGTGGCAGCATGCTATTGGCTGCCTTCTGCCTCCTGTCCTTGGACTATGGTCCGGGAAATGCCCGTCAGCCACAGCGTATCCTTTTCTGCCAGAATATCCCTTTGGGGCTGTGCCAGCCCATGATGGACCAGAGCAGCCTCTATTAGATGGCTCTGTGCCATGAAACCAAGCCAATCTCCAGCTGAAGAAAAAAGAGAGTGCAGAAGATTTAAGGTCACTTTACCCAAATCTGTGCCTGCTGAGGGCAGTCTGGAGCACAGAGTTGCTACAGAAACCTGGTGACAGCACCCATTAAGTGTGTTTGTTATGGGACTGAAAATGGCATTGAATCACTCACGTGGGAAATGGGAACTGTGCTGATGGGTTGCTGCAATTAATTCTGTTGGGAGAATCCACTGAAATGGATTCAGAAAAGGAAGGGTCAAAAGGAAGAATAAGAGTTAGAGGGGGAAGGGAACACTTTTTTCCTTTTTAGGTTTTATTTAATGCATGTTTTCTCTTCAGTGATTAAAGGCAAAATAATTGAAGAATTGTAAAGTGAAGAAGTGGTTTGGACAGGAAAAGAAGGGCAGTGCAGAACATCCAGACCATGAGCAGTGGGAAGCTCTGCAGAGGTGCCCCATGGCAGCTCAGGGAATGTGAGATGTCAGAGCAGCAAGGTTTGGGCTGGAAATTTTAAAGTAACTCATCTGTTTTGCACTGGAGCAAATAAGCAATGCTAATCTGACCTACTTTGTTATTTCATTGTAGTGAAGTCCATCAGAAGGTGACTTTACTACAGCCTAAAGCAGTAGTGAAGCACAGAGGTTACTCCTCTGTGGAGGGTGAAGCTCAGAGCTAGAAGTGATCACTGCTTCAGAGACACTGTCCAAAATACACGTCTCTGCCTGGATGTCACCTGCCCTTCATCGTGCCTGTGCCCATCTCCACTCAATTCTGACCTCTGCAGTAACAGCTGCATCTGGGAACGAGGGAATGCACCATTTTGGTCAGCACCAAACAGGCCTGCCTTGGATTAAATATTTACCAAAGTGCTTGCAGACGAAGGGACTGGAAGAGCTGTCTGCTCCATCTCCTGCTGTTTGCACAGTAAATAACCCAGGCATACAGCTACACACACAGGTGCTTTCAATGCAGGAAAGTATAAAGCCTGGTTTTCTGCCTGCCTGGGTGGGCTTCTAAGACACAGATGAGTGAACAGATGAGGAAATATTTAGATGTCTAAGGAAACTTCCACACTTTGCTCACAACACATTCAGAGAGACAGTTCTTCCACACAACATTTGTTTTTGGAGGAGGAAAGTAATTTCTCTCCAAGTGCCCAAATATTTTGGTAGGCTAAACATCAAAGTAGGCTTACATTAGAACAGATATCATGTAGCAAAAGTTATGTGATTGCTAGGCTGTATGGAAAGAAATACAGAGCTTGTGAGTCTCACTGCTTTTCCTTTTAAACTGAAAGCACACCATGATGAACATGCAAAACTCACTTTTTTGAACATGGCCTCAATCCCAGCACCTCCAGCAGTGCAGCCTTTTCCCATAGTGGCTCTCTGCCAAGATGATGGGCTACTGCCATGGCAAGCAGTGAAGCAGAAATAGCAGAACCCCTCAGATAACTCACTTAGCACTTGAACTGCTGTTTAAAAACATGTCCTCAATCCTCAAGTATATAGCAAGCTCAGCCAAATCTGTCCAGAGCCAAAATTTTGTCCTGAAACCACTATTGGGACTAAGCTGAGGGTGGCATTAGGAGATACTAAATATTTATTTGGGGATTCTGATGATGCTGAGCATTTTTTCTTGTGGAAGCTCCTATCCCAGTGACCATGAACAAAGAACAGGACTTGGATGGAGCAGATGGTTCAGCAGATGGTGACTTGCTCCTTTTTTAACGAGGCTTTTGTGTAAATGGAGTGTGGCATGGATCTCTGTATGCTTTTTGACTTTGAGAATGTGAATATGTGCTTTTGGGCTTTAATAAGTGTTTAGTTATGAAATCATGTATCATGATGATGGTATGGATTTTACTGGCTTTTTAGAGACTTAGGAAGTTCTTGAAAACATGGTTTGTTCACTGATTTATGAAACCAACACTGTCTTTGCCAAAGAGATACTTTGGTTCTGATTTTTAATTAAATGAGAGTAGCTACAATCCATGACTGTGGGACTGGACGAAGCAAGATTTTATATCAGTCTTTAATTTTTTTTTTTTCTGGTTTTGTTTCTCCACCATTTGGCTTAACTTTCTTCACTGCCCAGAGCATTAAGGTTGCAATGAAACTGAAAGAGGTAAGTGAAGAAGGGTGAGGTGTGAGGTTCACACTGCAAACAGTTCTCTCAAGCTGTCAAAAGTTCTACAGTCCCCAGCACCTACATACCATTCCTGTGCTGGAGGTAACAGCCCCCTCAAACCTGCCAGCAGCACTGCTTGTGTGTGTGCTCCCTAACCCATTTTATTCAAAAATGAGGTGGGTTAGTGGAAAAATGTACTGTTGAACCATTTCAACTAAGACTGATAAAGGTTAAGGAAAAGTCACCTAATCAGCTTGAGCATCAGCAGATCTGAGGCAGCATAATTTCTGCCACAGGGAATGTGAGGATTCGTCATTAGGATTAGACTGAGAGTGTCAGGATATTGCACTGGCACAGCTGGAACAGAAGAGCATGTCCTTTTACTGCCTAGGAGTGGTTAAACCAATACAGTGTCTTCTGTTTTCTTAACTTTCGTACTCCTGTAACTCACCTGTACATTTACTCCTAATTTCACATTATTTCTTAGGGCCACAGAGAGGTCTTCTATGATCCAGCTTTGTAAGTTGGATTGTAGTTGAAGGTGGTTATTTGTCTCTCATTTCATGTAAATTCTCCTATCATCTAATATCCTACTGTCTTGTAATCTTTTATTAGAAAAGGAGACTTTTAGACTTTTGGTGTTTGTTCTTTTGCTCATTACTGTCCCAGGTAGCAGATTGTGGAGGCAGAGTGGTGTTTCTGCTGCCAGAGCTCACAGGTTTTGCAGTCTGTTTTAAACTATACTGAAATATATTTTGGGTTCCAAGACAAAAGGCAAGCTACTTGCAGAATTGTCCAGCTTTACTCTGCCTCCTGCTTGAAGTGTTTCTAAGCTGAATATAATGAAGATCTATTCTAAGAATTCCTAAGGGATCTCTTTAGAGAGGATCTGGAACTGATCCATGGGTTTCAACACTTTAACCAATGCACCGTCTAATATTGATTTCCTTTAGAAGTCAAAGCAATTTGTTTTTCTTCCCTGGAGACTTTGGGTTTCTACCTTTGGCTGCAGTCCTTGAATTAATATGGAAATTGAGAACATCACTTAGGACTAGTCTCACATGCAGGCACAACGTGCAGCCTCATGGAGCCAGGTGTCCCACGCACAGTCGGGCACTCAGAGGATTCCTCAGTCTCCTCCAGCAGCTGGACAACTCACACAGCTCTTTGCTCACCCCACTCTGAGCTTCTGTCAGGGGAGCAGAACACTAAGTGACTTATTTCTAATCTCTTTTTTTTCCTCTGCCTTTCTTTTGATTGCTCTTCCTCATGTCACTCTGGAGAAAAGGCCAGCACAGTTCCCTGGAAATTTTCTTAGGCTGGTGAGGTAATAAGGATTTGATTACAGGCCAGAAAGCAGCTCCATGGAAAGCAGCCATCTCTCCCATCATTAATCCATAGTCACGCACAGGTGACTGTCTAGCAAGCCAAAAGTTTCAGATTTACAGCTAAAGCCTAATACCTTTCTGCTTATCAGCATTTCCAAGCTGCCAATGAGTGTGGTCATTGTCTGTGCGAGGCTTCCTTCCACCCCGTGGCAGTGTTAAGGCAGAATGGCTCTCACTTGATTTATACCACATAAACCTGGAGGTGAAATACTGGAGAATCAGATGTCCCATGAGGGTGTTCCATGCTGGAACTCCTGGTGGAAGCCCAGTATCACAGAGGCCTGAGGAGCTTGTGCTGTGCACACATGGATGCAGTGGAGCACAAAGAGACACATGGCACCAGGAGAGCAGGGGCACTTGCAGCAGTACAGGTCATCAAAGTCATCTTTTAAATGACACGTGTGCTCTTGTGAATTTGTCACAAGGCCAGAGGAGCTGAAACAATTCCTCCTGGACACAAAGACATGAGTGCAGGCAGGATGTAACCCATTAGGATCATATCCAGCCTCGTTTTAAGAGTATGGCTCTTGGTGGTGTTAAATGACAATCTGTTCTGAATTTATCCTGCCCATATGTCATCAGTAACAACCTACAAAACACACCTCTCATTTTAGATCCAAGTTTGCATCTGTTCCAAGCAAAACATGTGCCATCTCCCTGTATATTCCTAGCAAGTCTATATTAGACAACACAGGAGTAACTCAAAGAGGAAAAATTCCTTTCGGTATTATGGGAAAATTAATCACATATGACTGTAATTTTGACCTGGCTTTACATGAATATAAAATCTCAGTAGAGAAATCTCAAAATGCCTCACCATGGTTCCATGATGTGTGTAGGGTTATTGTAGCTCAGGTACTGTCCCTTAGCAGAAATTCTGATGCTTCAGCTGTAACTTGTCCATCTGTGTTTCATTGCTGCATCATACAGGTGAAGAGCATCTTTAAAATAGGCTGTGAGCAATCTATCCCTGGATTCTGAGGTCCCAATAGCTGATAAAGTTTATGAGAGGTTATAGCTTCAAAGGAACTAATTTATAATTGTTTTCTATTTTTAAATACACAGCTGGACATCCAGTATGATCTACAGAAGCATCTGACAGGCTTACATGCTTAATTTGCCTTGACTAACAACACATGTTTAGGTGCTTCTATAAATCTCCCAGGCTGTTTCTCTCGATCTCTAGGCATGTAAATGCTTTGGAAAACTGAAAAAAAAACCAACTCAGGGCCTGATTTTCAAAATCTCACATCTCATGTGACATCATTGGCCAGAAATCTAAAATATTTTTTTCTCAGCAGCCTGAACTCTTGCAAATTCTACACATTTGCTGTCATTATTTGATATACACATTTTCAGGAATTTTGAACTCCTAATCTGAAAGAAGTTAAGCCATATTGCATAGAAATCTGCAATCCCAGAATATAAACATTCTAACACTAGTATTTACAATTAAATGAGGATTTTTTTGCAGTTACAGTGATGCAGAAAAAGAACCCTCTAAAGTGAAATTCTGCTCTAGATAAATCTTGTTGGTGTTTTGTTTGCTTAGCCTACTAACTTTCTATATCAAATACACTCACTTTACATTTGAAAATATCTTTTATGAAGAGAGAAGTCAGGGAAAAAATCAACCACCTTTTCATATGTTATTGTCAAGAAGAAAACTTCTGAAAGCTGGACTCTTCAGGCCTCTAGACCAATGCCAGCAGCTTCTACACCAGTGCCTTCAGGGAGACAGTCAAAGGAAGGCAATGAAAATGTAGTGGTTCTTCTGTTGTACAAAGTAGTAGTAGAAACAAATTTCCATCCTCTTAGATGCATCAATTCCAGGAGGAATGGGAGAGCAAAAGTTTACTTGCAGCGTCTAAGTGAGAGGCCATGTCAGACAGCAGCCTTGTTGAACAAGAAGGTGCCATGAGAGCTCATCAGAACAAGCCTACTTTAAAAGGTTTAAATAATTGTGTTTTATTCAATATTCAGAAGAGATTTGAATTTCCAGATATTTTTCTGAGGGATCTTTCTGCTGAGCTGGCACTGAAATTCCAAGTTGCAGAACCAAGGAAGTGTTTTAGGATCCAATTACAATGAAAAAAGAAAGCAAATTATGTCCTACAAAATGCTGACACCAGCACAAACCCAGCCACGTTCCCAAGTGCTGCCTTTGTTAATAATGTTCTTTTTTACACTTTTGAAGCATGAGGTCATGCGTGACGAATATTTTGCTGGTATGAATATTAATGTCTTTTAGAGCTCCTTCTCTTTCCGTATCATCCCTTCTTCCTGTTAGCATGTCAATATGAATCAAAATTAGGCCAAAATTATTTTGGTGATAAAACCCAAGCTGTGTCATAATTAAAGCGATATTGCTGAACTGTGCTGCACTTTGAAATATTCTGGCAGCTTACTGAGAGTGGCTGAAATGTGCTGCACCATTTCATCCATCTGCTTCCCAAACCACAAGTCTCCCTAGTAGGAGAGATGGAGAGATGCTACGAGTTCCTCGTTGTTTCACAAGGCTATAGTTAGGGCTGCAAGCTCCTATTTTTGCACACTTCAGCGACTACTGTGAGAGTTTGTGTGATAAGGAAGGGAAAATTCACATCTTCCCAAATTAGCAGCCTCTATGCATCCATTTTCCTGCTCTTTGTCCCATTTTGTACAAGACCAGCTGCCCCTGTGAGGGTACAAAGGAAGCTGATACCTGAATGTATCCAGTGTGATGTGTTGTAGGATCTAAATGGCTCCTCACAAGAGCTTCAGGGTGTCTAAGAGCATTAGGGTTACAGCCTGGCCTGCAATTTATTTTGTCTGTTTTTCCAGCAGTTCAATGGTTTTTTGATGTTTCTTTACAACTAGGATCAAAACTTTAAAACCTGATAATACAGTCAGAAATATTTTTGAGAGAACTTCATAATTCCATAGGAAATAAGGAAATACTCAGGAAGGTTAAAAATCCCTATTTTCATATATTCAAACTCCAAGTTTAGATTTTAAAATCACAGCAATTTGATTTAATTTTTAATGAGATTCAAGGATATTTTAAAAATCGGTAAGGGCCTAGAAATGGCTTCTTATTAGATGATAAGCACATATTAATGTGACTTGATCCACTATAAGATTTCCTAGTTCAAAATAACCCAAATGCAATTTAAGCTCAATTATACATGAAAATTACTCAAGGAATGTAGAGTTGAAAATTTTTCAATAAATTATGTATAAAATTGAGCCATCCCACCACGTTGTTGTCACAAACGCAACACGTCAAGGACACCACATTAAGAAAAATTGTGGATGAATATAGAAAAAACAAAATATAATTAATTCCAACTGCTTTTAGACTCCCATTTTTTCTGCCTGATTAAAATTTAACTGAAATAAATTAAAAATAATGGGAAAAAAATTGCCCAGCAACCTAAGCTTTGTGCACTTACTGAAATTTTTTTCCTGTAGTTGTGTTGACTTCAAACGGATCAGAGCTGTAAATGTTCAAGCAGATAAACAGGGCATTTTAGTAAAGGCCTGAGTAGTAAAAGGTAAAGAGTTTAGTCTATCCTGGTAGAGCACAAAACACTTGGGGGGCGATGCCCAGGCAGGAATAATGATGGAATGGAAGGAGCAGTGCCAATCCAGCTCCTCTCATGCTGCCAGAGCCTCTTGCAGCAGACAAGGTGTGTTTCCAACCCAACTCACACACTCCAAGACTTCTTCCCACCCAGCCCAGCCTCTTGCAGTGAGATTTAGCTCTTGGTAATTCAAAATCAACACAGCTGATTCCACTGACACCTCTTTTAATAGATGGGGCCAGGCAGTTCTCCCTTCCTTCCTTATCAAGCAGGAGCCATTCCAGGGGTTTGTTGGGACTCACTCTACACTTGAGAGGAAGAAAGAGCTTCGTGGCAGAAACAAAACCACCTACAGTGAGGATGAGCTGCAGCCTAATTAAACTTTACTGTCCCCAAGTGCTTTCTTGAGAACAGTTGCTCAAAATTACCTAAACTAATCCACATTCTTAAAACCCCTTGAGGTTTTGTTTTCCTCTCATTTATTAGGATTCTACCTTTCTAATTCTCATGATTGTGATAATGTTGCCTTTGATTTACGATGAGGAATCTGCATGCAAAATTTGGCCACTCAGCATTAAGGCTGAAATGCTCATCTTCAGACAGCTCTCAGCATAAGGCATGTTTTCATCTCTTGCCCACTAACATAATCACAGAGCTCTCCATCTGATAGCACAAGGAAATTGCAAGCTAAACTCTCTATTAAAAGTTTTTGAGAGTAACCAGAGTTAGGCAGGGAAAACAAAAGTCCACATTGACTTGTACAGCAGCTTCAAGGGCCCAGAAAGAAAATGAAAAAACTTTCTTGTTAATGAGAAAATATAATTGTCTATTTATATAACTCCTTTTTTAATTCTAGAGAACCTCATCAGTTTGGGCTTGACCTTGTCTTTCTCCCTATTTATTCACCACTTACATATTTTCAGTGCAATGTCTCACAATTAAGGGGAGTGCAAAAGCAGAATTAGGCCGTTTCTAAGTGAGTAGCAATCTAACTATAAATGAGTAATAATCTACCACTTAGAAAAAGCCTTTAAGAGGGCAAAAGAGCACTGCAGTGTTGTATAATGACTGTCACAGCTGAGTTCACGACAAAAGGAGGAGATCCCAAACGAAAAAGGGAGAATTTAGGAGCATAGATAAAATGAAATAAGAAAAATGCAGTTTGGCTGTACTGGCATTTCAATATCAGCACGTAATAGAAACTCATTGGAAATTTTCAGGAGGAATTTTTTCCTTTGGAAAACACTGATAATGTCAACATCAAAGCATTTGTCTGGACTGTGTTATATGGCACTGCCCTCCCCAGAAATCAGACAAGGCAGGGAATTCTGCCACATCCTGCACTGTCCAGGCCAGAGCTCACCCTTTGCCCATCTGTGTTATTTCCCTGAATTTCAGGCACTGATTAAAGATCCATTCTGCATGCCAGAATACAGAATTACTGTTGCCTCCTTTTTCCAGGCCACCATTAAAAAACCTGTTTAGGTACTCACATCCCCCATCACACATCACCACCACGTTGTCCTGTGCCATGCAGGCACATCCACATGGCTCCCCACCCTGTCCCATGTGCTCCAAGGAGTTCTGTGTTCTTGGGAACAAACAGAATTGGCCTGACACTAAAGAGCTGCTGGCCTGGAGAGTTTCATACAGATGGACAGAAAAGCTGCTTCTCAGTTACTGAAAAGTTGAAGGGAATTTTCTCCCAGTTTAGTAATAATAAGATTTACCTTCACAGGAAATGTTGAAATTTATATTTCCACTACGAATTTTTGTTTGTTTAAAAAGAGTAAAATATTATTTTCTGCAAGAATTATTTCTTTGGTCTAAATACCACAAAATTGAGCTTCTGTTTTGCTAACAATCAAGTCTGCAGACTTTTAGTCTTTCCAGAAACCCAGAGACATTGACAAATGTGTGTTTTATTTGACTTCAGGAACAGATTACGGGTTTTATGAAGCCTGATTGATGCATATACTTGGCCCTTGCCCTCTTGTTTCATTTCATTAGTATTCCTTTCATTTTTACATGGTTTTAATGAACATATCATTCAAGGCCCTATTTTTATCACAGAATAGCAGTGGTACAATTTAATATATGAGTTTAATCTAAGATGGCTAAAACATTGCAGAAAAACTCAGGTTTCTTTTAGTTCATTTTGAGTGGTTTATTTTGTTTCATTATATGTGAAATTGTTAGAAGTATTTTAATCTAGTTGACAACAAGCTACTCTTCTCAATAAATAATAGGGTATTAAATCTTTTGCTTTGCTGTAATTACACTGGTAGGGAATCTGGTTTATCTTATATGAATGCTGCTTTCTCATATAATCATCCTTTGTGCTCCAAAATTTTAAAGAAACCTATAGATTCTCTTGCTTCCGATGATCTATTTGAGTACACTTGGCACTAGAAAATAAAGCAGCTGCAAAAAATCTATTTTATCTGCTTGGTTGCCAATTTTCTGTTTAGGTGAATCTGAGCAGTCACGTACAGGATGGTTTTTTTCCATCTCAAACATATATAACAGTGGCCTTCTGGACCTTTTCCTAAGCAATACAAGATGTGTCTAAGCATTGTATTCTGCCCTTGAAATGTGGGTTTATACACAGAGGTAACACTTCTTCTACAAAAGCAAAGCCTGGTGCCATCTGCATTAACAATCCCTCTCCAGCCTTTGCTGAGGACCTCTGATGCAGCTCTTCCTTGTGCTCTTACAGCCTCAGAGTCTGGCAATTGAGAACATAATGGAGAAGGTAAAGTGGAAGCAGTTGTGACTCTAACTGGTTTATGGACACCCCTGAGCCCATTCGGTTTGCTCATACAGAATGAACAATTTGTATGAAAAAATGGAGATGAGAGACAGAAGAGAATAAACAAAGACTTATGCATCCAACAAACTAGAGGAGATTATTTTTCTATTTCTCAGCTGAAAAGAGCTGCATTCCACTACATTCAGTTTCTGCGTAGTGGGATTCTCTGTGTACTTTGATCAAAACCACAGGAAACCACTAAAAAAGAATACAACTCTTTCCCAGCACCCCCTGCTGCTTTGACTGGCTTTGATCTATGAGGCAGCTGTTACTTGAAAACTTTAAGAAGCAGATGTGTAGTTAATAGCAAGGGAGCCAAAACTGTGAAACTCCGAAGATGTAAGAAAGAATTTTTTATGACAAAATGGATTATAACTTTATCTCTGCAAGACAAACACTAATATTTACTAGTTTTATATAACATACCTGGCACATTAGGTTTTCTACCTAGGTCAGGAGGATAAATTTCCATGGCAATCCCAGATGCTCTTTTTGAATATCTGGGTTCTTGGGGAACCTGAATTTAATTTTCAGGTTATGAATTGACCTGAACATCAGTAATTCTCTTTTGAATTCTTCAACATGTCAAGGTGTTGAAAACAGGTGCTGCTCTTTCCACTGAGATTTCTATAGGGTTTAGGCAGGTGATTTCACCTCTGTGTACCTCAATTTCCTCAACTAGATATTGAGGATCATCATACATCTGTATGTTACTTTGAGATCTAATGATTGCAAGTGCTGTACAAAGACAGTACTATTTTTCTAAGTAATATTTTAATTTTTCTATAATACCTCCACCTTGTTAATCAAAACAGTTTGGTTTTATTTCAAAGTGATAAGAGACTTAAAAGAAACAGGGCAGTTTGTGGACATACAAGGTTCACATTTTTGTTATGTAATTATTTTTTGTATGAATTTATACATCTCTTTGGGGATTTCCTATATAGAAAGTCTTCCTGAAAAGTTCAGAGCTCTAGCCTCCTTTAGGCTGTAAATTTGTTTTATTTCTCTGTGCAACAGGCTGGACTTTGGGCATCCAATGGTATTCTTAGGAGCCTGTTTTAATAATTTCAGAGCACTGATGATATTTTTAATATTTTTAAAGACTCAGGCTATCAAAAAGCCAGATATTTAAGTACCTAAAGAAAAAAAATATTGTGTGTCTCCAGCAGACAATAATCTCAGTCAAATTCTAGCTCTGAGTCAGGTGAGATTTGCTCCGTTCCTCTTCACAGTCAGCGGAGGGGGAGATTTTGCCTATAATTAGATCCGAAGAACTGGACTCCTGTTAAGAGTTTGCTCATGAGCAACAGAGGTGAGTTCTTGTTGTTGGCATCTTTGCTCTTCACAGCTGGGGACTGGCATTAACAAGATGTTCCAGAAATAAACAGTGCCCTGGTGACACGAGAGGGAGCAGGAACAGCAGCAGTGGTGTCCCAGGTAACCCTCCCTAGCCTCAGGCTGCACTGATCAATCAGCAAGGACCTGGAGAGCCGGCAGCCAGGAGACTTTGGCTCTTCATCCCTCTTTGATGATTTCCCCACTGCCTCATCTCTGGCAAGTTTTAGTTTCGACCTCATTAGATACGTGACTCAAAGCACTTAAGCATTAGAGCCCAGGCATACAAGCAATTAATAGCAGATTTATAAATGCCACCAGCTGGTCGCCTCATTGTTGTGGCACACAAAAGGCTATTCTGAACTCTGGATTCCTTAAGGCACAAAATCAATGAGTAAAATGGTTTAAAAAATACGAGCCTATAGAGCTTTACATCCTTGTGGTTCTTGCCAGAGTAAAATGCATTAGTTCCCTGGGGAACTGTGGGAATTACACTAAATTCCTCAAGAAAAGAAAATTTGAAAGCCCTCAGCAAGAACTCAGGAAATGGCACTTTGCATTTGATGCTTGGCCACAATAAAAATATTTATTCAGTGGAATAACTGTAAGAGAACATTTTAAGAGCTTTTCCATGTACATTTTTCCACCCAAACTTATGTCAAACTGTCAATCACCTGAAATACACATTACAAAAACAAGTCCAGAAAGTACAAGGAAACAATTCTTTGAGATACAGGAAACTTCTGAGTTAGATTTTTTTTTTTTTTTTTTGCTGTTTCCATTGTGACATTTGAAAGTTCAAATGTGACATTAATGATTTGTGAGGGTGAACTGGCCAGCAACTCACAAATGGCTCCTGAATTTGCTGTTCCAGGAAACAGCAGGCAAAGGGAAGCAGCAGAGTCTGTCAAGAGTTCAGCTGTTTGATCTTCTGCCTGGTAACATCTCCAGGCTCTATGCCCTGCTCTAACCTGTTTCTTATTACTTGTAGCTGAAGCTATTTTTGAGTTGGTCAACAATCATATATTGGGCTGTTTGCTACAGGTCTAATTGAAATGATACTGGTACTGGATCTACTTATGTTTTTTCCTTGGAAAAGTGTTTGCCTGATCTGAAATAGGGGTAATGTGGAGGCCACAGTGTGATACATTTCAGCCCTACTTTGCTACCTAATACCAGACTCCTGAGATTAGCTTTTCTCAAATGATTCTTTTGCTCCAAGCCACAGGCCTTAAACTCAGCAATGACCTGAAATGGCTGCTGGCTGAAAAAGTTATCACTGATAAAGGTATCCACTGCAACTGGATTTTAGAGAGAACATTCAGTTTATACACAAAGGAACACCAAATTATACCTCATTAGTCATGGGTACAGTTTCATGTAAATGTTTTGAAATAAATATAATAATGCATTTGGGCTAAATTCACTGCTGCCCAAGTGCTGTGACTTCAGTATTGTTTGCTGTCATCAAATTCTGACCTTCCTACATCAGTATTATCAGAAGACTTGTGGACAGTTATGTAGCTTTTGGAATCCATGGGGATTTCAGCATGTTTTGAGGAGAACACTGCAAAACACATCCAGAGAAAGATGACAAGAGAATGCAGAGGCCATTCCTTAACAATGCATCCCTGTTCAACATCACTTCAACATATCCTTGATCCAGGGGCTTACAGATTGCATTATCATATATCCTAATCTCTCCTGATTTCTTATGTCTTGTGTGTGGTGAAGTCTGCAGGTTCTGTTGTTACATCAGACACAGAAGAGAGTCCCAGCCGAGAAGGAACTTCACATGCTCAGGTGTTACGAGGGGCACATCTAAGCCACACGAAGAAATGGAGAGCAGTGAAACTTCTCTAACAAAATGTTCCTGAACTAATGAGTCTGCTTGGGAAGCTGGTGTTCTTCATTACCTCAGATTTGGCACCTCACCAGTGCCAGATCTGTCAAGCTCTCGGTGCAGTGTGCACTGAGTGTCCAGTGCTGGTCACAGTGATGGGTTCTCCTCACAGAGCACCAGATGCCATGGGGAGTTGCCTGCAGGATTTCTGTGTAAAAGCCATATCAAAACTGAAAGATAGATCATAGCTCAGACTGTGTATTGATGGGAGGATCCTAAATTATGCTACAGCCCATATGGAGCCATAGGGCAGGAGCTCCCAGGGAACTGGGTGACAGGAACCAACCACAGGTGTCACAGAGTGTGGTCACATTCCAGGAGCAGCTGCATTGCCCCAGCTCTGTGTAAGCTGTGGGCTGGGATTTCTGTGCTGCATCACCTTGAGGCACAGCACAGGAGATCACCATTCCTTTTTCTCCCCTGGTGTTTGGCAAAAACAAATAATAGCTGGAAGTAAAATGGTTAGCACAGGTTTATTACCTTTGAGGGAAACAAATCACAAAAGGGTAAATTGAAATTAACTGGGTTGAACACAAGGTAAATCAATAGGATTATACCAGGTTCACAAAAAGGGAGGACTTTCTTCTATTCTGTGACCTTTTGTGAGGACAAGTTCGAGGAAACACACAAGAATGAAGAGAGAAGATTCTAGCTAAATAGCAGTAATCAGATGTTTTTAGCAGGTGCTGTAAGACCTAAACAGTGAGATTTTGCTACATGGATCCTTTTTTGTCTAAATCCAAGGCTGGACTAGACTAAGGCCAGGTAGATGCAGGTGGCTATGGGCACCGTTTCCAAAGCTCAGTGGCATCTCATTTGCTCTGGTGGGAATACAGAAGGAAAATTTCTTCTCAACAGACAACTCATCTAAGAATAACCCCTCAAACAGATTTTCAGGCTTCTCTTTGTATGTAGATATTAAGTAGAAGTAGTTTATGACTACTGAGACAGATTTCGTTATTAGGAATTTGCATTTTAAGTTGAACTGAGCTCAAAAAAAAAAAATCCCTCTAAAATATTTTCCTCTATTTTTAATTCCCATTTTGAATTTTAAATTCTTGATTTCAGGTCACCATCCAGGGCAATTTATACTATGGCTTCACAATGTATTATAGCAAGGACTACAGCTGCAAGCTTGCCAGACCTATTGCTGCAAGCAGCAGTTGCTGCAGTATCTACTCTATTACTAAAATCTGATTGAAATATGAACTATGAAATGATGACTGTGAAATATAAAATTGTCATCTGTGCAGTGAATCATACTCATTTTCATAAATATATCTGCTCATATATGCACCAAAATCGCAGATGTTTCCATTCCTGAAACAAGATTCAACTGCTATGATACCTTTTAATGTAGCCAAACAGTTGTTTGTTTCCTGAAGCTAATGGTGAGTCAAGAGTAACATCAAGATGCAGTTTGGTAAATGGACAAATGCTGGGTTAGAATAAGGTGATTAAGTGTACAGCAGAGATCACTTGTAGCTCCTGGGAAAATACAGTCACTAAGAACAAAGACAAAGAAATAAATTTCATGTTAATGAAACCTCCTGCATGTGCTTTGGATGCACTCTGGATGAGTTACGGAAAAAGTACAGAAAGAAACTGGGAAGCAAATAGTCTGCTCATTGGAGGTCTCAGAATCTTGATGAAATGCAAAAAAAAGTTGAATTCAACCAGGAAAAATGCCAGTTAATCTCAAGGAAAAGAATTCATGTTGTACATACTCACTGTGATGAACAAATCTGGGAAGGAGTAACATGAAGGACTGAGAAATTGTTGGAATGCCTGTGCTCATGCAGCATGAAAAAGGAGGCATTGTTCATCTCCATATAACTCTGGCAGAAGAATACATGGGTTTCTAGGTAGCTCATTGCAACAAACATTCAGTGTAGGGCAGAAATAACTACAGAGGGATTTTTGTATAGACAAAAAGGGAAGGTTGGAATGGATCAATATTTATAGGCTGGTGAAAAGAAGGTTAAGTGGTTGAAAGCAAAGAACCTGCCAACAGTCTACAAATGGGAAAGCAGAAAGAAAGAAGAGGAATTCTTTAGAATGTTCTAAGGCAGAAAGAAGGAAGAAATTAAAATTTAAGCTGAATACTATGATAAAAATCCTGATACAGAAATGAACTTGTAAAAATCTCCCAGGGAACTATTTGAACCTCATTGCTTGAAGACTTGGACAAAGTCTTGACTAAAGATATTTCTGGGAATAATTTATTTCCATTAGTATCAGGACATGACCTTCTCACCAATTCCCATTAATCTGCATTGTGTAAGTGCCTTACGAGGCAGCAGCAAGGACTGGGCTGGCTGTTAATGCTTGGCTGGGGGAAAATAAACTCCAAATAAACTCCAAACAAGTGCAGTTCAGACCCATGACAGGGCCTGGGACCAGTCCTATCTCCCAGATGAGTCCATATAGATCTACACTGAGGGAATATCCCCCAAAGGCTTTGAAATTCATAAGTCATTTGTATTAGAACAGGATCTACAGTAATTAACTTCCTTATCTATAATAACTCCAAAGTGAAATGAGATTTGAAAAATAATGTCTGTATTTCCTGTTGGTGAGTTTGCAGTTTGTGGCTTTCCTTCTGGATTGACTTTTTGATAACTCAATGACTTTCTGTTCTGGTCCTCAGGGATTTTCTTCGTGGGAGCACTAAGTGTCTCACTGTCTTTGCCTGGGCTTCAGACAAAGCTTCTGTCACTGTCTCACTCCTCTTTTGCCATACTGTGCCAGTGGGACCATCTTCACTAAATAGGATCAGTGAGTTCCTTGGGAAGGAGCAGTCTCTCTGTGGGCTAGATGGGTCTGTCTAACTTGAACACTCTTTTAAGGAATATTCTCAGACTGAAAATGCCCAAATCAAACATTTACTGTCCATTGCAACCTCCCACAGTATCATATCCCACCTCTAGTTCAGGCAGGTTCAGATAAAAATAAAAGCCTCCAGATTGTTTGGTATCATATGTGAAAGTAGTTGTGACCTCAAATCACAGATAAAGCAGATAAAAAGTATTAAAGCCACTGCTGCACCTGGCACTGACAACTCTGTTGGAAGTCACAGTTAGGTGTGTCACCTAAAGATGAATCAAACACAGATTTCCCACAGGAACCTTTGCAACCTAATAAGAAACATAAGGTGTGGGAGGAAGTTTTTGCTGTTTGTGTTCATATGCCAAGACTACACTGCATGTTCACATTCACATTATTATTAAATTTAGTCAATAAAAGTCTATGCAATTATATCCAAAATCATTTGGGGTGAGTAGCACAGAGCAGTGAAAAAGAGAACCACTGTTCTGGTGGTTTTGTGTTCTAGACAGCTGAAGAGACTGTTTTCATAGACAGCATCTTTTTAGTTTTCCAGTGTGTGCCCTGTAGAAATATCCTCTGGTGTGTTTTGTTGGCGATTTTTTGAATGTCACTGTGGGAGTACAGTGTGTGCCTGGGAGCAAATAATGACTCTTAAGATGATTAACATGTTATTAAATTCTGGGATAATCGCTGTCCTGTCAAGTGTCAACTCATGCATTTCATCAGCCCCATCTGACAGTGCTGGACTGCTCATTGCTTTCTTTGACCTAAGGAGAGTATTTTTCATGATCAGCTGCTGAATGTGACCCCTTTGGAACTGCAAACAGCATAAAGAAAACAGAAGTGGGTAAACATTACTAAGTCATCAAAAAAAAATAATACTGTTTTTATACCAGTTGAAGTAAGCCTAAGATGACTTTTCATGTGGTAACATATGGGTGGGACTGGTAACAGTGAACAGCTGGGGCACAACAAAGTGTGAACTTTGCAAGAAATACAGATAATTCTGCTTTTCAGACTCCTGATGAGTCACATACAAGCACCTGCATGACAAAATGGACCTGTACCATCTGCTACAAGTGCTTTTGCACTGGCCAAAGAGCTAAGCCTGAGTTTATGCCAGGGCCTTGAATACATGTCCTTAAGGAGTTTAGTTGGATGAGTTAAGGGGTTTAGTGGGCTGTGCTCAAGATCAGCTTCTTCACTGCAAAGAACTGCTATGAAGAAAACTAGAAGTGAGGGCCTGCCCCTGCTTTCCCTGTTAAGTTGAGGGTTTAATATAACTTTCCCCACATTACTCTGCAGCCCTGTTGCAGTTGTGTCTCCACTGAGCTCTGGCATCCAACTTGATCCTAAACCCAAACCCACCGGCTGGCTGTTCCCCTGGAGCTGTGTCATCACTGAGGGGCCACTGGGCAACCACTGGGCTGTGTCTGACCCTGCTCACTGTCCCCAGCCCTGACCCTGACGCTCCTGTTTTGCCCACCATCTGCCTCACTGTCTCTTCCACACGCAGGTGGCTTTTGCTACTCTTGCTTTGTCACTGTTCTGATTTCATGCATCTGAGTAACTGGGTTAACTCTGCTTGGTTTGGGGCTTCCAAGTAAAATAAGTGAAGGGCTGTAATAATTGCTTTCCAAGGTCCATCATGTTGCATAGCCAACAACTGAAATCAAACTTGTAAGTAATGTTGTATTTTACCCCAACAGAGGAGTGAGACCAAAGGCAGATAAAGAAACCCTGCGAAGTGGTACATTCAAACTACAGCTCACCTGCTGAGAGGCTTTGATTTCTACCACCCTGCTGCTGCCTCTTTTCAGCTGTGAGAGCCACTGTACAAGAGAGCAGTGGATTTCTCCACTGAAAAATTCATTTGTTTTGTTTTTTGGGTTTTTCCAGGGAGCCAGCATTTAATCACTAAGATGTCTCATGCTGCTAAGCTGTGTGACAGCTTGATGCACCGAGGGATGCTTCCTACCGAAAATGTAAACAATTTATGCTGTATATTTTTCCGCCTAAAGAATCTACAGATTTTTGCTAATAATGGTTTTCCTTTTTTCTTGTTACAAAACAGTGTCTGCATTATTTCCAATTACAAAAAAAAAGGGTCTGCATTTCCATTCTGGTATCAGTGAAGCTAAACAGCTCTTGTACTCTTATCTTACTTTACAATATATTTTTCTTCTCTGTGATCAAAGCAATAATATGTTTTCTTTGGGGGTAAAAAAAAGGATTTGTATATCCAGGCTGCTGCTTCCTCCTGATCTTTCTGGCTTCTAACACGGCTATTAGAGACCAAAATGACAGTTTCATCTCCCAGCTGTGTGAGGTGCAATTTCTGAAGTTGAATACAGAGGTTTATGGTCCATTTTAGAAACCAGCAGGAACTATTGCTCAGAGTCTGCCGTTGTATCTTAGAGTTCCACAATAGCCCTTCGTATATTTTGATACCTTCGTTTGGTCTTACTGGAAATATTGTGTATTCTAATCTACTTTCCCCTATCCTTCCCCTGTCATGTCTCCTCCCTTTATGTGCTGCTGGTAGAGCATTTTGCCACAACTGATTTGTCAAAGACTCTCTACAGCTTCTCACCACCTGACCCTGTAAATTATCCATACAAGAAGGCACTTCTAGCTCTGTGTAGGGAAGGCTTTTCCTTTTATCTTGGCATCCAATGCCAAAATAACCCTCACAGTCTGGGGAAAACCACTTCCCCCGTTTGAAATTTCCAAACCTCTTCTGGATTGCAGGAGTCAGAACTCTCTTTGGATGCTGAACATTATTTAAATTTATCAATTTTGAAGAAAAACTGTACTTCATATTTTTCAGATGTACTTTGTGATCACTCCTAACACAAGGCAGGCTTTTCCAGCTTTAAAGAAGTGAAGTGCTAAATTTGCATGATGAGATTACAAACCAGGTTAGAGATGTGAAAGATAAAAAATAATAGCAAGGCTGCATCAGAGGACCTGACAATAATCTGTTTTCCTGGCTGCCACTAAAATTTCTCAAAGGCACATTCTGGAAGCGGGGGGGGCAACCAGGCAGTTCAGCCACATCAGCTTGACGTGTTACTTTTCAGGACCAACCTTTTCCTGGGCTATTAGTCCTCTATTTAAACTTTCAATTGCACATACAGTATCTGGCACTACACAGGTCTTACAGCATTTTTGAAAGTGCTACATAATTTCCTTCCAGCTTCTCAACTAAGGAAACACTGTATTGGAGCTTTGATTAACCCTCTCTGGCAGTGAAGATGCAGATTAGAACTCAAGTAGCCTGAATTGTGCCTATAAGGATTTTTGTTGATGCCTTTTATAGGCAGTATGTTGACATTTTGTACAGATGGAAAAATCTGGATTTCTTTCTCCCACTTACTGTTCTCCTACACTCATACACAAAGTCTCTCATGTATATATTTGCCAGTTGTAGGAGGATCAGAACATCACAATTACAAGAGGGGAGTATTAAACACCAGTGGTTTAGATTTGTATGTTTGCTTCTCACTCCCAATCAACTCAGCACAGAGCTACAGCTGTAATTAGTTGCGACAGCAAAAAAATTTCATTTGCATATGTAAGAACTTAATTTGTGGTATACTAATTATCATCCATTCTTAGGCCAGAATCAAAAAGGTATTCAGATGCCTAAGTTATGGTTTTTTGACACCTTCTTAGGTACATTCTTTGACTTTAGCTGCCAATATCTTAAAAAACAGAATTTGGTATCAGTGTCACAAAATGTGCTACAAAAGAGAGATGCATGGAATGCATGCCTTGCATTTCAGGTTGTCTCTGTGCTTGATTTGGTACACAGTATTGGAGGTTGGGGTTTTTGGTTTGATTTGGGTTTTTTTGTAAGAGAGCAGTTGCTGTACTTTTGGCAGGGGTCCCTTCTGCTCTAAGTCATGGCCTTTACCTGCACATATACATATCTTTATTTCACAGAAGTTGGGGTTTTTTTTCACATTTCAGGCTCCCTCCTCCTGCCTCTGCTTTAGATTTTAATCTGTTTCAGAGCCTCTATTCCCTGTGATTATGTATTTCGTTCAACTGCCTTAATAAGAAAAGAATCGATAGGAAATCAGCAGCTGCATATTTCTTATATTCCAGAAGCCCCAGTCAAACCATGTCTGGACTTTGACACTTGAATGTATTGATGTGTTTTGATTAAATCCTAATTATAGACAGCAGGGCAAGCAAAGAAAGTTTAATTAACCAATTCCTGCCTTCCATGCTTGACCTGAAACCTGCTGAAGTCAGTGGGAATCCACAAAGTCTCCATCCAAAATCCCTCAGTGGCACAAAACTGCCCATTAAAACCAGTAACAGC
This sequence comes from Aphelocoma coerulescens, assembly GCF_041296385.1. Classification (NCBI taxonomy): domain Eukaryota; kingdom Metazoa; phylum Chordata; class Aves; order Passeriformes; family Corvidae; genus Aphelocoma; species Aphelocoma coerulescens. The sequence continues at coordinate 19,694,166 of NC_091023.1, read as the reverse complement.
TGTTTTTGTCTCAGCCCTTGTAATTTCTTCACTGAGCCAAAAGGCAGACTGGAACACCAGGCAACAGGTTTTACTTACAGATTTTAAAAGTTTTGTGACAGAAAATGGAAACCTCTATCAATAAATTACAAACCTAAAGATAATTATTAAGTTCAGAGCAGATATAATTTTTTTTTTCATGGCTCATTAATTTAGTTACAAGTCATTCCAGCTTTCTGGATTTAACACTGTGAGGAATTCACCAAATATTTAAACAAATAAATATCATATACATACATCAGTTTGGCATTTCACTGTTCCATCTGGCCTCTGCTTTTGGTTGGTAGGAAAAACAAACCTGATCTGTTGAGAGACTAATGAATATCTACTTATGGCTGTTACTTACTGGAATTATATCAACCAGATAATTCTGTAATTAACTTCTCTTTCTGTTTCTAAAAGTATTTCTTAATCACTGTATTTCCAAACAATTCTTATTGAGATAAAAATTAATTAGAAATCATATCACACCAATTCAGCTTATCATTTTTAATGAGAGTTTCACCTGCTAAAGACAAAAATAATTTTGGTACATTTTATTTGTTTTCAAGGTATGCTCAGGCATTAAATGGGAGCAAACACAAAGATAATTAATCTGTAGTGTGAATTTGTATTGCCAACTGTTTAGTGCTTCATAAGTTAATTAAAGCAGTTTCAAGATTTTAGTTTTAGTGTAGTTTAAATAGTGACAAATTTAAAAGAAATAAAGAGGCTGCTAATTAGTTTGTGACAATGGTTACATGCCTGGTTCACTGCAAGCAATTGAGAAAACAACTTCTGATTTTTGTACATTGCTCTTTAGGCAGTATTTATTGCACATGTTGCACAAATAGAATGTTAGAGAAACTGACCATGAGATACATAAATAAGTGGGTTTTTTACCAGAAATAGAAGATCTCCAACTGGTTTAGATCTTCAAAATATTTTTAGAGACTTCTTTGAACAACTTTTGAAAGTTCATACATGTTCTATGACAGTTATAAAGATGCAAATTGCTGGAAAAAGAATTTTATAATGAAAACGTGAATACTCCTCTACTACAAACAAGAGACTTAATAACAAAGAGAAGTTGCATGCCTAAAGATCTCCTTCTAGTACGTGCAGCCTTGAGGCCAAATATTCACACTGTATTTTGCTACACCATGGAAGCGTAATTTTGGGCTCTAAGGATGTGATCTACTCTGCTGACTGTAAAGTTTTGATGCTGCTTTAAGGTGCAATCACTCTAAAACTTGAAATCCAGGATGACTCTCCCTTGCTGTAAAGCAGGAGATACTGCCAGTCTGTGGAGTGTTAGAAGCTGGAAAATCCATGAAAACCTCACAAAACCCTGTCTGCTCAGCATAGCTGCTGCTGAGCCCTCATGTATCACAGGAATTTGCTCTGCAGGCAGGATTTCTGGATGTATTGCAAGCTGTACAGGTGGGTGTGTACATATTGTCTGTGTCACGATTGCTGCTAAGTTGCCTGACTGGGGCTCCTGCCAAATAAGCAAACTTTCATTCACCACAACCTGGTTTTCAGATTTAGGGTAAAAAAATGTCAAGGGCAATTTTTTCTCCAGTAACCTTTTCAGTTTCACCTGAAACCTTTAAGCACTTTTCACTACTCTGCAGGCACAAAATGCTGCACTGGGTGCACAAGCTGAAGTCACAGCATACAAAGGCTCAGCAGTGCCACTGCCTGCAGCCTGACAGAAATCCACAGGACTTGGAGGGGGGGGTCTCCACTGACATTTCTTCACCATTATTTTCCTTGTACTCCAGCAGTGTCTAACTGTCGATTCAGAGTCCAGGCAGCTCCTGTAGCCTGTCTTCACATATTTATAACATGCAACTGACTATTCTTTGTCTATGTGTTTCTAGAAATCTGAGGTCCTTGACACCAAAAACAGGTGCTGAGCACACTCCAGATAAGTCTACATCACTGAAACCATACTCTCTTACAGACTGTGCCAAAGCTGGACTGAACAATGAACTTGTTACAAAAGGAAATGTTTGGGCATGGCTTGGGTTGCTCCATCACTCTGAGTTTGGGGTTGTCTTCACACTTCCTCCATCATATTTGGTGATTATACCTGCAGACATTGTGTTTTCCTCACATTAGGGCTATTAACTGGCTAGCAGTTATTCTGTGCTGAAGGTCCCTTCATCAGTCTTGAGCTAAAATAATATCTTGGATATTGGACAGTCTCTTTGCTGCTGCATAAATTAGCAAGTCTAGGCAGCAGGACTGCTTTTGGCAGAATTTTCCATAAATCTAACACAGCTGGAAGTACAACTCTTCATATTCATTCTCATTACTACTATTAGCTTCCTCATTCTTAGCCCAAAGGACATATTTAGTTGAATATTTCACTCCGGTTTGCAACAGGCTAAAATTTTTCTTCAAATGTGCCCAAAATTTACAGAGAATAATAATCTGACATGTATGATCTTGGAGAATCTAATCTTTTTATCAGTGATAAAATGTGGCTCTGAGCACAAAATCCTTTCCTGCATGAGATTTTCTTGTAAGCTTCACCAGTGATATTGGACACTTGGAAACATTTGAGAAGCAGCTTGACCTTGTTGCATTCAAGCTGTGCTCACTGGATTTGAATGAAAATCTGCTTAGTATTTCATTTACCCACTTTGAAGTTCTACCATGCCTATCAGTGTTTGGGTTGTTCAGGGGCAATAGCACTGCGAGTTTGACTCTGAGTTCAAAGCCGACATGGTGTAAATTCATCATCTTTTTATTGTGGGAGTTAAAAGCTGAATGATGGATTTTGTGAGCTGCACAAAATCTTAGGAGTTTTATGATGCACTGAACTGTCAGAAGATCTACATCGAGCGTGCTCAGACAAGTCTGGTTTCAAAGTATCTGGAGTGTTTCTCCTCCAGCAGGGTGAGATGTTGACTTGTATCGCTTTCTCCGGCAGAATCAGGACACTCCTGCCCACCCTTTTCTTTTACTTAGCAGATGGGATCAGCACTACTCATCCAGACATCCTAAATCAACGGAACAGAGGATTAACAGCGTGTGGAGCATGCCCCCTCCTCAGACCTGGCATCTCCTGAGCAGTATATATAGCCCTGGATTTATTCCATATTCTTCCATTTATCATTATTCCTGCCTGAACTGTGGCAGCTGCTTTACCATTTTATCAAAAGCATTTCCTATTGGGTAACTGAAATAAAGCAAGCAAAGAATGAAAAGAAAAGCAGAAAACTCCCACCACTGAAAAGAGGCTGAGGTATTTTAAAGTCACACTGAATATCCAGGAAGTAACCTGGGAGAGAAAAGGATGCAAAAGCTTGTTTGTGCCCTGGGTGAGGTGGAACAATGTACAATATGTCACAGTCTTACATTGCTTCTTAGTTCATTACTATAACCTGAAAAATAGGAACAAAAATTACAAGTTCATGCTTACATACTCTGCTCTGGTAAAGCTATTTCTGAGGATGGAATTCTTTGGGGTAACTTAGTTTGCTTCAGATAATTTCAGAATGTGTTGGGCCCGGTTTAAGAATGGATCACTTTATATATGAAGTTAGCGCTGATGTTCAGGGACAAGTAATCTACCTTCTGTGTATTAATGTGTTATAAATTACTGAATTTCCTAAAATGCAATTGATTCTGTACAAAGAAGAAAATGTCTATAAGAAGAATCTGTTGCCATAGGTGTTTCTGCTTTGACAGTGATTTTTGCTGGTGTTTTCAGTCCAGAAGTTGTAACATAGGAAGTTGTAACACACTGAGTCTTTATTCATAATGTCTAATTTCTTGTACACTGTGTGGGTGTATCTGCACATGAGACTGGAGAAATGCTTACTCAAGCAGAGTTTATGCTTCAAACTATTTTTTTTATTAATTTTTTTTTTATTGCTAGCTCTTGCATTTGCTAAGCAACACCAATTAACTCTTACTCAAAATACCATTCCCTCAAATAAAACTGCCTCTGTATGCAGTTGTGCCACACAGCTTGGGACACTGCACTTGCCACACGATTCACCCAGGAAAGGCTCCTGTCTGCACTGGATCTGTGCAGGTGCATTAACCTTCCCATGTCAACCTGTGTCTAATTAGTCTTAATGTCTAGAAATTTCCATCTGGTGTTAACAGTGTTTTCCCACCGGTAACCAGCAATCTAAGAGCACACCTGGTCTCATACAGATGAGCCAGACTTTCAATCAAAATCCTGGCAGCTGTTTGGTACATAGTAAGTGTTGTGCCTCCTTTATTTTCTTTTGTATTAAAACAGGGGGACATGAAATGAAACTGAAATATAAATTTGCCCTTCCAGTGTCTTCCCCAAGTCTGCTAAACCAGTGATATCCCTACTGGCTTTGAACTGAGCTTCTGAGAACAGAGTCTTTGATATGATCCTTGCCCTCTCAGTCACGCTGCTTCCTAGAGGAGTCCATGTCCCTGATCTGCTGACAGCCAGATTGCTATTTTTTCTTCAGCATGTTACTGAGGGGAGAAGTGACATTATGCTGTTTGCAGTGGGTTTTCTCCCCCACCCACCTTTTAAAATTAATTATTAAATTCGATGCCAGGGACAAATTATTCTTGGGAGCTGAAAAACTGTGATCTTTCTAATAGGCTTGGATTATTTCCAGCTGGTTTTAAGCACCTTTCTCCATTAGCTGGAGAGGTGATTAGCATGAAGAGCCTCCTGAATGAAGTGTGTTTTTAGCATCTAAAGTTAGCTCTGGGGAGCAGGGTGGCCGAGCCCGGCGCCAGGCCTGTAGCAGCAGCTTGGCTGTGGCCTCAGCCCATCGCCTTCTCGCGAGGGAATCGCCTGTATTCCCTGTTTCAGTAAGGCCAGGACATCTCTGCCCGCACACTGTGTCACACTGTGTCACCTGTGGGAAGTGCCGAGGGGAGCCTATCCTAGGGACAAGGAATCGGGATTAGGAACGCTGCGGAGCTGAGCCCCAGCCCCGCACCGCTCTGCTGGCTCACGCATTCTCCTTTATTCACAGAATCACGGAACCAACTGGGTTGGAAAAGATTTCTGAGATTATCGAGTCCAAGCCGTGACCAACACCACCTTGTCAATTAGAGCATGGAACCAAGCGGCACATCCAATCTTTCGGTAAACACCTCCAGGAACGGCGGCTCCACCACCTCCCTGGACAGCCCATTCCAATGTCTAATCACCCTTTCTCTGAAGAAATTCTTCCAAATGTGCAACCTAAACCTCCCGCAGAGCAGCTCGAGGCCGTCTCCTCTGGTCCTGTCGCTGGCTCCCTGGGAGCAGAGCCTGACCCCACCCGGCTGCACTCTCCTGTCAGGGAGCTGCAGAGAGCGATAAGGTTCCCCCTGAGCCTCGTTTTCCCCAGGCTGAGCCCCCCAGCTCCCTCAGCCGCTCCTCACTGGACTTGCGTCCAGCCCCCTCCCCAGCTCCGTTGCCCTTCTTTGCACTCGACTGCCGTAACTCGGTGCCGACACAGCAGCGCTGGCCGAGCCCCGACCGAGAGCCGCCCGTGCTGTTCTAGGGTCACTCCCTTGGAAGCGGACAAGCTCCAGGCAGCGCCCGGAGAACGCGGCGGCGCCGCGGCTGCGCCTCCTCGAGCGAGCCCGGCTGAGGCGGCGCTACCGGGCCCGTGACACCGCCGGTTCGGCCCCCGCGCTGTGCGCTCCGGGCTGGGGCCTGCGGGGACGCAGCGCCCTCTCCCGGCAGCACTGCCGCGGGCACGGGCCGCCGCTGCCGAGCCGGTCAGGATTCCCGCGGGGAAAATCTGTGTAATTTGCGCTGTGTGTCTTAATTACGCTCTCTTTAATTAGTCTCTGCTTATCAACTAGAGACGGGCCCGCGAATAGGGCGGGCAGCGCCGCCGTCGCTCAGCGCAGTCCTCCCGCCCGCCGGGGGCGCTGCGGCCGCCGGGTCCCGCCCTGTGCCGTTGCCCGAGCGGCGGTTCCCGTTCCGGGCGAGGCGGCGGCGTTGGCGCTGGGATGGATCGGGAGCTGCTCCGACAGGCGCTGAGCCACCACGGCCCCGCGCTGCTGTCGCTGCTCCGCGCCGAGCAGCACGACAACCCCGACTTCCGCGGGCTGCTGCCGCCGCCCGGGGCCGCCCCGGAGCCGCCCCGCGGGGCCCCGCCGGCCGCCTGGTGAGGGGCGCCGGGGCAGCGGCCGGGCGGGCCGTGAGGGGCCGCGGGGCGCGACTCACCGCGTTCTCCTTCCCCCAGGAAAGAGAGGGCGAGCATCGACACCGAGATAAAGCGCTTCATCGCCAAGAAGGCGGATCTGCTGTTCGCGCACTCGTGGAAACCCAACGGGCCGATCGAGGACACGATCGAGGAGAATGAGGGTGTGTGAGGTGGGGGGGGGGGGGGGGTCACTCTGTAAGGGCAGCACTTGACTTAGCGGTACCTTTAAAAACAGGCTTAAATTTTTTCCTGTTGATTCTTATAGGTTTTGTGTAGTCTTCCTGTTAGCACAAAAAAAATTATCATATTTTCGCGTGTTTTGTTGTCAAATATTTTGTGATCTCAGGATGTCGCTTGGACCTTTTGTAACTGGCTGTGCCCTTGTTGCAGAGTGTTACGCTGTCATGCCACCCCTGGAGAGGTTCATGGAGGTGCCCAGGGAGGAGAGGAGAGAGTTGTTCTTCCGTGACATCGAGCGTGGCGATATCGTGATTGGGAGGATTACCTCTATCCGTGAATTTGGCTTTTTCATGGTGTTGATTTGTCTGGGAAGTGGTGTCATACGGGAAATTGCAGATTTGGAAATCACTGTAAGAGACAGTTTTTGGTCAATACTTCATTTTTGATGTGTATTAGTTGCCTCTTGCATCTCTTAACAGAGTGGAATGTGTAAAGGTGAAACAGCTTTGGGATAATGAGTAGAATCTGACTTTGTGGGCAGCTTGTGATAGTTTGCTCAGCTAGTGAACACATCTTGCTATGACTCACACTATTGGGTTGAAAAGTTCATAATTTGTGGTTGCATGAATTTTTACTTGAACCAAGCCATATTTTAAGAATCACAGTTCTGATGTGTATTAAGCTTAAAATAATATTTTCTGGCTTGATCTTGGGGAGCAAGAAAACCCCAGCCTTTTGGCTTCACTTGTAATATTCCTGCTCTGTTCTGTTGCAGGCCCTGTGTCCTGTGAGGGATGTGCCTCCTCAAAGCAACCATGGAGATCCTCTGTCTTACTATCAAACTGGAGACCTTATTCGAGGTGAGTAGCTGCAGAAGTTATCAGGAATTGGTTGTTTAGGGTTTGAGCCCTTTCTGAAATTTTATCCTATCCTTTATTATTTCTGCAGCTGCGCTCAAGGACGTCGACCGTTACCACGAGAAGCTTGCAGTGTCGCTTTACAGCTCGGCTCTTCCACCCAAACTTTCCAGCACAAAACTGGGCGTGATCACTTCTGATGACTTCCCACTGCATTATAAGTAAGGAAGTGCTGTTTGGCTACACTTGCTGGGTGCAGTCAGGGTGTCTGAAGAGCATCTGTGACAGGCTGGCTGTCCCTTAAACTCCTCAGTGGGGTTTCTGATTTAATGGGATGATCACATCCTCCTTGTTCTTCCTTTCTTTAGCATTCTTGTGTCTGGATATGTAGGTGTGGTTGGCTTTTTAGCTTCTTTCCAAAACTATAAGGAAAGGAAAAGGCAGAGTGAGATACCTGTTGCTTTTGGACTGTGTTAATAAACAAATTTAAAAAACCCAAAACCTTGGGAGACTGGAATAGGAATTCTTAACATTTTAAAATTCCCCTTAGAAGATGGGGACACAGCTATCTCTGTAATATTTGTAATGTTTTTGTATGTCCTGGAGATACCAAGGTGGGTGCCCACATAGGTTTCAGAAGCTCATTTGGGGTAAAGGACGTAAGGGTAGGTAAATAGCAGGAAAATACGTGCCTGTAGAAGAGAACAGTTTGTGAGCAGTAATACAGATACTGTATAGGCATTTTTGTTCTAAACATATGCATGGAAATAGGGTATGGAGCCTGAGGTCTCATTTGTGTACATTGGTGCTGTTTTTAAGGCGAAGCCTGGAAGTTGCCAACACAGGAGAGACATTTGAAGAGGTTTTGCATCGTTCGCCAGGATTCGCTAATCCATCATTAGTTGAATATTTAGCAGAAAAACTGGGACTAAGTGAGTCAAATCCACCGTCTTTGCTGAGAAGTCTTCAAATGTAAGTGATTTTTACATTGTGCCTCTCCTGTAGCTCTGTGGAGATTATTCTAATCCATTGAAATAGACTTCTGAGTGGGAATCCTAGACCACTTAAACCTTTTACGTTTTGACTTGCATGACTGCAGTGTACGTGTCCTTAAATATTTAAAAGCAAACTACTCTAGAGTAAGGAATTTGCATTTGAAATCCTATTGCTCTGAATAAGTGTTCTGGTTTGGCCAAATTTAGAAATATATCCTCTGAGAGAAGGCACAACCATCCCTCCCCCACCAGGTTCAGGAAAAATAAATTTTCCTCGAAGGAAAGTGAAGGAGATAAAACTATTTATTTACCAAACACACGGGAAAAGGAAAATAATGCTAAATAATAAAATCTCTCGCTGTGGAAAAAAAACCTGGGAAAAGTGTTTGAGTCCTCCCTTTGGTCTCCTCGGAGCTGGGGCTTGGCCCAGGGCCAGGCCCTCTGTGCCCGGTGGAAGGTCCTCCCCATGTGCTCTGATGTTGAAGCAGTCCAGTAGAAAAGGGAGAAAATCTGAAATTCCAGGGAAGGAAAAGGAAAGTTCAACTCTCAGTCTCTCTCCGGAGAAAAAGAAGCTGAACTGGCCAAAAGCTGACTGGAAAGCAGCAAGCCAGGTGCCCCCTCCCTCCCCTGCCACAGCTGGGAAAAAAAAAGTTGCTATCTCTGTGTGACCTTGAACAAGCTGCAAACTGCTTTGAAAAACTTTTGCTCAGTGTTTTCCTTCCCCCTCTCAGGCTCAGTTTAGAGGCATAGAAAGGCACAAAGTTAATTTCTGGGCATAGGGCAGCGACATGGGATACACATCATAAAGCCACCCCAAGACAATAAGCAACACACCTTAACCAAATGCAACGTTTGATATCAGATACTTAAGGAATGTACTGTGTAGCTTGTCAGCTTCGGTGGATTGAAATGCAGGATGTTTAGGTTTTAATGTCTTCTGACAGATGTTTATTCACAATGTTTATTTTAGTAATAGGTTTGACCCCTTTTGTAAAATGGAGTCAAATACATGCAATGATGTTATGGGCCCTACTTATATTAAGCCCAAAACAGGTGTGGACTTTGTAGTTTTTGCTAAATCTACTGCAGTTGTTCTGGTTCAGTTCAACACTTCTAGAATGGTTTGGGAAAAACTGGTTTCAGAAATATGAAAGAACAGACCTGACTGAAGGAGAGCAGTACGGCATGTACAAATAATATTTCAGCTTATTTCAATTGCACTTCAATACTGTCAGCTTAACTTTGTAGACTCAGCCAGCCAGCTTGATGTTTTTATTTGTTTATTCCTTAAAGTAAAAATTTCAGTGAAGAAGATTTTGCCCCTGCCTTGAGGAAAAAGCAGTCTGCATCTTGGGCCTTGAAATGGTATGTGATATTTCTTGTCACAGCTTATTCCTAGGTTGGATAGGGTTACAGGTTTTATTTCTTCAAAGTAAACACCCATTGAAACAGTTTTTCCACTGCATGTGTAGCGATGTAACCAGGATCTTACTGAAAGTAAACCTATCTGCCAAGTGGGGAATGTGACAGACAAAGTCCTGAGATCCAGTTCCAAAATGTGTGTCAGGTTTAAGGGACAAGTTCTTAGAATATTTATAATATCCTGACCCATTCTAGAGTTGAGGGCAAGGTTTGTGATAACACCAAGTACACAATTTTCTGTTTTATAATTGAGTGTTGAATGACCTCATACTCGTAAAGTCATTTAAGCCTCAAACTGTAGATGCAACAAGTGCACTTGCTGTCTTTTGGAAAGTTAAATGGAACGGCAGCCCTGGATATTTGCTGTTGCTTTTACACTATGCAGTGTATTTGCAACATTGATTAATTGCAGAAAAGGTTGCTTATAATGTTAAATTTTAATTTTTAAAAGAAGTCTATAATGAACTGTTCTGAAAATCAACTTACATCAATTCTCTTCTAGTAAGTTAATCTCTTGGAAAATGTGTGAGAAATGTTCAGGTAATATGAAATGTAAAACCTCAGGATGTTTGTATGAGATGAGCTGGTTTCAGTGTGCACCATCTGCCCATGTCACCTTGTGCCATTGCTCTAATGGGGATTTTTAGCTTTGGACATAATTAAGCCTGTTCAAGGTTAATGGTGGTAGGTCACTCATAAGTTTGTGCAGAAAACTGCTTAAACAATAATTCCATAAATGAAAAACAATGTAGTATAGTGGCACTGTCTGCAGAAATGCTCGCAAGTGCCTTAAGATTTTGGATTAAAGATAATACATTTTTGTGGAATTAGGTCACCTAATTGAAATGCCAGTGTAAAGTACACAATAACAAGGTCAGGTTTTATTACCTGTCCCTTGTTTGGAATCATAATTTGTGAGTAACAGAACAATCTGCATAGACTAACTGTACATATATTTTCTAAATATTTTTTCTCCAGTGTGAAGGCTGGGGTGGATTATTTTAAGGTTGGGCGCCACGTAGAAGCCATGAATGAGTACAACAAGGCTTTGGAAATTGATCCACAAAATGTTGAAGCTTTGGTAGCACGTGGAGCTCTGTAAGTCTGCTTGTTTCATTGTTTATTCCACTTTGTGAAAAAGAAACATGACTGTTTCACGTGCAACTTTTTGTTGTTCTAGATATGCAACAAAAGGAAGTCTGAACAAAGCCATAGGGGATTTTGAAATTGCTTTAGAAAATTGTCCTACCCACAGAAATGCAAGGAAATACCTGTGTCAGACCCTTGTGGAAAGAGGCGGGCAGTAAGTGTTGGGGTTGTGGGTTTGGTTGGCTGTTAACAAGTTTTCTCATAGTATTTTTTTAAATACCATTCTAGTGAGGACACAGAATGGCATCTTTCCTTCCTGGCTATGTGTTTAAAGAAAAAAAAGAAGTCCTTGGAAATATCCCTCCTGGTGTAATTGGTTTTACACTTTGTCCTCTGTCCCAGTTAAAAGCCTAGCCAAATATTTGAGATTTAATCCTCAATATCCTTTTTAGTCCTTGATACCCTTTCACTGATAGGATACCAGGCTTGCATAAAGTCCTGTGAATTGTTTGAATATATTCCAAAAAGTTGAGGATTGTTTGTTTGTTTTTTTAAAAACGTTTTGTAACAAAATGATGTTCCATTACTCTGCTGAAATATTGATGAACCACTCTAATGCAAAATTTTAATTTTGAGTATTTAGGGAATAGGTTTCTTTTATGCCCTGTGTTAAGAAGAGAGAGTATTTTTGAAACTGGAATTGACATTTCAAAGAATAGAGTTACAGGTCAGGATTAGGAGAGGATAAGGTCAGAAATACTGTTTTGTGTTGTTAGTGAGGTGAGCTTAGATGATAGAGGGGGTCTCAGAGGGGTGCAGTGGTGGTGTCACAGTGCTGAGAAGAAATACTTGCAAATAAGACAGCCCTAAAATAAGAAAAAACTGTCAAAATCTGTGTCCTAACTGTATATGAATTATCACTTGAATTTTAGGTTGGAAGAGGAAGAGAAACTGCTAAATGCTGAAAGTTATTACAAAAAAGCCTTAAGCTTGGATGAGACTTTTCAGGAAGCAGAAGAGGCCTTAACAAAACTCCATAAGCACATGCAGGTGATTCTTTACTTTCTTTTCATATGGTGCTCTCAGTGACAATAAGTGAACAGCAAAAGTCATATTAAATCCTTTGAACAGGAAGGGGTTAAATTGATGGTTTGTCTTATTCTCTGCTTCCCTACTCCACAGTAAATCTTTTCTAGTGAGCATTATGGCTGTACCTACCAGAAGAAAGGTACCTCTTGGTGACTCCACTGTTTTGGGATAGTAAAGAAATGCCAGACAGTGGAGACAGGGAAAGAGAAAAGCAGGATAAGAATATCCCATCACACAGTGTTATTAATGAGGTTAACGTAAAACATTCTGTGAGTACAAATGTTCAAAGTGTAAAACACTTCCACAAGCCAAATAAACACTGTTACCATAGTCTGGCCAGACCCTTGGTCCTTGGGGTAATTACAGAAAGAGAGAGTAATGCCAGGCAAAGCTGAGGCACGGGAGCTCAGATGAGAGGGAAATTGAAAGGTAATTTGAAGGAAAACAGCAGGAGGTGGAGGGTGGGTGGGCAGACAGTTTGAATATCTCAGCTTTCTCCTCTGCTGTCTGGTGGTTTTTTTCTCTCTTCCCTTGCACGCAGCATGTTTCCCAGGTGAGCCTGCTGGGTCTCTGTCCTAATCTGAGTTGTCATCTTTTCCCCTTTATTTACCTCCTTTGCTTGTGTTGTCTTCCAGAGTGAGTCAGAGTAAAATAGAGCACTGAGGAACAGGCTTGTGTTGTTCTGTGCTTCTGCATGTGAAGATGTACACAGGCTGGGGTAGATGGCCTTAGTCAGCAGTTCTTCAGTTGGTGGAGCCATAATGCTGACAGGATGTGTGGAAACAAGGGGGAAGAGGAGATAGGACAATCTTCATAAAACTGAACTACACCAGAGATAAAGATGTGTATGTTATTTGAGCAGTACCTGCATTTGGCTGCTTTAGAAAGAGGTGTCAGTTAAAATGATGAAGAATTCTCAGCAAGTAGGAGATAAATGTTACTCTTTTGACATTCTCCTGCAGTCATTGATGCAGCAGATAAAGAACATGACAGCTGTTATTTGTTGCTATGCATGGCCTTGGCTGCAGTGAAGGGTTTCCTTTATTATAGCTGTTAAGACAGATGCTGACTTTTCAAAACTATAATCAGACTTTCTGCTCAATCTGGATAGAGCTGCTCTGTAAGGCTGTAAGTGGCAGAAGTCTGATCTCCTATGGACTTAAGTAGTTTAAGGATTATTTATCTGCTTAGATGCTCTCCTGCATTTACCTGTAACTTAGTACATAAGTCTGTCCCTGCTGTGTAGAATGGCTGAAACAACTCTGTGGTGTGTTTTCCTGTAATACTGATTATGTGTTTTTCTCCAATGCATTTTCCTCTGAACGGAACTGTTGTTGCTGTGCCTGCCGTCTGGTGCTGCTCATCACCACCAAACCCCTGGAACTTGATTTCTTACGTAAACTATGCATCAAACTGCTCTGTGAAATTGTTACAAAACGGTTTGTATTCAAACATGGCCAACTTGAATTCATCTTCAACTGGGTTCTGCCATGTTTTTCTTGTAAACTACAATAATGATGACACTTTCCGTCAAACTCTCCTCTGTGTTTCGGTTGTTTGGGGGTTTTTTTCCTTATTTTTCTACATGTTGGTAATATTGGGGATTTTTTGCATATTCTATCTACAACTTTTGGGCTCCATGCTTCCTGGTGTGCGGGATCATGGGTACCACTGCAATGACTGGTCAAATATATTTTTTAATGGAATGAAAACTGCAATATGGTCCTTAAATTTAAACCTGACTGTCACAATGGCCAATGCCAAATTCCTGAACAATATTCCTTTTTGGTCTGGGAATCCTGGTAAAACATTCCTGGTGTATACATTTGGATGGGGTTGAATGGGGGGAAAATACCTGTGTTAACATTACTAATGTAATCTTTTTTATGATGCTTGGGTTCAAAAAAGAAATCTTTGGAAATGAGGGAGAAACAAGCTGCCAAAGAAGAGAGACAGAAAGCAAAGAAAATAGAAACAAGCGCAGAAAAATTGCGTAAGCTCTTAAAAGAAGAAAAAAGGTAACTGTTCTATTCAGTGTTCTGGTTATGTGGCAATAAGTGCAGATGAGACTGTAAGCAATCCATCTCAACAAGCTGTAAGCTGGGGAGAACTTCTCCCTGGGTAAGCTGCTTTTCCTTCAGAATGATTTTGTGGACAGTGTCCTTTAGTGCATATAACCTTTAATGGAGCTGTGTGTGAAAGAGACATTGGTTAAGGAATACTTTGCAGTGTGACATATTTGCAAAGTGTAATGCCATGTGAAACTGGGAAAGATATCTTCTATTACAAAATGTTCAGTGGATTTAATCCTAATTTTTTGATCAAGAAATGACATTTGAAATGGTCAGGCTCAGTTTCTGTTCCCACGTTATAGTCCTAACTGGGGTGTGCAGATATGCTTTCTTTCAGTTTTTGCCTGACACTGAAGGTTATCTCACAGGTTAATTTTTTTTTTTTAGGTTGAAGAAGAAAAGGAAAGTATCTACATCCTCCTCCTCCTCCTCCTCTTCTTCATCCTCCTCTTCCTCCTCCTCCTCCTCATCATCATCAAGCGATTCATCATCAAATGTATCAGTTTCTTCTTCCTCCTCTTCCTCTGATCACAAGAAACGTAGGAAAAAGCGTCGGCATAGATCCGAGTCTGCTCGCAGCTCCAAAAAAAGCTCATCTAGAGCTTCTTCCCATTATAAAGATCAGAATAGGAAAGAGGAGTGGTATTCCCCTCCCGCTGATACCTCTGCTTCCTTTCTTAACCAAAGTTTTGAAGTGGAAAAGCTGCTGGAAAGGCAGGACAGCGTAGCGAGCCCAAAAATGGAGGTAAAAGAGAAAGACAGACCCTGTTCTTTTTCGAGGACTTCAGGGGATGATGAAGACACTTTTGGAGGTAGGTCTGAAGATTCAAGAGATTATTACAGTAGCTCCAGAAATCAGCCAAGTCATAGCAAATTTGAAAAATATGGTAAACCAGAGAGATTTTTCTCCAGTTGGAGGGGTTCTTCAGGTTCATATCATAAGTCAGATTATAAACCCAGGATGCATTATTACAGGAGATTTGAAAGGGATGGAGAGTGGAGAAGAGAGCAGTTTAAGAGACATGGCTCAGGACAAGACAGGTATTACATGTCCCCTGGGTCTGACTATTCTGGCAGGTCAGGGGGGAAGTACAGGTCATATTCTAGCAGCTGCTCACATGAAGGTGACAAAGGTTATGATAGTGACAGGCACCATAAAAATGAAAGTGAGTCTAAGAATAGAAAAAGAACTTATGAAGAGACTGATAAAACAAAGGAACCAGATGAAGAAATGTCTTTAAATGGTACAGAACAAGCAGAAAGTGGTGTTAAAAGAAACCTGCCTCAGAACTTAGTTAACATATTCAATCAGATAGCTGAGTTTGAGAGGGAAAAAGGAAGTAAGCAGAAGAAACAGTGAAGTACCTGAGAATACACTACTTGGATGAGTGTAGTTATGTGAACTTTTAACTTAGTATCAAGTGAGGAAATACACACAAAGAGTGAGAGAAAGGCAGAATTTTTTCTGTATTCAGAATGTGAAAGAATTCTAAAAGATCATGTGGTGGAAAGAGATGGAAGAATATCTTACATAAAATATCAGTTATTATTTAAGATACAAGTTTCCTGTGCTCTTAATTTGAGGTGTTCCTGTACAATATTCTGTCTGATGGGCTGAAATCCCGTGATACCTCTGGGTGTAGTTTAGCTGTGCTCACATCAAATATGCACTTTAACAACAGATGGGCTTGGTTTTTCTTGTCCCTGGGGTACAATTGACTGTTGATATTTTTCTATCAGACTTAACTTCCAGCTATAGAAAAGGGATAACTGAATGAAGTCATGTGCCATCAATGTATATAGCCCATTTGGTCATTAAATTTTCTTAATTTTTCTTATTTTTTTGTGTCTGAGTTTTTGTGAATTTTGCTGGGATGTTTCATCCTGGTGCACTGTTACATGTGCTGTCTACTCCACGGAATCCTGCCCTGTCTGTGAAGGCAAGTGTATTGCATGTTCTCTAAGAGTAATGTAAAAAAACCCAACCTGAAGTAGAAGAGCAAGTTTTACAACAGTGTTTATTGCCTAGGTAAGCTCAAGTGTGAACCCTTGGTTTGAGCTTTGGTGGGGATTTACTTTATAAGCGCTGGGAGGCAGCGGTTGCATTGCTGAAGAAAAGGTTACACAGTTTACAGGGAGACCTGCAAAGGTGGGTGGCAGAACCACACAATGACAATTGTACTTCAGCTGCAAATTTTCCAGGTAATTCCATGGATACAGGTTAGTTGCAAAAATTAAGAAATCTCAACTAGTGTGGCCTTCAAAAAATGACTTAAGACTTCTTGCGTTTCGAAATCCTGGAGGTGCTGCCTCTGCTGGGTGCCTGTGAGCCAAGAGCTGCTGCTTCCTCAGGAGTGGGCATAGGCAAGGTCAGCTCCACAACTTTGGCTGATGAACCCTGACTAAAGGCTGAAGTTTTTCTACTGGGGAATCTGAAAGAAAAAAATTTAATAATTAGGATACAGAAATCCCTGCATCTAAAACAGAGCTGTCAAGGGTGGCTGACAGTGAAGCCACCCAGTAGCCATGGTCGTTCCAGGGGAAAGTCCCTAAAGAGATCTCTGTAGCCATCACCACTAAATGGCTTCAGTCATCCCTGGGAATGTTGGACCATAACTGGGTCAGCATGGTACAGGCTCTATTTGAGCATACATTGAACAGGGGAAGAAGGTACCAGTAAAAGCATTAATATCTTCTCTATTTAATTAGGAAGGGCTGTTCACACTACCAAGTGTAAAACGTGGCTCAAAATTGTGCTTTTATAATATCAAACCACTTTTTTTTAGTTAGAGCACAGTAAACAAAAGTAAACTTAATTATTCTGTAATTACTGGGTTTTCTAAACTGTGATGGATGCTGAAGTAAACTTCCTCGTGCTAGAAAAATGTAGCAAACTTAAAGGACAGAGTAAGGAGAAAGTTTTTATAGTCTTCAGCAAGTAGAGACAATTGAGAAGACCTTCAAGAGTGAGGAATTCTTTCAGTTAGGGACTAATTTTGCTGGTTTACATGTGATCTTAAAAAAACCTCAAAGCAACCCAAGTGTGTTAGAACTTACCTGGTAGGAGGTAGTGAGTTCTGTGGGGACTGAGAAGTTTGACTACCACTAGGAGAAGCAGCTGTAGGAAGCTCTAAATTGAACTAGAAAATTTGGAAAGAAAAGACAAGTTGATCTGATGGTTGTATAACAGAATTGGCATATCAGGAGCATTTACAGGGCTTGGGATTTGAAGAGATGTTGAAAGCAGGTGAACACTTTCCTGTTTTACCATATTGTGAGTTGTCCTTGAAAGACACTCTAATAGGAGGCTGGAGCTCTCACTCAAGATTTTGGTGGCAGTTAACTGGAAAGCTCACCTTGTCAAAGTACATTTGAAAGGCTGCAGTTAAACCAGGATTTGCTTCTAGAACATCAGCTATCACTTGGTTGACGGTTCTGTTGAAGCCTTTCAGTTCACGAAGATGAATGTCTCTCTCTTCCTGTGTTTCTGTTCCACTCTGAGACTGAATTTCTCTGGATAGTCTGGAACACTTAACACAAATATTTTTAAAGCACTGTTCTTATGAAAACACAACACTTTTTCAGACACCTGCTAAGTTTAACCCACACTACTACCTATCAGTATAAAGTCAGATGTTCTCAGCAATAAACACACAAACCTGTTTTATAACCCTTGCTAGTTTCTGCTTCTGTTCTTCAATGTCTTTCTTCAGCTGCAGAATAAGAGCTTGTTTTTCCTTCTTTTGCTCTTCAAAGAGGGCCTGCTGCTTCTGTACTGTATCAAAGTGTTGTTGCATGCTCTAGAAATTCATTTGAACAGTAGTATTAGTTTATAAAGCAGATTTGGTATCCTTTCACTTTTTGTGTTTGTGGAAGGGTCTGCTGTCATTACTACTTCTAAATGTAGCTCAAGCAATTAGTGCTAATGTTAACTTTAAACTTTCTGCCAGTCCAGCTGTTTGGTGGATACAGGCCTGGACAAAGCAACTTCCAGGTAATGTGCATCACTGTTAAAGGTACTGTTAATGAAATTACCGGTATATGTTTTAAGATGTATCTCATAGTGACTACAAACTACCCTACCAACTCACCAGTGCAAGCTATACTAAAAAAACCCCAACATTGTTTCCTGTAGGAAAAGAGGGATACCTTTGACTGAAATGAATAAAATCAGCTCCATAAGGGCAACTGGGTTTTTTAATAAATAAATAAATAAATAAAATGTAAAAAAATTAAAAGTCAGAAATGGGTTTGCTGCAATACCTCATTATATCCAAGGACTTATTCCCCGATGAAGATCTGTGTCCCTTTTCTTTACCTTAAGAAATAACATCTCTGAAATTAGAGCTATGTCCTGTGGTGGTAGAATAATAGGAATGATTGTTGACTATAGGCAGTGAGTCAGGGCGTAGAACAATCATGTGCCTTTGCTTTCTTCTGCCTAATAATATTATAACTGAAATGTCACACATCAGAATTAAGTGTTGCTCTTTCTTAAGGTCCAAGTGGGTTTTTGATAACCAGGGGAACCATGAGTGAATCCTTGCTGTGGAGCCTGAACACCAACTCTTGTTTGCCTGCATTTAGTGCTCAGCCTGCTATATTACAAGTCAGCTAAATTAATCCTGTTTAACTGAGGCACCTTCAATGACAGTAAAACTGAATTTGTTCTGTTTCAGTTTTTATATTATTTTAGAAATCTGTATTATTTTAGAAAAATCCTGTGTGGATTTTAATCTGCAGTGCTGGACAGGATGGTACAATGGTGGTGTGTGCTGCTGCTTTAGTGGCTGCCAGAACAGCAGCTGTCAGTGCATGTGGGAGTCTGAAACTTCTAGCTGTATGTGACTAAACACCTGAAGTTTTGGTGTGATTCAAGAAAATTCAAATAAGCACTCACTTTTTGAAAGGGGAGGTAGAGGCTTCTAAAAATCGTATCTTAATAAAAGAGTAGAAAAAAAATTGTACGACAATTTCCTATTTTTCCTCTAGGATGACTTGCATGGATTTACCTACATGCTGCAGTCTCGTCTGACTGGAACTTTACTTGTATTTTACCTGGAGGTTTTCCTGAAGTTCCTTGATCTTTCTTTGTTTGTATCTGTATTTTTCATCAGCATCCCTTTTATCCTTTTCTAGTTTCAATTTTTCCTCAAGTTCCTCACCTGTGATCCCAAACAATGAGGCAGCATTATTGCTGTGTATACAACTAAATTTTCACTTGAAAATAAGTTGCACTTTAAAGTAACTGCATCTCAGAGTATTACTATATTGGTGTTGGCAGTATTTCAGTGCCTCAGGGTTTGAGGGGTTTTTAAATACTCTCTTACTAATTCCAATACACTGTGAAAAAGTAATTGGCTTCATGAGGGAGAACGTTTTAAGAGCTACTGGTTCCAGAGCCAGCAGAGGGCACAAAAGTTAAATAATAAGTATTATTTAGAATTAAGTTCTGTTTTCTATCTAATTTCTATTTCACATACTTTTCAAGGCAGTCCCTGAGACAGAGTTTTTGTAGTTTCTGTTCCAGTTTTTAAGTACACACAAGCTGTTTTCCATAGCTGTGATTTCTTTTTCAGCTTTGCAGATCTTCGCATCCAAATCATCACCTTCTTGTTGAAGGGCTTCCTTTTCCTGTGCAGCCTGAAAGCAAACCCAATATTTTAGGTGACTGCAGACATACTGAAAATATTATGATAATTATATAGAAAATATTTATTATACAGCAGTATTTAGGGGTTAAAACCACTTGAACTGAGATTTGGGTGACTAGGGAACTGGAAGGAGGAGTTATTTACAGTACTGGAGTTCTTTGAGGTGTTTCATCCACGTGCATTCATTATGGGTACCTGCATCTCCACTTAGGCTCACTTAGTCATGCCCAGCAGCATCTACACCCTGTACAGAGCAGTCTCCATGCCTTCCACTGCTGATGTGAAATGAATCACAGCATATGCTTCACCTCTGCTTCCTTCACCCACAAAATCCAAGACTTGAGATTGTACATTATATAACCACTGAGAGACTGTTAGAAGTCATCCAGTTTGGGAATCAGTCACTTGTAACTCCTCATTGATCTGACCAGTAGATTTAAGAAACAGCTGGCAGGTGAAGTATTTTCTATAGCCCCTGGGAAGATTTGATATGGTGAAAAATCTCCATAGGTGTAGAGGCTGTTTTATACACCCACAGTGACCACACGGCTTCTGCAGAGGGTCTTCTGCTGTCCTGGATCTCACAGTAGCACAAATACCATCACTAAGAAATTTAATTAATATGAACTTCAGAGCAAATCTCTCAGCTAAAAGTGTGTGGCTTTAACAGGAAATCAGAGAATTTGTGGATATCAAAACTAACAGATTCTTGTTCAAGAACCAGGGTATTGCATTATGGATAAAGACTGATTTTCTCTTTTTTCCAGTGAAAGGCTGAAGTATACATAGGTAATTGGTAAGTGAAAGGGGAAAGCAGACATTTTTCAAGGTATAAACCTCATATGGTAAAATGAGTATCTGGAAATAACTGACAGTTAGAAAAACTTAAGGTCACATGAGACTCCAATAAAATTGTTTTCAGTTCATAGTGGATTATCACTTGACCAGTAATTCTTGTGGTTTTGTAAATAAATGAGCACTAAAGTGAAGTTTTCAAACTGCTCAGAATTAAGGCACCACATAGATTCTTGTGAAACTTCTGTATCATTTAAATAACCAATGGTGTCAGATAATGTAGAACAATTAGACTCAAAGTAAGCAGTAGGCAAGGAGGTTGTCTTAGAGCCCAAGGAAATCTATAGCTTAAATAATTGAATTATAATGAATTATGTTGATAAAGTACCTTAATTACATAGTAGGCCTGACTTTTCATCTCCTCTCCTTCAGGTGGCATGGAAAGAGTAAAAATTTCATATCTGCATTTCAGTCTATCAATTTTCCATAGGCGATCTTGAAATTCAGCACTGATTTGTTTGGGGAGAAAATAAATGGGTTGAGAAAGTGTTTGTCAGGTAGTGTTTTGTGGGCAGTTCTTGCTGCAGCAGCTTAAATTCCTGTTATTCCAGCAGCCTGTACCAGGAATTGTGCTGCTACTGGTCTTGCTTGCTTTCTGTGTTCTCCCAACCACAAACACCCCTTGTTCTGGTTACCTACGTGACTTTTGCAGTTCTTAATGGAGCCAAATCTGTTTTGACATCCCAGATCACTGCATCCTGGGAGGCTGTGCCACAGTCCTTCCCCCCTTCACTCCCAGAGCTGTTCCAGCTGCCCCCTGCTGATGGTACCTTAACATTCCTTACTTCCCCAGAGTCTTGATTTGGGGCTGTTTCTGGCTGTGCCTCACACTGATCCAGCAGTGGGAATGTTAAGGTACCATCAGGCACACTAAATCACTCTAATTGCTGTTGTGTGGGGTATGGTCAGCACGGCAGTTCAGCTGCTGAAGTGTTCACTTTTGGCTGAATCTAGATACTGGGGTTTCAGGGCTGAAACCATCCCAGATACTTTGCACTGATTACTACAAGAGGGAAACGTTATTTCTGTGTTGTTGGTTTACAAGGGGGTGCATATGTAATGCATGAGATTTGTTACGTAGGATACATAATGGAAAGCTCATTAGTTAAGAAAAAGCTCAACCAAACAAAACACACCACAAAACAAACCAGTTGTACTGTTGGAATCAAAGAAATTACAGTTTTGTCAAGCAGCTGGGAGTAAACCCTCTTTAAAAGCGACTTTTCGGGTTCATGTACTTTGGCGTGGCTCCAGACACATGGCTTCACATGTCCAGAATAATTTGAAAAAGGCAGAGTCACACACACAGTGTTTACTGTAAAAAGATGTCTGTGACTCAGGTTTCCTCTCAGTTCTGCTGAGGATCCTCACTCACAGCAAGGCCACTGATCTCCTGTTCACAGAGGGGTTAAAGCTGCAGCCTGGGGGGGTCACAGAAGGGGTCTCTTGCTGGCTTCAGCTGTCTTGGTAGATAATTGAGCAAGATTTATTTAATTTTCAATTTCTCTAACAGTGAAGCTGGGTAAAATGCTTCTCTTTTTAGTGTGTCCCCATAAAAAATGTACTCAATGAGAGCTACAAGTTTAATTTCTGTAAGAACAGTTACCTCATGCGATGCCGTTCCTGATCCAACAGTCTTATCTGGGAATCCAGCATTGCCTTATGGATCCTGATCTCCTCAGTTCTTTCTGCTATGGCTTTCTTTAACTCCAGTTGTTGTTTTTCCAGTGTTAGAACTTTCTCTGCTTTATTACACAGAGTATTTTGAAGGCGCTTCAGTTCTAGTTTTAAGAGATTATCTTCAACCATCATCTCCTAATAAGTGCCAAATGGTATCAAAATAAGAAATCATTTTAATTAATTTTATTTATAATTTAGTAAGGCAATATTTATTCATTATTTTACCTTTAATATATATACAACTGTAAGACTCCTTTTGCTTTGCATTTAAAAATGTTGTCATTTCCTCATTTGCCAGCAGTTTAACATGGTGAGTGTGACAGGGGTAGATTGTTTCCTGAATTGTTTTACACAAATTCATCAGACTTTCTAATTCAGACTGAGTTTTGGGTTATTAGACTTTTCCTTCTACAACTTTTTCAGTTTAGGTGGTTTCAAATAAATTAAGAGACCTTACAAGGAGCTTTCTGGAACAGTTAATATCTCACTTCAACCATTAAAACTGTCTTGGAGTATATTCTAGATTCTGTAGGCCTGCAATTCGTGTTACATGAGCAAATTTTGTATACCAAAGCTTATGAAAAGCAGCAAATGGTGAACTTCATTAGCATGGAAATACTTTAAATCATTCTGTTAAAATCTCGTATGATCCCAAACTTGACCAATTTTTATCTGAGTACTTTTAGGTCATCAGCTTCTTTTGTTCCCCTGAATTTTATCCTCAAAAAAAAGTTCCATGTTTAGGGAAAGAGTTTTCATTGAAGAGGAAGTGCACCAGTTAAGTCAAAGTCAAAACTCTTTCCCCTGCTACTTAGACTCTGCTTTTTTCTACTATGTTACTGCTTCCTTTAGGAAGGCTATAGCTTACTGCAGAAAAAAAAATTGTGCAATAATTGGAGGAGTGGGAACTGTATTTTTCTGCTTATCAAAATTTGGGGAAAGGACTTACACTTTGTTTCCAATTCCTTAAATTGGAATATAAATTGATTCAAACCATCTGTTAGAAAAAAATGCTTAGAGTTTAATAACAATACTGTGCCAAACTTATTACTAGGCATCACAGACTGAGAGTAAAAACTCTGTGTTTTGTAAAGACATCCCTGAACAGTAAATGTATTTTCTATTTTAAAGGTAATTGTTTCTCAGAGGAAAAAACCCCAACATCTCCACTGATCTGGTGGATATTGTGGTATAGCTAATGTGGGATTAAACTGATACTTCATCAAACTTTATGCTGTATAGAGAGGAGAAGCAAGACTTTGCCTAGTAAGATAATAGTGATGAAGATGACTTCAAAGTTTGGGAAGGAAGAATAAATTAGAAAACTACAGAAAGGGTTCTTATGAATGTAATGATGTAGCACTGTGCAAAGCAGATGACACCCCAAACAAACCAAATTGTACTGTATTAGTAAAGTTGCAAAATAATACTGTACCTGCTTAATGTGTTTTGCTTTTTTTAACTCCTGAAGCGATCTCTCATTGAAAAGAGTTAGTTCTTCTATCTTCACTATCAAACCACTTGCTGCTTCTCTTGTCTTATCAATTTTTCTCTTGGTGATTTGGACATCATTCTGTTTCAAAATAAGTTACATTGAACTTATTTCAGTGAATGTAAATTGCAACAAAAGCTACCAGTTCATTTTAAATGAGAGGTATTTAAGTCCTGGAACCAGGAACCATCATCATGATGCATCCATATGCTGCTCTGCAAACTGCATGGCATGTCCTCATGCAGGGTACTGCATGGGGTCTTTGGACAACTTTAAATGCAACTGTACTTAAGAATTTATGAAAAATACAAAAGTAATAGCTTCACAAAACAGCATTCTCCTATTTCTGCATGGGCCAAACGATAAACTCAGACATTTGCAACAGTCACATCCTGATGAAAGCTCAGCTTGTCTTTCCAACATTCAATGCTTGTCTTCATGCTAAGGTGCCTCACTTGGGCAGTAATCTATTTTTCTGGAAGCTATAGGGAATATGTGAAGTTTTCCACATGGGTTACACAAAGTTCAGATAACCTTTAGTGTAATACCAACTTCTTAATTGCTAAGACCCAATCTACTTAATTCAGAGATTTCTAAATGATACACAGTCAAAATGATGTTCTAAGGAAGTTACCTGAAGTTTCCTGCACAATGACTGTAGAACATCATATGCCTTTTTCTTTTCTTCTAAGGTTTTCTTACGTTCAGCAACTTTTCCTTCCAAAACTTGTTTTTCATCTGAATTAACCTCCCCTTCTAACCGTGACAGCCGTCTCTGTATTTGCTGAATATAAAAATCCTGTTAAAATAAGTTTTAAGGGAATTAATAGTCTGAGATAAGCAAAAAACCTTGGATCTAAGTGTTGGCTTTAGGACAGTCACCCAATTAAGCTATTGTTTTTATAGTAGTTTCTGGCTTATAGACCTCATTAGCAAAATATCTTAGATGACTGATGAGCAGTGATGGTTTGGGGTAATCTTCTAGAAGAGTAACAAAGCACACTCAGCACAGGCTGCTGTAGGGAGGCTTACAGTGGAGTTGCCATCTTGTTGCTACCAGTGGATGCTGATATAAAAGAGCAAATTTTCAAAGTGGTGCATAGGAAATATGCACATAATCCAATTAGTAAATAACAGGATTTTGGCATGTACCTCTTGTATTGCTTTAAAAATATACCCTGAGGTGTCTGTGGTTCAGAGGGATCAAAGTAAAGAATGGGTTTTAGGAATTAGTGGGAAAAGCAGCTGATGCAAAAAAATAATGAAAGACCCAAGTACAAAATGTAGGTGATACTCTGGCAAGTTTCAGTAATTTCAATTTTATCTGTACATCTAGAGACAGAAATAAATTCAGTCTTCAAATGATACTGCATAACATTTCCAAAATGGAAAACTGTTACAGATTACAGAATTCAAGCAACGTGCTATCAGTAGACTCAAGAAACGACCATAGTATGAAAATACATTAACATTTTACCTGGTCATATATTAATCCTTGTTGTTTTAACAGATCTGCATCAAGTTTGCGCAGTCGACTCTTGAGATTTTTAAGTGATTTTTGACCTCCCTCAATTTCTGCCAGAACAATCTTCTCCTTATCCCTCTGCCCTTTTAACTCCTGAGTCTTCTTGAAAAGTAGGTCCTTTAACCTACTCATTTCATTTTCTTTTTCCTGGTGACAGATTGATCATTAAGTAGAAGAAAGAAGTAATTAATCACATCAGAATTGATTTCTGAAGAATTATTTGCTTTTATTAATCATATATAGAAAAAAAAATTACTATCTCCATTAATATGAACATGGAATTTTGTAAGTCTTCAAAATGGTTGGCAAAAAAAGTATTTGACTTTTGAAAGAGAAATATTTTTTATTCATTTCTTAAAAATCTAATCCTACCCTACAATTACATGACTTTTTTTTCTCAGTTATAGAAATGCTACTCTTTTCAGCCTTCCAGAAAACTAAATTCCTGTCATTCTTTTCAACAAACCTCCTTACGGCCTCCAGCATCTGTGAATATTTGAGAAATAGAATACAAAGCTTTTCATTGGTTTATTAAATCTTGTGACACTGTGTGTGCACATGTATGTACATGTGTGTTTATCTAAAAACTGCACTTTCTAAAATCACTTCCTTTTTCTCAGATGTAAGTTGCCATTAACACCTAAATCAGTGCAGGAAATGAGGTTTTAGTAGGATAAAAGACAATGCCAGACATTTCAGGTAACCTGAAATGGATTGAAAACAATTAAAATTGAGATTATTTCCTTTTCATAACCCTAATAAGGAAAACAATTTTATTCTTTCCCTCCCTCCTTCCACCTCTCCCACACAAGTAGCCAAAGACCTTACAAAGCTCAGGCCATTGAGCATGCCAGTTTCCTGTGAGGTACATCCTAAAACAAGTGATGAGATTTCCCTTTCCTGTTCCAAAGGACTCATTTACATTTAGCTCAAGTTTGGTACAGAATTTGAAGATGAACATTTAAATTAATATGCAAAACACCTGAGAACTCGCTTTTCTACACTGATTAATAGTGTGTTTATTCTTGATTTAATATGTATGTAAGCACCTTGCTGGCTTAAATAATGGTGAAAGAATTAAATGCCTTCTCTAAGGGTTTGTAATCACATTGCCCATTCTACCCAGCAGAATTTTTTTGTAGTTGAACTTGCTGTAGGTGCAATTCCAAAGTCAAAACTCAGGATGTAAGAGGCAAGTGTAAGTTTAATATGAACTTATTATGGACTGTAGCACACGTCAGTGAGCTTTGCATCATGCCTGAACAAAGGAAATTTCTTTGGGAAGCAAACTGGTCTTTAAGCATGTGCCAAATACTGAGCTGTATTTCTGAAACTAATGACAATGATGAATTCATCCACTGACACTGGATCATGATTTGACCTTCTCCTCATGGTCTTTATTGCATATCTAAATTATTTAACAGAAATTGTTGGTCTCCCTTTAAGTGAGGTTGTTAACAGAGATAAGATATTCAATAAGCTTCGCTGTGCAACAGTGTTTTGCCACAAATTGAAGAGGGAGAAGTACCACAGAACTAGAGAGCAAAACAGTGACATTTCATCCACATTGTTCCTGTAAATATCTCTTCACAGTAAATTAACAGATGCAGCAAATAGCCATGTGTGTCTAACAGTGATGGAAGGGAGGCTTCTGACTAATACATTACAGACATTGTTCAAGAACAGTTCATCCTAGCTCAGATATTCCCCTGGAGCTGTGGAGCTGCCAAGCTCAATGTCATCTTAGGTTATCCGCCACAGACACGAGTAAAGAAACCCTGCTAAGGCTTTAGCCACCCTGGAAACTGTCTTAAGGGGAAGCAAATGAGGTTTTCATTTTAATGAAATGCTACACCATTAGAAATTGTTTTTAAATTATCTGAAAAGCCAAAACAGTAAAGATTGTGATTTAAGAAATTCTCTATAAAGGAAAGACACCCTGTCTCTAGTTTCCGAAAGTATATTTAAAATGTGTGATTAATGCCTGTGGAGTTAAAAAGTTTGAAAAATAACATTCAATCTACTGCAAGGCATTATTTCACATGCATGCTACAGGAAACACAAAACAGGGAAGAAAAAAAAAAGAGCATACAGTGGTATGCACAAATACAGCTTTGCTGTCAGTTGTGTGGGACACCTGCTGTCACATTAATTAAAACTGGTCATTCTAGAGAAATGAAAGCTTCAGCATATCCAATGCTCAGTTGTCCAGCAAAAGTTAAAAAAATATTTCTGTCATATTCAGTCAGAAGTTAAGTAATGAAAATGCTTTAAGAGAATTAGTAGCAAAATGACAAAAGAGTAAAAGCATTTCCTGAAATGCAGGAAAGTTCAGAAGATTGCATTACAACACTGCATTTATTCAAAAGCCCTTTACAGCTTATCAGATGATAATGATTTTTTATTCCTATACTTACATTTCCAACCTAAGAAGTGGGTTTTTAAGTTTATAAAAGTATTATTAGGCATGTTAAAAAAATAGTCACCTTATTATTGCTTGTATATGGCACTTCCCAGATCAAAATCTTTATTCACAAAAACGAAATCTGAAGTGAGCCAGTCATTATTTAATAGTCCACAAGTTAGATGTGTCAAAGTATCATGTAGTAGAATTAAACAATGAAGAGCAGACTAGGCCAGCCAAATCTGATTAAAAGATTCCAAAATATTTTTTAACTGTTTGCCAAAATCACAGCTCTTTGCAGGTTTATAAATTTTGGTGGTGTTTTACTAGAGCCATGAAGTTTTTGGTCGCAGTGTTACTGAAAAGCCATCCTGACAAGAGTCTCACTTTTTAACAACCTTATTGATGGGTATCAGACTCCTGTATTAATATAGTCTGAATTAGTAGGATCACTTATTTTCCTCCAGAGTTTTCTCAGCACAGACATATCCACATGCACATTACTTCAGTGTTTGATGAAATAGCTACATGACATATTAATACATTCATTTTAATAGAAAATTCTAAAATTAAAGAGATCATTTCAAAATACAAAGCTTGCAAATACAAATGACTCCTCTATAGAAATCACGAAAAACATTTTTACCTCAACACTTTTTTCTTCTTCTTTCAATATTTCTTCAAACCTCAAAGCTTTCTCCTCTGAACTGAGTGACTCCTCAATCACAAGCTTCAGTTTCTCAGAAAGACTTGCATTTTTTTCATTAAGAAGGCGTAATCTAAACAAAATGACATAAGTTAAATGAAGGTTGCCTAGACAATGCTGCCAAAAGGAAGCAGCAATCTGACTGAGCAGTTGCCTCAGTCTGAACTTCAACCTATGATACGCAAGGCCCTGATTTTTTTCACACTCTTTAAAAACAAACATTCCCAGGAGTATCTTGCCTAAATTACCCAGTGCCAAAAACTATGCAGGACATGAAGTAACCAGAAAGTTAGAGGCTTCAGTCATCAACATTATTTAAAGTTCTTTGCTATCTCAAGGATTTGATTGTATTACTAATCCTTACCAATTTTATCTTTAAAGGTCTGTTTCTTACCTGGCTTTTTTCCCCTGGATTTCTTTCTTCAGATTGGCTACTTGTGTTCTCAAAGATTCTAGATCAGAAGCAGTTCTGTTCACAATGGATTTCAAAGCCTGCAGCTAATAAATTACAAAATCAAGCAACTGAGCTCTTATTTTCTTTGGTACATGTTAAGATATTCAAAATTATATTTTCCTATTTATTGGAAAGCATTCCATTACTTTTAAACAGTGCTCTCCAAATGAGGAGTGCTGCAAATTCTGAGGCACTATAAATTGGCCCAGCCAATAAATTCAATAGACTAATTTACATAGTATGAGTAGTGGGAGAAAATAATAATTAAGAACACAGAAAGAATTATAGAGGTGCTGTGGGCTGCAATTCTTGTCCAACAGCATCTGTATGAGTGGAACTGTGGTTTTATAGTGCAGAGCTGACTTTGCTGAGGTCCTCTGTGAACATGGATAACATTATATATCTAATAAACATTTCTATGTCAAACTTTTCTGGACACATAAAATTATTTTGATTAAGACATCACTGTGACAAAAATACACAGATACTTAATTTGGTAAAATATACATGACAGCATATACTCATTAAACAGGATAGGAATACTTTACAATCAGTAGCTCTTTCATCTTCACAGTATCACTTAACAGCATAAGTATAATTGTGTTCACTTTCACAGATGAAGAAACCTGATCAAGGGCATGTATAGCAAGTTTCTTAGAGGTCACGTTGTTGGCTGAACTGTTTCCTTCTTCCCTTGTTTCTCACATGCATGCCACAAATGCTCTAATAAGGGGAGACTGTTCTATTATCCCATCAGAGAGTATTAATTATGGAAAAACTTCAAGCAAGAATCTCACAGCTTGAGATGAAAACTGACCAATTCTACAAACCCTCAAGCTTGCATGAATTATAGGGTAATCTAATAGCCTACACCTTGTCTGAGCTACCTACAGTTTAATTAGGAGATCAGTCTATGAACCACCTGCTACAGAAAAGCTATTCAAAATTAAGGCAACAGCAGATGCAGGGTTTTTCAAAAATCACCAAGCTTGCTGATTAGGCCAGTGTTACCATTTTCTTGTTAAGAAAAAAACTTACTCAGCTAATACAAGTGTATCTCTTCTCAACAGAGCCATGAAGCTTGAATTACTTCTTAGAAATACTTCTACAGGCATTGAAGTAATTAAGCAGTGCAGCTCATTTCCAGATGTAAGTGCAAAGTATGGACAGCATCAAGCACAACTTGTTCACAGGGCAGCCCTGTCCTACTGCATCTTGATTAGAAAGCCACGTGAAAACACATGCATGTGTTTTCCCCAGGAACTATAACCTGACTACAAGGCCCACCAACACACACTTCTGAGAGCACTGACCAGGAATTGTTTAGAATCTGGAAGAGATTTCTCTCATCTTTATGTAATACTGAAGTCTGTGTATGCTAAAAGAAAGAAGCCTCCTGAGGCATCTGACAGTGTTAGACCATTTAAGAGAAAATTCATCCATTTTACACCTACACAACAGAGAATACATTCCAATCTTTTCACCACTCTCAATTACAGGATTAAATTGAGGGTTCAGATCCAAATAAACAGGAGTAGGCTGAGAAAAGCAACATTTTGTTGAATTACTAAGAGTTTAGTATAAAACCAGAGAAAAGGAAATACTATTCCTGTATTTCCTCCATCTGGTCCTCAGTTATAGTTTCAGGTTGTTTTCCTGAACTCTTTGGTCACCCTTACCTCATCCTGCAGCTGAGTCCTGCGAGTATCCTGAGCCTGGTATTCCTTTCGGAGGTTGTTTGCTTCCCGCTCAGCAGAAGAGATTTTCTTTTCATATTCCATATTATTAACAGTTTCATTTACCAAAAAGGAAGTCTTCTCTCTCAGCAAAAGTTCTTTGTTTCGGATCTCCTGTTTTATCTCTGCAATTAGCTATCAGAATAAAAACACTTTCGATTTGCTTCCATTAGTTGTGTTAGATTAATAAAGAGTACAATCAGAAAATCAATTCCTATTATGATTACTATTGGCCTGAGTTCAGTTATCATTCCTAAAATTACTTTGTTCCATGGATACATCACAGCAAACACTACAACTGTTTTGGACTGGAAACTTCCAAAATATTCCAATAATTTAAAAAGACACTGTAAACTCTTATGAAAATAAAATAATTATTGATTGATTGAATTGGGGGAAAAAAGCTAAGCAAAACTTCAGGTAGACTTGAAACAGATGAAATTCAACAGGAAAATTACCAGCATTAGTGATGCTTACTTTACCTGACAGGTTTATAGCTATTCAGTGAAAATTGTGCATTTTGAAAGTTCAAGTAAAGCATTAGCTAATCATAAAATTATATTGTAGTTTTCATGTTAATTAAAACCAAAAAACCAACAAGCAACAAAACAACCCCAAAACCCAGATATGGATCAGTTACACCAGTTTTACCAAAGCACAATGATCAATCTCCTGATCTCTTTTTTGCATCTGTTGAATTGCATTCTCCCACTGCCTGATGACTTCTTGCCTTTCTTGATGAACTCTGCGAAAATCTTCAGCTGCTCTGTCAAGCTCCATCTGTTTAAAAGAAAGCACCCCCATGATTTCTGATGTTAAAAATGTCACATATAAACAAGGGATCTCTGAGAACCTTAAGCACAAACCTGAGCTGTCATGGTTTCTGTAAGCTCATTATCCAGAGCTCTGCGCTTCTGATTTGCTTGCATGGTCAACTTTTCTATTTGAAGGGTTAAAGCCTAAAATGAAAGGATATGAAAGTATTTGAAAATGAAGTATTTGAAAATAAATAAATCACATCGTATGAATTCTTGAAGCCCTGCTACAATCAGGGGTTGGATTATTGAGGCATCCATTTTACTGTGTTTTAGGGAACAAAAAATTGACAGTGTAGCCTCCCACATTTTCAGTCAATACAAATGGCCATAAGAACCAGAGTGCAGCAAGGCCAAAGTAACCCTCCACAGTGTGTAAATGTGTGTGGTGTCTGTGGCATACAACAGTGAGACTGTTTGTGTGTAAACTAAAGTTTCTGGGTTAAGTATTCAGTGAGTAAAAATCAAATTTCTCCTCACTCTATTTAAAGGCTAAAAAGAATCATAACCAGGGTTACTTATCTCTAAATTAATAATATGCTCAGGAACTCACCCTTATAAACTCTGAGCTTTTGACTGGAATCTTTCTTTATACAGATAAATATGTCTATATCTTCCATTACTCCAGGTAGCTACACTGAAGTAGCTGTACTTTGTTCTCAGCAATAACAACTTCAGTTCTAAAGTGAAATCCTACACTATTCATCTGTACTTGGTGTGAATTTTTGAATAAACTCCTCTTAATTCAGTGGCACTGTTTTCTAGACTTTATAATCTATCTGTGCACCCTCTCAAAAAAAGTTACATTTTACCCAGATGAACAAGCAAATTAATGTCTTCAATTATGCTTCTCATTGTTGTAAAACTTGTTCTCTCTGGACTTTAAAATGAGCCTCATATGGAATTGCACCATTGTGCTAAATGGAAACCAGTTTCAAAGCAGTATTGTATAAAATCTTGTCCTCCTTTTATCTCACTTGATAACATAACAAGGTCTTCAAGTGATAAAATGGTTCTCCATTTGGTTTCTGAAAATTGCTGTCTTTGCTACTTACTCCTAGTTTCCCTTCATCTTGCTGTGCATACTTCTGGATTGCAATAGCATCATTATCTGTACGATTTATTTCCTTTATCCAGCTTTCCAGAAGTTCCTCATCACAGTTCATCTGTTGTTTTAAGTTTTCCAGCTTCTTAGTGGTTTTATTTATAGTGTTCTAAAAAAATAAGAGAAAATTAGAGGCTCAATATCAAATGTGTAATATTCGTTGAATAGTAATTGAAGCAACCACTTCAAGCTACTGTAACAATTCTACCCACATCTTGCCCACAGAATTGATAGTTTTCTTTTTTATTAATTGTGTGTTATACTTGAGGAATGCTACTGGACATCCTGGTCTTAAAGAAGAAACAAGACAGTAGGTTGCCACAAATTTAAAATGCAAATTATTTTAAACAGAAAAGTCAACCTCCGGCAAGATACACCCATGTGCAGGGTATTTGTTCCACACAATAAACTGATCTGAGGCATCAAAAGGTAAAAGTTCTCTCTCACTCATTAAGGCCAAGTTGTTAGACCCTTATCCTACATATCAATTTTCAAATGTGACCTCTTCATGTGACTGTGAACAGACTTCCTGACACAAAAATGAGAGAATCTAGATCCAGCTGAATAGTGTGAATATCTTCATCCTGCTACCTATTCTGAGAGACTGGAGATTACAAACAGCCTTAATCAGAAGAAAAAGAGCAGATTAAAAAAAACTAAATAATTAATAGAAGGAAAAAGAGACAGTTCCAAACCCAGAAAACCACCTGTGATTGGGTAGCATTAGATTACTTTGTAACTTACATTTTTGATATTGAAATCATGACCCAAGTTTATTTTATGTAGAGAAGATTTGCCACTGACAATTTAATTTTTAAACCATTAAGAAAACACATGTGAGCATTAGAAATACGATGATATGGATGTGTGGCTGTGTATCTGGCATTAAGAACAGAACTCTTTCAATATCTAATTAATATTTGCTAAGTCTTGACCAGTCTATGCAAGGAGATCCTCAGTGTCACTCACCTACACAGGGAAAAGCCCATCCAGATCATCCACTACAGTTTATAAGCTTTAATTTTTATTAGCTATTCTTAACTTATACTACTGTTGCTGTATGTGCAAGTGAGGACAAGCCATAAAATTCAGCAGTATAGGTGTTCTCTTCCAGAAATTTCAAACCTTACTTCTTGAATGTTCTTCTTTTGTCTCAAGGAAGCTATCTCATCTTTCAGTCGTTTCATGTCATTTTTGAGACGTCCATATTCTCTCTCAGCAACGGCTTTAAAGTGATGTTCAGTTTCAATTTCATTCTCTTTGGCTTTGTAAAGAGACTGCAGAATAATAAAGTTCAGTATTTTACAATAAACAAAAGGCATACATCAACAAACCATTTTTTTTACACAAAATCAAATCCCAAGTCAGACATGGAGTGGTTTCACCATGTAAATGAAGGAATTTTCAGAGAAAATTTATTGGTTTGATTTTAATATTTCAAATACATGTATCCTTATGTATACATATATATACCTTGTATCAAGTATCCACAGATCAACATCTTATAGCCCTAAAAATTCAATTCTAAGATTTTTCACTCAAGATTCAGGATCTTAAACTTTCAACATCAAAATCTTAGTCTCTTGATCACCACTGACTTTACATCAGATTCAGGAGGCACAGCAAAAATATTTTATTGTTCTGTGCTGAGACTGACCTCCCCTGCTGGCCTATAGCAGTATTTATGTATTGTCTAATCTTTCTTTTAATTCAAATTAACACTTGAATCTAGCACCAAAAAAATTAAGAAGTTGTTCAATGGCAGGGGAGTTTCTTAAGACTTTTTCACCTGGGACATTTTATCTGAAAGGCATAAATCTTCATCTCAAGACACTTTAGAAATCTAAACCAGCCCTTTTGGTCAGTTAATTCAGAGTGTAAGACTTAGATCTTGACCATCTCACTTCATTTTTCATGTCTGTGAATTAAGTCTTCACCAGCATTTTGCAATTAATTCTTCACCATTATAAAGATTATAAATTTATTTTTATCTTACACTAGTGTTTTCCTTGACCAATTTTTTTTTAATTATTATTAATACCTACAAAAGTCCCCACTCAGGAAGAATTCTAAAATTCACCCTTCCTGGCTTTTTCCTAGGTACAGTAATTTGAATTTGGATGGTCTTAATGACCATCAAATAAAATCACTGAGATACATAGTTTAACTTCTGTTTCTTGTGGAAATCCTGGAATAAAGGCCTAACAAACCTCTAACAAAGCTGGCAAAATATACAGGGACACCAGCCACAGAGAGATACTCAGGTAACAGGTCTGTTTGACAAAACAGATCTGCTAGAGGTGGCCATTTACCTGAGAGAAGGTTATCTCTTGTCTCACGTTTTTCAAATGAGACGTCATTGCTTCTATGCGCTCCTCAAAGTTGGTCAACTCATTCTGCAGGTTCTCTTTTTCCTTTAGCATCTTCTGGAGCTGTTTAAGAGTTAGAATCGTCAAGCTACTGTTTGCGGTTAAATGCTTATTACCTGCAACTACCTAAAAATAGTCATTGCAATTATTAATGAAAAAATAACGTAAGAAGTAGATACTACGTTCCTCCAAAGCAGTGAAATGAGGGATTTCAGGAGAAAACCCGGAGCTTTGCTAAGGAAACGCACAACTCGCACTGCTGCTCCCGAGGGGCTCGGGGGATGCGGGTGCGCGGGTCCCACGCTTGGAGGCGGGGATCTCCCTGCCGATTCCCCGGGCAGCTCCGCGGAACTCGTGGGGCTTCCATCCATCCCTCCATCCCTCCATCCCTCCATCCCTCCCTCCCCGGCCCCGGGGAAAGGGCGGTCTCCTCTCCCTGGCGGCCGCGGGCCCGCGCTCACTTCGTCCTCCAGCGCCTTGTTCTCGGCGTTGGCCACGGGGATGGCGAAGCCGGGCTCCCACTGCAGCTCGGCCAGCACCGAGGCGGCGGAGGGGCTGTACAGGCTCTC
Source organism: Aphelocoma coerulescens (assembly GCF_041296385.1). Classification (NCBI taxonomy): domain Eukaryota; kingdom Metazoa; phylum Chordata; class Aves; order Passeriformes; family Corvidae; genus Aphelocoma; species Aphelocoma coerulescens. Next base: position 19,658,916 of record NC_091023.1, on the reverse strand, counting down.
CATGATCGCGGAGGGGCCGCGCAGAGCCGGGGCGGAGGCAGGGCCGGGGCTGAGGCGGCTCTGGGCGCTTGGCAACGGCGGCAACGGCCGGGAGGGGCCTCGGGCGGCACCGCCGCCGCTCCTCCCGCGCGGCCCCGCCGAGGGCTGCGGGCTGGGCCGGCCCGGTCCCGCTGCCGGGTGGGCGCGGCGCTTTGCGGGTCACCGGGCCGGCACGGGGCTGTGCCGTTCGTGGCCGTGCTACAGAGCGGGTGTCAGCCCCACAGCCGCTGGCAGCGCCTCAGAGCCCTGCGGCTCCGCTGCCAGAGCCGGCCCAAGCCACGGCCGCACCGGGACTGGGGCCGGTAGAGGGGCGGCTCATCTGCCGCTGGGGACACCAAATAGGTCTGGGGCTGGCGCCTTTGGCATTGTCTTCACAACAGGTGGGTTTCCTGAGCCACGCTGCCTTCAGGTGACCATAAACACTAATGCAACGTCCTTGTGAACTTGCCCGTCACCTTTTGAAGCCATCTGTTCTACTGGGTTGCAAATTACCCTGTGCCACTGAGTTCCACCATTCACAGACGGAGACAGAGACAACACTCTTGGCAAGGATCATAGAGTCATAGAATGGTTTGGGTTGGAAGGGACTTTAAAGATCATCTGGTTCCAACCCCTGCCATGGTCAGGGACACCTTCCACTATCCCAGGTTGCTCAGAGCCCCATCCAACCTGGCCTTGAACTCCTCCAGGGATGGGGCAGCCACAGCTTCTCTGGGCAACCTGTGCCAGTGTCTCACCACCCTCACAGAAAAGAACTTCCTCCTAATATCTAATCTAAACCTACTCTCTTTTAGTTTGAATCCAGTCCTCCTTGTCCTGTCACTACATGCTCTTGGAAAAAGTCCCTAAAAAGGAAGGGTAGCCTTGATGCAGAAACCCTCTGTTGGTGACAATTGTATGGCTAAAGCATCTGAAAAGACATTAAAGGAATGAATCAAAGCATGATTCAAAGGTGCCTGAGCCAAACAGCAAACTGACAAATGTTTGGGAGGTGGTTTGGAGGAGCAAGGAGTTTGCAGTGGGATTTGTTACAAACATGGGCCCATGGCAGGCTAGCAACACTGACCACAGCAGAAGACGTTGGTCTTGCTACATATCTATAAATGTATTATAGGATATTTTCAGAGAATAAAAGTTTGCTGAAGGACAGTGAAAGTCAGGCCTGATGAGGACGCACCAAAAGGGAGACTTGCAGTGTTGTACAGAGTATTGCTGGTCATTTCACTGATCATGCCCTGGGAACAGTCCTGCATTATTCTTAAAGTATTGAAAGAAAAGGGAACAACAATTTATGAGGGCAACAGTTTCTTAAAAATAAAGGAATGGTACAGGGTTCAGTGCCTCAAGCTACCTGTGAAAAAAATATAGATGTCACGAGGAAGATCTTTTTTGCCTCTTGTCTTACCTGGCACAGTTGGGTGTGGATGCTTGTAAGAAATGCTAAATAATATTTTTGAAGAATCAAGGAAAACGTCATGTCTTGAGACAGTAATTGGCAGCAAGCACCCTTCTGCCACCTTCCTGTTTGCCCTCTGGGATGTATGAAGTTGTGATGGCCAGTGTCCTGTGTTTGGATCTTGCTGTACACTTTCTCTCATTGTGAGAATGATGTGCTGAGTACAGTTAGTGTCTTCCAAAGGGATTATTGGACCTACGTTACCAATTTGGGCAAGACAAAGATGCAGATGATCTGCAGGAAGATGAAAGATAGCTGAGATATATGGCCTTTAAGAAGAAGGGAAACTTCTGTAGGCAGAAAATTCAGACTTAAGATATGTATTCCTGATTCTAGCATATGTGGAGGACACTTCTAGAAGACAGACATGTGTAGACAGGTGGCTTTTCAAAATGAAATCTTAGGACCAGCAGCTCGCAGCACTGTGCCAGAAATGGGGATGAGCACAAAGGGATTGGTGTAGAGGTGATGCAGAGGTGTGATGACAAGGAGAGAGCCTCATCTGCTTGGATGGTGTTGGGTGAGCACGTGGCCTGTGGGGGACTGGGCCTTTTGACCCCCTCAGGGGTCTCGTGCCAAGAGCCACCTATTGCAGAGTGCGGTGAGGTGACCTGGCTCAATGGAAAGGTGGAATTCCAAAGACACTACAAGCTACTAGAAAGACAGCAGAGACTACAATGTCACATCCCTGTGTACACATTAAGGACCCCTTCCTTTCCTACTCAAAATAGAACCACCTATTTCTCACTGCATGTGAAGAATAAATGCAACTTGCCTTGCAGGGATTTTAAGTTGACACCTGTAATTCATTGTGGCATTGCAGTGATGAGCACCTGATAATCTTGTATTATCCAAGCAGAGCTTGTGTGTGAAAGGACATGAGACCATATAGTGCCTGAGAAGAAGAAAGCAAATTATTGGAGAACTGTTATTAGGTGAGCAATCAGTCCTGTTCACTAAGCAAGGCTTCCAGTGAAAAAATGGTACTTTATAAACATATGCCTTAGTGTGTGCATGAAAGAAATCAAATTAAATCAATCTTAATGCAGTTAGTTAAATTACATACCAAACTTTTGAATTTTTGTCATCATAAGTGTTCACATATTTTTGAATCCAGATTTATACTTAGTGTCTGAAAAGTATAGCGTGTTACATGAGTAAAGAGTATTTCACAATTTTCGTGGAAATTCCACCTCCCTCACTATCTCTTGCCTGACGCTGACTACAAAAATCTCCATGATATGCTTTTGTTTGTATGGTTTCTCCCTTCTCCTGCCTGTGGAAATGTGTTCAGTAAATGCAGAACTGTTTGCCAGACGTGCTAATCCACCAGATGGTGCTGCGTGTCTGTGGATGCAGGGGGGTTTGGTTGGTGTCTTTTGAAAATAGCACCAGTCAGTTATCGACTCCTCAGTTAAAAGGGAATATAAAATTTCTGTTCTTATATACATATATATATATACACAGAAGGTTGTTTTGTTTTATTTTTTAAATTATATCTCTTATTTTTAAAGGTGCTAGAGGAACAGAAGTACTTGTAACATGACAAACTGTTTTCCTGTTAACATTCCTTTTGGGTTGAATTTTCACTTATGCAGACTACTGTGCCCATTTGTTCAAAAGACTTAAATTAAAACCTGCTGTTTCTGGCCTTTAAAATACTTAAAGCTCCTCTTGTACTTGTTAAAAAACATAATTTTCATTTGTTTATGCTTAATCTCCTTAAACTGTTATCTGTGTGAAAATAAAGATTTCAGTGATGGATTTCTTTCTAATACATGATACTTTTTTATATAAAATACGGAAAAATATTTTTTCCTGACTGTACATTTAAGACATCCTCTGAAAAAAGACTCACTTAAGGGATTATTTGATTATTTATAACTAACCCAGTATAGCCAGTTGGTGTCAGTTAATCATTGTTTATAATCAATTTCCCATGTGAACTCACAAGTGGCAGGGTGTTTGATAATGGGATGTAATGGCTCACACTGTATCTTCTCTTTCAGATGGGTGCACTAAGGCTGCTGGCACAATGGAAGAAGCAAAAATAGGAAGAGAGATTGAGGGGACCACACAAGTGAGTGTGAGATCAGGACATGCAGGAAGTCTGAAGGATGGAGGATCTGGCATGATAATGAGTGAAGTATTGACTAAAAACCCAATGTCTTTATTGAAAGCTGGATCTCATGACTTGGGGTAGGAGAAGCACAATTGCATAAAAAGGAGAATTGCTTGTAATTTAGGTCTGATGTGTTATCAGTTATGTTTAATCTATTCATAACCAGTAAATAATATAAATTAACAGCAATTTAATATATTGATCTTGGGGGGAAAAAAAAGACAAACATGAGCCAAAATCAAATACTTTTGAAGTTTGAGGAAGTTTAAATTTGTTCTCTTTATCCTGGTCTATGCTTTCTGCATAGTTGTGCTGGCAAAGGCTGCAGTATTGCTGGTACAGTACAGTGGCTTTTGTGTGCTGGAGATGGGTGCAGAGGACAAAACCCCCATCCTTTTGCTGCAGTATTCATTTGAAAAGTTGCTATAAGCCAGTATGTGCCATAGGGTAATTTATTTTACTTGTAGGACCCGAGTTGTCAGCAAGCACTGGGAGGGCAGCTGTGAGAGCAATGCCTTTGGTACGGGCAGGAGTGATTTGTGGAGGGGCAGAGCAGCCCCTCCGTGCCCCGCCCGGCAAAGGCGCTGCCCGGCGGGGCGGGGTGTGCCTTCTCCAAACACTGCTCAGAAAATGTTCGTGTAAAACCATTACCAGATTTTATTTAATAACCTCCTAACCCTCTCTCTCTCTCCTCCTCCTCCCCTCTGTTCCTCTAATGCCTTTTACAGCTCTTGCTGCACAGCGTGAAGCCTCAGAGCTGCATTCATCAATGACTCACACCCTTGCTTAGGGGCCAATTTTCATGGAAGCTATACAGGAAAATTTTGAAATGCACCTATCTCATGCAGGGCACAAGATGATTTCTCTATTCATTACTATTCCAAAAGGACTTGTTGTCCTTCGGAAATGTTCACATATTACTTACATTTGTGCATGCATGCATACATGTGCAGAGCTAACTTGCCTTTAGATTTGAGTGGTCTAAAAATAAAAATGTATTGTTATTGTCATTGATGCTGGTCAGCTGAAGGGTGACTAAGGGCCTGCTTACTCTGAGTGAAAGCAGATAAATGCAAAGGAAAATGCAGCCTTGTGTGTTAGGTGAGCAAATTCTACAGACTCAAGCACAAAACTTGTTAAAAATCACCCTTTTGTTTGATGCTATGCGTAGCAGCTTTCTGAGGAATTTGGGAGTAAAGCCAAGGACTTACTCTGAAAAACAAAACTGCAGTTTTGCCTCTGAAAGCTTTTCGTGTAGCTCAAGGTTATAGTACCTTTCCAAAACCCTCCAAGAAAACATGTTCCTATCCCTTACTGACACCATGAGTTAACTCAAGTTTTTAACTTTGAGGGGAAAGAGAGGTAGAATCATAGCAATTATTATACAAAATGACCTTTCAGTTTAAAACCCATATGACAGGAGGGGAATCGTTACTGCAAAATTGCCAGTCATAGACAACTGTGTTCTCAGGGGCTGCTAATTATATCCAAAACACTGCTTAGCATAAAGCAGTTTATTTATGCATGTAAAAAGTAGCTTACATCCCTAAGGGATTAAACTAATTTCAATATTTTACTGTAAGTTGTCGTAAAAATTGTGTCATGCAATGATAAATCAGAAGTGGTAGGAAAAACAGGGCGAAATATACTTTTGCTTTTCATAATTTTTCCAACAGGCATTTCAAATTGTAATTCTAAAAATAGGTTTTCCTTCTCTTTGTTTCTTAAGCAGAATGGAAAAATCTCTTTCTGCAGATCAGGCCCATCCACTGACATTGATTTCTGCCTTCTGTCTGTGCAGGTGAGTTCCTCAAGAATGTGTTAAAGATTGGTTTTTCCTTATTTGTTGATGTTGTTTTGCTGAATGAATTTTGCTAACAAAAGTTTTTGCTTGACAGATGAGCCTTATCCATGGCCTAACAAGAGGGCATTATGTTACAGGAATGCACAGAATTACCAAGCTCCACATGTATGTTACATAGATCAGAAAAATTCATGGCCCTGTCAGAGCCAAAAACTAGCAGTGAGTCCTGGGAAGGCAGTAGTGTGATCCTTGTTTTAGAGATGACAAAACAGAGGCATGAAGAGGTTAAGTAAATTCCCTCACATTGCCCAGAATACCAAGTAGGAAATCAGAAATTTTTTATTTTATGTTTTATTTGCAGGCATGGCTTTAGCACCTCTGTGAAAGTAGTGGCTGTTTTGTTTACAATGGGTAGTCTGTATCCAGTTCTTCCTTCCCAAAGTCCATTTGTGCTGTAGAGAATATGTGGGGATTGTGAATGTACTCGTAAGTAGCATTCCACAGTTGAACTAATTGCCAGGCCAAGTGAGGGACCACAGTAAATGGGTGAATAATTTGATCCAAGATGGATTTGTACTCTACCAACACAGCCTGAAATCTTCTAATGCTTTTGGATTTGACTGTGAGCTGTTCATTGTTGTTTGAGCCTGTTCTTTTCTATTACCGTATTTTCTGTGGATATCATTTCTGTGTACCTTATCTTTGTATAAAAGGCCACATCTTTACCATATTTCCAGGGAGTAGTCAGTAGAGGCATAAAAAATTTACTGCTGTAGACCAAAATATGACAGATAAAGGTAGTGCATTACAAAGTTCTTGCCCTCAATCATGCACAAGGCTCCCTATGCTTCTGTGAGCAGTGGTACGAATGTGGCTGCACTGTAATGGGAGAAGGGTTAACAGCAAACCAAGACATTTTCTGCAGCAAAAAGAGATGGAATCTTCTCCAAACAATTACCTTTTATGTAATAAACAATGTCAGTGGTCAATAGAGGGAGTTTTCTTACCCTAATCCCCTTCCATTTAGCTTAAAATAGAAGTGCTATTAGTTTGACTAGTAGGTTGATGTATCATGAAGCCTGGTCATACCTGGTTGCATGTTAAATTTAACTGCTAGCAGAAAGGTTGCTCCAGTAGCTTTTGTCTGTGCTTTCCTTGAATAAAATACAATAATGCATGCTAGAGCTTCAGTGGTGTTAGGTGCTTTTGTCAGATGTGTCTATTGATATGCTGCAGCCTTTTTGGAATATAAAGTGCATTGCTTTTTTATTACAGATTTTATTGGCATCATGAAGTTGTGATCAGCTTCTCCTGTAGTTTTAGCTTCTATTGGCTCTGAAAATCCAGCTCTAATTACTAATGGATACTTTCCAAAATAATTTCCTTCTGGTAAAGGATGCACATAACCTGTTATCATTAGATATCTGCTGGCAGTACACATAGCTTTTGCTTTGGCTAACCCTTAAAGGAGGGGAAGGTTTGATAAAAGAGAAAAACCAAAAGCCATTATATGTGCTCAAAGTACTGAGGAATTTAAAGATTGCAACAGGGTATCTGTCCTTCTACATACCAGCTGTGACTTCCAGTGGATGTTCTGTTTCTCATGGATGCCGTGAGATGTGACAGACTGGTCACACAGCTGAGTATTCCATGGCTGAGCAGCACTCAGCTCAGTTACAGGACACAGGAAAACAGAGTTTCATGGCAGCATGTTTTCTTTGTGTTACATATAAGCAGCACCTCTGTCTGCTGTCCATTCTAGTGGAGTGCAATGTGATCCCTTTTCTGACCATCAGTTTTCTTGTGTCTTCTTTTTTGCTTCAAAAATATGTTTATTTGAAGCAGAGTTGAAGTAAAAAAAATAAAATTGCAGCACAAGATTAGAAATGAAGAAAGTTAGTCCTACTTAATATTATGAAAGGTTATAGGCAAGAGCAGTGAAAACTGCAAATCCATCATTTTTATTTTTCTTTAATATATTTTTAAATTTTGTTTTGGTTTTAATTTTTATCACTTTCTTTATAAACAGTGTAATGGTAAAGCAAGGGCAGTGCCATGGAAGGCCAGAGGCCTTCCAGTTACAGAAGGGAGATCAAAGAGAAGAGCCTTAGCCTGACCTTAGCCACAGCCTTTCCAGCCCTTTGCTGAAATCTCAGGCAACTGCAATTTCTTCTGTTCCCTACTTGTGTTTGTGATTTCTCAGTGCTTGAATCCTGCTGCTTCTGGCTTATAAAATCCTGTGTCTGTAGTAAGTTTCTTCATTTTCGTTCTGTTTTTGGCACTACTGAAAGAATCTGAACACTTTTAGCTCTTTATTCCTTAGCAGTTCTGTATCTTGTGGAAGGAAATTGGCCTTCCTCCTGCAAGCATCCATGGAGCCAGAGAACGCCCCAGAGTTGTCAAGGCAACAGCTTTTGCTTGGGGAGCTGCAAAAGAGAAAGGGACAGGAATGTCCTCCAGAGAACCAAAGGCTTTTGTGGCAGGGCACAGGAACATGTGCGTGGTCCCTTTACTGCAAACACCATCTATGGGTGGGTCAGGGCAAGTAGGAGCTACTCACAGTGCAACATAATGAGGTGGAGCTGCTGAGAACAGCATCCTGATGTATGCTCAGGTCTAGAATCACAGGCCCAAACTGGGCTTCTCTTCAGTGTGTTTGTTCTCTTGTGCAAGGCCACATTGAAATGCTGGCATAAATCAAGTGGGTTTAGGCTTTTGGAAGGGAAAGGAAGCTTGGTTCTCTTTACTACCTAGAACTTAGAGCAAGCAAAGCATTCTGTTTTAAAATTTTATCACTGTTCAGTGCTCCAGAAGGATGTCTATTCATCTAACTACTAATGGATTCCTGTGGTGATCTTGCTTGCCTGTGCTGGGAGATTTGTTTCTGCTGCTGGACAAAGCTTACAAACAATGAACAAAGTCCTTAGCTAGAATAAGGCACAGGGCTCACCTGAACCAACAGACCTATGCTACAATTTACCTGGTGCAGACTGTGGGCTGCATGAATTCAACACAGAAAATGCTATTGCAAGAGTGCTAGAAATGCATATAACTTAGCAAAAGTTCCTTCATTCTGCCCCAAGGATAGGATCCAAGGATTCTGTCTGCATTGTAGTATTTCTGGTATTTCTTCTGCTTCAACAGCCAACAGTTAGAAAATCTTACACCTGTAAATTATAGTCGGAATACTCAATGCATATTTCTATGGAGGCATGAAAAATTACACATGTCCCATTAGACAGAAATGAGGCTATCAAGGGTTTAACAAAGTGTTTTGTATGGGAAGGTCAGATGGCCCCAAAACTTGTTGCTGTGCTTAGTATTTGGTACTCAGTGTCACCCTCTTCATGCAGTAGTTACTTGATATGTCTGAAGTGCATATTTACTGTCATGTTACTGCTATGTAAAATGCTATATAGGACATAGCATAATCTTGTTTCATATTATGATCCTGTAATTTTCTTTAAAAAGATTAATCTTGTAAATACTGTAAAGTTATATTAGTAGTTGCAGTAAGCTGTTTAAGATTTATGCAGCAGCATTATTTATATTTATAGCCAGTGACCTTGATACCTTCTACTTAGAGTTAGGATATTTTTATGTTACTTTGTTTCTTTATTTATATTGGCCTTGGGGGAAAAAGAAAAAAGCACCCCAAACAAATAAACCAAAAAACTGTTAGATTTTTGATTTTCAAAAGATATTCCAAACTTTTACACACTGTGATACACAGAGATTTTGGAGATTATTTTAACACTTATTACCATTTCATGCAGTCATTTAAGTCAGTAGGGTGTGAGTAAGATATACGTAGAGAGACAGGACATTATCTGTGTATTAGACTCTTTGAAGTGAATTTTATTGTTGTATCAGTCATTGCAGAATAAGGTTCTGAGCCTAAGAGCACAGATGAAAATATATACAATCCCTTTAAAAGGTGGAATATTTGAATTTTGCTTGCAACATAGTTGCATGAAATTATCACTCCTGTCATGTCAGCTGAAATATCAGAAATCCTATTTCTAATCCCTTCCATGTAATGTGGCACAGGGACATAGATACATATCAGCACAAAGAGAGCACAGCCTTTCCATCAGACTCTGCAGGCTGCCTACAATTCAACCCCCCTTGTCCAGCCTCTCCACCCACTGGTTGAGCCTCTTGTTGCCCTTCCAACACCTAATGCACTCCTGACACAATGGAGGGAGGACAGGAGCACTGTGGTGAAAAATCAGACACTGCAGACAAAAACTTGACAGACTGTCTTCCTCCCAGTGCCACAATATGAACTGGCCAAGTGAAAACTGATGGCCATTATCCTGTCTCACTGAATGACTTAAATGACTTACAGCCACATGCAGAGAAAGTCCTTTGGACTGTTTCCATGGGGGTTTTAAATTTAATTTGCATTATGAGATGTACAAGGTAGTTTTTTACAGTTGGAGCAGCTTCACCTTTCCCTGAATCCCGTGTAAAGTAAGGAAAATTTCACTGAAGTCATTGGAATAACTTCATTATCAAATGGATGTTGGGAGAGCATTTTCATAGTCCTTATAGGCAACTTTCCAGTCATTGCTCCTCTATGCTCATGATAAGCTCCTATTTGCATCTTCCCTGAGGCTGAGGTTTCTGAGCATGCTGGGCACTCATCCAGCACTGTACATCTCAGGAAAGATGGTTCCTTATGGATTGTTCAGTGTTGTACAAGACACAACCTGATTCAACAACCAGGAGTCTCATGCACCCAAGCAACTTCTATATTGACAACAATCTGGAAAATTTAGGTGTTCTAATAAGCACAGTGTTGTATTTACAACTGTACAAATGCTGCCTCAGATTCACTTGAACATTTTGTCTTTGACATTCCAGGCTAGTACCTATATCCTGGGATGCTGGCCATGCCTCTCTTTCTTTACTTTGTCACAAATCTTGACTTGAGATACTTTTCTCTCTGAAAGTTTCATTAAAATTGATAAACTCCAGGGAAAAGTTTCAATTCAGAGAACTGATTTCTTGATGAATTCCCAGCAAGTTCTTTGCAAGAGCTCTGAGAAAAGCAACTGCTCTCTGCCTCCCTGCCCAGTGACTCCTGCTAATTCAAAAGCATATCCATAGGCTTGAGAAGAGCAGATGTAAGAGCAGAAGCAGCCAGAGACTAAGAAGAGAGGAGAGGGACCAAGAGCTGTGTATTTCTGTAATTGTTGTATCACATGGGAATTTGAGGTACCAAACCTGGCTATTCCCTGTTGTGTGCTACAGCTTCTGGAGCCTGACCTGACCAGTAAATTCTTTAATTACTTACAACTGGGTCATACTTTTATACATGTTCAAAAGCCAGGAGAAGGCTGCTGGGACCCACTCACAAGTTGCTGTCAGTGTGTACAGCTGTTAGAAAGCACACATGGAGCAGCCAGGAAGTTATGACTTGGGAGGCAGCAGAAGATGCTGCTTGTCTTGTATTTATTCCTAATGTAGATAAGATACTGTAAATAGCAACAAGCCAAAAAAAATTCAGATTGTTACAAGTGCAACATACCAGAAACTGCTTTCTTCCCTTTGCAGGGGAAATGTATTTAGCAATCTCTTCGTGTTTATTATTTCTGATGGAAGCAAAATCTCACCACATAATTATCCAATATTTCATATACCTGAATCCATGTTCATCCTTCCAGAGCATCCCCTATCTTTTCTCCCTTCCTTGTCTTTTTTTTGGAATTTGTGGTTAGGCAGCGTTTATAGTAAAATAATATTTTTATGAATTATTACTTGCAGAAAATCAAATAATAATGTGTGCTCTTTTTCATTTTTTTTCCACCTTTGTTCTGATGTGCTAAAATCATGGTTTTTGGCAGTTGAGCACTCTGTTGATGAAGCCTGAAGTGCATGACAATATGAGCAAAATTCATTATCAAGCAAAGAGTGTAGTGAACTTTGCAGCAAATCATCACGAAGTAATCTTGCTTTTCTCTCTGGTCTTACTCTAAATGTGATTTGCACTCTTATGGAAAGAGGACTTTGTGCTGGTTTTGATGTTACATACAAACAGCCTTGCTTTGTAAAATTCCCATTATGCCTGTTTACGTTTAGCAGCAGTGCTATTGATTCAAGCTGTACTGATTGGAAAGCAGAAGTCTTTAACGCTAAGCCCCTTCAAAGTTTTTCATACATTTGTGGCATTTTTCCAGCGTTGCTCACAAAACAGCATAGAGATGCTGGAAGGAAATGCTCCAGCTGCAGGGATAAGTGGAGCCAAAAAGTAGCATCCAAGTAGAAATTATCCAGTTCGTGATTTCACTTTGTTCACCAGATGTTTGTCATGTGACTTCAGCATTAGAGAACACAGGAGAGGAGGATGTGTTGGTGTGGTACTTAGCTTAAATCTAACACAAGGGGTCATTGCTCAGCAATAGATATACACAAACAGTTATTGGCTTTTTCCATTTTTTTGAGAAATTCCTTGCTTTATCATGATATTGATTACAGCAAACTATGTCCTCATGCCAAGTTTTGCTTTGGTTTCTCAATTCTTTTAACTCTGAAAGACTATGGAAGCAGAGCAAGATACAGTCCAGATTAATTGTATAGTTTACTCTGGTTTGGTTGGTAATTTGCCTGTATGAATTCCTGGGTTAGTGATGTTAGCAAATCATAAAGAACATTATTCTCCACTCCTAAGAGTTTCAGATTTAGATTTGTATCTTTTTCCTAGTTTTAGCACTGGCAGTCATTGATTTAACTGCCTCCAATATGATGTACTTAAGGGAGCATTTTTCATCTTCTCTTAGTTAAGAATTAGTTGAGGCATTTCAAAATGCTCAGAATTGAAAAGAAACTTAGAATTTTCAAGTTGTAACCCTTTATTAGCTTTGTCAACCACCTCGTACAGTGCAAAGTTTCATCTAAAATCTTCTTACAATTTTTGCTCTTATTTACCTCACAGGATGGCTGATGCAAACTTTAGCTGCTTTAGAAATTAAAAAGTCTCTTGAAATGTCCATTCTAAACTTTTCCAGGGTCTGTTTATAGCTACTTATTCACATAATTGAAAAGTTATATGATGTATGCCGTAGAATTTCTAAGTGAATTTGGATAAATTAATCTCTATGTCTGACTTATTCCAAAGCAGGAGTTTTTCCCCTCCATCCTCTCCCACCTGGACACACATTTTTGTCTCTTGCTGCCTCAGGTATTTGCCAGTTAGTTTACTGATCTGTGTCAGTACCTTTCTGTGCTTGGTTTTGAAGGGATATTTTTATGCTGGAATAGTGAACTAGGACAGCTCAGCAAGTGGCCTGGGGAGCACATAGAGAGGCAGGGCCTGGCAGTTACATTTCTGGTTCAGCTTGCTCTGGAAATACAGCCTCAATTCTAGATTGATAAAGGTATGATAATTCTGTCTTTCCCAACATTTTGAATGATAATTCTTCATTTTCCAGCATTTTTAACAAATTATCTGTTCAGATTTTAAGTTCTGCAGATCAAAGAGTGTCTTTTAGTGACTTGCACATTGACAACAACAGTGGATCCCCACATTCAGATATCAAGACAGTGCAGATACATGATCACCACAAAGCATTTTGATTGCTGACCTTCTACCCCCATTTTTGTGTTGTGCTGCAAATGTATCCTGCTTTACTGAAGACAGATTATATTCTCTGCCATTTTCTTCCAGCTTATTATTTATCATTATATATGATAAAATGTGAATTTTTGATTAAGTCAACTTCATTTTTCATTAGTTCAACAGAGTAGATTTCATTAACCATATAAATTCCCACTTGGCTTTATTACATGAAAGTTTCTGACTTGTGAACTTCCTTGACCTACTTAGCAGTCCTAACAGCAAATAGCATTGATCCTCTTTACCTATTAACCTCTGAAAGGTGTGATATCCACTTACAGCATAGATTTTAATGTAAGATGAAATAATGCCACCTATTATTTTGGAATTTGGACAAAAAAATATGTATTTTATAATAGGTGTTTTTATGTGAAACAAAGTGTTCTTAACATTTTTAACAATTTCTGAATGTACTGTCTCCACTGTTCACTATAGTATTTTGCATACGTCTGGGATTTCTGGGTCTGTTTCTCACAGCAGTGTTGAGAAAATTTCATGCTTTCACATTTTTCAGCTGTAATACTATTTACTTTGAAGAGAACTGAATATCCTCTAGTATTCTGCCAGGTCCCTCTCTAGACTTCCACACTGAGGTAGTTTTATTTGATCCTTTTATGTGAAAGATTAAATTTCCTGTGTTGTATGGTGAGATACCAGTGCTTATTTTCAGGGAAGTATCTCATGGAATGTTCTAAATTATTTGCACCCAAATCCAAAATGCCAGGAGCCTTTGTTTCAGTAACAGAACATCTGATTTGCTCTTGTGGTTCCAGGGAAAGTCCATTCCCCAATATTTACATCTGTCCTCCATCTTTCATTAAGGAGTCAACCTCTTAATTCTTACTTAGAAAAAAATAAAAATAGTTAAGATTATTAATATTCCAAAGATAAATGGATAAACTTACATTGAGTCGATTGCTGGGAAGTTATTGACTGAGAAATTTTGAATGTTCACTTGTTTTCAGGTACATAAACTAAACTTAAGGTATTTATTCCAAAACTTTATGCAATATAGTTATTCTTGACTTTCTGAAATGTTCATTTAATTTACTAGATGAATACTATAGGTACTATAATACTATAGCCTGATCACACTTTATATGTTCAGGCAAATATCCACTGTCTCCAGTGTGGAATTTTACATTGAAATAGGAGTTTTGACTGAGGAGAGGAAGCTGAATCAGTCCCACATGTTGTAGAGACTTAAAATCAGGAATTAATATGCAGCAGAGCTATGACAGTGGCTTTAATTCTACTCCCATTAATTTTCACTGTTATTATTAATTAAACCCTGAAAATCAGGGATTTAATGGAAACTCTGACAGACCTTTAATTATAGCATTTCAACAGACTTATAGTGTAGGATGTCCTCTACTAGTACACAGGACATTCTGTACTTGAGAGGGTATAAAAAGAAATCATAGTTTTTGGTGTACTTTATGTTCAGAACATTTTTTAATTCTTGATAGGCTTTTACTCAGTGTTGTCTTCTGCATCCGGGTAAGTTACACTGAGTGAATACTTTAGCTGTTGTGTTCAAGAACCATTTGGAAACAGAATTTTAAATTTTTTTTTAATACAATTGCTCATTATTGTTCCAAACCATCTGTCATTGTTTTAGGAGAATGGGTTTCTCACAAGCTATTTGTGTAGCAGAGTGCATTATGCTCAAAGATATGTCTACAAATTAAATTATTCAGATTGCAAATTTCTGACAGGAAGGATGACCTTTTTTTTTCCTGTTTGTCTACCATGTACCATAGTGGGGTCCTGACCAGAATTCCTATGTGTACCTATAATATAAGCCAGAAATTACAGTCATTCATCTCACGTGATTTGTATCACTGTGTCTCAAGTCTTTGCATTATGTGTGGTCCATTGAGGCTTCACAATGAACTGTTTGGGCCTTGGCTGCGCAGGGTGAGAGTTCTATCAAAGTGATTTACAGGTATGGAATCTTCAGGAGGGAGAGGAAACTGCAGGGAATAGTCAAATATTGTGAGCAGCAGTGCTCTGTAATGTTTAGTACATCACATTTCAATTTGTCCAAGCATGCAACCATATAAGAAGCATTTTTGTGTGTGAAAATCAGTATTATACCCTACCAGCTAATTTTTACAATTTTACCACAGATTTTGCAACATACACTTTCCAGTAAAGAATGTTCCTGGATTCACAGGGATCTATGATAATTGAAAATGTCACTGAAGATTGGAGAGAAATGGATGTAAGGTTCTAACCCTAGAAACTGTGAAGGAGGTACAGTCTAAAAATCTCAAAATCAGAGACAGATTTGATGTATTTTTAGCTATTCACAATAATTATAGCTAAAACAATCAATGATTATGGAGAAGCTGAGTAATGAGTTTTTGAATATTTTTGATTCTGGTAAAAACTGGTGTTTGATCAGTTAGCCACCTGTTCTCTTGGTTAGATAACAGAACTGTAAGAAACAAGGGAAAATGTGTATGTTCTAAAATTAATAGGGGAAGGAGTTTGAGGATATTCCATAACAGAAAGGATTTCAACTTTTCTTGACTAATTCTGAGATTTCTAAATTTGTATAGTATACAATAATGTTTGGATTCATATGTTTGTTCTTATTTGAACCACTTCTAGAAACATTTTAGGCAGCTAAAAAAATACTTTTTGCTCCAAATCTAGAGAAAAATGTGTGTATTTGCACTGCATGTTCTATCCAAATGTACCTTGCATGAGGTATGTTCAACTTAGTTCACTTTTATAGATCTACATAAGCAGGAATGTGAATCACTGAATAGAACCAATCTCTGCATTAGCAACCACTACTGAGAAGAAACACTCCTAAGAATTAAAAACTCATGGATTACCTTAGGGCTGATAACCACAATTGGCTGTGATCACAAGTTGTTCTCTGAGATCCCAATCCCAAGCACTCTGCTTGGCTTTTCTCACATGATTACCCTGAGTGAGGCAAAGGTTGCTGATATGAATAAAGCTTAAATAGACACATGAAGGCAGACCTATTCTCTTCTCCATGCTGGCCACGCACAGAAGTGGCTTAAAAATCAGTTTAAGGTCTTGAGTGCTGGCTCAGGGGCTCCCATCAGCACAGGGCGAGATTGCCAGGTCCAGAAACCAAAGAGGGACCACTACGCTCTGTGACACCTGCCAGAGGGAGAATCCAGAGCTAAGCACCTCCTGCTCACCCTGTGCTCACATAAAATGAAGAACCAGAATCCAAATTTACATAAAGACAAATCTTCTTTTTCTCTACTCAGCTTTGTAATGAACCCAGCAGAGTTTCTGAGCTCTGCAGTTTGTTTACAATCTATGTCTATTTTTACCCCTACAGATGGTTTTTCATTCTCCTGTCTATCCAGAGCCTTTTTTTTCATGAATGGACATTTGAAATACCTCATAGTGAAACCATTTGTTCTTAACTGACAGCCACATGCTCTCTCTTCTTCTGTTTTCCTACTCCGGCATTTATTCCATCATCTTCTCCATCAGTTAAGAACCTCAACTCTCAGAAAACTAACCTTACCAAAAAACTGGATGGTTTTCTCCTGGTTTATTTCTGTGAACTGAAATATGGAGGTAGAGGAAGAGCAGGAGGGCTTCCCATGGTGGCAGGGAGATGTTGGATTTGCGAGGCTGTAGTGAGGAACAACAGCCTGGGAGCTGACCAGCACTGCATGTCTCTGGTCACTCCTGAGAATGCAGTGTGAAATAAAATACTACCTATGGCAGAAAACAAATAAATATGCATTTGATGTAAATTTAGGGAAAAGCTCCTCCAAAATAATTGCTTTGAGTCATTAGGAGAGCTGCTTTAGTGTAAGAACTACAGAGACTTCTTAGCAGGACCAGCATTTACCAGCTGGGTTTAGCCAAGCGCTGGGGATGTCAGCTCAGGACCAAATTGTTGTTAGCATTAGGAAATTGACTGCTGTGTGGATGGGCTTAATGCACTATTATACAGTGTGGATGCAAATTTAATGGGCTTGAAAATAGAGAAATTGAGCCTGAAACCTGTAGGGCATGTCCTTGGCCCAAACTAACCCACACCACTTCTAAGCAGAGTCAGTCTAGTCAGAGAGGTGGAAGGTGTTAAACCAGTGGCTGATTAGAATCGGGACCCCTGTTACCTAAAAAGGAGCTTTGGCTGGGCAGGTGACAACAATGGCTTTTTTTTGTTGTTTTGTTTTTTGGTTTTTGGGGTTTTTTTGTTTGTTTGGTTTTTGTTTGTATTAGTATTTATTTCAAGGAGCAGAGCAGCCATCCATTTAAATGCACACGAAATACAAACCCAAAGTGTTAAAATGACATTTAGAAATAGCATAACAGTACAGAGAATGTTAAAAGAATGCAATTTCAGAAGGTGTCCTTCCTCATGCAGTAATGGGATTGCCACTGTTGCTCAAACAAGAAAGTTTTATCTTAAAAGAGCAAAATAATATCATTAACAGAAAATTAAACTTAAAGTCACCATGAACTATGGACTTAAAAGACCCTCAAGAAATGAAAACCAATTGTCTGTTGGAAAACCAGGAGGTCAAGTAGTCATTGACCAACCAAAAGCTGCACCGATTGCTGAAACGTACAGTACTTTCAAATCCAATTAACTGTTTCAAGCAGACAGTCCTCATTTTCTCTTTCATCAGGAAGGGAAATTTGCAATCATATATTCCAATGAAAGTTAAGTTGTTTTGATCTGATAATTGTCAGATGTATTTATCTTAATTTGTAAGTTTTTAATGCTAAAGCTCCAAGCTGTTCAGATATAACAGAAGTACTGGGAAATGAGGTACAAAATGCTGGAATTCAAATTAACCAATAAATATATTTTAATATATATCAGCAGGACTCTAGAGGATTCCATTAATGTTGAAAAATAGAAAGGATTTAGGTTAATTTGGTAAGAAGGCAGGTCAGAACGTTTACAACAGTGGCATAGAATTGTATAGAGATGCAAAATTTTTCAAGAGAGCAGAATTTTTTCAAAAACGCTGACTCTAGCTGTCACAGCCCTGCCTTGGTTAAATCCAGTGGAGAGATATGAGGACTTTCTAATTTGCTTTCCCTCTATTTTAATAATAGCTGTGCATAAGTAATTTATGAAAGGCCAACCAGGCAGTGGGCAACAGAAAATTAAACTCATTTTATCTGAAAGCAGGTGGATTTCTATATATCATTAGCATGCATAGAATTCTCACAATGTTATTTCTCATACTGATGGAATGTAACCAAATAATATATGAGTTTTTTGCTTATGCACGAGTGAAATTTTTAGATAAAAGTGCCAGCCCCAATGGCAATTTTCTGCAAAACGAAAACTAATTCTGCGAAGCTTCTTATTACTGGGAAGACTCATTTGGCTTGCATTAGAGACTGACATAAGTGACTTTAGGATTTTACTAACAGATTAGATGAGATGTGCTATATGCAGTAATATCATTAGAGAATGTAGCAGCAGAAGCAGAAGAGTTTGTGGCACTTAAGGACACTGGTACAAGTAAATTGTTTTCATTTAGGACAAGCTTTTAAATGATTTTTTTTCTCCAGATGAGAATATGTTTTAGTTTTACGTTTCCCTCACTCTTCCCCAAGACTTAAAAAAAAAGCTTCTGCCTGAATTATTGCTCATATTAGTTCACCCCCTGATACCAAATCTATTGTATATGCCTGCCTTATCATCCATATCACCTTGAGAGGGGCTAGATTTTTATGAAGAAAACAATACTAAAACTAAATAAATGTATTGGCAGTTATTATAATCTAAATAAGGAGAGAGAAGCAAACCTTCTATTTCTCTACTGGCTGTATTCTCAGTATTCATTAACAGAAATACATTTGGAATCTCTCTACATATCATTCAAAGTATTTTAAAAGAGCAACAGATACACTGCAATAATTTGACTTAAACAAATGCAGCTTTCCTTTTCTTACCTCATAAAAGTCTGTTAGGAGTTTGGTTGTTTCTAATTATTATACGAAAAGGTACATCCTGCATAAGACTTTTTCCACTCTTACATCTTGTTTAATAATAAATGGCATTTGCCAAGCAGCATTTTTCTCTGAGGCCAGAAGGAGTAAAAGACCATGCTAATTCCTATCCCATATAATATCATTTTTTATGATGGGGATGAAGGTGAAACTTTCAATCTTTAATTTTTTTTTAATTCAAGAAGCAATAGTAGCAGCTACTGGGTGTTAGCAGTAACTACTCTTTAATGGTTGTATTGGCTTGTACTGCCAACTTTGTAGTTTGCAATATATTTTGTTCACATTTGAATTTCAAAAAAGACAGAAGATATGTCTGTGTTGTTGGAACCAATAGCACTGACCCAAGTCATATGACAGAGATAGTCCTTTGTAACCCTGGCCCATGTGAGGTGACTGTGTCCAGCTGTTCTTAAGCTGTTTATTCAGTTTCTTCTATCAGCACTCACGTATGTCACACTTACATGACTTTTTTATATTACATGACTATTTTATTCGTTGACTTTGATAGCAAAGTTTATATTGTCCTCCCCAGTCAGTACTTTTACAGAGCTATCTTGACTACCAAAGGCCCTAAGGAGCAGGAAAATAAAATCCTGAGGTAAACTGCATGGGTGTAAATGTCGAATGACTGTGTTTACCTCAGTGAAGCTAATCTGGGTATACAGTGCTCTGCTAAAAAAGCTGAGTTTGACCCAATGTAACCAATATTGAAACCAGACTTGATAGCAGAGAACTGTAAGTTCTCAGGGGAAGTGCTGGTGTTGGCCATGGTGAGGCAGATGCAAAATACTTCTGCTGGAGTCAGTAGATTTCCTTGAGACATTGCTCAGCACCAACAGGAACAGAGCTTGGCTCTGCTGGGCCATGGACCCAGCCCAGTGTATTAAATCATAAGGATTAGAATTCCAGTGGTAACAGTCAAATGGATACATTGCAAGGTTCTTTACACACTCTGGTTCATAAAGTCCCTCCCTGTTGGACTTGCTGCTGTTAGCAAGTCTGTAAAAGAGAGAGAAGAAATAACTGAAGAAATATAAAAAATCTGAAACTTCTCTAGTGAGGTGCATGGACACCTTGCCAGCATCTGCTGAGATCTGGCTCCTGCTGGCACAGGAGAGCTGATACACAGGGACAGGAGTATGTCCTCATTCCAGATCAGCCCTTCCCCACTCTGTGCCACCTCTCTAACAAATAAACTGACCAGTGGTAATTTTTATGTGATGCTAACACCCAGCATAGAAGCTTAGGACAAGACTATCTGGAGCATCTTAGACCACTAAATCTGTTTCTTGCAGGGAGTTCAAGCTATGTCACATAATTCTGACCATAAATATCTGAAATTCCATCTTAAAGCAAGTTAGGTTCTCTGCCCCCACATTCCTTACTGGAAAGCTGATCCAAAACATCCCTCCACAAAAAATTTCAACCAACCAAATATAACAGCAAGTTTGTTCCAGTGCTGTCTCCTTCCTGTTTTAACTTTGCTCTAAGTCAAATTTTATAGAAGGCCTGCACAGTAGATCTGGAGCTCTGCCCTGCTATTCCATAGACTGCCCAGATACTTCCTGAGTCTTCTGGCACTATCCAGTTTTACATTCAAGCAAATATCTCTTCGAAAAGCCAGATCAACTCCTTCAGTGCTAGGAAATCCTTTTTCCTATAGAATATTCCCATTTTCTAGCAGCCTTCTGATACATAAAGAGAGCCTACAAGAGAGTCAGAGAGGGAATTTTGACAAGGATGTGTAGTGATAGGACAAGGGGGAATTGCTTCAAACTGTCAGAGGGGAGGTTTAGATTAGGTATAAGGAAGAAATTCTTCCCTGTGAGGGTGCTGAGGCCCTGGCACAGGTTGCCCAGAGAAGCTGTGGCTGCCCCTTCCCTGGAAGTGTCCAAGGCCAGGTTGGGTGGGGCTTGGAGCAACCTGGTCTGGTGGGAGGTGTCCCTGCCCATGACAGGGGGGTTGGAACCAGATGATCTTTATAGTCCCTTTCAACCCAGACTGTGCTGTGATTCTGGGATTTACCTCTGATGCTTTACATCTTTGGATAGTGAGGGTTTCAGCAATTACAGCCTTAACTGTGAGACTTTTGTAGGTAGCACAAAGTATTTAAGTTGGTTATAACAGTGATCAGAGCATCAACAAAAGAGAAAAGTGAGAAGAGAGTAAGTAGATAATATGGTGGAAGAACATCAGAATAATTTTTCATTGCAGATGAACTAAAAGAAGGTGTACATTTTTCTCAGTTTGCATCTTCTTTTTTATCATCATATTTTATTCCCTACTCAGAACATCAAAGTCAAAACAGGCACATGGATATGTCTTTATTTTGCCCCCTTTTCATTTAAATATACAACATTTGAGGGCATTCAACTATCTGCTTTTTATTTGCAGCCAGCAATCAAAAAGTATTTTCACTGTATTATTAAAAACTGAAAAATAAATAGTATTTTTTTAATCTTAAGCGTTTTAAAAATGGAAGGAGATACCAGTGAGTGTCAGTAAGTCTAGCTCTAAGTTGCTTGTGTTGACATACTGCTGAAGGCTAAAAACAGCTTATACAGATTTTATTTGTTTATAGGGCAAATTATAAAATGTTCCACTGAAATAAGTAATGACAATTTTTGTCTACATAAATGTGCATGTAAATGTAATGATGTTTGTTGTCATTTCAACATGACTGCCATTATTGAAATAGAAGAGCCAGTACTAATTCTTGCTGTCATATTTCTTAAAAAATGAAAATAAGGCATTTAAAGAAGCGTCAAGGTTTTCAGTGTAGATCATTCATCTCCTGCATGCTCTTAGAATAACACTCTCAGCAAAACAGACAGACAAAAGCTAACTAGAGTTCTGCTCTCTAATCTTTTTAAGAAACATACATTTGAAGATATTTTCCAACTTCAGAGTGTTCTGGAACTCAGCGAGACCTCAATGAATAAGATGTGAAGTTTTGTAATTGTCTTAAAGGTTGTGTAACCTGGGCACAGGGTAAAAACCTGCAAAAGTCTGCCTTTGATCTCATCAGCCAAAAGAAAGCCTTGTCTTTTTTGGCTGAATACTTGGGTGTGCCGTGCTGAGCTCTCTCTTGTGAGGGAGAGAGCTCACCCTCCAGTGGGACTATCTATAGGATAATAATTGACAACAACATGCAGGCCAGAACCCCCTCAACACTGATCTTCTGTGTGATTTGAACATAGCACTGTTTTCACAAACTCCTTGGAAGTGTGTTCCTCTCCTTCCTTTCCCTCATTAGTCCTTGCCCATGGCCAGTTGGCTGTAGCATGATTGGGAACTCCAAAGTACCACTACTAGATAAAAATGACTATTTTGAGTGGGTTATATGGCTGAGTAGATTTAAGAGTTGAGAAATCCTGACTTCTAATCTTTCCTCTTCCACCAAAGTGGCACATGAGCCCAGGCAGGGGTGGGCAGGGAGGGTGGTGTCACCGGTTTTTTGAAGCAACACCTTAATTTTTTGTGCCCAAGTAGCCATGACTTTAAAAGGCCTGACTATTCACACAGCTTGAAAACAATTTCAGCTTAAAACTGCAAGCATTCAGTCTTTGAAACAAGATGCCTCACATGTTCCAGAAACAAAAAGCTGACTTTGAAGCATTTCCTTTTCTCCATGACTCAGTTTCCCCCAGGTTCCAGCAGGATGAGATGGAATCTCTGGCAGGAGCGTAAGAAGGAGACTGATTTTTTTGATATCTCGGAGAGACTTTGAATATGTGAATGATACAAAATATTACCATGTGTTTTTCCATTCCAGGGGCTCACAAAGTCTTGTGCAGTGGGACAGGCAGCAGTCCCTGCACCACACTAGAGCACATTCAATGACTATTTCTGCAAGGTAGGGGCTCCCTCTACCCAGTGACTTTCTGGAGCAGCAGAGCAGGGTCAGGGATACAAGGCTGTTCCCCTCATGGAGTAGAAAGCTGGAAGATGAAACTGGGTTCAGCTGAACCCAGGATCTCTGTGCTGGGTTCTGTCTAGGTTAATCCAACAGAGCTTTTGCTGACTATAAAACACATCTCTAAGAGATAAGCAAACACAAAACCAGCAAGCCACACAGAATTATGAGACTTATTTTGGAGAAATAGCTCTGATAGAGGTCCTAGACACAGCTCTGATCATAAAACTCAGGAGAAATATTGGAAAAGTTTTCCTCTTCCCTTTTAAATTGATTGAGTCCCCAGACAGTGCTTTAATTATTCATGCAGATGATGCGGTGTTTTGTGCAGCAGTTTCTGGGAGTGCAGCACCACGGAGCACTCCCCGATTGTTACTGTCATCAAACTGCCCACCATCCTTCGTCTTATGTAAATTTAATTCCAAACACACCACTTCATGCTTTATTATCTCACAACAGCAATTGCATTTGGCCCTTTGATTCATCTGTGGAGAATGCATTATGAAGCAAAGCATAAATATCGTAAAATGGTTAGTTCATGGGGCTTCTAATTTCAGGAACATCACAAAATGCTAATTCGTAGACTTCATACTAGCACAAAAAATATATTTCAGTGGATGTCGTGAGGGTAAATCCCTGCTTTCGTCCTTCACTTGGAAAATGCTGCAGCTTAAAGAAACTTAAAAGCTCTAATAAAACTTAGAGCAAGCTAACTTGCTGGAGTGTTCAGCTACACTTCAGTGTATTCTGAGTTTTTTAAAAAAAAAGTAAAGAACCTTCAAGATTGCCCAGAAGGGAACTAAAAGAAAGCCAGGTTGCATTTTCTTCTCTTTTACCTGCCATATATTATGGGGTGCAGTTGTTTCCCTGTTGGTGCAGTTCTTAAAAAGTGGTGAAACTGCACCTATCAGGTCACTTGCTAATTGCAATGGTACTGAACCACAGCAAAATCAACTTGATTTTACCAAGAGTTGCTCAAGAAAGAGAAAAGCCAGTGTCTTTATGCAAAAGCATTTCCAAGTGAGAACTGTATGGCTGAGGCAGGAAGTCTGGGCTGGGAGAAAAGAGTATATTGAAAAGAAAAATATGAAATACACTGCTTACACTACACCACTCTTGTCCAGTGCTTTTTCACTTTATGATGTATGTGTGAAAACTTCATCCACAGATGTTCCTCCATCGGTTTGTCCCTATTTTCAAGTATAATTTGGGAGATGCATGGACTAGGCAGATACATAGGTTTATTTTGGCTTGAATGTAACACCATAAGTAGCAGAAAAAGTTTAGGCAAAATTTCCCAGCTGTTAGAGGCGAGTGTGGGGTGTGCCTGTGTGAAGGAACAAGGGGATTGGGGCGGGCTGGAAAGCTGGCTGGGCTGGCTCTGGGCCAGCACTTACACAGCCATCAATAGGTGTTAGTGCCTTGTTAGAATTTATGAAGTGATCTTTGCAGAAGATCATTTCCTTTTCAGCAGTTACCAACCCAGGATGCTGAATGCTACTTTTTGATTTTTTGGCTCATTTGCGCTTAATTCTTCTTTTTCTGCATTTTAACAAGTATGTCGTGATATTTATTGTTGTTTGTACCTTTCCAGCAGCAACCAAAGGTCATTTCTGTGGCCATAAAAAGCCCTGTCCATATTGAACAGCTCAGTGTGAGCCAAGTGAATTTAGTTCACTTTGAGAAAGCCCACATCCCTGGGACTCCTGCCTCCTGCCCTGAAGGAGCAACCTTTAGACCATCCCCAAACATGTCACACTCCTCATGTCTCCTTCAGTCCACTCACCTGCCTTGTGAGGATGGAGGTTGCATCTTAATTCTGTTGGCCATCCATCTCTGTTGATGGTGGTTAATTTGGGGCTTAAAGATCCTTCAAAAACAGTGGAGGACTTGTTAGCTTCTGCTTTTCTTGCCCATTAATTATAAAACTTTTCTAAAATAGTTTTGTTGCACAATAAAATTTGTCAGATATTTTTGTGTCACTTTCCATGACTGGTAACTGGCACGGCAAGTTCAGCCTGTGGATGTGTGTGTGGATGTGGTTCTTTCAGAAAAAAAAAGCAAATTCACCTAATTAGTTCATATTTCTGGAAATATAAATCTGAAGTAATCTGCTCTTAACCACAATTTTCAACATTAAACCCAACATCTTTTTTCTAGCCCGTGCTCAGAATTACTTGAAAATTAATGAAGTTAGATTATTGACTGGTGCAAATTGAACCTCCTTTTGCTGGTGTGCACAGAGATCTATTGATTTATCTTAGTGAGGATATAGTTCATTGTCTCTCAGGACCGTTTATGCAGCAGGGCCATTGTATTCCTCAGTAGGAATTCTGATAAAAACATCTGCTCTCCTGCAGTCAGTTGTATTTATATATGTAAGTAGGAAAACACTAGCTAATCCAAATTTTTATCTTTTTTTAAGTGGAGATGACAGCAATTGGAATAGGGAAGAAATGGGATCCTGCACCTAGCACAGGCAGTGCTGGTTTTTTTAAATTTTGGATCATGCTTGCTTAGGATCAGAACATTTCTTTGTGTAATGTGGCAACCTTGATTTTTGTACTGGCTATCAAAACTGTTGAGTTTGTAATTTTAGTCTCTGCAAATCGTCATCATTATTTACTCTTAGATGAATAATTTAGATATGTTACTTTTACGAAGACAGGAAGGAAAATTGAGTCTGTATCTCCAACACCAGCAGAGAGTTTGTAAATTGTATTAGGATGGAGTTTCTGAAATCCGGTCAGTGCTGTAGATTATTTTATATATGAGTGGGAAAAGGTGAAGTATATATATTGCAAGGTGCATTTAAATTTTCAAACCTGTAGGTAAACTAACTTCTTAATATTAATAATATTGCATTGGTAGGAAAACAAACTTGCTCACCTTGTG
This sequence comes from Aphelocoma coerulescens, assembly GCF_041296385.1. Lineage (NCBI taxonomy): Eukaryota > Metazoa > Chordata > Aves > Passeriformes > Corvidae > Aphelocoma > Aphelocoma coerulescens. Next base: position 19,633,075 of record NC_091023.1, on the reverse strand, counting down.
TTTTTATATTTTCTTTAATTTTGGATATTACAAACAACATAGGCATGTAAAGCTGTAATAGCCCATGATTTCTAATATTGGGTAAAGCACAAATATAAAATATACTTGAAGCTCAGCTCTAAGTAGATTATAAACATTTAATATAGAATGTTATCATAATATTCAGAGCACCAAATTGCAGACTTCTGTCACCCACTTTCAGGCATGCTTCTGAAGATCATAGTTAATTCTGCTGATTTATGGTAATGCTGTAGCACTATCATATGCAGCATCAGAAACCACTAACAAGCTTAGTATAAGCTTGGACTGAAATGGTTTGAGGTTTAAATTTCTGTAACGATTATAAACTAGAGGGAGTGAAATCCCACTTCAGCAAAAAAATAAAAGTGTCTTGTTACAATTCAATATTGCATCCTCTCTCTCTCCCTCTCTCATTCCTACCCCCCTTACTTTCTCTTCTCTCTTTAGCTTCTCTGAGGAGCCATATTTGAGAAAAGTAATTTTAAATTGTGACTGGCATTTTTAAATTTAAAAATAATCCTTTTTGTATGGTAATGCGCTTTATAATTAGGAGACACAATGCTAGCATTTATTAGAAGTAGAAAAAAAGCTCAGCTGAAAAGTATTAAAATCAACTAGATTTTTTTTGCCCATTTCATTTGAAATGATAGCTATTTATAAAACAAATCTGATGAGTTTGCCAACCCTTTCCATAAACATTTTAATAACGTGTCATATTTGACTGTCTCAGGGATACTGTGGAGTGTAATTATCATAAATCTGTTTCAAAACTCACTCTGAACATAGGGTTAATAGGAAGGTGTGCAAAGAGAAAACATTATGAACCAGAACTTTAAAGAATGTAAATCACAGTGCTGTTGCTCCAAAATCCAACCAAGGGAACTGCATTAACTTGGAGTTGTTGGGAATCTCCCTTTGGTTGTTCTCTGCACACACACTGGGCTCCTTTCTTGTGTGCCTTTGTGAGATCTGTGCTCATGAGCCATTTCTGGCAAAGAGCTGATGCTCTACTGCAAATACAGAACTTCAGGAACCTTGTCACTGGTTTAGACAACATACTGCCATTTTCAAATTCCAGATTCCCCACTCCCATCACCCAAAATTGATTTTTCTCTCTCTAGCTGTATGACAATGTAAAAATTGCCCAAGGTTTTGAAAGAATTTGAAATATTTATGTTGTAATTTGATAGCAACAATCAAATCATGATTTCTGAGTATCAAATCTTAAAGAAAGATGGGTTTAGGTTATCTCAGTTTGGGCAGGTAAAAATATTACAAACCACCACCGCCCTCCCTCCCACCCCCCCAGTGCTGTCATTCATCAAATTTAAGGTCAAGTAAAAACATGGCAAGGAAAACCAGCTACATTTCTCCCTTTTTTTGTGAAACTTGTATAGAACTGATTGTGCTACCTTGGTGCAACCTATTTGATTTTGTAGAATTCTGTTAATTGTTTCCTATCTATTGGAAAACAAATCATTAGGAAACATCAGTGATAACTTTACTATATCGGGTCAAATTCAGGTATAACTCTTGATGTCAATGGGAAATTTGTGAAGGCAATGAAAAAATCAGTATCAGTTCTTTGTAATTTATGGGAGCTGAGCCATATCTTGTTTATAGCAATCCTAATTGTATTTCCATATTGCCTTTCTCATGCCAAATGCTGAAAAAGAGGTATCATAATTTAAACAAAACTCCTAATCATTTTCACTAGCACCTTTTCCAAGTAAATTCTGTAGAATTTTTCATCTGAATCCAACAGCAGCTGACTGTGTGGCAATGAGTTTTGCCTTCATCATGGGGAAATTAGTGCAGCCACCAAACATGTCGTATGTTCAGAGTCCACAAGAATCATGGGCTCACACACTTCAGCACATCTCCTGTTTAAAGAGGCACGTGGAGTCCACCGTCTGTCTGTTGTACAGGTGAGAAAGGGAATCAGCTCTTCTGGGATCTGAACCTGTGTCTCCAAGTTGTTCAGTTGCTTTGCACTTCCTGCCACGGCTACTAATGCATCCAATGGTCAAAGATTTTGCTGTAAGATCTGATCTAACTGCTCCTGTTTCTTCTTCTCCACCAGCCTAGCAGACATGTGAGAAGGAAGCCACCAGGTTCTGTAAGATTTGGGAGGGTTCATCATCCGGTGCTGAAATACTGACTCCACACGCTACAGCTTTCTTTTCAGGATGTCACTCTCCCGCCTCCACACTCACCACCAAACAAACATAGAAATCTACTACTGTTCTCCCCATGCACTCCATTTTCTTCCAATCTGAGAGCCATTTGTGTGTATAATTGAAAATTAGCAGTGCAGCTGTTTGAAGAGAGTAATTTATCACAGCACATTGTTCGCTCCTGACACTTTAGACCTGGCTCTAACAAGGCAGTGGTTGCTGGGGGTTGAGCTGCAGAAAGTGATTCGGCTGTAATGCCGCGTTTCCCCTGCTTTGTTGCTAATTGTAGCCTCTTTTTCTCCATTGAATTGGGAGTTGAGTAAAAGAGCTTGTTTGCTCTGTGCGACGAGGCTGCCAGGGCCGCTTGGGCTATTATCACAAGATACTCTTGATCTTTTGAAAAGCAGGAAATAGAATTTTTCTCCAACAGGGAAAGTAATTTGCGATGCGTCCATTAGTTCTTCATTAAAGCAAGATTAAATTGCACGGCAAATCACATCTGTGTTTGGATGATTAAAGGGTGGCATTTTAGAGGCCAAAACTAATTACTAGCCAAAATGAATGGGAGTGAAAAAACAGTCATGTTTTTACATTAGATAGTGTGGCTTGTAATTAGATTCAAGCTAATTCCACTATTTCTTCTCATTTAATGAGATGAGCCTGTCCTCATCTTTTTCTAGGCCATGCTAACAGCCCCAAATGTATAATTTTGATAATACTGAGAGTTTACTTTATTGAAATTTCTTAGCTACCTGCCACAAGTGACTGTTCTGTCTAGTGGTGCTTCATTATACACCAACACAAGCTACTGTGCATGGCCCAGGCAGTATCTCAAGCAATCTCGGTACATTTATATGCATGTACATTTACGTAGCTATGAGTTTGTGTGTCTGTATATGCACACACATATAAATATAATTCCCATGGTATGTGCATGTATTTTTGTTAGATGAATACAGAAATGTTTGAATGAGTATGGAAGGAAGGAAGGTAGGCATTTCTGTATCTGGAAAGTACAAACCTCCACATAAAATTCCTTTAATTATGGAGGTTTGTGGAGGTAGTCTTCCTTTAGGCATGGGAAGAAGGAGGTAAATAGGGGCATCAAGTGGTGAGTGATTGAAATAACACAGTTATTTCCTAAATTTAGGACAAAATAAGGTTTTGCTCATTATTACAGCAATAACTCTCAGTAGACCATTGGAACAGGTAGCTAATTCTAAATGGCCAAGTAATTCATTGACTTGGGGATATATTGTGTTCCTAAGATCAACATTTCTTGTTTCTCATAAAGAGAGGCTGCCAGTGAAATGTGGTGGTATTTCTCCTCTTCTTGGGTTCCTGTATTGAGAAGGAAGGAGGTGTAAAGGGCCAAAGATTGGATGAATATGAAGCCCAGAGTACAGATATTGTCCCTTGATTCTTCTCCTTGGGGATTCTCTAGAAAACAATAGGTTTTTAACAACAGGTTTTTTAACAATAGTTACCTGTTCCATACAAGGTCATTGCAGTTACTTCCTGAGAAAAACCAACACATGGCCAAGTGTCTGTTCATAGACCCCAGGTAAACACACTGCTGGGGGTGTCGAGAGGTATCTGGAGCAGGGCAGAGAGGGAGGAGAAGTTCAGAGACTACTCAATAGTTAGGCCTGTTCTGCAAAGTCTTCTGGCTGTTGGTTTATTTTTGTGAGCTAATTATGGGTATGTTAATACCTTTAGTGCAAGTGTATAATCAGTCAATTGCAGGGACTTAAGCACCCTCTTTTGAGCATACTTTTGATGAATAAGTGGAGTGCGTATTTCCTTTTTCTTCCAGTTCCCAAATTCGTTTTTTTTAGAGATCACCAATGTCATCCTAAAGGGAATTTGCCTTTGTCTATCCTTACTATTCCCTGAACCTTTGCTGCTGGCCACAGTCAAGAGACAGAACTACAAAAGGACCTTTACTTGAGTCCGGGAAGTCAATTCTGATGTTCTTGGCACTCTCTGGTGGATTAGTCACTGCAGGATGTTCCAAATATACCATCATGGCAGACTTGTGTAAAGGCTATAAACTAATTCGTAATGTAGAGCTGTACTTTGATAAGCTACTCACTTGAGAAATATCAAAGGGTTCCCACTACCTTCAAAATTCTCTTCATTCTCAGTAATTTATTAAGGCATTTTTTCCTAATTTTCCTTTCCCTGCTTTATTGTCTCCTGTGAAACTTAGAAGAGCCAATTGTGGTCCACTTTTTTGCTGCATTATTTTCACTGGATCATTGATTTATATTCACTATATCGGATTTCCATTAAAGAAGATATTTGTAAGTAAGAGCCATGAAACTTCCTCCTGGCAGAATACCACAGAGGCCATTAAGCTCACTTCTGATTAGTTTTTAGAGATCTGGGGTTTCTTATAGAGAAGCAAAAATGAATTCCAAGATTGCCAGTTTCATCTGAATTTACTATGGACATTATGCAAAACAAATTGTGAAAGTAATGCAGAAGTTCCAGCAAAGGAGAAGGTGAGCTTCTTGACTGCAGATTGAAAATACAGTTACAGAGAAGTCAAGTTCCCCTCGACCATTGTGTCCTTTCCCTCTTCTCACTTAGGAATTTTCCAACAGCTTATCCACAGGGACTGGCATCGTGTTTTGCCCCATGACAGTTCTTTTCAGAGATTACTTGTAGTTGCTTCCCTAGTCTGCTAGTTGTTCCTTTTGTCTCATGAGATTTCCAACATGAATTTGGGTTATTTTCTTAATTTTTTTTTTTTCTTTTTTTTTTTGTTTGATTTTAGTCTGATAAGAATGAGATTTCAGTGACTCAGGTCTCCACTATGTATTATTTCTGTTTCCCTAGAGATTGGTTTCGTGTTCTTGACTAATGAACATGAAATTCATAGCTTAGTTTTAAAGATTATTTCATATCAATGCAATAATCAGGAGTTGTACTTGGCACAATTTTAAACAGCATTTTGAAGTTATAGTACTATTTTATTACATGTGTAACATAATATCCACATTACATCTTTTTGCTGCAATCCACATAGATCAATAACAGAGATGGAAAGCTTTGTATTTTGAGTGTTTCATCTAAAATACTTTTCTCTATTCTTTATAAGTTTTAGGGACCAATGCCATAGCACCTGCATTTGAATTCTCCTAATTATAGGGAACCTTGCTTGCTAAAACAATGAGAGAAATGTATCCATTTATCATTGCTTGTACCCAGAAGAACTATGGCTGACATTTCTGCAGGTATTCTGGCAAGCTAAAAGGCTTCTTACAGCTAATAGGAGTGACTAAGATTCATTTGAAGACAGAAGGGTTCAATTTTGCTCTAAAGACAACTTATATTTTCTAAATTGGGGATTCCAGATTTCAAAACTTTTCTGAGCCCTCTGCTGACCTGGAACACTTCCTGCAATAATGGAACCGAAGTCTGCAATAACAAGCCTTACATGCTGCTTCAAAATCACTTACATCTCCTGTACTTTTGGCTTCCCAACATATTCCTTTAAAACAATACATGCAGCTGTTGTGGTTTAACCCCAGCCAGAAACTCAGCCCCACACAGGTGCTCATTCACTCCCCCACTGTGTGATGGAGGAGAGCATCAGAGGGTAAAGGTGACATAAACCCATGGGTTGAGATAAAGACAATTTAAAAGATAAAGCAAAAGCTGCATTCTAAAGCAAAGCAGAACAAGGAATTCATTCCTCATTTCCCATGGCCACGTGTTCAGCCATGCCCAGGAGAGCAGGGCTCCATCATTCCTAACAGTGCCTCGGGAAGACAAACACCACCACTCTGAACATCCCCTGTTCCTCCTTCTTCCCCCAGTTTTATGTGATGAGCATGATGCCACATGGGCTGGGATTTCCCTTGGGTCAGTTGGGATCAGCTGGCCCAGCTTTGTGCCCTCCCAACCTCTTGTGCCCCCCCAAACCCTGGCTGCCGGGATGGGGTGAGGAGCAGGAAGAGCCTTGGCTCTGTGCAAGCCCTGCCCAGCCAGAGCTGAAACATCCCTGCATTACCAACACTCATTCCAGCACAAAGCCCAAACACAGCCCCATACTAACTGTAAGTTTTGCTTATCAATCATCTAACTCTATGCATGGAAATAATTGTCCAAATAACTTCACTACAGAGGCTGAAAAGAGGATAAAATGCAAGTAAAATTTCTTTATCTGTAAACAGAAGGTCCATAAAAAGTTACCATTAAAGTAATAGTAAAAGGCCAGATTATCTTCCATCTCCTTGCATATAAAGGTCAATCATTCAAAGTCTCCAGTTGTTTCTGATTGTTTTCCAGAGAAAGAAGCATAACTGTTGAGATGCTAACACCACTACATATCACTGTATGTATACACATATAATTACAGAAATCTAAGGGAGGGTAAATATATGCAAGCTTAGTAAACCACTAGATTTATTCAAAGGATTATCAATTCACACAAAGTTACCACATTTCTGATGGGAGGAATAATAGAATCATAGAATATACTGAGTTGGAAGGGTGAGAGCCAACAGAGGAATTGGTAACAGTGACTTCTTCATTATCTCATTCATTAAGTATTTGTATGATTGTGTCTGTAGGATGGTGAGAAGTTTGGTGAGAAGAAATAGTGTAAGGTGAGAAGAGGAATCTGTAAGAAAAGCAGTTTTATGGCCTGCAGCAGAAGGAAAGGCTCTCTGGGCAAAGACACCAGGAGAGGTAAGAAGAGTAGAATAGATCATGAGGACAGCAGCTTTAGCAAGACAGAGACAAGATTTAGCTGGAAGCAAGGAGGGGGAGCCAGCACCACATGACTCTCCAGTCAGTGTCTGCTGCCACTGGTATTGCAAAAGAAACCTCAAGAATAAAATTTTATTTGAGGCAGAATCATTTATCTAAGTCATGATCTTGGCATTTGGTGGAGATACTGTAATTATAAAAACTTGATCAGATCTTCCAGTAACAAACCCTGTACGATGACAAGTAATATTCAGGTCACACTTCTCCTTTGAAGTTTTAATGGCCACTACAATTTTATGTTAGTCACCTCTCTCATGTTTGAAGTAGGCGTGCAAAGCCTTGGCTGTCTCCATTTGTCTATAACTACTTTAGAAGCTTCTGAAGGCACTGAACTCATAAAACTGCAGGCTTCAAAGAGCTTATTCAAAGATTCCATTCTGCTGCTGCCATTTATCAAAGGGGCACTTTTAAAATATATAGCTCTTTAAAATAAAATGTTTTTTTAAAATATAAACCTGACAGTGGGGATGATTAAAACAAAATCTCCATTGGCTTCAATGGCAGCAGAACTGAGTTCCATAGCTTTAAATATAATATTCATATTTCTATAAATAATGTTATAGTCAAGCAAGTTGCTAATATAATGAAGCACAATTCATTTTCCCCTCTTTTTATTCCCCCCCCCCCCCCCTTATAATTTTTTGGAACTTCACTGTGAGTTTAACCTTGAACTTTAAATCAAATTTGAAATTTAATCCCATAATACAGAAAAGGATTGTCTCTCCTAAAGAAAATAGAAACTCACTTTTTCTAAGTAGAATTAATTCCGTTGTCGGATGCAAACCTGAAGGGTCGGTAGAATGTTAATGTTAGATTGTCATTTATTAAAAAAATAAATCCTAATATATTTTATTTTATCCTGTCATTTATCAATTCCATGATAGATCTTTCTGAGTTCTAGTACATGATTCCAGATCAATCACATGACCTTGAGTTAATTTTTATCCCATTTAAACAAGAATAGCAATACTTACCTACATGACATTCATAGGACGTGGTCTCCTGTCCAATCCTGTTCCCCAAAACACAGCAGGAGACTTTCCATTGACTTTATTAGATCAGCTCTTTAACTCCTCATCTTCTGTAAAGAATCATGGCCTATGGGGAAAGTGGTAGTGGATGTCTATGAAGTGGGTATGATATCAGCCAGCAATGATTTTAGAAGTGCATCTTTAGGGTTATAAAGTGCTCCTACTCCTTCCTTGATCCAGCTCTGTTGCTTGTTTTGTTTGCTCCAGGAAAGGACATCATAACATCTCATCTGTTGCCATGGGAATGGCTGTGATTTTGCAAATTCAGCTTTGTGTCTTCATGAAATCAGGCAGAACAAAAGAAATGGGCAATATGGGAAAAGCCCTTGTTTAAGGACAAGGCCAATTTGGTTCTAAATTCAGGCCTGAACCTTTTGTCTGCAGTGGGGCAACTCCACATCAAGCACCTTTTGAAGTTACTTCTTTTCTGTTGTTACTTACAAGGTTTCCCTTGGGTTGCTTTGGGAAGGGAATTCCACATCCAGTCTGCTTGAGTGGCCTGATTCGAGTCTCTGGACTCACAGTGCAAGTAAACAAAGACAAAGTTATGATAATGATATTGTAAACACAGGTAATAGCACTTCACTTTTCCTAGTCTGGAGTAACTCCCCCATCTTTCCAAATACAAATTACTTTATTCTGAAATTATTTCTCTGATTTGGATAACAATCATGTTTCAAAAATAAAATTATTACTATTTTAGACTAAAATTCCCTATGACAGAAAATCTACGGGAATACCTAAATGATAAATATCTGGTAAATGCCCTGTTTACCCAAAATTCAGAATCTGGACTTTTTAAACCAGTGTGTCAAGCTTTTTTTTTTTTTTTTTTTTTTTGCCTTTTTTTTTTTTTTTTTTTTTTTTTTTTTTGCAGTAGCATTGTTGCTTTATTTAATTTAACAGAGGAAGAAATTTGGGGATTGTACTACATCTACCAATCATTTTTTCCAAAGTGTGATTTTGAATTCCTAGTTATTCCTGGAATGCACAGCCTTGCTTGGAAAACCATGACCCTGTTAATGGCCTGCTTTAGAAGTAACACAATTACCAATGAATAAAAATTGACATAGATGATATTTGAGAAATACAGACAATCCATGGTCTCCATAGTTCAATTCTGAAATATCAGGGTAAATTATGGACTTTCTGGGAGTGTTGTACACATTTCTGTTTCATCTTTGCAGAACCATTTAGGAAGGTCAAAATGATGACATAGTCCTGCACCTAATGTTTTCATTGGGACTTGTGCATCAGTTAAAGAGTTTACCTCTGTCTGGAGATGGATTTGAGTGATTTTTTTTTTTTCCTGGATAGACAAAACTTAATTCCCTGAGTCTTGCAGTCTTGCTTTTGAAATAATTTTGACAAACTACTGGAACTCTAGGCTTTTTTCCTACACACACACAATGAGACCCTTTATAGTAAATTTGAGGTATTTATTTGAAAATCCAAAGTTTTGAACTCTGCAATAAGCCATGAAAGGCCCTCTCTGGGAGACTAGCAGTACTGAGAATGCTGAATGCCCTCCCCTACTTCCCCCTCCCCACATGTGGTTAAACCAAAGATGTGCAAGTTTGGCAAACTCTGGGCTACAAGCTCTGACTTGTTACTTTGATGAAAAATCTGAGGTGGAATTTATAATCTATTTATTACAGAATTTGATGTACAAGGGGGCTTGTTTTTAAAGTGGGACTTACCCAAATTTCCTCAGATGTCCTCAGATGTTTTGTGCAGTTGCAATGTAATGTTGGAGATGTGGATGTGCCATAGCTGTGCACACTTTCAAGTTCTCCAAGTTCCTGAAGTCCTGCCTGAAAATCAACTTATGCATTGTGCTGCCTCACAGGTTAAGACCAGGAGAGCACATGGGCTGATTCCTTCTCTGCAGGCTGTTGCAGTTTAGACCTCTGTGGAGTCAGAGAAAGAACAGGATTGTGATTTCTTGTTCAGTGGTTTCATTTCCACTCTTTGCAGCCAACAATGCCTTCAACCATCAGTCATAAGATAAAGTACTAAAATAATACTGGGGTGGGAGTGGCACCCTTTCTGTTTGCTGTACAGTGGTTTTTAAGGGAAATGTATTTCAAGGCACCTTTGATCAGCATTATTGCTTGGCAAAAATACTTTTTGTCTATAATAAACTGTTGAATAAGAGCATTGATTCTTATGGCTCAAACCTGGCTAATGAATCTGTGTAATGTGAGGTTGATCAGACCAAATATTTATGGTAGAAAGAATAAAGAGGCCAAAGCAATTATTGCAGTAAATTGACTGAATGTTTTGAGAGCTACTGAAAAAGTCTTCTTTCCAAAAGATGGTGTTAGCAAACAGGTACACACCTGAACTGCAGTCATTAGAAATGTACACCTTGGCACAACTGCAGAAAACAAAATTGTAAAAAGAGCAACAAATAGGTTTTCAAAAATATGGAACAACTCTAAAATATTTCAAAACTTCTTCATGAAAAGGGGTGCAATAGTGTGTCTAGCTAAATTGGCATTATTGTATTAAAACTCAGCTTCAATTTTGCTGTGTGTATTTCAAGCTCAAAACCACTGTAAATCTGGTCTTTCCCATTTATAGCATTTTCTTCTATTAAATTGTACCACCTTTCTTCACTGTATATGATTTATACATATATACTTATACAATGCTAACATGCATCACTCAGGAAAAATTGTTGAGGTATAAGAGCAAAGCCACATCTGAACAAACAGCTTGAGGGCAAAGCTATGATCACATGGGAGCAGTTCTCACTGAGGCTCTAAATACATTTTCAAAGCAGGATTTTGTACCTGATTAGTTGCTGTATTTAAATTTCCAAATAAATACTGGTATTCAGTGAAAGATAATTACTAGAGGCATTATGAGTCTGAAAACAGTGTCAAAAGCAAAGGCTATGCTTGTTTAATAATGTAAACAGAATGGGAACCCTTATGTTTGAAACACTTTGAATCACATCACAAGAAGATGAAAATAGCACTTGAAATGATGCAACAGGGACCCAGTGTGAATCTGGGTGGAATCTTTGATGCAGAATCAGACTATCAACTCTGTGCATTGGGTAGACTTTCTCTGCTGATCAAGATTTGAATGCTTTTCTTAAATCTCTTCCACACTTCGTAAAGTTCTTTGTGTGTTTTAGCAAAAGATAACACATTGACATAAATTCCATTGTGCTGAACTGTTAAAAACAAGAGAAATTTAAGTTGTCAAAATCATACTTACTGAATAAGTTCAGACATCTCCTAAGGTAAAAATAACTCACTGTTGATGAAACAGGATGAAAACACAAAGATAGGGGCAGATAACCTGAGTGCATTTTGAAATGAAGAAATGTTGTTATTTAACTAATTTAAAAATGCATTACTCTGAGTAGAACCAACTTAGTAAATGAGGTCCAGAAGCATTGCATCCATTCTTAGTAGATTTTTTCCCCATTTTTCTCTTTGGCCTTAACTGAGCCCTGCTGTTAAAAGCCATCAAAATGCCCTGGTCTGAATATTTTGAAGAAGTGATTATCTCTGGAGTGCTTCCATGAAGTAAAACTTATTAGTCTCATAGTCTGAGAGACAGCCTGTACTACACATAGCAGGTACCAAATGTCAGGAAAGGATTAACAAACTACATAAAAGTTGTATTCACTGGAAAATTTATCAGAGCACCAAAAGGAAGTTGCACAAAAGGTGAGCCTTTAAAAAGAAATATTCCATGCTGAGGTGCCTGGGCAGCTGCTGGTTTCACATTCCTGTCAGGCTGAAGCTTAAGGACAGTACAACTGGCATGGGAAAAAACCTTCTGGCAGTTACCAAAACAAATTATTGATTATTTTTAAATCTAAAAAAGAAAGAAAAAAAAAACACCTCAAGGAGCTTGTATAGGATGAATCTTTCTACCAGTGGTGCAATCTTCTAATCAATTCTCATCTTAAATACTGAGTTAGAATAAAATCTGCTGAGTAACAAAGGCTCATCATAATTTGGCCAAGATGGGATTCCATACAAGTTCATAGATAATGGATTACAAGTTGCAACTGCCTCAGTTTTGTAATTTTGTAATTCTGTATTATATCAATGAAAGTATAACAAACCCTGGCTTTTATGGTCACAAGTACTAGAAGAAAATACACCACAAATACCAGAGAAATTGGTTTAAAAAAGAAGCATCAACACCATAACACCTTTTTCTTAAAGAGAGTATCACTTACTAGATTTACCAGACCTGAGACCTGTGGATGAAGGAAATGAAGTTGCCAATGCCTAACAAAAACAAGAGGTCCCCAAATGTTGTCACCACAGACCAAAAAAAAAGTGATAAAAATGACCCCTATTTCTAACCAGAAAAGAAAACCCCCAAGATAAGCTTCAGACAGTGTTTGCTAGCCCAAGGCAGATAACAGTCTGTTCTTATAAAAGCCAGGTATCATCATTCACTCCTGGGTCCATTTTACAGGAAGGATCGAAGTTCCTCAGACAAAACTCGTGACAATCTACAAGGACATAGACAGGATGAGCAAGAGGTTATAGCAACTACTGGATGCACTGATTATGTCATTTGCACACCTTTTTTATATGGTTTTTCAGATGTAGCTAAGGTTGGAAGATAACAACCCGTTGCCAATGCTTTTTTTATACCTTTAACATGAAGGCCATTTCTAAGCTTGCATGGGAATGTTTTTCTTGCATAATGTCCCATGGAAATCACAAAGTGATGAAGACTTCAGGAAACTGCTTTTGAGGCCTTTTCTTACACGAGGCAATTTTTACATTTCCCTATACAGCTTGCAAAGCTCCCATCCACCACTTTCCCATTCTGTTAAATTTTTGGGATTGTCCCGAGGCTCCCCTTTCCTTTATTGTGCCAGATGCTATGGATGTCCTCCCAATGCCTGCACATGGCCACATCTGAGTCCTTCCTTCCAGCCCCACGGGGACTCTTTCCATGCCCACACAACTCACTCTTCATACTTTATACATGTTGAACCTTTATGGCTCTTCCCTCCAGACTCCTTTCACACTGTTATTAATTCTCCTATTTCTACAATGGGAAGACAGGCAGAGATGAGATATTTTGTTGTCACACTGCATGCTGTTAATAGCTTTGATCTGTGGACAATTACAGATCCTATTGTAGCCTCTGGGTCTGCCAGTTCAATCTCTGAGCTTCATATATTCCCTGTTTAGCTTTTTTTTCTCATTTGATTCTGCTTAAATCTGTAAATACCTATGAATTTGTGCCTAGGACATTCTTTGAGAAATGGTGGAGCTGATTGGATGTATTATTCAAAAGTTTCCATGTTACAGCCTAAAAGACAAATGACACCAACCTGAGAATAAAACCCTGCTCCGTTTGGCTCCCTGTTATCTGCAGTAGCTTTCCTGGGGTGAGCTATTTGGAGGATGTACAGAAGCATGTATGACTTTCATGTTGCTATTAAGGTGAGGCCATTATGCCACGAGCTGTGACGAGTTTTCAGAAAGATAGTTTGAAAAGACAAAACCAGGACACTGGCTCTGCTTCACAGGTGGGTGAAAGAAGGCAAGGGGCACAGCCAGAGGAACTAGGAACCAAGAACAGCCAGCCAGAGGAAGTTCTGTGATCAAAGTCCAAGAAAAGGTTTTTTTTTTTTTCATGAAATTTGCCATTAGAGATATTGAGGAGGCCTATGTATTAAATTCCTGAGTTTTGAGGTACTGTAATAGAGCTGTCAAACAAAGATATAGAAAGTGCTACTGTTTCCACGAGACAGGACAAGCTAAGGATTCCCAACAAAGTAAGGCCACCTGAAGAGGGATAATGAAAGTGATTACATCAGCAAAGAGGAAGGAACAATCCAGGTAAAGAGTTGGTGGATGTTTGATCTTGGAGGGTTGCTGTTACCTCCAGTGCAGTCATCCAAAGCCATCTAAAAATTAAATAGGCTAAAAGAACAAGAATGCCCAGGATTTCTTCCAGGAATTTCTGTAGTTACCTACTAGGCATCAAAGGAGACTTCTTTTGAACCTTCAAATATACAAGGAGGTCGCATGCATTAGTGACTGCAGATTTGGTAACCTATTATTCATTATTTTCTTTTATTGATTGTTTTACAGGCCCCAAGGCTTGTGTCTTGCTTTTTGTGGCACAAAAAAAAAAAAAAAAAAAAAAAAAAAAAAATCTGTAAAATCTTGAGATTTTTTATGGGAGTATGAGCAGCTGTCTCTCCTTGTTAATGACAATAGCAGCCTATTTTTTTCCCTATTAATTCTAATTAGGGGGTCTCACATGAATGTTAAGTCAAATTTTTATAATGAATGATGTCTTGTGACCAGAAAAGAAAAAGACAGGTTGCCCTAAGATAATTTCTTATTTAAAGATGACCTTTAAAAACATAAAGTTGCAACAAATTAATTATTTGGCTTAACCACTCTGTTAATTTTTTTTAAAAAGAAAACATGATGACATGCCATACTCGGGTTCTGTTGGCATTCAGGATAAAAAGACAAACCAAAGCAATGAGAAAATTGTGGAAAAGTAAGATATCACCCACAGATATAAATAGCCACTAATTAAACAGATACAATTAGAAAAATAATCTACTGTTTTATAACTCTAGGTGGCAGCAGTGGAACAAAATAGAGAAAAATGTATGACTATGATTATACTTTCCCCCTGTTAATACAAATTCCGTTAATTAAATACTGCTGATGCTGTTTCATGACACAGTGTTACTTTTACACTCTAGATGGCAGCAGCATCACAAAATACAGAAAAATAAGACTAATTGTATTCATGCTGTGTCTGAGAATGCAGCCCCTTCAAGTTTTTGGAGATTAAAGTTGGAGAGGTCGAAATGCAGATTTCCTGTAGGCATTTCCCACCACAAAAGAAGAAAAAAGCCTTAACAGGGATTGTTAAATATCATATACAATTAGAGGTAAATCACTCCCGAAGCAAGGCAAGGTTTTGCCATTCTGGGTTTTTCTAGTGGAGAAGTGATGTGCAGAAAACATAAATGACAGCACCTCTGCAGGTGAGTGTAGTATAGTGATCCCAAAAATCTGCATGTGCATACCTGTCATGCTTTTGTGTGTTAGGAGAATTACAGCTTTTGCCAGAGAAAGCAGTAACAGCAACCATATCGTGTATTCAGGCTTTCAAGTGTGAGTTTTTGCACACACCAGTTGGCAGGGGCTTCATCTGCATAAGGCTGGGTCAAAGGACTTTGAGGTGAAAAGAAGACATTTGCTTTAGAAGATGCAAAGTTTTGGTAAAACCCATTTTGAATATTGTTTGACTAGAAAGCATCAGAGGTGCCAGCTCAGCAGCAGGCTGATCTGGGGCCAGCAGCAGGAGGGACTGGAGATGGAACCACATAACCTCAGCTCTCCTGCTTTTTCCTCTCCTGATCAAACAAGGTCCCAACTGGATGAAAAGCTCCAGCAGTCCAGTAATACCTTCATATTCAAACCACTACCTGCCAGGGGAGGTTACACAGAATTCTACAGAGCATTATTCAAGTATCCAAGTCTGTTGTTCAGACTGTGGTGGGTACTTCCCCTGTGTAATTATGCTGAGCTATGGCCAAAAGAGCAGGTACCCCCAGAGACTGTGATCAGCAATGTAATGCACCACCAAGTCTAAACATGGGATATTAAGGGAAATCCAATGTATGAAGAGATTCTTTTGGGGAACTCGCTTTGTCCAGCTGGCTGGTGCATTATCCTCGGACTCAGAGGCTTCTGGAGGGTGGAGAAGGTTATCTCCTGGTCCAGATTCCTGGTGTTAGGAGCACATTTTGTCAGGAACAGATTGTTGCCCAGTGCCATGGCAGGGTTGCACTATGGTGGTGGCTCCTTTGCCATATTTGGGGAATGTGCCTTGTTAAAAGGTACAAATCAGTGCTGAGATGTCTCACAGGGATCTGTTACTGTGATCCAAGAGTAGGATTATGTGAGGGGACCCAGACACTAATTGGGGGCCCATTGGGTTTTTCCTTTGTTCTTTGATCATTTTACATTCACTCAATATGGAAAGGTTTTTGTTCTGTGATGCTTAATTTAAAAATTGATTTTTAATTAAATGATTATTTTGTTTTAAAAATTGTTATGTCTGTCTAGGAAAAAAAAGATGAAAGTGGGAAACTAAAATTGAGGTGGTATCACCAGTACTAAGCTAAAGCAAAAGTTAAGGCTGTCCACTTAGAGTGAATAAAAACTGAAGAATTTTTTTATATAAATATGTTTGTAAGCTATTAGTAAATCAGGTCTGAATTAAATTATCAGATCATCAGTTCCAAAGACTGACTATAAACTTTAAATAATTTATTATGAATTCTTTGATTATAAATCCTAAAGAATTCAATCCTGTGAATCTGTAACCCAGAAGTTACATTAATATTTTGAAAGGGAAATGAAAAAACCTTTAGCACCTGAACCAAACTCTGTGAAAGATACGAAGTTCTCTTTTCAGTTCCTCTGCAGTGGCTAATACTTTTCTTTTCTCAAAAGTAAGCCTATCCAACTATTGTTTCAGGCTGCTTAAGACTATTGCAAAGTTTTCTGGCACTTTTCCCAGTCACTCCAGTTGCTTTTAATAAACATGCCTGACTGCATTTTCAAATCCTAAAATTAAATTTAAAATAATATGGATGTCTCTCACCAAGGAAAGCAAGGATAAAAGCAAGTACAGGTAAAATCAGATACTGAAGATTGCAAAAAAATTTTCAACTCTTCTATTCTCTGTTCTTTTAGTCTCTTGGAAGAAGAGGTGAGGCAATCCCAGAGCCAAGTGGTGGTGCTGGTACTGTGCCTCTCACTTGAGGCTTTCTCCACAGCCCAAGAAGGAGCCCATGCAATGGGGTGCTCAGGCTGCTCTGGAGCTCTGCCAATGGATCTGCTGAGGTTTCTATTTTCTGGTGAATACCAGGTGCCACCTGCACTCTGAGGTGTGCTACAAGCTTGCTGTCCTTGGCAGCCCTGTAGAACTTCATGGTCGCAAGCCAGTGATGTGTTTGAGATCCATTTGCTTAGGCTTAGGCACAGCTTAGCCCCTGTCCTGTAGGTACAAGTACCACTGGGGGCCTGTTCCAGGAAGACAGGGATTCCACGGAAATAGTAGCTTTTTCCTGCTAAAGTGAGAGTCCTGTTGAACTGTGGCATTTATTTTGCCAGATGCATATTTGCACATTTGCTGTAGCCAGATTCCCAGACAAAGATGTTCCACTGGTGGGATGAGAAGGCACAGTGAAAGTAAGGGCTGTAACCTTCACCTGGGCAACAACTCTCTGTTCCTTCTCTGCTTTGAACAGATTCCTTCAAGGCTTGGACAACTCTTGATAGCAGAGGTCCCATTAGATGGTGCCAGCTAATTTGTTGGTGGGATGAGGGCAAAGACATCTGCTGCCTTCTCCTTAGTATTATTAATACATGTAGTAACAGTAGTAGTGTTATTTTCTGCCCACCATTAATTTGTCAGGTGAATAGCAGCTAGGTACTGCAAGAGCCCAATCTGTAGCATCCATTCTTTTATTTCTTCATGATTGCAATGACTTTGAATATTTCTTTAGAGGGAAGTTCCTGTGTCTGAGGCTATAATGTACTTCCCTGCTGTCTGACCCACAGTTCAGTTGCACAGAGAAAGGACTGAAGACATATTCTAGAAACAATACCTTGAAGTGGAGTAATGCAGGAGGAGGAACGATACAAGAAGGCTATAGAATGTATGTTTTCTCTGGAGAGGAAAATGCATGAAGACACAAACATTTGCTGCATGTGCACGAGTGCCCATCTTGCTGACACAAAGCCACTTCACTGAAGTGCTCTCTCAGCCTGGGAGGTACCAGTGTTAGCCACAGACCTAAATTACTTCTTGCTTTGTGAACTCCTGCAATGATCAAGTGTAGAGGTGTCTTAATTTTCTGAAATGAGACAATGGCTGAAGATGCTGAAAAGCACTGGCTGAGATTGTCACAGGACCCTTGCAGCAGAACCTGGGTTCTTTGAAATATTCTCCATCACTTAAGTCATATTTTTCCTGTTCTTTGTAGATAATTCCTGTGGTTTCTAGCACACAGCCCCCCCATTAACTCATAGTCTCACGCTGTAGGCTACACCATAAATCCTAAAGAAAGTATTCACCATCTCCTCGGACTGCCTCTGGAAGACTTTATCTAAAATTAGTGCCTTGGAAATATCACTAACAGCAGGGAAATTCTCCAGCTAATATTTGAATTTAAAAAGAAATCTTTGCTTAATAGCATGTGAAGGTTATGTAGTGAGGAGCACTTTTCTGCAGGTAGTATAAACTGATCCTTAGTATAAATGATCATGGCAAGATCTTTCATTAGAAGTGCATGAAACAAAAATAACTCAGATAAAATTATATAAGGAAGATAAAGCACCATTTGGGTGAAAGCATTATGCTGAAACAAATAATCTGTCATATTGATCAGCATAATGTTTCTGACAGAACTGTTCTGCTCATCTGAAATCATCTTCACCTGCTTTTTGCTGTTCTGGGATAATGCAGAGCCGAGCTGTGCAGCCTCAGGCGCTGTGAGCTGGATCTGCTTTACAAAGCCCTGTAACACATCCCCCTCCTCCTGTCCAGCTGCAAGCTGTCCCCTCTCCCAGCAAGAAGCTCCATCCTCTTTCACACAGTGCTCAAACTTCACCTGGCACAGCTCTTCTGCCCTGTCTACCCTGCCCAGGCAACCTTCAGCTTCTGCAGCAGCTCCTTGCTCATCTCCTGAACAGCTTTCCATCACCTCCATGTGTGAGGAGCCAGACTCTCCTCATGGCTGACCAGGCAGCTCCATTTTCCCTGAAAGGCCGTGCTACAGACCTCATTTTCTGCAAATAGCTGCTGCAGAAGAGAGGAAGAAGTAGGCAAACGGTCTGGGCAGGGAAGGTGCATGGCAGATGCTACAGTGGGAATAAGTTACGGACTGATATCAGGGTAAGAGCTGTGTGCTAGACCACAATGGACTGTAGGGTTTTCATCTATGGAGAATGAGGTTGGCCTTCTCCAGCTACAGGTCAGATGTAACCTGGCTGAGATGATGATCTTCTTCAGTCCATGTAAACATCAAAAATTTCATGCTTTGAACTGAAGAGCTCAAACGCAGGAGAAGGAAAAAAATCGCTCAGCATTTCAGACTGAAAGCAACTGTTATCTTTGAAGCATGAACAAGCTGCACCAATAACACTCTCAGCTGAACACGCAGATTCTTAGTTTGGTTCTGCTGATAACTAAAAATTAACAATTCAACATAAGTCTTAATATAGGCATGTGTCTGTCTGGCACGTGCAAGACTTTCCTCCAGTACGTTCTCTCTGTTCATGCTGCAAAAATCACTAATACCAGTGACTGATTCAGCAGCAAATACCTTGAACTTTGGAAGAGGGACTTGGCACCTGAGCCCAATGCAGCTTCCAAAGGACAGTACTCCCTTGAACTTACCAAGGCTTCTCTCAAAGGTTACATGTCAAAATGTCACCAGACTGTATGACCAGAGTCTTCAAAAAATGGCCAGCACCAAAGCAAGATTTGGTTTTGGGTTTATGACATTTCTACTCTGATAAGGGGGTAGGCAGATAGGGTTTTTTCATTAAAAAGTTAACCCTTTATATTCAGTCTTATCTGCTGCCTTCTAATTGGATTTTACTTCAGCTAATTTTTCCAGACTCAAATAGGTGAGAGACCATTTTTTTCACTTTTTTTTGTCTTGTGAACAGAATTATTTACTACATTTCATGCAATTACATGTATGCAAATGTATTGAATGAAGCTGGGTAGATGCTACAAGCTGAAATTTGAAGGAGAAAAGTCTTGACTAACTGGAAGTAAATGCATAAAATATGCATGCACATGATGGAACACTAGAAACACAAGCTCTAACTACAGTTTCAGCTCCAAGTTTATGAAGTCAAGTCTTAGGCTGAAGATTTTCCAAGCCCAGTGGCACAAAATATATGCCCTTTGATTTTAAACAGATGGAATTTTGTGCAGAATCATTGACTGAGTGGCAATACATCTACTCTGTAGAGAAGAATATGTAGAAAATCAAGTATGCAGTGTAATCTCATTATCAAAGAGAAGACAAAGCTTTGACGTCAACAGGAGTCCTTCTGTGGAGTTTGACATAGAATTAATTTCTGTAATCTTAATTATTTTGCCCCTGTCTTAATATCTTTATTGCACCATGAAATGGTGTTTTCCTAAGAGACAGCAAACAGTTTGGGGATTTTCTTTTCTTTCTTATTCAATTTTGTTTTGGTTTCAGTGGGAGTATTTGTTCTTGGTTGAGTTGCTGACAAGTCCTGAGGGACAGGAGAGGATGTGTGTGTCTTGGAATGTAGATGTAGTTGGCATATGGGCCTTATGATGGATGCACAGAATTGAAGAGTGATAATTCATCCAAAATCCCCTCTTGTAATATTTTGATGCATTATGACAATATAATCTTTTGTATTAATAACAGATTATAATATGTATATTTATGGAGTAGTGTTTAGCCAGATGAGATTTGCTTATGTAAATTCTACTACCTGTGTTTGAAACTGATAGTGGCTGTTACTTAATGGTGCTCCAAAAAGCACATTGTCGTTTCAGACTTAGGTGGGATTTTGTGTTTGGAGAACTCTCTCAGTGTTTATTTGTTTCCTCTGCATTTTCTCCTGAGGATTTTTAGAAAAATATATTTAATCCAAGAACTCTAGTCTTCTAATTTGGTGATAATAATTTCATTTAGTTGTGTGCCCCTTTATGCAGTCTCAATTTAATGTGTCATTTTCTTCTGCCATACAGAACAGGGATGAGTGAACAAGAACCAAAATTTTTCTAAAAACAGAAAGAAAGGCTTTATTCTATAAAGCTTAAACAGAAAAGCAAGAGTGACAGGATTTCCGTACAACTACAAGATTATCTTCTTTAAATGTGTAACTCATGTTTGCTCTTTATGGGCAGATTGTTAGACTGTATGTTCAGCTCTCTCAAGAGGCATTTAGGACTTCAAATGCAGTAATAAATTAATTTGCAAGATAGAGACAATAATGAGAGATTCTATTTCAAACCAGAGACGTGAAACTTTTGTGGAATTCTCAAACATTAAAAAGCATAAATGACAGCCTTATTTACTTGTGTAAATGAACCCACCAAGGAGGTAAAACACAAGATTGACAGCATTAGGAAGAAAAGCTCCTTTTTTCATCTCCAAAGAGATGTGACTTACATCAGCGTTATTGCCAGCTTTCCTCCACGTCACTTGGCTACCCCAGTCCCCTGAGAGGCCAATGACAACAGAGTGAGGGCAGATGAGAGACCTGGTATGTGCAGGCCTCGCTCTTCCTGAGATAACTGAGGTTACTCCTGGCAACGAGGAGGTGACAGGTTGACACCCATCATCTCAGAAAGGAAACCATTCGTTTACTCAGAGGCCAACACAAAGCTACCAGATGGGAACAGTTTTCTGTCACTGCCTATCAAGGCTGAAGCACAGCTCTCCAGCCTTCTGTGACATCAATTTTATGCTGAGAGCACAGCAGTCTCAAAAAACACTGAAGAGCCATTTACTTGTGAAGTATAAGAAACATCTGTCAGGGGCTAAAAGTGTTAAAGAAATGCTTAACTGTACATTGAGTTGGCAGAATCTTAGGCTCAGACTACAGGAAAAAACATTAGCAGTGAAAGTCCACAAGATTTATCCTAATTTATCAGATTACTTCCTCAGAAAGTCTCCTTTTGAACTGCTCTTCAACAGAAGAACAAATGTGTAGACTTCAATGCTTAATAAAGCTAAAAGCTTCTCCCTGGGGTAATTGAAATTTTTCTATCAAAGGGTAGATAGACCTGGTTGCAGCTGCAACAAAGAAGAAACATATAAAGCCAAGTGGAAAGCAGTTAGACAGCATTGGTGGTGTAGGACCATTGAACATGGTCTTGCTAATTGGAATCTATAGCACAGGACATTCAACTACATGCTGGGCAAATGACCCTGAAAGTTTCAAGTCTATCTAGTATAAAAAAAAAAGTTCAGATGTAAAAATAATCATAGGAATGATGGATTCTGTATCCTTGAATGGGCATAACCAACCAGAGATCTGGGTAACTGGCAAATTTCTTTTTTAAATAAGGCCCTTTGAGTCCCATATATGCATCTACTTTCACAAGCATTTCAAAACCCGTCTTCTAATAATTTCACACAGAGCTTTCAGAGCAGCAATGTTCAAAAGAATGAAAGTAATGAAACACAGCAAAGTTTTACATTTTTATTTCTGTACTTTGGGAAAATTCCTATTGAAGACAGAAGGCAGTTCAAATTGGAATTGCTTTACTGCCAACAAAAATGTGTGACTCTTGATCTAATGAAAAATTAGAGAGATTGAAAAGCAGAAGTAGACTTAGGAAAGATTTCAGTTACAGCAGGATGCAGCCCTTATTGCATTTGTAGTTCAAACTGTGATCTCTAAGGAGATCTAAATTGCTCCGGAGTATGGAATTTAGGGTATTTGAGACTTTATTTTCTCAGAGGAACAAGTATGGGTAGCTAAGACATCAGGTTTTATTGTCACGTGCTTAGAAAACATACGTTATTTTAATTTAAGATAAAATGTCATTTAATGATGAAAATGTTAAATTCTTAAAAACCTTGTCACATGAATTAGAAGTTGCTCAAAATGGTTCCATAAAGTAGAAATTGTGAATTTTTTTGAAGCCGCCAGTCCTGTAAACTGATTTGGATAACCATACTTTTATACAGAAAAAAGCTGTTGTATTTGTGATTGTTATCAGTATGTAACAACTTCTAAATAGTTGTTGTCACATGCTCTGTACCTTTGTGAGCACTAAAGTATTTCTGGGAAGTGAAACAGCTTCAACAGCAAAAGCTGGAATTACACTTCACACTAGCACACAAGGATGTCAGAAGAGGCTAAACACAAACCCTGTGTATGTGCTTTGGAGTCCCTCAGAGGTGAAAGACCCATCTGAGACGTGGAGAATCCTACCTTGGGTGCAAGGCCACATTACAGGGCTGGGCTGCTTCCTGTGCAAATACTACTTCATTCCAGCTTATTCCAGTGTCTTGATGTGATGTGGCATTGACTGGCTGCTACAGACACGGGCACACAGTTCAGAGAGTAAAAGAACTGCAACTGAACTCCTGCCCCAGGGCAGCAAAAAGTAGATTTTAACTTGGATGTTCAAAATACCAGTTAACATTATGTTAGATATGAATTAATCTCATGGGTCTATATTGTTCATGTTTGCAACCATCTCTTCTTCCATTCTTTTTTAGTGAGAAAAAGCATGTGAATATCACAGGTGACCATCATGTATTTTCATGTATTCCCCAGAACTGTTCTTTCTCTCTTGGTTTCCCTCATCTATCATTCATTTTATCTTTCTTACCTCATCTTTTTCATTCATCAAACCTTTTTTCATGGAAGAGTTTTGAATTTTTCTTCCACTGTCATTGGAACTTTTGTTCCTTCTGTTGTTTTTTTCTCACTATTCTTGATTTTCTCTTTCTATCATTTGTCTCCTTGTTTCTTTTTGAGCATATTTCATCTGTTTGCACTAATCCTCCTCAGCCCCTTCTTTTGACAGCTCTAATGTAGTTGCAGTCAGCCACTTCTTTTCCACTGTCTAAAGCAGCACTTTAAACATTGAACAGAGGAACTCCCTTCCAAAATCCAGCAGGAAAAGTCCAGGGCTAGACATATGACTCCACTGAGACAGAACAAAACAAGCAGGTGCATACAGCTGTGGTAAGAGCAGGTCAAAGCAACCTCAGCTCTTCAGGCTCAGCTGATGAGCCTTATGGCAACAAATCACTGGTGAAATCACGTGCTGCAGTGTCGAACATGGCCAGACAGCCAACAGCATTTGGCATCAGGGGATCAAATAACTGAAAAAAAGGAAGTGGAAGCATGCCAAAGGCATGACATCCTGAGCACTCATGCAATAATTTTACTGATTAGATCATAAGAATGGTCAGTTTTGTTGTATTTATCAGAACGGTCTATTTCATCAACGAAGTAGCTTAATGGGTTCCCTTTTTCATCTCAACAGACAGGCAGTCTGGGAAAACACTATGCTATTAATAGAATGGTATTTTTAGAAAGATGGAAAAAAGAAAAAGGCACGAGTCCAGATTTTATCCCACCCTCTTCAATGGCATCTGTGATACAACTGGAACACACGTACCAGAGGAAGGTCATCTCAGTTGAAAGAGCAATTACAGAAGCCACAGGAAACATCTGAACTTCTTGATAACTCCCTTCACTGAAATATTCTCTGTTCCATACTGCCTCACCCTATCTACCAGCACAGATGGGTTTGAGGGAATGTAGAGTTGCATGAGTTACTAGCTACTTCAGTCTTGCAATAATTACTTGCAATCTTTACTTACAGTCTTGCAATAATTACTTGCAATCATCAAAATGTGCATGTTTTATCTCTTAATCTGAGTATTAGTATTTAATTTCTTAAATCAGTGCCTATGACTAAAGTAATAGAAAAAGTTCCCCTGATTTTTTGTGGGAGTTGAATGCAATCCATTTGGGGAGAACAACTGATGCTGAGATGCTGATACTGACAGATCAGCATTCTAGTACTTTCTTTGCTCCTAGGGCACTCAGGCTCTGTATTTATCTGCAGTTTCTTTACATATACACAAAATGACAAACGTACAACAAACACATATATATGTAATTTATATATACATATAATATATATATATCTGTTGCTCTACAGGTGGGACTTTTCAGACACCAGAAAATACATCTACACAGAATACTGTACATTATTGTTATGCCAACAGATTTGAAGAAAACTTTCTTCTCAACTTCTTCCTTTCCTGAAGAGCACAGATTAAGCCAACTATTAAGTCATTCTTATATCCTTTCCATTCAGATGCTACATAAAACACCTGTCTATGTACCTTGCTGTATCAGAGCCTTCAAAAAGTAGAATGTGGTGAGACAGAAACCTGCTTTCAGAACTCTCAACAGCAGAGTGCCTCGAGCTGACAACTGATCTCCTTTTGAAATGAATTGTGTTGTGCTTTAGATTATATCAGGTAATCCTCTAGAAACATATATAAGCTTTTCAGTTTGTTTGCTGGGTTTCACACAGATGCATTGCTAACTTCTTCCTACCTGTTAAGTTCCCTCCTCTCTCTTCCATACTGCATTTCTTCATTGGGATTGATGTGCATCCCTCTGCTACTCCAGGTACACCTTTGTTTAAGTGCTAATGTTTCGTGTTGTCATGTCCTGTGGCTCTAAATTTCTATACCTCAGATCATGTATTTATGGTAGCAACGTGCCCACGGTCCACCCTCTCTCACAAATTTTGCTCAGGGCTTTATTGCCTCTTTTTTAGAGCAGGCCCTAACTTTAAGAAATTAATACTAATACCCAGAATCAGGGATTAAACCTGCACATTTTGATGATTGCAGGAGGTATCCAGTAATTCATATCACGTAAATCTACATTACCTGAAACCCTGCTCTGGTCCAGTCCCACGTTAGAAATGCAGATATCTCTTTATATGACACTGACACTAAAATTTGGCCCAGGTGCCAAGTCAAAACAAAGGTAGTCTGGACTTGCCTGAGAACCAAACAAGGACCGAAATTTGATCAATTATAAAGAAAAACACTACTTTCCTCTCCTGGTTTCCACTGAAAGTATTCAGAAGACAGAAATTATTTGGATTTATGTGGCTGGCAACAGTGATAGGAAGGATATAACTCCCAACACTTGTAGTTGAGAACTTCTGTGCTGGGACACCTGAAGTTAATTCAATGGCACGTTTTCCCACACCATTACATCACCATGACTGCAGATGAGCAGGAAGGTCCCTCTGGAGCTTACTGCATTTGCTTCCTGGCTTGGAACAAAGTCAAGAGCAAGGTTAGTTTGGACCAGCTGCATCCCCACCAGCATTCAAAAGAGGCAGATACAAAGTGATAATGAAAATTAGCAAACCAAGCCAACCCCACGAAAAGTTGGATTATGAGTGGATGAGTTTCCACCCATTGCATAAAGTCCATTAAGCAGCAATGTTCTCATTGGAGTTCATTAAAATTTCAGTGAAATGATTCTGCAGTTTCTTTGCACGGTGCCAGGATGAACACTGAGTTTACAGAAGGCATTTTCTAGTGCTTCTCGTTGCTTTTAGAATGACATCAAGCTTTTCATTTTATTTTCCTTACTTTCCTGTGCTGCTACTGACAGAAAGGGGAAGACCAGTCAAGCAATGGTAAGGCAGAAATTCATCCAGTGTGAAAAAACAAGGTTCATATGTTGTCATTCAGCATGAAATTACTTTCACATAGTAGTCTGTTGCCTGGATGCATATTTTTTCTTTTGCTGAATATGCACATTATCTTGTGGACTCTGAACAAATGAAACCTGAAAGATATTGCTCATGATTACTTCAGCACAGACTGTAATCAAAACCATTTTTAATATTGGTTCTTGATGTCTTCCTTATATAATTTGATTAGCTCAGTGACTTTTTTCTTTTTTAGATTGTGGTAACAGGAAGTAGAATACAATAGTGAATACCTACTGCATTCTGTGGATTCTTAATACTTTTTGTCCTTCTAAACATAGGAGATTTTTAACCCAATACCTGCAAATCACTTTAAGTTCATTTTGTCTAGAAAGATAAATATGAGTGCTATCAGCTGTAATACACAAAATTTAAATCCAATCCATAGGTTTTTCCCTTTAAAGGTAGGTGTAAATGACTGCAAAAGTTCATTTACAATAATAGGAACACTTATGATTTATTCTTTCTCTGACTTCCATACCAGACAGAGGGTTTAAAACTGCACCTCACAAAAACGTTTTTACATACACTCACTTAGCAACACCTTTTGTGGGTCCTATCTTCAGAAGCAGGGTCTGCTTACAGTACTTGAAGATGTGGCTGGGCACGGATGTGGGGTTCAGCAAACCTCCAGACAAATATTCATTTATTGGAAAAGGTCAAGGATTCAGTTGTGAAAGGCTGATGAAAAATGGTAGAGATCCTTCTTCAGCTCAATATTCAAATAATGCAAAAATCATGGTGAAGTAGAAAACAAAACAAATCAAAACACAAGTTTTTCTAAAGGAGTTTTCTAAAACTACAGGCCCTTTATACAGCCCAAAAGGATGATCTGTATTGAGGCCATATGTCTTTATACCAGTGTGGTACTACAAGACATCAGATCCTCTGCTCTACTTGCACAGGTTTACTAGAAGTAAGTTTACAAGTTTCATAGACTTCTTTCTGCTACCCAAGTACAATTTGTAGAACAAAGAAAACATACATGTAAACAAGCAAACTTGGAAGCAGGTAATTTTTCGAAAAAAACTTCTCCAAGACTTTTGCTGAGTTGTAATGTGGTTTTGTCATTTGGTAAGACATGAGACCAATATAATCTTATCTCATAATATCTTTCAAATATCCATCTGTGTTGTTTGTCTCCACTAAGAATTAAGGTTGCGTAGTAATTTACAGAGCATCTCAGTGCTCCCTGTTTCCTCAGGTTCTGCTAAGGTTGGAAGTCTGTGGATGGATGTCTCTCATAAGCCTTCTGCCAAAATTTCAGAATGAGCAATGGAACCAAAAAGGTTTTTACCCACTTAAATGTGAAGCTAGATTAATTTTTTATCATTATTTTGGTTTTTATGGCATGAGTTGCTAAGTGTCAGCACTTCCTTTCACTGAATGGAATACAAGGCCCAGGTTGTTACATTGTAAGAGCATGAGTTCAAACTTAGTCGACCTTGGGTTTTGCCTACTTTTTAAACAAAATTTGCTAAGAAAGGATGCTTCTGGGTTTTTATGTTACAGAAAGGTAGCAAATATGCTCAGAAAAACAGATAAATGACCCTAGTTCTGGTACCAGAAAAGGCAATCAAAATTAATTGGCAGTAAAATAACTGACAGTTTAAAATGACAACATTTTTTTCAAACAAATTTTCAGCCTACTAGTAGCATAAGAGGGATATCAATGTGTGGATCTTTTCATAGCTAAATATAATCTTACTTTATGAGATCACTAGTCTGAACAGTTATGTTGATGATTTTATTGTTGTCTCAGTCTTGCCCAAGTCTGGAAACAGTTAAATTGTTCTGCTTTTGGGTAAGATAAACATTTAACAAAGTCTGATGTCAGAAGGTCCCAGAATGACAATTCCATTGTCACCTTCAGTTACACAGATGATTCCATTAATTCATGTATGAGCTAGAGCATACTCGATATTGATTTAAAAATTGATAGTGATAGGAATCAAAAAAATGCCTGTATATTTTTCCTACCTGTATACTTGCAGATTGTGGACAAAAATCACTTTTTCAAAATATTAAAACTCTGCAATTGTACTATTTCGCTATGAGTTACATCTTCAATGGTTTTATGGCTTTTTCCTGAACCCTCTCTAGTATGTTCACATACTTCCTGAATTTTAGAAAATGGCATTTGGAAGGATGGGGTGTGGGTTGGTTGTTTATTTGTTGGAATCAATGCTTGCAAAGTTTTCTCTCCTGAAAATGTGGTTTACATTGCTCATGCTATATCACCATCATAAATGCTTTTTCCATCCTAAATAAAGTAAGCAGGCTTTATTAACTTTCATTAATTCATTTTGAAAGGCTGTTCCAGAAACCTCCCACTGTAAACTTATTTCCAGACTAAGTTGACTAATGGTCAGTCTATATTTTTGGGGAGTCTTTTTGCTAGTCATGTTTTCTGTCTTTTATACTTCAGTCTCTCATGGATCATTATCCCCTCTCTGTGCCTTGAAGACAACATCCTAATCCTTCAGTGTTTAATGCTTCACCCTTCATTTTGCTCACTCAAATAAGGGAACTCTTTTTCTGCTCTTTCCAACCAAGGGTCCCAAGGATACAGAATCCTGCAGCTTCTGACTTCAGGCATGATGCAGCTTGCTCTGCCTCCTGAGTGGAATTTTCAGAGAGGACAGAGAATGGTTCAAGGAGGCTTACCCAAAGCATCTCCTGGACCACATAAGCTCTAGGAAATGAAAGCAGCACTTTCACTGTGGGTGTTGCAAAACGAAACAAAAAAAAAAGAAATGGAAATGAAAATGAAACCTTACGAAGTCTCATTTAAAAAGTTATAAATAGCTACTATCAGAGGAATTCTTGAGTTCTTGAATCTGAGTAAAGATCCCCCCTTTTCTTATTTTACTAAATGTTTAAAGCATTTAATTTTGTAGTTACTCATAATTTACATTTAAGTGGAAATTAAGTTTACTACAGATTCATCATCTACATTCTGGCTGATGTGCTGCAAACTATATGACCCACAACCTGATAGAGCCCTCTTCTACCCCATTTAACCCAGATACAGCAATCTCTCTCAATACTAACATGTAAACAACCCTGTCCCTTTAACCACTATCATCCTCACACTTCCAGAAAAACAAACTTTATCAGGCAAATTCAGATGCAGACTGCATTGGCTCAAGCCAGTTCTTGTTATCATTGATGCCCAGAACTGTCCCCCACTTTTGCAAATGTGAACACCCAGGCACTTCACATAGTTCTGGGGTAATTTTTCTTTTGTCAGTGTCCTGTTTTTACTCCTAAGGACAGAAGCTCATGCATAGTTTATTTCTGGGTGGGTTTTTTGTTTTTTTTTTTAACCCCAGACACCATTTTTTATCAGTTGACATTAAGACTCTGTCTTGGTAGCCGAATAAACAGACCTGTCTATTCAATCTTGGAGTAATGAAAACTTTTGGCATAGAATTTTTGTAGCACAGCTGTTTGCTTCACATTACCTGGTTCCTTACTTTATCCTGGAAAATCCTGAGTGGCCTCTGCCAACAGGAAAAGAGGCACCTTATTTCAAGAAGGTCTCTCTTGCCCATGTGTGGCCTAGGCACCATGGACAGAATAAACTGTGGGTAGTTTATAAAGATTAAAACAAAATTTAGAATAAAAGGTACCCTTCAAAATTTATGTGGAATACATATTATGCAAGAATAAAAAATATTCATGCTTGCAGCATGGAAAAAAATGTTCATGTTGTTGAACCCGTATCTTTCCTTTAGTTATGGCACATCAGAATCACAGAGTCATAGAAATGCTGAGGTTGAAAAAGACCTCCAAGATCATCAGGTCCAACCAACAACTCAGCACTGCCCTGTTCACCACTAAACCACGTCCCCAAGTGCCAGTGCCACACATTATTTGACCATTTGCACCTCCTTACCCAGTAGCCAGATTTCTCAACACTTTTTGGCCTTTATTATCCAAAATCTTCACCCCTCTGTCAGACATGGTTACAACTGGCACAAAAGCAAGATCAACATGAAGAAACTAAAAATAAAAACATCTGATGGATAAAATATCATCATGTCCTCCTGGTCATTTGGGGCTGATGCCCAACGGGAAAGGGCATTTGAAAGCATTGCTATTGTACTGGCCTTAGGCTGAGATGGCAGATTCAGATTACATATCGGGAAAAAAATGTTAGGGTGGTCAGACATTGGAACAGGTGGCCCAAGGAGGTGGTGGTCACCATCCCTGGAGGTGTTTAAGAGGCATTTGTATCTGGCACTGGGTGATGTGGTTTAGGGGTTACAGTGGTAGTGCTGGGTTAATGGTTGAACTTCATTATCTTAAAGGTCTCTTCCAACCCCGATGATTCTACGGTTCTATATTTAAAACCATTGCAAGAACACACGCATTTGGCACAGGTACAGGCCGTTCATCAGGCTCTGCATGACTAAGCTTATGTGAGCATCCAGCTCACAGCACAATTCGCGTCCCAGGGCGTCGTGAGGCCCAGCACAGCACAGGCATTTTAAATTTTTTATTGTTTCTCTCACACGGCAGCAGCACACGGGGAAGGCAGGCAGGCACGCCGGGCAGCCCCGCCGGGGTGTGAGCAGGGCGGGGCAGGGCGGCCGCCCCGGGGCCAGCGCTGCGTGAGGGACAAAGCCGAGCCGGCCGCTGGATGTCGAGCACCATCTTGGCCGCCCGGGGCGGCGGCTCAGGAGCCGAAGGTGCCCCCTCAGGCGCGGCCTTTTGAGCGGCGTTCACTGCAAAGCACGGCCGGCCCCGCACCGTGCCCGCACCGCATTGTCCCCGCACGCAGCGCCCGCACCCCCCTCACGCGGCCGCACCCGCGCCCGGCGCTCCCCCCTCAGCCCCGCGCCGGCGGGCGGAGAGGTAACGGTGGGGAGCCCTTTCCGGGGGCCTTTCCTGCAGGAAACGCCCCGCTCCGCCGGCGGCGGGCAGCCCTCCCCGCAGCGCCCGCCCCGCCCCGCCCCGCCCCGCTCCGCTCCGGCGGCTGCGGACCCGCCCGGAGGAGCAGGAGGGGCCGGAGGCGCGGCCCCGGCGGGCGGAGGGGGCGGGCGCCGCGCGCTCCCCCCGCGGTGACAGTTTCTAGAAGCTCGTCCCGGCGTCCTTTGCGGCCCCAACATGGAGGAGCTGACGGTGGAAGTGCGCGGCTCCAACGGGGCCTTCTACAAGGTACCGGCGGCGGGGGCGGCGCGGGCGGCTCCGCGCCCGGCGGGGCCGGGGCCGAAGGGCGGCGGGGGAGGGGACGGTGAGCGGGGAAGGTGCCGGGGTGCGGGGGGTTTGGGGCCGGGGGCGGCGGGGATGGAGCGGGGCGGCGGCGGCGGCGGGGGGGCGGCGGTGACGAGGCTGGTGAGGGCTGCGCGCAGGGGAGGTTCGTGTGTGGGGAAGGCAGAGCCCCGGCGGGGCCGGGGGGAGCAGATGCGCTGCGCGGGGATTCCCTGAGCCTTGTTGTTGGGAAGGGTGGGTGGGCGTGTGGGGGGGTTGGTGTTGGAAGATGCACGGGTTTTTGGGTGGTATGGGGTGAACCGGAGCGATAATAATGATTTTTAAATATTTTAAATTTTTTTTTTTTTTTTTTAAGATTTCGGGTTTATTTATGCCTTCAGAAATCTTGTTTCACCATCACCCTCCCTGGAATGCCAGGATGGTACAGGATCAATGCAGAATACTCTCAGCTGTTGCCTGTCAGTCATTTTCCCCTAAGCCTGGCTTCAGATGTTTAAGAATCCCAGCTCTTTTTATGGCAGTAGGCTCCTGTCTTCCTCTCCAGAAGGGCTGATTGCAGCCAGTATTGTGAGCACGCAGCGTGGCTGTGTTCTGGGAGGATTTAATCTCGGGACTCTCTTTAGCTATTGTGCCTAACCACATGCACAGTGTGGTATTGTACAGGCAATACTGCACTTGGTGTGAGGGTGTCCCTTTTAATTCCCTCTCCCCCCCCCCTTCTGAAGTTCCTGTGTGCAGCTGTGGATTTGGCTTGGGAATCATGTGGTGATTGTACAGTATGTAGAGGCAGTTGGGTGTAAGGGATTGTAACCAGCTGACTTCAGGAGTTAGTTCTTTCGACTGGCCAAGACAAATGGGAGATATTCTTAGGAGGAAAGAATGCAGTGGGGGAAGCTGCATCCCCTTGGTAAGAAACCCTCTGAAATGTTTACCAAAATCGGTAGATAATAAATTTTATACATTGGATAAATTTTTGGTTGAACTTGGAAGTATCACACAGAAACCCACATCAGAATCATTTGCATCTAGAGCAGGATGCTCCTAAATAGAATTGATTTTCCCCCCCGACCGTGAAGAAGCCCAGAATTTGGAAACACTTTTCTTAGCTTTCCATTTTATACCTTGTGGTCTTGGACAACTTTCCAAATGATGGATCAGCTGTTCTTGTGCTTAAGAGGAATTTCACACACATGGGAGTATGAGGTGTGCTGAATTTTTGGACTGAAGGGACCCATGTACACAGAATTTGCTACAATAAACCTGATTTAAAATCTGCAAGGATGACATCTCCTAAGTCAGTGAGAATTATCAGACTTGGATTAGCACCATTATGTGTTTTAGCTCTGTGAACAGTGACTTTAAAAAGCAGAAGTTTTAATTAAAAATGACATAATAGCTTTGAGATTAATGAAGTGGGGATTAAGTCCAGTGATGGCATCTTCATGGTGGATGAAGGCAGGTTAGAATGATTGGATGCACAGTAATCAAAGCCCCAACTCAGAGTAATCCACTCTTAATGTGGAGGGGGAAAAAACACACAACTCCCATAAAAAAAACCTTCCCAAACCAAATCATTTAAACAAACACAATTTTAAAAGATTATTCTTGTGAGTTAAATGCAGTGAAGTGTGTGTGTCAGTGACTCCATTTTGTGAGTCTTACTCTTGAGGAAGGCAGAGGTTTTGCATTTGTTTTGGAACTAGGTAACACTCCTAGGTCACTTGCTGTTTAAAGTGACCTAAAGCAAAGAGGTGTGTCAGTCTCTTTTAGGAAGTGTCCTATTTTAGGCACCAGTAGCATTGATCATTGCAAGATAATGTCAAGAGGCCCATCTTTTCTGAGCTGTTCTATGGAAGGTGGCAA
This sequence comes from Aphelocoma coerulescens, assembly GCF_041296385.1. Lineage (NCBI taxonomy): Eukaryota > Metazoa > Chordata > Aves > Passeriformes > Corvidae > Aphelocoma > Aphelocoma coerulescens. The sequence continues at coordinate 19,599,654 of NC_091023.1, read as the reverse complement.
AAGTTTTCTGAAAAGAAAAAGCAGAATTTGTGAGATGGGATGAGATTTGATGTTTTCCCTTAGACCAGTCTGATTAGTTAGCACAACATAACCCCATGAAATTGAGATCAGAAAGAACCTGCTCTGCCAACAGAGATAAAAACCAAAATAACTGTGTAAACAATTACATGAGAGATTTTCTTTTAATGAGTTGTTACTGTGATCTGCAACTTACCTGCAGTAGAACAAATGTAGTGGTTAAATCTATTGGAGCATTGCAGTGGGTTTTCACTATTTACTAGAGGTATGACCATGGTGGATCGTACTCTTTATAATTTCTTTAGTTCCTCTAATAATTGCTCTTCAGTTTTTACAGGGAATTCTTCATAAGTGTAGGAAGAACATACATGATATGTATACGCTATGGTTGCAATAAATTAGTATGGAAAATTAATGTTCTTTATTAAAATTCATGCATCATGAAAAGCATTTTGAGTTTTCATGTATCAGTGGACAGTTATGGTAGATCCTAAGGTAATTTAAAAAAAATTATAAGAGAAAGCGTGTTATGATCTTTTTAAATTTTATGATCTCTTTAATTTTAAACTTGTATTTCTAAATCACCAAACTAATTTGTGATTTCTTGTTTTTTTTTCATTTGCTTTAAAGATGTAGTATAATCTGGAGAACAGGACAGCATTTACCGTATATTTTATTCCATATTCTCAACCATTACACAGCAGAGCCAGTGTTCAGCCACTTCCTGCAGCTCAGAAGACTTTGTATATATCACAATATTGAGTACCCATTCTCTTTGGAGAGCAGATGGCACTGGGGAGGGGCTCGAAATGGTTGTGGGCTGCTGAAAAATGGGGAGGTTTGTGCTGTGGAACAGGGGAGAACAGACAGGGTTGCTGAAAACCACTGGTTAAGGGTTTGCATTTATTAAAGGTGCTGTGAGAGCTTCCTGAGAGTAGAAAAGTTGATGCTTCTTAGGTGAGGACTAGATGGCAGAAAAGTTTTTGTCTTTGGGACATTAGAGTAGACTTTTTTAATGTATGGAATGGTCAAAAATACCTGGATTTCTTTGGCTTCCGAATGTGTTGAAGAGAATGAAAGCTGACTACTCCCAGCCTTGTCTTGGCCTGCTTGCAGTGTTTTCAGGATGATGCTTCACTGTGTCCTTAAGATGAAGAAGTAATTCACAGAATCACAGATGGCTGAGGCTGGCAGCGACTGTGGGAGTTCACCTGGTCCACACCTTTGCTCAGGTGGGGCCACCTAAAGCCCATTGCCCATGTCCAGATGGCTTTTGAATATCTCTGTAGATGCAGACTCTACAACCTCCCAAACAACCTGTGCTTCTGCTCAGTCACTCTCACAGTGGAAAAAAAAAAGAATTTCCTGACATTCATCTAGAAATTCCCATGTTCCCATTTGTGCCATTGCCTCTGGACCTGCCAGCTGTGGAGGGTCTTGGAAGAACAAGACAAAAACTTCTGTTTTACTCAGTGTCTCCATCAGCCTTTATGTGCACACTTGTATGCAAATTAAGAGCCTGGTGATTCACTTTATTTATGATTTCCCATGTCAGCTTCCCTGAAATAAGTTGGACCTTACAGTAAGACCAAGGTACATAAACTGAACATCAGATCAGTTCCTCTGACTTGAGTCTTTCAGTGCCATCTGAACAACTCTGGAAGATCCATTGTGTTCTTCCTTGTAGGGACTTTGTGCTGGAAGATGGGCTCTGGTGTGCTGCAGGCTCTTGTGTTCTTTAAGTTCTACAGTAGTAGCTGTTCAGATTATGCAAGAGGAAAAAAACCCCATGAATTAAAATAGAACTCAACCTTAATTTACAGGTTCTGAAGTGCTTCCTTGTTGGCCTGTTCCTCTTTCAAGAGGTGCAGTTGTTCTGGTAACAGGACTAAGCAAAGTGCTGGTAGCAGGAGTTGGCATCAGCCTCAAGGCAGACACAAGCCAAAATATTACTAAGGGGAGAAAATTATGAGTGAATAGCACACACCGTTTCTGCACATATAGAGCCAAAGCTTGATGAGCAACTCTGGGAGAGAAAGTTTATGCATCAATAAAAATATAATTATTTTTTTAAATTTTTCTTACAATTTTTAATTAGTGGCTTTGCAAACAACTTGAGTTGCTCTGAGTGGTTTTTAGCTTGATGGCTATTAAAATAGGAAATTGTCATTAGTAGTGTAGCTTACCCACTTTTCATACCCAATTACTACACCAGGAAACTGTAACTGGAATGACCTTTGTTTTTTCTTTAAAGATCTCGACTGTGTTATAATTCTCAGCATTTTTTTATTACATCTAGCCTTACATCTATATGGGTGGGAAATTTTAGACATTTTAGAGTTGTTCCTGATCAGTTAGTTGAAAGTTGGTGTGGAGTCTTGCAAGAAGTAGCTGCAGTCATTGTTGCTGTTGATGAGCTGTTTCTTGAGCCTTTTAGGCTGATAGAAAGGAGATGCCAGAGGGAATGGTTATTGATTGCTGAGGTTGGTGATCAGTGGAGGGTGTCTTCCAGAAGTTTAGCCCTTTTGGAGGATGCATATGAAGCAGTGTAAGTAATGAGTCATGGAGACTTCCATGAGTAAGCCCAAACCAGGGGATTCAGTGCTGAAGCTCTTGCACAACTGTCAGAAGTACCCTTGAATATACGTGTGGTCATTGTGATTGTGGATGGAAATAAGCAGTGATGTCATAAATAAAACTGTGGTTGCTAAAACTGATGTGATAGTTCAGGATATTTTTCTTTCCTGATACCTGCTTGTAATGTTTGTGTTTTGCAGTAAGCCACAGCTGCTTGCTTTTATTAGTGCAACTAATCACTTGCAATGAAAATAATATCAAGTTCAGTCTTTCTTGTCCAGTGGTTTGATTATTTACAAGTTTCCTTTGTTTGCTTTAATTTCTTTTTTATTCCTTTGGGGGCTCAGCATGATCATCACTTAGTAATAATTATTTCATGTGTTTGTTACATGAAACAGTTGTGTTTCAGTGTTAGAAACACTAAGGGTTCTTGGATCTGAAAAGGAGTGAAAGGCTTGGTAATTGGATATAGGCTGCTTGACCTTTATGTCACTGGTTCAGAAACAGTCCGTGGTACCAGATGCTGAAGTGTTTGCTGTTTGAAATTGGCCCAGTAGTGGGTAAGGTGATTTTAATACAGTTTTAGTGTGCAGGTATGCATGACTCAAAAGCCAACACAGTGGCTGTCCCTGGAAAGAAAGTTTGCAGCTAAACTAACAGCACCTCATTTTTAGATTAGATCCACCCTACTTGGGGGTCAGATAAACTTAAAGAAAGTAGGATACAGAGGGAGCTTGGATTGTGTCTGCCTGTTTTACAGATTTTGTGACTTTGCCTAGAACTGGATTTAAAAATAATAAAAAAAAAATTGTGTGTGCATATGCACACACAGCCATACAGTTCACTCTAAGGGCACTTCAGTAAGTCTTGATCCGTTTATGTTATCAGCAGATCCTAATCCTAAATCCATGGGCAAAACCCAGGTAAAAGGGAAAGAGTGTGTGTGGGTGTCTGTTATGAAATGAGGAAGTCTCAGCTGCAGTGATTTTGGTGCAAATGATTGGTTGAGAGTTTCCTGCCCTGTTGTTCACCCCGCACACCCTGTCCAGCCCTGGGCGAGATTCGCTGGGTCTCCCATCCCCTCCCTCTGCAGGTGCTGGTGTTGGGAGCCCGGCTCCTGCCAAGTGAGTGGCAGAGACAGGTCTGAACCCAAGAGCCTGTGGAGCCAGCAGGACATTAATAGCCTGTAGTACAGTACAGTCCCCTGTCCTCCTGAGCTGGGCTGCTCCAGCCAGGGCATACGTGGACTGCCAGAGATCCAGCTCACAGCACAAACGGAGTGACTGACACTAATATCTGGACAGGCCAAATCAGAGGTCTGGCAAGATGAAGTCATGTCAGTTTTTCTTCCCCTCTTGCCCTCCACAGATTTGTGTGTCGTATAAAAGATGCACAAAGGTTATGTCTAAGCTTACTTGCTGATACTACAAATCCTCACTCTTTTTGTTGCCACTGTGTTTATTGATGATGCATTTGGTGGTCTCCTGTTAGCTCTGCCTCGTCACTGGAGGTACATGGAGTGATACGTAGGAACATAGTACTCTTCAAACTCAGATACTGGCATTACCTGTCTTAGGCAGCACTACTAAATTAAATTTCAGTAATGGAGGACCTTGTTCATTAGAGCAAAAGTTAAGGTTATGCATCATTACTTAATTTAGTAGAGAATGTTTTTGATACAGTATCAGGTATGACTAGTGCAAATCTATTTATATAGGTTACCTCACGAATAAAGAACTTCAAAACTCCCTAATTGAAACCCAGGTTATTTACTTTTCTGTTTTATGTTCATCACACCTCTTCTGGAGAAATTCTTCTGAATTTATAGGATTTATTATAACTTTTCATGTAGAAAATCTGTTTTGTGTTAGTAAATACTTTAATATCACACTTTTTTTGTAAAACCTTTTTTTTTTTTTTTTTTTAAATTTAGTAATCATAGACTCTATGATGACTTCTTTAAAAACTACACTAAATCTCATCCTGACATGCATGAAATCTCTTTCTGGTTTTATCTGGAAGTTGTGTATACAGCTGATCATGTGTATAGTCAGGGTTGAAGGTAGGAAAGTCGTACGCAGGAAGTTTTGCTTTCAGAAAATGTTCTAATGATACTTTTGACATCCTTCTTGACAATAATGAAATAATTTCTTAGAAAACTATTTGAAAGTCACATTGAATAATCATTATTTCTAGTTCTATTACAAATGGACCATACAGTCCATAATACCTCATAGACTGCTGTGCTTCAGTTGCTGTAAATGTGATTTCATCCCCACAGCTGTAGAGAAATTTATAATAGTAGGAAGTAATTGTACAGTTAGACTTTGATCAGACTTTTCAGACCTCACAACAATAAAATTAAGTAATAATTATATAATTTTATTTAATACTTTACATATGTGCAATTGTGACCTGAAGTGCATACTTGATAGATGAACCTTGATTATACTAGGGAGTGAAAGAGTTTGGGAATACCAAGTGAAAAAGCTGTGCAGGTAATTCCAAGGCAGTTGCTGCCTACGTGTCTGCCAGCAGTGAGTCTGCATTGCATTCTCCTGTGGGAGGGAAGAGCAGTGTGCACACTTTGAACTGAAAGACTTCCTTCCGTGAAGGAGTTCCTGAAACCCACATGGTGGTGTAAAATGTACAGACTCTTTATTGGAATTTGTACTCTAGATTTTATTTAAAATTGTCCCATGTTTCTGTTTATGCAGCTGATGTTTGTGCAGTGTCAGCTGTTGGGCTGCTGAGAGCCACATCTCTGCATTACTGTTCCACTTCAGCTTTGGCATTCTTCAGTGGGACCCTAGCTTGAAAATTGGTTGTAACTATTAAACCTGTGTGTAACTTACACAGAAACCCACACTTCACCTGGTAATGGGCTAATTGTCTTAAATCCTCACAAGTCAATGCAGTTAAATTCCTTTTTTTCACTTCTTTTGTTTTATTAATGAAATCTGCAGTCAGTGGATTAATGACTTTCTAAACTAGAAGACCAGATTCAGCTATGAAGTAAAGTAAAGCAGCATAATGAGGCAGAGACTAGTATTGAATCACAGACTCTTGGAATGCAGATAAATGGCTGTCTCTGGGAGGGAGTTAATCTCTCCCTGTAAATGCTGCTGTCTGTTGATAAGTTGTCATGTAGCAGAGTGCTGGACTGCATGAAGTTGATTCTCAGTGCTGTGACTTCAGTGTTTTGTCCTTGTATAGAGTTTGGATGAATTGTAGCAGAGTAATTCTTGGTTTTGTGCACTGTATGCCATGTTAATTTGTCCCCATGCTGGGGCATGTTTGAAGGGAACTCTTGGTAGCATAAATTTGGGAGAAGTTCTGCTTTATCTCTGTTGCTGGCTTACACATGCTTTAGGCAGTAAAATTTTTTATGCTCTTTACATATTTAAACAGACATAACTTTATACTCCCATCCAGTTTCCTTGAAACTGAAAGTCCCTGATTCTGGGTGTATTTTACTGCCAACTTTTTCATTTGCTTACCTTTCAAAGAAGGAGATTTGCCTGCCTTCCCTTGCAGTGGCAGGATGGCCTTTGAGAGGGCTTATTTTATTAGGAGCACACTAGGTGGTTCAACAAGATGATTTCTGGTGACCTGCTTTGTTGAGGGTTACCAGTGTGCTTTCTGCTAGAACCAGTCTTTTGTGTTGCTGACAGATGGGTTTGAGGGAAGCTCAGGGAGCAGAAAAGCAGGTTTTGAGCAAATGCTTTCAGAGCACTGGCTGAGTATGAGCTCAGGTAAAAGGAGATTTGTTTTTATAGGCCCTTTGCAGCCAGCTGTCAGTGTGGGCTCCTTTACTGTCTGTCATTACATGGAGGGATCTACTGTGTCAAAATTTATCTTTCCCTGAGCTGACACATAATACCTCAGTGGGCTAGCTGCTCCTTGCACAGCTGAAATATTCTTCGTCCTCCTCAGCTGGCAGTTTCTTAAGGGGATACAATCCATTCAGCAGATTCCTGGAACTTGTCTTAACATAGCTATGCAGCTTTCTTACTCCTTTAAAACTGCAGGGTCCTCCTTGACCACCTCTACTTGGGAAATACCAGGCAGGAGTAATGTTCCTTTTATCTTTTTTTTTGATTATTTTTTTCAGCATGCCTACCTTTCATAATAGAGAAATGTAGCAGCTTAATTTCTGCATGGATACGTGGGTATAACTCTGTGAGGTTGATCTTTGTCTTTAGGTTTTTGGCACAGTCAATGCCCCCTACATATAAGCACAAAAAATCCATGAAATACTGTATTCTCTTTGTTTTCCTGGGAGGTCCTACAGGCATTTGGCCTCATCCAGTCCCAATTTAGTACCTGAAAGATGATACCATAACTGTGTGGCAGCCTCTACTGCCAAATGTGATTCAAACTGGTTGCTTGTACTGCTCAGAGGGACAGTTGTTTAGGATTCAGTTTGTGTTGGGAAGAACACCAATGAAGCAAATAGTGCTGTGCACAGCTATTTGAATAATTGCTCTTGCCTGGACCTCTCTCATTTTGTTCCTGTAAAACACCTGTGCACACCTGGGGGTAAAGTAAGAAACTCTGGATAGGGAGTTCAGTTGTAAATGTGCTGGTCAGATTGAGCAGTCATTGGGAGCAATCCCTGTGCTCTGCACGTCTTGGAATAGGCAGCTAAGAATATCAGCAACCTCGTGCAAGGAGTGGGAGTGTGTCTTGGAGCTTTCCTAAATTGGAACCTCAGTGTTAGTGGTGGTTTTGGCTCAGTTTCAGGCTGTATTGAAATTGCTGCCTTTTTGATTTCACATGCATTCTTGTAACAAAAATGTTTTTGTTTTAGGGATTTATCAAAGATGTTCATGAGGACTCCCTCACAGTTGTATTTGAAAACAAGTAAGTGTTTTATTTTTAAAATAATCATTTGAATATTAGGTTATTTCAGTTTTGTACTTCTGCTGATGTTTTTTGTTTAATTGTTTTGCCTTTAAGAGGAAGCCAATTTCATTAGATACAGTTCTAGAAGTACAGGCTCACTATTCTGTTCAGCTTCCATGAACTGCCTTCTTGAATCTATATCAGGATTCAGCTCATCAGTTACACAGTCCTATACATCAGTCTGTACATTCTTTGATATCTTTAGTGATGCCCATAGATGTGATAGCCAAATTTAATTATCGTAGGAATCAGTGGCACAGGCTTGATACTCTTACACAAAAGCAGAAAAAGGTGGAAAATACCAAAGTACTTAAATCAGCCATTCTTTGTCTACTCTCTGGAATGCTGACCACTATTCTCAACCAGAGAAAAGTAAAAATATCCTGATGGTGATATTTTTCTTTTAACTATTAGAAAGATAAATATACATATATATCCAGTCAAAAGACCTGTTGAGTGAAAAAGAGTGCAGATCTGTTAGCAAATCCTGAAGAAGATTTATCCATGAGGCCCATTTCATTTAATATATAAACACAGCAGTGCTGCTAGGAACTTGTGGCAAGCCAAGGATAATCCATGGGATAGTAAAGTACAAATGAGTACCTGTTGTTCAGCATTCTGACTGATAGCTCTGTGGATTACCTGGGAGATTCCAGTGCTAATTCCAAATACTCTGTGAGCTACATACTCTTTCCTGTTTCCCTTCCAGTTACTAGGTGGAGATCCTATAAAATGTGTCTGCTTTTGATGTGAAAATTGTTAGTAACCTTTGCCAGGTCTAGCCTGTAGATCAGTTTTGAGCCTTTCTTCAAGAAAGATTGCTGGGTAATAAAGGTAATACTAGGGAGCGTGCAAGTGTGTCTTTATAAACAGTGTTTATAATCCCAGGTGTGTATGTGTGTGTACATATATACATGTGTGGAAAAATAAATCCTTGGGGGGGGACATAAGTAATCCTGGGGTTTACCCTGCAAAACCCAGTGTTTGTTTCTTTCTAGCCTGTGTTTTCTAGTCCTTATTTTATGAAAACGGTTAGAAGATGAGGTGGCAACCGTGATTTATACTAACACTGAGGTGGTTATGGAAGCTGTATCTGTCTCCTAGGTTTTCATACCCTCACCCCAAAACCCAACAAACAGAAAAAAAATTAAACCCTTCATCTTATCCATGGTCTGAGAAGATGTGACAAATCTTCAGTTTCATCTTCAACATCCATATTACTTTATAAAGAAAAGTAATTACTTCTCTTAGCATTCAAAGTATATACTTTCATATCAGAAACCAAGTAAGCTCAAGGAAGTGCCAGGGGTTTGCAGCAGGAGCGGAAATTGTTGGCAAACGCATTTCTAGTGTTTAGTATCCATGTCATCCATGTGTTTTACAGAAAGTCTGGCAGCAGCAGCCATGTTTCAAAAAGGATGGGCTGCAGCATATGTGGAGTGTTCTGTTGACTAAAAATAGATCTGATCAGGATGGGTGTACACAGCCATTTATTCTGTGACGTAAATCTGATCAATTTTTATGCTTTTTACAGAGTTAAATTTGTAAGGGCTTTAGGGGAGCTGAAGTTGGCAAGAGTGACCTGCACTGAGAGCATCAGTGTTGTGATAGTGATTATCACTAGCAAATACACTTGTCTACCCCACAATAGGCAGTCTAAACTGTCACTCTGCACTTTCTGCTGTTAGCCGATTGTCAGGACCAAACCACTACACTAATCTTTATCTACAGCTGTTGTAAGGTTCCCAAAGTTAAGTGTACCAGCACAGACTGTTAATGATGATTTTGTGGCCATAGCAACACGCAGTCTCTGGGCAGGTAGCCTTAATTCTTTTAAGAGACATTTTCTGAGGGTAAGGAGGCAAAGGAATGAATGCAGAAGCTTCAGGAACTGGAAACTTATTACTGTTAGATAGAAAATTGGATCTTGAGGTGTAGTTTCATAGAGGCTTATTGGAGTTTGAAGCAGCTGTATTGAAGGAGAGGCTTCTGTGTTGTAAGAAGGAAGAACCTCCCTTTTTTGTGATTTGTACCCTGTAGTTCAAGCATCAGTTCTGTCAGATTATCTTTGTCGGTAGTTTGTAGCCCATCACAAGTAATTTCTTAAAACATCTTGTTTTGCATTTCACCAGTGAGATGCTCCAATTCTGGACTTAAAAAGTTTTGCTACCAGAACTTGGACTCGTATTCTGAGAACTGAGCCTTCTGTGCCCTTTTCCACTGTGCACTTCCTCCACTGGCAGGGAGAGGAAGGAAAAACCCAAACCATGAGATTTGTAACCGTTACATTTGCAACAAGAGCAGTTTAATTGCAACTGAATTTTTTTGCCAGCCTCCTTCACCATTTCTCAGAAATAGAATGTGATTTGATTAACATTTTGTGGCCAAAATACCTTCCAGCCTCAACAAAAAGCTATCGTTGTCAGAGAATCCTTAAGGATGGAAAGGCTTATGCTTGATCCTCTGAGATGAAGTCCAGCTATTAGTCCTGCACCATGATGTTCACCACTAAACCATGTGGCCAAGTGCCACATCCATGTGCCTTTGAACACCTCTGGGAATGGAGATTGCACCACCTCCTTGGGTAGCCCATTCCAGTGTCTGACCACCTTTTTAGTGAAGAAATTTCTCCTAGTATCAACCAAAATCTCCCTGGCACAACTTGACACCATTTCTTTTCAGGTCCCTCTGAGCCTCCTTTTCTCCAGGCTGAGCCCCCCCAGCTCCCTCAGCTGCTCCTCATCAGATCTATGCCCCAGACCATTCACCAGCATCCTAGCCCTTCTCTGAATGTATTCCAGCACCTCAGTAATAATCTTCATGCATTTTTGTTGTTTTTCAAACTATAATTGAAAGAAAAAAATTATTATAATGTCTAGATTAAAACTATATGATATGTAACATCTTTATTAAGTGAGGTACTTGAATGTAAGCTGTCTTTTCAGACCGAACATGTAAATGTATCCATCTTCTTATCTAGAAAGTTGCAGAAGTGCCCTTTGCTCCTTATGCTTAGACTCATTCCACTACTTTAGGCTGCTCTGTCTGCAGGTTGTTAAAAGTAAGCAAATGACTTGCAGTAATCCTTACTGTTCCAAGTGGTTGGTTCTGATTCTGTTGGTGTCTAATGTGAATCAGATGGGCAGAAATGCAGTGCTTTGACAGATACCGTTAAAAGTCCCTCCGATACTCTAAATTAATAGGGGTTTTTTGAAGGGTCTTTTTTCCCCTGATTTTATGCCAACCTGTGTAGAGTCTTTAGTTGGATTTCTGACTAAGAGCGAGGAACAGCTGATGGCATTCTGTGACATTCACAGAGTAGAAGGAAAAGGAATTTCAGGGGAGCACAGTGGATTTAATTGCTCCAGTAGTCTTCATAAAATGTGCTGAAAACATACAGTTCTACAAATAAAATACTTTTGTAGAGCCAACTAAAGTAAAATAAGTAGTCTTGCTGTATAAGAAAGTAAACCTTTATTTTGTATGGCTAGAAATAATTGGTATTGATAGGCAGATATAAAGATATGTTACTGGGGAACATCAGCAAGTTTGCAGGTGGAAAGTTTTGTTAAAGATTGGAGTCACATTTTCCTGGAATACATAAAACTTTGGTGGTAAGCAATTGAAATTTAAATAGGAGGAGAAGTGGGTGAACCCCATAGTGGACTGCAAAGCTGAGCTCATATCTATATATGGGCTCTATGACTTGAGCAGTAGGAGCGTTAAGTACATCATATAATATCTTTCACTGGGGTTTTATGAAAGCCATTAGTTAAATTTTTCAGTTAATTTCAAAATTTTGTCATTAAATATCTTCCCAGAGAATTTTGTCTTGACATGATTATTTTGTTCCTTTGGTTATAAGATTTGCTTTCTAGCAATAAGGAAACAGGCCTGATTATATGGAAAGAATGAATTTTAGTGAAACTCAGAATTCCAAAATTAAAATGCAGAAAACGATAGGAAAGTTTGAGAATTAATGTGTAATCCTTTTTCAACTTCCAGTTGGCAACCAGAGCGCCAGGTGCCCTTCAATGAAGTCAGGTTACCACCACCCCCTGATATCAAGAAAGAAATCGGTGAAGGAGATGAGGTGGAGGTGAGTGAATGCTGATGACCTGTCCTCATCTGTGATTGTCCACTCAAGGCAGTGGTGAGGGTTGTAAGAGCATTACCAAGCTGAAGGTTTAAAATGGAGCATGTGTGTCTACACATGGGTTTATTAGAATTTCAGTGAAGCTGTGACATTTCAGTTTTCCCACAAAACTACCAGTGGAAATTTTTCAAAATTTAAAACTTAAAATAGCAGAGAAGGTTTTAATTCTGACACAAAATCTAGGCAGTTTTCTTTTTTGACCTGGAATGTAAAGTGTTGGAAATCTTTGATACGAAGATGTAAATAAAGCTTCTCTGATAACAAGTTTTAACCCAGATGAAATGTCTAGTACAGTCTGGAAGGAAATTGTGTGAATTACAGTGCTCTACAGAGAGAGAGTGTTAATAGGAGTGATGTACTAAATCTAGAAATCAAAATATGCATGTTCTGCTCCCTGCTCATTGTAGTATCATTAGTGATTTAGTTTAACTTCTGGGTTTTTTTCTGTACATGTCCCTAAAATCAGAGTAATGAGTTTCCTTTCCTGAGGATACTTCATAGTTTTGGGCAACTATTCTAAGAAATTCTTTCATTTTCAGGTTTATTCTAGGGCAAATGACCAAGAACCTTGTGGCTGGTGGCTGGCAAAAGTTCGAATGATGAAAGGAGAGGTAAATTATTTTAAAACTTAATGATTTCATGCTTTCATGTTGAATACAGTCAATAGAAGTTCTTTGTCATGAAAAAACTCTGAATAAAGTACTACAAATACAAAAACATGAGAAAAGAGAATTTTAAGTTGAGACCACTTTGGAATGACCTTTGCTGCCTTGCACAGCAGAGGGTCTTGCCCTTAGAGCTGAGCAAGTGACTTCCATTATCAGCAGTTTAATTGCTTGAAGGACTGAAGGCATGCACAAGGACAGGACTTCTAACAAACCTGCTTTGTGGATTGAATTTGGTGCTAAATATGAAGTAAAGCACCTGCAGTTAAAACCTGCTTATAGTCTGCAAATTAAGCCTGCTGTAGCTATTGCTCTGTGTGGCTGTGGGTTGGTTTTTTTGTGTGTGTTCTTACTGAGTGTAGTGGAAGGGCACTGCTTGTTTTGCTTTCACATATGTCAAGTTTTTATTTTACCATAAATAAATGGTTTGCAGCTGCCAAGTAAATTGCAGATTCAGACACTTGAGTGTATAGAGCTGTGGCAGCGTTTGACCCGGTCTCATTAAAGCTTTATTTTGTGAAAGGACAGCAAGAGATTTGAACCTCATTGTGGGAGGAGTCCTGTGTTTTGATGCTTCTGCTGTAGCAGATTCCTAAAACTAAAGGAAGCAGTACTGAGAAAAAATAATTATCCAGTTTCTAATATTGTGTAAAAACTCAACAAATACCAACTTCTGTTGAGCTCTGTAAGGACAAGGTGGTAGTAAACACCTACCAAAGGAAGATTTTGTGTTTTGACCCTTGCGAATAAGCAGCTTGTTAAGAGTAGAAGATAAAAGGAGACAGACTGATTTAAATGGTAGTTTGTCATTTGTGGCTCATATGCTTTTCTTAAATGTCACAGAAATTTGAAATTTTGCTATCCATTACCTTGCTGTGCTACTAATTTTTGGAAAAAGTCATAAAAGTAAAATTTTTAATTCTGATTTTAATTTCAGTTTTATCCAATTCCTAATTTTCTAGTTTTTACAGGAAAAAATGGTTTTTCACCCTCAATGGCCAGTGTAAGCTTGTCAAATCAGTTATTTTAAGGAATTGTCCCTGCGAAGAACCTCACAGTTTGTATTGGCTTCTTTGTACTGTCTTTAACATGATTCCATATTTAGATGTTTTCCTCAGAGTTAATATGAAATTCACAAACAACTCATTTGTCTAATGATTTGTTGCTTTGGGATTGTTCTGATATCCAGAATTATCTTTAACTATAGAAGTTAAGTTTTTAGAGGACGTAGTGGTAGATCTCTTAAATTTAGTTGTAGTTTAGTGATTATTGTTCATTATTATTAGTTGGGATAATAATGATACATTGATACATTTCAAAGCAGCTTTATATAATTAGGATGATACTTAAACTAAACTTAAAACTTGAAATTAGAAAACAGTGTGTCATGACCAGAGTGATTTGTGTTTTCTGGATACTTAAGCAAATTGTGTTAAGACAAACAGATAACAATTTTGAGGAAGAGGTGAATGTATTGTGGCACCCCTAAATTGCATATAGGTGGAAGGGAGGGGAGGAGAAGGTTGCCTCCCTAACACAGAGCCAGGCTTCAGGGATACTGTGCACACAAGCTTCTTTAAACTTGTATGTGTTGGGTAGAAGTGTAGGAGTAGATTATTGGTAATTTAAGTAGTCTTAGTTCTCTTGCCTTCCTCAGTTTGGCAGTGTGTGTCGAAAAGATTGAGTTTTTATATTGATTTTGATCTTACATGATTCCCAGGTAGTTTGTCCATTGAATCAGTGGATTTGCCTTTGTTTGTTTGTTTTAAAGTGGTGCAGAGTAGAGATTTCTGTGAATAATTATTCTTTGTTCATTATTTTCTAGAATTAGAGCTCCAGTAAACACTTTGGGTTTTGGAACTTGAACTGAACTAAACTAATGAAAGTATTTGAAAGAGAGATGGGCATCAGAAAAATCAATCCAATTGATTGATTGCTGTTGTGGGGGACTGAGACTGTGCTGATAACAGTGCTTTGGCTTCAGTGAGGCAGCACAAGGGTGCTGAAATACGTCCAGGCTCATTTGTGTAGAAATGTATCATTATATCAACTTTTAGGGTTTTGTTTATATATTCATATTTTGTGCTTCCTTGCTGATGCCAGTAATGTTACTATGTATGTCTTTGTTGTTCCTTGCTGAAGTTACCATTCTTTAAAAAAACTTTTGCAGTTTTATGTTATTGAATACGCTGCTTGTGATGCCACTTACAATGAAATTGTCACTTACGAACGACTCCGGCCTGTGAATCAGAACAAAACTGTCAAAAAGAACACCTTCTTCAAATGCACAGTGGATGTTCCTGAAGACCTGAGAGATGCGTGAGTAGCTCTGCACACTTCAAGAAGGCTTTTACTTACTGGAAGTGGGAGAAAAACCCACTTGGCTTCTATTTTAGAGGCTGATTTACAGGTCCATGAAGAACCTTAAGGGTGGTTATGGCTGCAGTAGCTCATTTAGAAACTGCTGCCTGGGACCCCTGCTGAGCTTTCAGGGTAAGGACAGAAGGCAAGTTCTCAGGTGGGAACTTCATGCCTGTACAGTTGATTCACTTCACAGTGGGCCTGTTACTGAGACTTGCCAGATAGCCATGGTGCTGTAGAATCCACAGGGAAACAAGCTCTGGAACCATGTTAGAGAGAATGGGAACTTCCCTCTTTCTGAACAGTCCTTGCCATAAACTACTGAAATGTTCTTGGGTCTGATTATGTTATTACATGTTCAGTTTTGATGCAGCTTGTTGAAATAACAGTCATTTTGTCTCCTTAGATGTGCTAATGAAAATGCACATAAAGATTTCAAGAAAGCTGTGGGAGCATGTCGAATTTTTTATCATGCTGAAACTGCTCAACTAATAATACTGGTAAGTAATTGCTTCTATGTAAATGTTGCATGAATTCCCAGTATATTTTTTATAGGAAGTATATAGCAAGCTCTGTGTGTCTAAGGAAAATGGTTTAACTTGTCAAGCTATGTAAATTGTGAGAGATTCAATATAAGCAGATCTGTTTAATCTTTGGGGGTAAGGCCTCCAATGCATACAACCTAAATTTAGGAGCAGCTTTGGGCTTCATTGTTTGTATGACTTTTGGCATTCTCAGCGGAGTTCCATTTCACTGATTTTAGCAGGTGGCTCAGAGTAAATCATCTTGCTCCACTCTGGAGCAATGGCTTTCCCTTTGTGCTGTGTTACGCTGTGCAGTTTGACCCACAGCTGGGTTTCCACGTGGAGAGCTGCACCAGTTCAGTGGAGGCATTAAGGAATTGTTCACTTAGATGCTTTTGCAGTGCTGTTCTTACTGCATTGGCACGTCTCAGTTTTAGTTTTTCTTCATAACTCCATTTACTTAATATTGTCCACTTGAACCTCACTCTGCAGGATTGTGTTGCCTGATTATTTCCTTAGCTCTCTTACTCACGCAATGACAAGCATGTATATGGTAGAAAGATTTATTGGGGCAACATGAAGGGGAAAGGGTTACTGTGTAATTCAGCAGCAATGTCTTTAATATAAAATGTGTTGTGAGTGAGAACAAGTAGTTGGTGCTGCTGAATTTCTTGTGCTTTGTTTTGAGGAAGAACAAGGTTCATGTAATCTCTAGAAATTGAGATCATGTTTATGACTTAGTTTCAGTAGGTTCCTGATTTATCCTTTAAATGTGTATTTGCTTACAAAGCCAAAACTTAGGTTCCCTCTCTCCTGTAGTCTGCCAGTGAAGCAACAGTGAAGAGAGTGAACATCCTCAGTGACATGCACCTGCGCAGCATTCGTACCAAACTCATGCTGATGTCAAGAAACGAGGAAGCTACAAAACACTTGGAGGTAAAGCCACAGCTTGTGGCTCTTGTTGCTTGAAACTGAGCTCAGAGCAGTGCATTACAGTGAGTGCACGTGGATGAGTCTTCCTTTGTTTTCCCCTTCAGTGCACAAAGCAGCTTGCTGCAGCATTTCATGAGGAGTTTGTAGTCAGAGAAGATTTAATGGGACTTGCAATAGGAACTCATGGCAGTAATATACAACAAGCCAGAAAGGTTCCAGGAGTTACAACCATAGAACTTGAAGAGGATACCGGTACTTTCAGAATCTATGGAGAGGTAAGGGGGGAACTCTGTATGAATCCTTGGAGCATTTCTCTCTGTACCTGCTTTTAGAGTAGTGAGAGCTGTACCCAGAATTAAGAACACAAAACACCTGAGTTTTGTGTGAGTGTATTTGTGCATGTTGACATTGTGGCAGCTTCTACTGCATATATTTGAAATACAAGCCTTTGTTGCAGTGGTGACTTCCATAAGGTGTATTCTGTCCTAATCATTCCGTTTTGCTGATGCACAAATGATGTAACTGCACTGTATATCCTGGGTCAACCTGAGAGAAGTATCATTTCCTGCTATTTGACTTGATCATGGGTTTGTTTGGGTTTCTTCTCTCCCTCGGAACCTTATTGGTTCTCCTCTTCCCTTCTCTTTTTCATGTGTGTTTTGCTGTGTGGTGTCTGCTCCTTTGACCTAGCCAGGTGTGTTAAAGTATCTATTGCTTCTAACACTAATATTTTGGCAATTTAATGCTGGCTTTGGCAAAATAATGATTTGCTCCAAGTTAATTCCATTTGTGTGACTCTTCTGAATCTCACAACTACCTTGAAATGTAGCTGGTCCTTGGGCAAAACAAGGATCCATTGAAGAAGCAGAAGGCTAGTGACAAAAATGCACTGTCACTAGGGCCCTGTCAGAACATATTTTGAGGGTTTTTATCCCATGTTACCAACTCTACAGGTGCCACTGAGTATCTGATGTTAAAACTTCTGGAAATATGTGGTTGTCTCCTGTTTCAGGGATCTGAGGTCTTGAATTCTGTTCCATCTGTGTCAGGAGTAGAACCTGGTTGTGATCAAATATTCAGATGAAGTCGATCCTGTGGAGAGGAGGTCAAACTTCTGTACTTTAGAGTATTCCTGAAATTCTGTGTCCTTTTTTTTGGGAAATGCTTCTAGGGTATCAGGGTGACAACAGATCCTTCTTTGATCTCCTACTGCCAGTAAATTGCATCTCAGTTCCTGAGGAAGAATCAGACAAGTTGAAATGCAGTGTATTCCAGTTTTGATCTCTTTCGTGTGAATGGTGTGATGCTGGAACTCGTGGAAAGGTTATGACTGTCACCAGCCTCTTACAGAGGTGCACAGCAATGATTACAAGTACCAGATGCCCCCTAAATAAAAATGCCTTTAGACACATCCGGCCTTGTCCTTCCTAGAAGCGATAAGTGCTTCTAAAAATGCCAAGCAGCTTAACTATTCCACATGATAAGGGTTTCAGCATCTGGCTACACTTGCCTATTCTTTTTGCCTCTTTTCAGCTGCAGTGGGCAACCAGCCAGGCCCTAATGGCTGAATGCACAGGCAGACAATTTCAGGCTGAGATGTGTGGGAGTAGTGAACCGGTGTTGTTGACATAGCAGTCGCAGTGTGAGGGTTTCCCATAACTGATGTTTTGCATACAAATAAAGGTTCACTGTTGCTCAGGGCTAGACTCTTTGAGGGAAGACACATGAAGATAAATTTTAAAAAATATTGGAAATCTCTGTGGATAGAAGGAAGTTAAACTGTATGGCATGCTGCTTATGCTTTTATCCCCGTCTGGTCAAGACCATTTTGGTTTCAAGACCCTTCTCTGGTTGCTTGAACTTCTCATTGTGACGCCTGTACAGATCACAGGCCTGTGAACTTCAGACTGCTTATGGAAACGTTGTGCTTCCCAGAGAGGGAGAGTTGTGTCAGGAATAGAAGAGTTCCTCTTAGGCCTGCATTACTGTCATAGTGGAATTGCAGTCAATTCCTGTGCAGTTCTTAACACTGGTAGGTGCAATGCTGAGTTCAGGAAAACACTAATTTTTCTATTAAGGAATTGTTGGTAGCATGAAGGTGTCTTGATTGTTTGGGCTACTGTGTGAAGTAACAAGAGCATCAGTGGATGTGTAGGCTGTAATTCAGAGTTAACAAAGGTACTTGGTAGGAACTGGAATCCTTTGAGGTCTTTAATCCATGTTTCACTACAAGGAATTGAAAATACCTTGTCTGAGTCAGCTTTATGTGCTCACTCATGTTGGGGTGTGAAGGAGTTACCCAGGTTGTACTCACATAAAAATCCTGAGTACTCATGACATGTGTAGAGACGCTTAAGGGTGCACTGGAGAGCTGCAGCTCTGGCAGTTGTATATTTTCTTGTCCTGACTGCTTCTGTAAATGCATTCACTGTTCCTTCACCTTTATTTGGGAAAGAACTGCTAAACATACCTGAGGCAGGAACTCTTTGCTTAATTGTGTCTATTTGTAGAATTCATTGAGGATGAAAAATTGCTAACCTGTTAAGTTCATATCATTTGAACAGTTGCCCTCAGAATGCAGCATAACCTCTGCTCCTCACAGTGGCTTCCTGTTCATCTGTTTCTTATGCTTGATCACTGCTTTCATTATCTTGAAATCCAATTTGTCCATGTTTCTTTTGCTATCATTTTGACCTCTGCCAGAAGTAGAGGTTTATACATTTTCTTCTTCTTGTAGGATTTGCCTGATTTGATTAAAAGGTGCAGGAGCTGGTGGTACTCTTATTTCATGTGTTACCTAAAAATGACAGATGAAAGGGCTGAGGCATTAGTGTAAAATGGAAATTGTGCTCTTAAGCTGTTTTTACTGACTAGATGCTGATACTCCTTTAATTCTACGCTTATGCTGTTGCTAATTTGTAGCCTTGTTTCTTGTTTCAGCATCCCAATTCATTCAGTTGATTTCCATCATTTAATAATAAAGCTGTAAGAGAGCATTCACAGGAGTTCTCCCCCGTAACCAGAACCACTGTCCTATCTTGGAGAGCACTGTAGATGAACTGTGGCCAGAAACCAGCATTCTGGAAAGAGAGTGCCCTGGCTGTAATATCAGTTGCAGTGTTTGCTCAAAGCCCCATCCAACCTGGCCTTCGAACACTTCCAGGGATGGGGCATCCATTCTGATGTCTCAAAATGTCTTGAAATAACATTAAAAAAATAGTTTATTCATTACTGATGCTTTGCTTTACTACTGAATTTTGTCTCTGGGCATTTCACTCAATTATTCCTTTATGATTTAGTTTAAAACTAGATTAATCTTGTCTCTATTCTTCTCTTTCTGAAAATAAGATTGTTTGGAAGACTTGCAGCTGTTGCTACAAGGTTTTGTTTTTAACATGCTATATTCACAAATAAATTCCATTTTTTTAAATTCATTTCCAGACTGCTGAGGCAGTAAAAAAGGCCAGAAGTTACTTGGAATTTGTGGAGGATTTTATTCAAGTTCCCAGAAATCTTGTTGGTATGTAATACTGCTAAAACATGAAAAGTTGGGGAAATGGAGCCTAATCAGCATAACTTTGCAAAGAGGATATAGATGCCAGTACAGCATTTGATTTCTCCATTTAAGTAGAAAGTGATTAATCTTTTAAAACTACATGTATCAGAGAATTATTATGAAATTGGATATATTGTTGCTGCATAATACTTTGTCAGGATTTTAACACTTAAATTGACTCGATTACAGACTTGTACCACCTAATTTAATGATAATATTTGAAGTTCAGATTGTAGTGAAAAAATACACCTTACTAAATTGACTGCTTAAAAGTGCAGAAACTTAAGTTCCAAAGTTTAATCTGGAAATACTCCAGCTGAGTTGCAAGAGTGACACAAGACAGTTCTCCTGTTACTGCTCCCTCCTGGGTTGAGGTTTGTCAGAGGTGGTGGTTGGATGCTGGTGAGCTCCTGGATAAATTAACAGTGCTCATAGGTCTCAGCCTCAGTCTCAAAACAGACATTTTTCCATGTTGCAGCTTTATGAAGGTGTAGCATAGTCTGCTAGGTTCTGTATTGAAAGCCACCTAAAGGTGTGAGGTTAATTTTGTTCCACTTCAAGACACAAATGTCTTCTAGTCTGGCTTTCCCAGGGGACATTTTTCCTCTTTCCTCATTCTACTTCCTTTATCCTGCTTTTACTCAAGTCTGGCAGCTCCCTGCTCCCCATGCCCAGCCTGTGGGCAGTGTGGGCATGGAGGCAGTAAGCTGCAGGTGTTGTACCTGATTGAACAGCTTGGATTATACAGAGGGGAAATTGAAACCTGAGCTTTAACCTCTGTGGTTTGGTGCTTGGAGCTTGCATATTGTAAATAACATAAATAATTAATGTGCAAACTCCTAAAACTTAGGCTTCCATGGTGTTAGAAGTTGACCAGATTAAGGTATGGGGAGGTTTCATTTGTTCATTTGGGGTTTGTTTTTTTTTTTTTAATAGGACTTGTGCAAATTGTGTATCTGATGCAACTTACTGGTTTTCTCATCTATGTAATGTTAAAGCTCATTTTAACATGCAACAAGTTAATCACTAGTTTATATGTGAACAATTTTTTTTCTGCAATCTTGTTCAGTAAATCTAATTATTCCAGGGAATTTTACTAAACCTTATGTTCTACAAGTTGAGTTTTGGGGAGCTTTTGGAGAGCATGCATTAATGCAAATATATCCCACGTAAGAATCAGGGCACAAGTCACAGCAGTGTGTTTAACTGAAAATGCTGCTGTTAAACAATTACAATGCCAGTTTCTGATGAAGGCAAATGTCCTGCCTACATCACCTGTGAGCACCCAGGTAAGCAGACAGATATTTAGCTACACTTAATGGAGACATCCAGCTTAAAGGAAGTTCAGTGCTCATCGGTGACTCCAATACAGAGAGATAAAAACCCAAAGCTGCTGAGCTGTTAGAGCTTTTGAGGAAGGAAAACAAATTTGTAATATATCTTGCATGTTACTTTGTGTCATGTTGATACTTGCTGAAAAGAACATTCCTTATGGAGTATTCTGTTACACAGTTCTGGCTTTTACCATTTTTTAAAGTTGTTCTGCCTTCCTTTGCTCCTAATTTAAGCATAAATGTTTTTAAGTGCCTTATATTTAGCTGGGATGAAGAAATGTTTTCACAGAACTTTAGCCTGAGAGCTAAAGTCTTGTAGTAAGGGACCCAAGGAGTCACCTCTTTTTCTTTTTTTGAGATTTAATCATACAAGTTCTGAAGGACCTTTTGGTTTAGATCCCATGCATGATCTCAAAATAGGTATTTTAAAGGTAATATGAAAATCACTGGTCGTACACAAGTCTGTTGTAAAGCCAAAATTTTTTAAGAGGCTTCAAAAAATGTATAAGCCTATTAAAATGTCAGGAAAGATTGAATGAGGGCACATGTGGAGTCAGGGGGTCCAAATAATTTTGATACATAAATTTAAAATAAGAATTTGCAAAACTCTTGTGCCTTTTTACTCTTGGTTTGGTTCTGTTAGAAGTTTGTGTGCAGTGGTGATCTTCGTCACTGCTTGTCATTCTGCATATAGAGAGAGAATTTAATTTTGGAAGTTTTCTCTGACATCGTCTGGGGGGTTTATATATAAAATATCAATAAACATGTTAAAATACTATGCACACTGGTGCAAAATTAACCATTCTTGCCCTCTGAAGGAAAAGTTATTGGAAAAAATGGAAAAGTGATTCAGGAGATTGTAGACAAGTCTGGAGTCGTCAGGGTGAGAATTGAAGGAGACAATGAAAATAAGCTGCCCCGTGAAGATGTAAGTACTTTATTCTTTCCTGCTGTGACTGGGTTTTTATTCTCAAACCCATTTTTATTTCACAATCTGTGGATATAGAGAGCATTAGTTTTAAGTGGGTATCTTGCAGTAGATTTTATATGAGGTCATTAAAGGAAGGTTTTTGCTGCTGATGTAAGAGGGTTTTTTTTTTCCTACTCTTTCTCCTATATGTACTTTGGGTACATAACTAATTTGGGATTTATAGTGTTAAAAGTATCCACATATTTTAAATAGATAAGAACAAATGGTAAAATCTTGTAAAGGTGCTGAGTCTTGTAAAGTTGGTTTAATGAACCAGTGGGCACTTCCTGGTAAACTGTGGATACTTCTACACACCTGCTGTGATAAACACACAGAGCACGTGTTGCATGGGGGAATGTGAACATGGGATGTCAGGTTACCTCATCTCCAGAATAGATTGTTGGGAAAGCTGGACAGTCTGAAGCCCCCACTGTCACACCAGCCTGACCTATTTCTAGTGTGTCTTTGCAGTCCAAGGCTTAGTTACTGCCTTTGTTCAGCTCACTTTTGTAATTTAAAACAGATCTCTTTATATAATTTGAAAAGAAAGCATTGTTTTGATGATAATGTTCTTCCTGATAAAAAGCTTTGATGCTTTGTTTCCGTAGGGAATGGTACCGTTTGTATTTGTTGGTACTAAAGAAAGCATTGGGAATGTCCAAGTTCTGTTGGAATATCACATTGCATATCTAAAGGTGAGTGTATTTAGAGAGGGACAATCTGTAGAGGAAACTTGGGTTGAAGTAAGGGAATTTTTGAGCAAATGCTTTGGTGGGATTTGCAGTTGTTAAACTGTTCCTCAGTATATCACGATTTAAAGCTTGGTGCCTTGAGCCCACTCCTTGCCCATGGGTATCGTGAGCCTGTAAATACCTTGTCATGGTTACTTAGTGCTGTTGGGGTAGAAAGAACCAAGACTGCAAAGAACAGTGGTTCAAGGGGCATTTGGGAACTAACACAATTTTTTCTCTGTGTTCATGTTCTGCTGTTCTCAGGTTAATGCTCTGTTGGGGTAGGATGGAATTTCTAATAGTAACACAACACAGTGTAGTATTAGAACAATTATCTGTTTAGGTTGGTTTTGCATTGTGATGTTAACGAAGATAATGAGTTTGAATTGTGTTCCCTTGTCAGTTTGGTTTTTTTTTTTTTTTTCCTAAATTTTACTGGAAAAAATTTTATGAATTGTAATTAAGTAGTCTTAAAGAAAAGTCATCTGTGTAATGGTGAAAGAGAAAGTTTTTAGATCTCTTCCAAAACTCAGAGATAGTTCATCTTGAATTTTGTTATTTGTAGTCACCTTTCAGGTGGTGGTAACTCTCCTACAGGAATGATTATTTTCAAGATGACTGGGTGGGTGATGGTGTTTTTTGAGGGACGTTTGTCAGCAGTTATTTCAATGTTTTTTGTTTCATTTTATGTAGGAGGTAGAACAACTAAGACTGGAAAGGCTCCAAATCGATGAACAACTGCGCCAGATTGGGATGGGCTTCAGGCCTTCCTCTACTCGAGTTCCTGAGAAGGAGAAGGGTTACACCACTGATGAGAGCACCCTCTCCTCAGTGCAAGGCTCCAGGTCCTACAGCGGGCGGGGCAGAGGCCGCAGGGGCCCCAATTACACGTCTGGTTACGGTGAGTGCCCTTGAGCGAGGCCTCGGGATACCTTTGACCCCAAAACCGTCTCTGGATTTCTTTGTGTTCATCAGACTTGAGTGAAGATAGGGTTGGAAATTCAGAATTGCCATTTGATTTTGTACATAACTCAAAACACCCCGTTAGATTTGCAGTCTTGAAGTTAAGTTTAAAACTGAAAAAATTAACAAACCAAACTTGGGAACATCTTGTCCTTGAGCGTTGTTAGATAACATCATAAAAGTTGGGAAGGGAAATAGAGTTGCTTTTCAGGAGACACAAAAAAAAAATCTGAAATTAGCATTATCTATTTTGTTTGAGAAGGAGAAAAAATGCTTGTCTGTGATCATGGCCATCTTAGCAGCATATTTCTGAAAAGTAAACCAAAATGATTTAACATGGAGACAGCACAAAATCCCATGAGTTTTTTAATTTGGTCAGGAATTCATTGGATTTGTTTTAAGGTGTAGTGAGGTATTGTGATGCATTTCTCAATTAAAAAGCACAGTTCATTTCCTAACAGGTGTGCACATCCCCAGCTTGTCCAAATGGTGACACTGCATTTCAATATAAACATGCTTCACAAAGAAGGACAATGGGTTTTTTTCAGTACAGTAAATTACTCTGGATATCTACCTGTAGCTCATTTCTGTTAAAAAATCAGACCCTTTTTGGGTTTTACAGTCTGTCCCTGGCTATAGCTTCCTGGATCATGCCATGTGTTAGTTGTGTTGATTCTGATGATGATGTTTATAACTTCACTTCTTATTATTTCCCAATGAACTGACTAACTGTAAGAAAACTTGTTCACTTGGCTTATATATACACACTCTGATTTGGAAAACTTAAATCTTTTTTTCCTCCCAAAATGGCAAGAATCACATTGGAGCCATATGTGTCTAAAACTTCAGACTGGTTTAGTAGGGGGAGTTCCTGGATACCTAAAATGAATAATAGGTGTTGGTTTTTCAGGTAGCAAAAAGCTGTGTGGGTTTGGCTACTCAGAGATGGCTGGGCATTACAGATGCTGTTTATATATAAACAGTGAAATTGTTCAAGCAGCATTACAGCATCCAGAAGGGGTTGCTTAGCAACAGCCATTGGCTATAAGGTGGCAAAGTTGTCCTTGGGAATTTTAGAGAAGTTGCCTAGAAACTGCACCAAATGCCTGCAGTGTGTAGACAAAGAGAGGAAACACTGCTTAATCCTTGGTTTATCTGTGTACAGAAATTACAGATTTGGTAATCTTTCAGCCTTTATTTTACATGTTAGTACAAACAAACTTAGATTGAGAATCTTAACTTCTGCTCTATATTTTATGTATGTATATATTCTTATATATGGGTGTATATATAAATATTAAAATACATCTATGATTATATACTTGTATGTGTATTAATATTTATATATATTTAATGCTTTTTTTTTTTTTAATAACATACATCTATAACCAGCAATGCTGGCTGGAATACTTTGGTGAGGATATGAAACCAGAATATAATCCCCAAATTGATACTAATTTCCAATTTTCTTTTCCTTCTCATACAAGGTACAAACTCTGAGCTCTCTAATCCCTCTGAAACAGAATCTGAGAGAAAAGATGAACTTAGTGACTGGTCCTTGGCAGGAGAAGATGACAGGGAGAGCAGGCACCAACGAGACAACAGACGACGTCCCGGGGGACGAGGACGTAGCGTGTCTGGAGGTCGTGGCCGTGGGGGACCTCGTGGTGGAAAGTCATCCATTAGCTCTGGTACTGTATTCCAAATGGATTTTGAATTGAGATTGTCTTCCTGGCAATTTTCTGTATAACCTCTTACTTTTTTAAAATACTCTGTTCTTACATTATGATCTTAATACCCTGGGATTTCAGTGCAGTTGTGTGATAGTTGTGTCATACAGCGTGTTTTAGATTTTTGTTTATTTCTGTTCACAGTGATCTTAATTTCCTTCCTCTATGGCTCACACACAATGTTATTAGCAAAGTTGGTAAATCTTAGGCATGTTGCCTATGGCTGCCTTCTGAGTAACGCTTACGTTTAGATCCAGGATGAAAGAAGAAATCATTGATTGGGAGTTGGGTTTTTTCAGAATCTGTGCTAACATTAACACTGTAACAGTGTCAGAAGTACCACACAACCACAGAGTGAAAGGTGTGTTTTATGTATTTAGCAGTTTTGAGTAAAAGGTCTCTTAAGTGTCATCTTGGAAGTGTTTGTGGTGAAACAGTGCAAGTGCCTGTGGTGGTGCCCCAGAATTGTTACTGTTAGGTTAGAGTCAGAGGATCCAGTCTGAGATGAAAGCTCTGTGTGTTACACCTTGGCTTAAGGTTGATTTGTAGTTGGAAACTTTGGGACACATCTGTAAGTCAGCCTTGGAAATGAAGTTACACATCGCTACAGTATCTTAGATGGACACTTTCTGTTTGTTTAGTGCTTAAAGACCCGGACAGCAACCCTTACAGCTTGCTGGATAACACGGAGTCAGACCAGACCGTGGACACCGACGCCAGCGAGTCCCACCACAGCAGCAACCGCCGCAGGAGGTCACGCCGGCGAAGGACTGATGAAGATGCTGTTCTTATGGATGGAATGACAGAGTCTGATACAGCTTCTGTTAATGAGAATGGTTTAGGTATGTAAATGGTTGGATGGTAGTCCCAGACAAGCTAAGAAAAAAATGTGTTGTCCCTGTAAGTGTAGTGAAGCCCTTGTTTGTTTTTGTAAGTGATGAATCGTTGTTCTGTTCAAGGTTGCTGTCTGATTAAAGAAAGACTCCCTCCATGGCTGTGCCATGGAATCTTCTGTTTACTGAGCTCCACTAGCTTTTTCATGTGCCTTTTTTGTAAAAACTGTCTGATGGAGACACCAAAGACTTGACTTGTTGTTTCCCATTGGTACTGCTGCTTTGATAGAAACAGTACTGTCAGATACACATTCTGTTTTGTCCTTGGTAACCTCAGTCTCGGTATGGGAAAGCTCCTTAAGTAGCTGTTAATTTGTCTCTACCGAGCTTCTACTTAAGAACTTTCCCTCAGTAAATTCTCTCGATACTCACAGGGACAAGAATACAATCTGTTGCTTAATGTAGAAAAACAAAATCTGGGTTATGTTGCTAAAATTTGACATATGGTTACTTAATAAATGAAATCTGAGGTCATTAAGCACGTGCCTAAATGTTTTAATGAACCAAGAACAAAAAGTAAAATCTAGCTTTTGTGTTACTGTGTATGCTTTCAGTATAAAATTTTCTTTTAGCTTTTCTGTCTTAGTCTCTGTCTTTAACAGAAGCAATTTTAAATGCCCCATGCTGAAACTGCTGAAGAATTTATTTATTTTATGATCAGAAATAGTTCATTATAAACTTTGCAATTGCAGATGATAGTGACAAAAAACCCCAGCGACGCAATCGTAGCCGCAGGCGTCGCTTCAGGGGTCAGGCAGAAGATAGACAGCCAGGTAATTCGAGTGGAGCTGTGGGTAATCTCAGGTCAAAAGCATGAGAGAATGTTGTGTCTGCTGTTTTACATAGAGCTGCATAATATCAAAAGGTTACTCAATAACTAATAAGACTACTAGACAAAGATGAAAGATATTTCTTCTACTAGGAAAACTTCTAAAATCTGTCTAATGAAACTAATTGATGTCTAACTTTTTGCTTGGACATACGAGTTACGCTTCTGATCCAGTTCTCACTGAAGTCAATGGCCAAAGTGCTGTTGAGTTCTGTGGTCCAGGATCACGACAAACATGAAGGTTCATGGTCTGCACTCACTGCATCTGTGCGCTTGCACTGACTGGGACACAACCTTTTCAGCACTGGCTGAGCAGCAGTGTTGGAGCGGCAGGGTGTGGGTCCTGGCAGAACTCAGTGAGGGAACTCACGTGGGGTTTGCCAGCCCCACACCTGCATCACACTGCTGCTCTCAGTCCTTGGCTGTTGGGAATAGTTTAAGTCATCTGCAAATTGAGGGTGGGAAGGAGGAGGAATTTAAGTGAAATTGCATGTTTCCAATTTTTTGTTGTTGTGGCTTGTTGCATTTCTTTTGTGTGTACTAACACTTGAAATGTTAAAGGTGAACTGGCTAATTATCAATACAATGCCCTGTTTAGAAAATGCTTGTACATACACAGCACAGGGCAGTAACAGAAGGTCTTCTGGATTGACAGGTTCAAAATTTCACCCATATTTGTCTTCCTTGTATCTGTGGTGCTCATACAACATTTGGTTAAGAAGAAAAAAGTTGTTTTATTATGCTAACTAAAACTTGGGGGAAGGAAAAAAATCAAACACCCCACCCTCCTAAAAAACCTCAAACACACGTTTCTTCTCAACATTCCAGTTTTGTAGCAGTGATACAGATTTGTAAAGGGTCAGAATTTCAGCTTCTAAGAAACTAATTTCAGTCAGCAGCATAAAGAAATGTTAGTCATTCCTAGAAAATCATGCGAATTCTTTTAAATCTGAAGTATTCTAAGAACATAACAAGATTTCCCAAACAAGATTTCTCTGGCATCTTTGTTAAAATGCTGTAATAATTTAAAGTCTTCATCAATACCTATTAAGTGTGAGTGAAATTAAGACAGAAGGAACTCTCCCCTTCTTTCTCCCCAGTGCCAACCACTGTACTTCAGTCATTTAGTTGTATCATTTGATTTACGTTGCTGTATATTAGGGTTCCTTATACACAGAGGAATATTAAGAATGCACTGTGTGCATGAAACGTGCTTCCTGTTTGCCAGTATTAGAGGAGTTGGGTACAGAACCTCACTTTAAAGATAACGTACTTGCACAGAAACTCCCTTGCCCTTCTGGAAGGGCCCAGTTGTAAGAAATCCAATTACTGTAACAGAACAATTCATCTCTTGTAGTTGCCAGTCTGATTTGGATTTCATGCACGGTCATTCCTAAATCCAGACAAAGAGCTCACCTAAATACCTGATACACTAAATATAAATGACTGTACAGCTCAATAGGTAATGCTTGCCAACCCTAATGTGCTGTTGCTTGTCAGAGATACAAGTGTATATTTAAAGTTGCAGTACTCCATATTCTAAAGATAGAACTGAGTCTTGGTGTGGTTACAGGAGGGCAGGATCACACAACACCAGGCTACAGAAATGTGCTGAGGTGGCAAGGAGAGGTCAGAGAAGCCCTGGCCAGCCCCTGTGAGATCAGCTGTACTGGCACAGACACGGCCATGCTGCCCCTGAGCTGGGCTGGCTCCGGCAGCCCTGCTGTGTCCACACACCCCACAACAGCCACACCCGAGGCAGGGCACAGTGCTGGTGGCACAGTGCTGGTGGCACAGGGCTGGTGGCACTCACAGTACCTCAAGGAGGACAAGTTCCCTTGCCAGTCACTTCATGGCGTAACAAAGATTTGATGCTACATCATCCTAAGTGATACTGGGCTCCGACCTGCCCCAGTTCTGGGCACTGTTTAACTGCCTTCATTTCACTTCATTTCATTTCATTAGTATCAAATTCTGCACTACTCAAGCTAATAAAACCCCCAGTGACACACACAGCCTATAGTTCAAAGAGCCTGCAGCCAAAGCTCTTCAAACCTAGTACAGAAAGCTCTTCTCCAATAAAATTTGCAATTGGACCAAAATTTGTTTAATTAAGAGTCCACTTTCAGATCATTGTTACCACCGATTTTAGTGCAAATTATTTTTAACAACAGTAACAAATTGATCCTTGCTGTGTGGTTGATAACCTGTAAGTGTGAAGGCCTTTTGTGAGATGTCTCCCAG
The DNA here is from genome assembly GCF_041296385.1 of Aphelocoma coerulescens. NCBI lineage: Eukaryota > Metazoa > Chordata > Aves > Passeriformes > Corvidae > Aphelocoma > Aphelocoma coerulescens. Next base: position 19,570,262 of record NC_091023.1, on the reverse strand, counting down.
TTAGAGCATAACTTGTGCAGAAAAGACATGAAGGTTCATGCTGAATTGACTGCTGATGTGAGCATCACTGTGATTTTTTTCCTTGAACAGTAACAGTAGCTGATTATATATCACGAGCTGAATCTCAAAGTAGACAGAGAAACCCTCCAAAGGAGACAGTAGCCAAAACCAAGAAAGAAACGGTAAGATTTTTTTAATGTGCATTTCCTTTTTTCCTCCTCCCTTGCAGCAGAACAGTAAAGGAATGAAGGGAAGGCTTCAATTAGCTTGCCTCATTTGACTACAAGTGCATTTGAGTTTAAGAATAAATCATTAAAAGCAAAAAGGGCCCAGAGTAAACAGAACTGACAATGACTGTTGTTGCAGATTTTAGGAATCAAATTTAAGTCTGTACACATTTTAAAATACTAAACTTAGTAACGTTGCACTATGTAATAAAATGGGAAAATTGCCCATGGTAGGTCTTGAGAATTAACCCTTAAAACATGTTACAGATAGAGGATACTATGTGGTATTTTTAGTGACTTGTACAAACTATTTTAGAAGGAATTAATTGTACAAAGATTGTATGTTTTTGATCCTTTCTTCTTAAAGGATCAGAGTGGCATTACATTATCCTGAAAAATAATCAGAACTGAATAAAGCAGAATTTCTTCTATAGAGGCAGTATATTGCCACAAGTTGTCTCCAAGTTCAGCAAAGCAAGAAAGATCCATTAACAAAATGTCATCTTGCTATAGACTTCAGAAAGGGTGTAAAGCTGTTTTTCAGTGAACTCCTTCATGGGCTTAGACAAATAGAAATAAATAAGCATCTGGGTGTGCTGGGGGTGTGCACTCCTGGGGGTTATGCTGGCATGATTTCCTTAAAGTGGCTGATAAAGAAGTACCCCATAAACGACAAGGTAAGTGATCAGATGCTCTAAATGACAGGATACAAGCACAGACAGACAAGAGGTTTCCTCTTGAAAAGCTGCTGTGTGATCCAGAGGGAAATTGAGATGACACTCTGTCTTGTTTTGGAATTTTTAATATTCTCCTGTTGTTGTTTTTGCAAGGCAAAAGATGCGATTGATGAAAACAGCCCTTCTGAAAAGGCAGTGAATGGTCCTGCCACCACCTCTGGGGATGAGCCTTCTAAACTACAGCACAGCCCTGATGAAAAGAAAGTCACTGTTCAGGAGGATGGAAATAATCAGGAAGAAGCAGTGCTGAATGGTGTTTCATAAACTGAAGTTCCTAGTTTACAGTTCTTTTACATTACATTTAAAATAGTGCTTGTATAAGCTTGCCAAAGATAGAATATGGATCGCCAGTCTTGACACCGCACTTTCAGTTCCTCCATTTTGGAATACAGAAAGGGGAGGGATCCTGGAGAAATCATATGTTAAACATACTTTGACACCTACTGTGTTATAAATATATCATCAGATGTGCCTTGAGATAGTATATGTAACATTTAAATAAACAAAATTGCTGGCTATAGGAAATGTTATTTTGTTTTCAAAATACGGCAAAGATGTGAGGGGGATCCCTAACATAATACTCTTTATGAAAGCATTAGCTGCTTTTGTTACATTTTTAATAATATGCAACCACTTCTTCACCTGAGGAATACTAGAAAGAAATGCAGTCTAAAATATTTTGCACTGAAATGTAATTTCTCCATTAGTTTAGTCTGGAAACTGGTCTGTTTTAATACATGTTTTTTAAATGCTGTATGTAGAGGAAAAATCTGCAGACCACTGGAATACATTTGTTAAATTCTCATAATCTGCAGGGATACTGGGTGACATTGGCAGTGACTGTTCTACATTGAGGCTTTGTTTGGTTTATTTATTAAACTGTACAGTATTTAAAAATCAAACATAGCTTTAGTTAACACTAAGCTGAATTAGTCATGTCCATTAAGACATAACCTGAACTACTGAAAAGATCAATTTCCAGAAAGTTTATTCTGTATAAACTACATATGTTAGTCCTTAGTAGAGTATTTTTATTTTTGTTTTGGTTGTTTGATGTGCAATATGTTTTTTTTGTATGCTGGTAGTAAAAGAAAATAAACTTTGATCTTCCATCTGTTGACTGTTTCTATCAGAAATTTAAATTACTATTGACTGCAAGGTTTTCAAGCTGTTAACTAACAATGGAAACTTACCTGTTAGGCAGCTTGAACCTCTTAACTCTTTTTCATAAGAGTTTCTAATGTGCTGATCTTCCTTTTATTAAGGTGATGATGTCAAACATCAGTTAACGAGTCTAAAACCAGACTCCTTATCTTGGAGAATTGCATAACATGACTAACATATATAGGAATTAATGCAGATGTAGTTTTTGATAAGTACAACACACACACCCATCCCATGCCACGAGCCAGAGCAAGGAAGCACAAAACAGGTGTGGAGAAACATCTGGGTAGCAAGAAGGTGTAAGAAATCACAGCAAAAGGTAGCATTGATGTTGTACTGACTTGAATTTGTCTTGCCTGATTTTGTCAGAAGGACGGACAAAACCAAGAGTTCTAAACCAGCTGCTCTACCTGCTAGAGCTGCAGCAGAGATGGCCCAGGCAGGGACCTGTGTGTGCACTTTGTTGTAGGACTTCAGTGCTGGACACTCAGCAACAACGTTCCCTCTGCAGAACACAGTTAAACGTTGTAGCTGAAGTGTGCACAAGTGTCTCAGCTGATGGGGCAGGCACAGGAGTGGAGAAAATTAAACAGGGAAGGGAAAAAAACAGAGCTATGTTTAATAAGTCAGTAGTATTTGGCTGGGAAATACTTAAGTACAGAAACACTGCATCTGGCTTGGCATGTGCAGACTAGAGAACTGTGCATGGTGGTATTCCAGCTGTCCTTCACCCTGCTTTACATTCTGTAGCTGAGCAAAATTACTGCCCTTCGGGGGAGGTTGTAAATGCTCCCTATTTGATCCTCCTGAAGGCACAGAACAAACTCATCCCTACTGTTGTAATGTTTCCTCAACAGCCCAGAACTCATCCACAGCACTGCTGGGGCACAGCAGGCATCACAAGATGAGATGCTTCCAGCAGCACTTCCAAGTCCAGATTCTGGGAGTGAAAGCTCTCAACCCCACTATGTTTATGACCAGGTGGACATTAACTCCCACAGGTGCTGTGCAGTGTTTTACCACAGTGGCAGAAACACTGGGAAGATTCTTGGAGTATGACACAGCTCCCTGGCCCCAGCTGGGATCCTTACAAGCTGCTGGGTGTGAGAGGCTTAACAGGGCACAAATCCAGCTCAGGTATCCTCTGATCAATGTAGAGTTCCTGTTTCCTAATCACTCTAAGTGCAAACCTCAGTCTGTGAGCTCTGGCTTTGTAGTGTACAATAATGTATAAAACTACAGGACTTCTATTACAAATATGGAATTTATTAAATGCTATTAAAATCTGTCAAAAACTAAAAGTTACTAAAAAAATCTGGAACATTCCAGATCCATCAGTAACACTTAACTAACCCTGTTTTTCACAAGGCAAGGACAAGGGAGTACATTGTTTCCTGTGGTTTATTTCTGCAGGCAGAGACAACCACACATCTCTCCCAGCTCCTCCTGTCCAATAAATCCTCTTGGTTTTTCCACCCCCTTCCCAAACAGGTTCACTGTGCTAATTTCAGCAGAGCAGCAGTGTGAACTTTAAACAGGGCCAGTCCGACAGAAATTAGGTAACAGCATGTGAATCTACCTGTGTCTGGTAACACACACTGGCCACACCAAGTTACCTGCTCCTCAAGCACTGAAAATATTTCTGAGTGGCAGATTTGGCTGTTTAATAAAGAACAGCTATGAAAAAATCTTTAAGCCTCACTCCCTCACACATTTCCAAAAAAAAGTGACTAAGTCGTGAGGGAAGTACCTCCCTGGGTTTGTATTTTCAGCTTCATTTATATTAAGTCAAAGACTTACATTAGAACTTCTCTTAAGCCATTTATCAAAAATAATCATTTGCAGGGACAAACCCTCTGAATGAGTGATTTTCTTTCTCGTTCATTTTTTAGCTTGGTCTTCCAGTAGATCCTTAGCTTCATTGATTTTGGCTGCTACATATGGAGACCCACCTAGAAGAAGGAGAACCTCAAATCAGGTGAAAAAACCCAACATTTCTCTTCTGTGCTGATAATAATGCCACAGGACATGGGGAAAAACGGGCATGGTCTGAGGTTCTGCCAGTTAAAGAACAAACTGGTTGTGACTGAAGGCATCTAAGTTCACTCACAGACACTGCAGGAGCTCAGTCTCAGACCACTCGTTCCTGTTAGGCTGATTTTAGTTTACTGGAGTGGTTTTTGCTCCAGTTTTATCAGTCATAAATGAATTGGTCACTCCTGACTTAGCAGTCTGTGGTGAATACAGAAGCACTGAAGTAACAGGTCTGCAGATAACCATGCCAAGCACAAAGTGCTGCTGTACCAAGGGACCAGTTCAGTTTTTAAACAGGGCAAAAAATTACTTAGGGAGACTGAGACAGAATCCACACTGCAAATACACCAAAATTGTAAAGCCATGAGGCACAACTGTGCTGGTGGCACATATACCATTAATTGCACTCTAATTATTTACCTGAAGCTTAATTTAACATGTTTAGGTCATATACAACACAAAATGCTATTTTTAGGTTCTGCATATATTCAGTAAGGTTAATTTTGAAGGTAACTTTCACTCAATATTATCTACGTATCTCCATGGATTATTTTAGATTCTGGTGCACAGAAGCAAGGAATTCAACAGTCACTTCAAAGGAAGCCATTTTACCTTTTAAGTAACGATTGAGAAGTCGAATGTCAGATACCAACACATGATTCTGACTCACTCAACAGAATTTAGAACAGGTATAGATGCCTTGAGTAACTAAGCATAACTAGATTCTGAGCCTTCAGAGTACCACAAACAGGAATATTTCATAGTTTTATGTCTTCAGCAGCTGTAGAAGGCTCAACACTTTCCATTTATGATGAACTCAAACTCACAAGTGGTACATAAAACACACAAGGGTACTCTGGGTTTTCATCTAAAATTAAGGAGGTTTTAAGTTGCATTTTAACAATTCATATTCTAATCTGATATTCACAGAAGATAAAGCAGGTAACAAAACTGATCTGCTGAATCTGTCTGGTTGCTTTTAAAACATTCACACACAAAAATATGCTCTACACCCACATGGATTGAGGCACTCTAAAATTTGTTTTCCCACAGTTTTCTGTGGGTTTTTTAGCAGCTGAGGTGGTTATGTATCACTCACTTCTTCCCTACACAATTCTATTCATCTGTGTTAAAAACATGTATTAACTAATCAACATGACTTAATTTCCTTACCTTTATCTGGATGATTCAGAAGCATGATCCGTCTATGAGCTTCTCTAATTTTATTTCTGTTGGCTGTCGGGCTTTGAAAGACAGAGAAAAACTGACTTTTGACTCAAGAAATTCCCCTGATTTTCAAAAGGTGTCTGAGAACAAGTGAGCACTGTCTTACCCATAAATTCTCTAGCTAATATGTATGTTTCTCTTTTCCTACTACTGATAGGTAGTGTGTAAGTCCTGGAGAGGCTTCCTAGGGTTTTTCCAAAACACTGTATGCTGAAAAAGACATGCTAAAGCATGTCTAATAGGGTGGGGGTCATCCACACAGTTAAAAACAAACAGAACTATGTTGTAACATTTTTACTGGGAAAACTTCCCAAAGGCTGTAAGTCAAAAAACATTTGCTTGGTTTATTAAGGTAAAAAACTACAAAAACCCAAAAAATGCCACAGTTGAAAGTTCTTATTTGATAGATTTATGTGTTTGGCCTTAAGTGCTTTGGCAGAGATTGCCACCATAGTCAGATCTACAATGTTCCAGAAGTGATGAGTTTATTCCAGACACAAGAAGTGGGTTTGCAGCACCTTCACACTGCATCCACCTGAAATTCCCCAGCACTGACAGGAACCATAAGAAAACAGCAGTCTCGTGTCCCCCCCACACAGTGAACCCCAAGGCTTCCTGAAATGGCTTACTTGGATCACACATGGCTTTGGAATGTGCGAGGGAAATGCAGATGCCTGGAAGTCCACACAGAATTAGCTTCAACCAAGCTAAAGTGCAGCAAAGAACCCCCAAAAAGCACAGAAAGTCCTGAAAGGTCACTTCTTATTTCCTGACTTGGCAGTGACACTCCCAATGGATGCTGGGCATTGAATGACAACCTTTCCAAACAAAGCCAGCAGTGAGGAGACACCACTGCCTCCTGTTCACATTTCATTCCTGATACATTTCCTTTACCTCACTCCTAGTATTAAAGCTGCTTCTCGTTTAGTCATTTTGGGTTCAAATCCACCTCTGTAATAACCATTGAAGGCCTGAAAGAGAAAATGTGTTAGTTTAAAAACCACTAATTTCCAAGTATCAGTTAAACCCACTCATTATTGCTTTAGTAACTGCTGAGCTTTTGTCTGTAAAAATAGCAAAACTTCTACACTTGAAATAGGAAATTCAGTTGAAGTAAAGTATAATTATTTAAATGATTACTTAAATTTGCCCATTCAAGTTCTCTATTAGCCAGTCACCACCAGAATTACTGCAATCAATTGTTGTTACAGACAATATACCAGAGAAGATACAGCAGTGCTATAAAGAGACAACAGTCCATAGTTATTTCACCAAGTAAAATTTTAAACAAAGACGCTACTAATAAATAAAAACTTACAGGTTTTGGTAGGTTTTGAAGGGCTTGTTTTACCTGTGGCTCCATTTGCTTCAAAGTTTTTACTGCATAGCGACCTTGAAGAGACCAGCATTGACTGAGGTTAAGCATAGTCCCATGAACATTTAGCAATCCAGTGCAACTGGTAACTTGTGGATTGGAACGTGGAAAAAACTCTTTTGGGACATAAAACAGTAACAGCGTTGATCTTTTGTTTAATTACAGCCATTAATACAGGCTCTCCCAAAGGAGTGTCCTGTATCAGCTATTGAACTACCTCGAAATCAGCCCTGAAGCACGGGCCGTGTGAGTACAGCTGGGTTCAGAGCCCGCCCGTCCCCTACACACCTGCGAATCCGGCTGCCGCTATGGCCAGGCCGACCGCCACCATCGTGCTGGCCTGCATGGGAACGAACACAGCGTTTGTTTACTGAAGGGAAAGGCAAGCAGCCCCGCCGGCAGCGCGCACAGCGGGTCGGACACACCGCCGCCAGCCCCACACGGCACAGCGCGCTTGGCACGCTGAACTGCGGGCACGGCGCTCCCGGGCACCGCGGGGACACGGCGAGGGCAGCGGGCCGGGGACCCCCGAGCTGTGCGGGACGAGGGGAACCCGGTCCGGCGGCGCCGCATTCACCGCGGGGGCTGCGGGGCCGAGAGCGGAGCCGGCGGCCTCTGCGGGCCCTCAGAAAGGGCTCGTCAAGGACGAGCCGAGCCCGCGGCGCCTCGGGAAGGGCGCGGGAGCCGCCGGGCCGGGCACAAGCGGCCCCCGCACTCACCATGTCCGCACCGCCGCAAACGCGCCGCGGCCGCTGCCGTAAAGCGCGGGGCGGGCACGGCGCGGGGAGCGCCCGGGAGCGGGCGGGCCATGAGGGGGCGGGGCGGGGCCAGGGCCCGGCGGAGACGGGACAGGGAGCGGGGACGGGCCCCGCACAGGGCGCAGAGTTACTGCGTTGTAAAACGTTGTACAGACCTTACTCTTATTGAATCAAGCGATTTCGCCCCGATCTAGAGCCTTCTCGCACGCCAGATTCGCTTTTTTAAAATAAAAGTAGTTTTCCAGTCCCTCCCGAGGTAAATGTGTCCAGTTGTGGGCTCCTCGGTACAAGAAAGACAAGGAGCTACCGGAGAAGGTCCAGTGGAGGCACAAACGGGATTTGGGGTCTGGAGCATCTCTTGTAAGGAGAGACTGCGGGAGCTGAGCCTGGTTAGTCTGGAGAAGACTGACAGGGGGTCTCATTAATTCATATAAATATCTCCAGCGTGGGGGCCAAGAGGATGGTGCCAGACTCTTTTCGGTGTTTCCCAGCAACAGGATGAGGAGCAATGGCCATAAACTGAAACAGAAAAAGTTTCACCTCAACAGGAGGGAAAGCTTATACACACTAGGGGTGGCAGAGCACTGGGACAGGCTGCCCTGGGAGGTCGCGGAGTCTCCCTCTCACCTGGACGCCTTCCTGTATCACCTGCTCCAGGTGACCCTGCCTTGTTAGGGGGTTGGACGGGATCATCTCCAGAGGTCCCTTCCAACCTTGACAATTCTGGGATTCTCCCATTTTCCCGTCTTTTATCCTGGTGCTCTGCTCCGCGTGTCTGAGCGCCCCATTTGCCCGTGGGCTGCGCTCTCTCCGCCTCCTCCCGTGCTAATGGAGCCTCCCCGCTGCGCTGTCAGGGCTGACCAGCGCATCAGGCACCGGCTCCGCACGGGCAGGCACCGGGCTTTGATTGCTGAAGATTGCTACGGAACGAGGGAGAATTACAGGCATGGCACTTGTGTTTGAGTATTATTAATAACATAGTGTCATCTGTTAATAGCACGATGTCGTGCTCCGCACAGCAGTGGAGTGTCCGTCTGTCTGTCCATTGCTCTGGGTTGAAGGTGTAGTTTTGGAAACTGAGTAACGCAGCAGGGAGACCACGCCAGCCTTTAACCCTGAGGTCCTGCTGCAAACGTCAAAGCTCAAGGCTCAGAGTCCTGCTGTCTGCCTGACGCTTTGTGAAAGATTTTCTGCCATCCCCTGTGCTTGTAGAACGTGCCAGTGACCTCGGGGGCTCCCAGAGGACCCAGTAGCCAAAGCCAGCTGCCTTTTGGCTGCTTAAGGTCTAGGATTCAAAAGCCCTCACACAAGCAGTTTAGTGTCAGAGGTGACCATTGGCTAAGATAATTTTGCTGGCTCTTGCACCGGAAGACAGAATTTTCCTTCTTTGCTGTATATTTTCTGTGAGTAATGAGCACTTTGAATGTATCATAATTTCACTTTGCGCTTGAATTGTTTTTCTCACAAAAATTTCAAGTGCCCGATTTAACATCTACTGAGGTAATGTTTGCAGGAGTCTCCTGTCTTTTTCTTTGCCTGTCATTCTAGTAACACTACAAGGAAATAACCTGCTTTAAAAGGGATGGAAGAAAGGTCTTGGTTAAGGTACTTGTACTGTTGCACAAGTGTTTCCTGAGATCGAAGTAAAAGGAAACTTTTCTGTTTGATAGAGGAATTGAATCCATTCATCACAGAGCATGAGGCCCCTGACAGCCTGTAAGACATGTTCAAATATGGAAAGGCAAGCCAGCAAGTAGAAAACAACCAGATGATTTACTGGGGAAAAAAGGTCCCCTCAGTAAAAGTAAAGGTGTACAGGTCTTGTATACAGAAGAGGATTTGGTTTGAGGATGGTTTCTTCTTTGTCCCTTTTCTATCAACAAAGGTCGCTCAAAAAACCAAAACCACCAGAACCAAAAAAGATGGTAATGACTTTACTAGGGTATGATTAGAATTTAATTTTTCATATCATCTGAACAAATAAGGTTTTTGCATGAAGTTTAATTATTCTTTAACCTTTTGCTAGATCCAGATCTTAGTGCCCTTCAGGAGAAAACTATCTGAAAGGGAATGTGATTTTATTTCCTTCCTCACTCTTCCCAGTCCCTGTTTAGAGAAACTGGTAGCTCTGTTGGCAAAGGGGCTTTTGCAAATTTATATTTAGTGGTTCTTTCTGTAGTGAAATTTCTCATTTTTAGAGAAAAAGGACAAACATAATGACATGTGCAAACTGGGCAGGTAATGGGTTGATAATGTACCTAATTCTTCTCCTGTGAAAGCCCTTTAAAGAAAATCCAGAAAGGGAGATCTCGGGTGGCCTCTGCATGCTTAAGAGATTTCATCTTTATTAAGGAGAAAGGAAAATTAGTGGGAAGGGCTGGTAAGAGTGGAGGTGGGATGGGAATTTGCATTATTGGTACATGTAATATACCAGCAACTGGACAAGACTGAGCCTAGGGGTGGAATAATTTGATTTTTATTATTAGGTAAAAACAATACAGCGTTTCAAGATGAAATGTCATAATTCCTTTAAAGCATACTGTATATATTTTTACTCTGAGACAACTCAAACTTTGTTTCTTCCCACAGTTATGCTTCCCTCTCAGAGCTAAAGGAGAACTAGGTGTGTCCCAGCTTGGACATCACGGAGAGTGAAATCAAAGATCTGATTTGCCTGGTGAGTTCATTTTACACCACCTTATTTCTCTGCATCTTCTATTGCTCAGCCTTGTGGTGGGGTATGGATGGTCATTCCCAGTAATGAGTTCTAATGGGCTCAAGGGAAACAGGTGCACTACAGTTTTTATCCCTTCTGCAGAATGTCTGTATTTGAAATCAGGAGGGAGGCAAAATTATTCAATGTTTGAGAGATACACTCTCAGTTGGGGTATACAACCTCTTCTTTTGCCTGTGTTCCTAAACTATTCCCTTTCTGTAAGCCAGAGAAACCCTGAAGCTTTTGTAGTTTCTTCTGTCAAGTGTTTTACCCTACTGCTTTCTTCAGGTTTCCACTCCAGGGTTAAAATGCCTCATGACAGAAGATTATATTGGAAGCTTCATTTTACAGGATGATCCAAAGCAGCTGGTACATAAAGAAACTTTTCCATTTAACAGATCCTTTCTGCAGAATTCTGGCTGTACTTTCCCTTAACTGTGTCTTCCACAAACTGAACAGAAGGTAAAATAAATAGTTTTGCTTTCAGAAGGTTTGTGGTATAGCTTTCAAATGCCTTTAAGGCTGTTAAACATTTGTTTAAGTCAAAATCCCAGTTCTGTGTTGTCACATGCACAGCTAGCCAAACCTTACACTGCTTGTTCCTGTATGTGCAGTGACTGGACTACCAAGTTGTTAAAGGCCTGCAGACCTTCTACTTGGGGCACCAAGACAGAATTTCTTAGGCATTTTTAACATATTATTTTTAAAATTTTTAAGATATATAATAAAAACTAAATTTAGATAGAATATCTTGGGGATTTCTTTTCCCTGTGAACTTTATTCCTGTTTTTCCCCATACTCCACCTTCTTTGGCTATGCCAGTCTGCCATTTATAATTTTCATATCCCTTTTTCTTTTCATTTGTCCCTTTTCAAATTCTACTCTCTTTTTGTGTGCCCAACATCTGTACCAGTGTACAATGCCACACTCTCTTACCTGTGGCTAAATGGCCTTGGTATATGTAGCATCGCTCTGTCATTAAACTGATAATCATAATTTTTAGAGCATAGTGGGTATGACACTAATTATAAAGTGAGATTCTCTCACCTGGTAAGAATGGTTGTGAATTTTCTAATCAAACAAAGCAAGCTTTCACTGCAC